>NC_137031.1:19454580-19617080 GCF_032717465.1 Coenobita brevimanus
CAAATACTAAAATTAACGAAAGATCATGATAGCGAAATAAAAAGACGCATTACAATTGGATGGAAAGCTTTCGGCAAACATAAAGACATTATGAAAAGTAGCTTGCCAGTTTGTATGATACTAAAAGTATATAACGAATGTATTATTCCAGCTATGACGTATGGTTGTGAGACCTGGAAACTGACAAAATCAATGGAAAATAAATTAATCCGTTCTCAGAGAGCAGTGGAAAAGTCAATGTTGGGAATATCTTTAGGAGACAGGAAAAGATCAAGCTGGATGAGAGAGCAGACTAAAGTCAAAGATATCATAGAAGTTATAAAAGAACAGAAATGGAGGTGGGCAGGCCATATAGCAAGAATAAGCGATAACCGATGGAGTAAGAGGCTGACTGCCTGGACACCAAGAGATTGTAAGCGTAGCAGAAAAAGGCCAGACAGGAGATGGAGAGATGAGACAGAGAAATTTGCAGGGATAACGTGGCGAAGATTGGCTCAGTCAAGGAATTCGTGGAAAAGGTTGGAGGAGGCCTTTGTTCAGCAGTGGACTAATTATGGCTGATGATCATATATATATATATATATATATATATATATATATATATATATATATATATATATATATATATATATATATATATATATATATATATATATATTTATATATATATATATATATATATATATATATATATATATATATATATATATATATATATACATATCTATCTATCTATGTATATATCTATCTATATACTGTATATATATATATATATATATATATATATATATATATATATAGAGAGAGAGAGAGAGAGAGAGAGAGAGAGAGAGAGAGAGAGAGAGAGAGAGAGAGAGAGACAGAGAGACAGAGAGACAGAGAGAAAGAGAGAGAGAGAGAGAGAGAGAGAGAGAGAGAGAGAGAGAAAGTGGTTGATAGAAATACAGAGAAGAAGCCAAACAGAGATACAGAATAGGAAAGACAGGGAGATGGAATGAGCATTGACCACACAAAGTTCTTTACATCCCACATTAAGTCAGCCCAGAGAAAGTTAGAGAAAAAGAAAGGCGAAAGAGAAAGGCAAAGGAGCTGCAAAAAGATAGATAGATAGAGAGAGAGAGAGAGAGAGACATGGATCCACGTTAACTCAGGCGGTCAGGCCCCTTCTATACCCTCTTAGCTCGACCCAAAAATCGTCCACCGATTGACATTGACTGAAACTGACACCACGGTATCATTTTTCAACCAGTGGAGAGAGAGAGAGAGAGAGAGAGAGAGAGAGAGAGAGAGAGAGAGAGAGAGAGAGAGAGAGATAAGGGTGGGGGAGAAGGAAGAAAAAGAAGAAAACGAGTAAAGAAGAAGAGGATTCTGTAGAATGAAGGAAGAAGACGAAAACGCCAAGGGATAGGAGGAGAAGGATGGGAGAGGGGAGAGGAGAGAGAGGAGGAGGCGGACTGGGAATGAGTGAGGGGGTGAGGAAGGAGGGGTTGGGGGAGAGGGAAGATGGGTCTTTTGACATGAACGGACAATATTCTGACGTCTCTCTTTTAGTCTTCCATTATTATTTTTTTTCTGAGTGTCTGATATTTCCGTTTTGTACTTTTGGATTTATATCTATATACACACTGTATTTCATTTTAGAGCAAATATTTTTCAATGGAATTAGTTTGTCACTTGGGGGCATTTTTTTTTTACGGTTAATAAATCTGATAATTCTTCTAATTCGGAGCTTTTTTCTATTGGTTTGTTTCTACCTATCTGTCTATCTGCTTATCTGTATTTATTATTTGTTTCTCCACTTACGTGTATCTATGTCTATCTACATATTTACCACTCAATTCCCTCTCTATATAAAACTATCTATCTACGTATGTATCGATAAATCACTCTATTGATCTAAGTTACTCTATGTTTACCTATAGATATGTGTCTGTTCCAGTTGGGACGGACACCTAATATTAAAGAATTAATAAAGGTTATATCTGTCAGTCTTGTAATTGATTATATAATAGTCGTAGCCGAGCTGTAGGTAAGAGTGACTAGATATGTGAGGAGATAAACTCAGTTCACTTGTAGTCGGTGACAGGAGAAGATAAAAGATGAGTCTGGGGTTGACTGTAGTTTTTATTGCCATCAAAAGGGAAAGCTTAAGATTAACATGGAGTGTACTACACTAGAACGTTTTGTGCTAGCTAACTTCTCGCAGTCTCTTTCGCTAGACACCCCTTCTCGCTCTCCCTTCCACAGCCTCCTAATTCCTTCTTTCTTCTTCTCGCGTCTTTCTCGTACTGTATATGAGAGCTTCTGTCACGTGGATTATACAGTTGTCGAATGTTCTAGAAGCATGTGTGTGTGTATGTGTGTATTCCTATCAGGCGTCAGAGGTGCAGACTGCACATCCATCAGAGGGAAGGTGCAGACGATATTTCCTGCCATGACTGAATTAACCTTCTAGATTATAATTATGCTACCAGCTATTATTTATGATATTTTAGAATCCTGACATATGTAACCCGTCCAGTTGTAGAAACACACCCTAAAAGTTAAATGACGTCTTTTGGACAACATAAGCAAAAACCAAGAACATTCATAGCGCTCGTAAGAGCCTCACACAGCCCTACCGGGCCAGTCAACACTTGTCCAGATTAGATTCGTCTCTGCGCCACACTTTATATTGGAACAAGGGCGTTCAGGCTGCAGATCATTTGCACCGTCACAGCTACCACCATCATCATCACCGCTATCATTATCACCACCACCACATCACCTGTGATGGTGATGATGATGGTTCTGGTAGCTGTGACGATGGTCACAATTACCTCGTTCTGGTGGTTGGGATGATGGTCACAATTACCATCACCATCACCATCACTATCGTCACAACTACCACCCCTTCCGTAACAGCTACCACCACCATCATCACCACAGCTAGTACCACCACCACCACCATCATCACAGCTACCACCACCACCACCACCATCATCACAGCTACCACCACCACCATCATCACCACAGCTACCACTATTTTCTGCTGAATAAAATGGTCTGTTCATAGCAAAAGTGCAGTAATAGACATCGGACTTGGCGCATAACACCCTCACTCCCCTCTTCTCTCTCTCTCTCTCTCTCTCTCTCTCTCTCTCTCTCTCTCTCTCTCTCTCTCTCTCTCTCTGCCAAGGCATATGAAACTGCACGGGAATGCCCAGCCTCTTCTTCTATATGTGCATGTTGTAACACCAATGGAGACAAATATTATGGCCTAAAACATCTTCTCAGAAAATTTCAATCGACATCAAATCAAGTCTCCCATCTGGCTCCCGATTTCAACCATCTTGCCAAGTTTCATCAAAATTCTTTTCCATTTTTGGCTGCAACACACACACACACACACACACACACACACACACACACACACACACACACACACACACACACACACACACACATACATACACATACACACACACACACACACACACACATGGAATTATAATTACAATATAGTAGCTACCTCCATCAAGGTAACACCATTACCCCTTTGGCCCTTACCTTTGAAACTTCTCACCTCAAATTTAATCTTTATTTCCTCTACTCTTCCTCAGTTTTTATCGCAAATTTGGTGCAGTTCCATCCAATAGTTTTCCATGATATTGCTAACAGACTGATAGACAGACACAGATGGACGGATAGACAGATAAAGAGACACAACTGGACGGACAGATAGACAGACAGACAAACAGTTTGAAGAGGCAGACACAGAAAGGTAGACAGACTGACAGACAGGCAGACAGACTGACACTGATTGACGAATAGGCAGTTAAACGGGAAGAGCTGGACGAGCAAGCACACAGACAAACAGTTGCAAGGAGACAGAAGCAGAGAGATAGACGGACTATCTGACAGACAGACAGACACATACAGACGACCCGAACTAAAAACAGAATTTCCTTGGCCAAGGTAATGATAGAACAATAATACTAAAGGAATAATGAAAGCTATTGGTAGAGGTATTTCGTATATATTATTTTCACGCTAGCGCATCCGTCTGTGTGTGTGTGTGTGTGTGTGTGTGTGTGTGTGTGTGTGTGTGTGTGTGAGAGAGAGAGAGAGAGAGAGAGAGAGAGAGAGAGAACGTGACAAAATAAATATATAGCTATATCATTCTTCTGTTACTGTTTAACTACCTCACCAAAAATGTTGAAAGTTTACACCAAGATGAAATTATGATGACAGGCGTATGTACAAACGCTCCCTCGCCCGTCACACGCTCACAAAGCGCAAGCTACTGGTATACCATCAATACATAACACTTAGGTATAATGAAGTCACAGATATATTTCTGTTTTATACAGAGTTTAAAGTTATTAATAGTTTGTTAATAATGCACTTAAATTTTATATATATATATATATATATATATATATATATATATATATATATATATATATATATATATATTTTTTATGCAGTGGTAAAGTTAACAAAATAACACATTTGGCTTAAACAGTTAGAATTTATTTGAATTATGCTCGCTTACCGTTAAGTATCTATAACATCTAGTTTATTTTTTTGACCCATAGAGCTTTGATGGACTATGTGGTTGTGTCTAGGAATGTAATAGGAAGATTGTTGGATGTGAGAATTCTGAGAGGGGAGGGTGGAGGTATGTCTGACCATTACCTGGTGGAGGGAAAGTTAAGAGTAGGTATGAGATGGGTGAGAGCTAAGAGGGTTAGGTGTGGCAGGGAGGTTTTGAAAGTGAGTGAATTGGATAAAAGAGAGAAAATGATAGAGTATCAGGAGAAATTGAAAGATGAGTGGAACGCAGTGAAAGATCAGGAAAATGGCAGTGTGGAGGAGGAATGGCAGTTGTTTAAGAGTGCTGTGGTGGGGTATGCAGAAGAGGTGTGTGATGTGAGACGTGTGGGTGGTGGTGTAAGAAAAGGAAGTGAATGGTGGTGCGAGGAAGTATGGCTGTGGCAGAGAAGAGACGTGCATATGAAGTGTGGCTGCAGAGGAAGGATGGGGTGTCATATGAGAGGTATAAAGAAAGGAGGAATAGGGCAAGAAGAGCTGTGCGTGATGCTAAAGTGGCAGCAGATGAGAGGTAGGGTAGGCGGCTGACTGAGAATTTTCAACAGAATAAGAAAATGTTTTGGAAGGAGGTGAAAAGGGTGCGAAAGGGAGAGTCGGGGAAGGAAGAGCGAATAAAAGCTGAGGATGGAAGGATGTTAACTGAGACTGATGCAGTAAGGAAGAGATGAGCAGAGTATTTTGAAAGATTGTTAAACGTAGAGGAGGAAAGGGTAGTTGAGATTGTGGCAGATGGAAGGGTGCAAGGAATAAATGTGTTGGGAGAGTTGAATGATTCTTTGATCACGAAGGAGGAAGTGGCGGAGGCAGTGAAGGAGATGAAAACAGGGAGAGCTGCAGGTATGAATGGGTGTGCTGTTGAATGCCTGAAGAGTGGTGGAGTGACTATTGTTGACTGGTTAGTAAGACAGTTGAATGTGTGCTTTGTGAAAGGTATGGTGCCAATTGACTGGGCAAGTGCTTGTGTGGTCCCGTTGTATAAAGGCAAGGGTGATAAGTATGAATGTACTAGCTTTAGGGGTAGAAGTCTGTTGGGTGTTGTAGGTAAGGTGTATGGTAGAGTGTTAATTATGAGAGTTAGAGAGGTTACAGAGGGAGTAATTGGTGATGAGCAGTGTGGCTTTAGGAGTGGGAGGGGATGCGTGGATCAGGTGTTTGCTGTGAGACAAGTGTGAAAAGTATTTAGCGAAAGGCAAGGATGTGTTTTGGGCATTCATGGATTTAGAGAAAGCGTATGACAGAACTGAGAGGGAGGCTTTGTGGACTGTTTTAAGATTGTATGGACTTGATAGTAGGTTACTAAAAGGGGTGAAAAGTTTTTATGTAAATAGTAGAGCATGTGTAAGAGTGGGAAATGCTGTGAGTGATTGGTTTTCCGTGAGAGTGGGGCTGCGACAAGGATGTGTGATGTCGCCTTGGTTGTTTAATATTTATATAGATGGTGTTGTAAGAGAGGTGAATGCAAGTGTTTTAGGTGGAGGTCTGAGTCTGGTCAATGTCGATGGTGGAGAGTGGAATCTTAAGCAACTGCTGTTTGCAGATGATACTGCACTGGTGGCTGATTCAGAGGAGAGATTGAGACAGTTGGTAGAGGAGTTTGGAAGGGTGTGTGAAAGGAGGAAATTGAAAGTAAATGAGAATAAGAGTAAAGTGATGAAGTGTACGAGGTTGGTAGATGGTAGGGGGATGAATATAATTTTGAATGGTGAGTTGCTTGAGGAGGTGGAATGTTTTAAATATTTAGGGTCGCATGTTGCTATGGATGGAAGAATAGATGCAGAAGTGAAGTTTAGAATAAATGAAGTGGGAAAGGTGCTGGGAGGAATGAAAAAAGTGTTTAGATGTCATTCACTTAGAACGGATGTAAAGAGAAGGCTGTATGAGGGTGTTGTGGTACCGACTGCGTTATATGGGGCTGAAACATGGAATATGGGTGTAGCAGAGAGGAAAAGTTTGAATGTAATGGAGATGAGGTGTCTGAGGAGTATGTGTGGAGTGACGCGTATGGATCGAGTGCATAATGATGAAGTGCAAAGGAGAGCTGGAGTTGTTCGGGAGATGGCTGGTAGAGTTGAGCAGAGGGTGTTGCGATGGTTTGGGCATATGGAGAGAATGGATAATGAGTGATTGGAGAAAAAGATAACTAGATCTGATATGAGAGGTGTAAGGCTGAGAGGGAGACCACAAATAGGATGGATGGACAGTGTGAAGAGAGTGCTGGATGCGAGAGGGATGTCTGTTGAGCAAGGAAGAGTGGTTGTGCGTGACAGAAATAAATGGAGAGAAATTGTGAATGAATAAATGATGACGCAGCCATGAGGGGATATTCTCCCGCATTTGGGCTGATCAGCTAGTCAGGTCAGGTGCGGATAAGGGGATGGGTCTATTATGATGTGGCAGTGGTAAACCAGCTCTGCTGTCGGGCCCTGCTGCGGATGTCACTGATTGCACTGCGCAGTTGACCCATGTGTGGTGTGGTGCAGTGAGGATCTGTCCCTTCTCTCCTTTGAGGGTAAGATGCGACTGACTGTGTTCGAATGGATGAGTAAATGGGGAGTGTGTCGTCCTGTCTCGGCTACCTCCCTTTCCATGGGGGAAGCAGCCTAGGTGTGTATCTATATATATATATATATATATATATATATATATATATATATATAAATATATATATATATATATATATATATATATATATATATATATATATATATATAATGAACTCCATTCTTTGGAGTGTATATACATATTCATTTTTCTATTGCTTAAAAACTCATTTTTGCAGGGCTTTTCATGGTTCATTTTCCTGTGTGTGTGTGTGTGTGTGTGTGTGTGTGTGTGTGTGTGTGTGTGTAATTCACCGGGTCTGTCAGATCACTTGATGGTCGTGATCGTCAGCTTTTACCCTCCCGGAAGGGAGCTGAGAGCTCATATGGTCTGATCTAAGGGCAAGGCTGTGATCTTCACACACGCACACACCCGTCCCTTTGCTCAAGGGGGACAGTAACCACCCACTTCGTCAGTGAAACTTTCCGCAACCTGAGCGAGGCGCGAACGCCCGTCTACCAAATGGCAAGCGAGAACGTTACCACTGAGCCAGCAAGCGGTGCTAGCAAGGGAAAATGTAGAAAGGGAATGACAGAAGGAATAATCGAGTGAAAGGAAAAGTTACAGAAAAATGAAGAAAAGTAAGACAAAACGGGAAGTTTGCGAGGCTGGTGTCATGCAAGATTGCATTCCATTCTTCCTTCTCTTGCCTTCACTTCCGCTTCGCTATACCGAAGAAAGAGAAATATATATTTTTTGTTTTTATTTCTCAACAAATTTATCACAAAACGCACACACACACACACACACACACACACACACACACACACACACACACACACACACACACACACACACACACACACACACACACACACACACAAAACAACAACAACAACAACAACAAAATCTTTTGGAAAAATCACTCCATACTCGGTTTACTTGGAGGAACATTATTGAATCTTTATTCATTAGTCAATCTATCTATCTATTAAGAGTAGTTATTCATTTACATATCCGTTGGTGAATGCTTACGTCTAAGCGGTTCGGTTAGTGGAGAGGGAAGAGATGGACGATGGGCAGAAGAGTGAGATGGGAGAGAAGTGGTAGAGGAGAAATAATGAAGTCGAGTGAGAGGAGAAGGGAGAGGTACAGGGAGGGGAGAGGACGGGTGAGGAGGACGAGGAGGGGAAGCGGGTGAGAAGTGAAGGGAAAGAGGTGAGGCACAGGGAGAGGGAGAAGAGACTGGGAGGAAAGGGAGGAGGGAAAAGATGGAGGGGTAGAAAGGTACCAGGGAAAGAAGATAAATTGGGTAGGATGAAGAGACAGAGTTGGTGTTCGATTAAAAAAATAAAATAACTGCAATGTTTTCAAAATTATATGACATTCATTTGCTGCCCCGTAAACAATCCATGAATGTTTATTCGTGTTCAATACTGTTGGAGTTACAGTGTTCACAAGTAATACAACACACACACACACACATACACACACACACACTGAGCAATACAATACTCCTAAGCACTCCGGCAAGGGTGTAAAGAGAAAAAGGAGTGATAAGCTATGAGAAAGGGAGGTACAGCAGGCGATATGATTTTGGTGAAATACTGACTAAACAAAATTAATTTTTAGTGTTTTCCCCCCTACTAATTGGCTGATTTTAAGTGCTTGGAGGCCTGTGTTAGAGAGAGAGAGAGAGAGAGAGAGAGAAGTTTCCCTGTCTATGGTTGTAGCATTATTAAACGTTTTACTGCAGTAAATAGATTTCGTTCGGTTGAATAAAGTCGTCTGGCATTAGCTGAACATAAATACAAAGTTCTTCATTCAGTGTCAGGGCGTTAGCTAAGTCACGATATATTTTCATTTTTTTTTTCTAGACAGGGATTGCATGAGGATAGCAATAATAAATTAGTTTGTGCACTTCTACCTTACTACAACAGGTTCATCTTCACCTGAGGAAAGTGGGCGTCTCCCATAACTTAAACAGGCATGAAAAAAAAAAAAATGTGCAAAAAGCATGAAGAATATAGAGAAGGAGTAGTACCAAAAATAATAGGAACTAGAGCCCTACCCCAAAGGGGGAGGGAATCACGCCAGCCGTAAGCAGACTCATATCAAGCGAGGCTCGGATTATGACCTTGACCTTGACCTACTTTCACCAATTTGGAACTCGTTGAAGATTTTCATCCCTAATACACACCTGTAAGATTCTGTGGTATCTTCAAAGGTTGCGAAGTTAACGTGCCAACAGACACACAGAGAGACAAACAAACTTAATACTCGTAGGAGCATCTCATACCTACTACACACCTGTAAAATTCTGTCCCCATATATCGATCTGTCTATCAATCTATCTATCTACATACCTGTCTATTTATGTATTATCTGTCTTTCTGTTTATCTATCTAATTCTTGGTGAACAACATAAAAAGATCTCCTGACCTAAACCTTTACTCTCTCTCTCTCTCTCTCTCTCTCTCTCTTACACATGGAGTCCTTCATTCCATTACACACATTCCTCTTGCTCTTGCTTACTGAGAAGCTGAGGGCTAATTAGCATTCTCAGGCTCCCATTACCCACGCACAGCTCAGCGAAAAAGTCTGACGTTATTAAGAAAATTTAACACAGGTGTACATTGAAAAAACTTTTTTGATTATTTCATATGATATTTATATTTTGGGGAGCACTGAATTCATAAACGAAAATCGTTTTTCCCCATCACGTAACATGTTTTCACCAAACACTTTCTTTCGTTTTCTATTATAAATATTATTTTTTATCATTCTGTAGTATATATTTTATTATATAGGGATACTCCATAACAATTATAAAATGTTTGAATTTTGTATTTTCTAATATCAGAATCCATTTTTAAAACAAAAC
The DNA here is from genome assembly GCF_032717465.1 of Coenobita brevimanus. Taxonomy (NCBI): domain Eukaryota; kingdom Metazoa; phylum Arthropoda; class Malacostraca; order Decapoda; family Coenobitidae; genus Coenobita; species Coenobita brevimanus. Next base: position 19,464,602 of record NC_137031.1, read on the forward strand.
GTTTATTTGATAAGAAGCCAGAATATAGCTGGTACACAACACAGTGATGAGTCATACCAGTAATGGAGTGCAGTAAACATGTCTCAGCGTGACTCAGTTGGCAAGTGCACTTGTAAATTATTTCTCAGTTGAGTGTTTCTTATTTTATCACAATGATATTTATTAAAAATAGTCCTTCATTGTTCTGTCATGAACGCCTTCAAAGCATAGGGTGTTGTTTGATATCCTTGGGATTAATTTTGTTTCAGTTAGGGGAATAATATGAGGTTCCACTTCTTTGATATAATCTTTTATCTCTGATAATTTGGATATAATCCTCCTGCATTTGAGTACATCAGCATAATCATGTTGTTTACATATTTGACATAGTGTAAGTCTGCTACCTTCTTTTTTCTTAGTCCCTGTTGTTTATGTACCATTTTCTTATTTGTAATCGCACTTTCTTGGGAAAAAAAAAAAAAATTGCTCCTCTCTTCCTCTGACATTTCCTCATTTTTTGTTTTTACTTCTCCCCCCTTTTCCCTTAATAATTCCCATTCCTCCTGAGTTTAGGATCTTTTTAACCATACTTTTTTTTTTTTTAATTCCTCATGTTCTATGAGTTTGTTAGCCTTTTTTAATATTTCCTCTACAGCGTTCACACCCTGGAAGGTTACTTTCACTGGTCTTGACTTATTTCTCTCATATTTCCATAGCCTTTTGCGTTCCTCTATATCTTTACCACAGATATCCTATGTTACTTCCTTCAATATATTCATTATATTTACCATCTACATTTTATCTTTCGAGATTCTGTTTATTATTTCTTCTTCATCAATACCAGAAATTACTAGAGTTTTGTTGATATCTGCTGATTCTTTAACCAGTTTTGAGTTGTTTTTAATGATTTCTTTCAATTCCTTTCTAATGCTTTCTCTTCGACTTTTGTTTCTAAGTCTTTCCTAGCTTTCACCATTTTATCAAACGTAGTTTGTACTTTATTTATGCAATTAATCATTTCTTTCATGGTTGACAACTGTACTCGACATTTAACTTGGCTTCTTTCTCAGTGAAACTACCTCAACTGACAGCTCATCAATTGTTGCGTATTTTTTTTTGTTAATTCCATTAATAATTTTTCATTTTCTTCTTTCTGCATGCATAGTTCCTTTTACTTTCATGTATTTCCATTTGAAAAGTTTTCTTCAGTATATTCACTTTCTCTACTAATTTCTAATATGTTTCTATTTTAACCAGTTCTGGGCAGAAATCATCATCCTGTTTTCTATCTTTATCCCTTCTGTTAACTCCGTCCATAGACACTTTACTAAAGATAGTATTCATCCTGCAGAAAGTTATTTCTTACTTAGAAAGATAACTTTTGCTTTCATGTTTGCATCTCCCTGTTACCCGCCTGGTGATTATGACAACACCCAGCTGATGTTTACGTTGTATCAGCGGATTCCTTTGAATGCAACGACTTGGATGTATTCTTTTATTTGGACAACACTTTTTTTTTTCTATTTTTTCTGCTATATTAGAACATCACTTAATTTAGCCTAGTACAGAGCTTGACTCATATAAACATACTACTAGGTGTAAGTAACGTAGCGACTCGACGTGCGCCCTCTCTCTCTCTCTCTCTCTCTCTCTCTCTCTCTCTCTCTCGTGTGTGTATGTGTGTCTGTAAACATTCTGAGAAGAGAGAGAGAGAGAGAGAGAGAGAGAGAGAGAAGCAGACAGACAGTCAGACAGTGACTGAAGGGTGCGGGGTGTATTCCATGAGAGCGACAATATTAGCATGGTTATTGAGGGCAGCTGAAAGACAGAAATGATTAAAGAATGATTAAATCAAGTAATTTTTAGAAATAAGTGATTTGATGGCTGAATTATTACTGTTGGAAATGATATTGGAGGGGGAAAAAATACGAATGTTAAATAAATGTATAGATGAATCAAACAAAATAATCTCGCAATACCGCACACATCGAGTGCCCGTCTTTTCTCTAACCTGTACGTCTGATTATGCCTACTCTCTCTCTCTCTCTCTCTCTCTCTCTCCCTCTCTCTCTCTCTCTCTCTCTCTCTCTCTCTCTCTCTCTCTCCACCAGCGCTGTGGTTTTATTACGGTTATTTGGCCGCTCCGGGTGGAAGGGAAGGAACCTGATTGCAAGATTACTGGTGCCCTGATGTGTCGAGTGAGTCAGGGAAGTGGAGGAGGAATCTAGTGGATTAGTAATATAAGAAGCAAATAAATTATACATACACACACACACACACACAAACACACACACATATATATATATATATATATATATATATATATATATATATATATATATATATATATATATATATATATGTATATATATATATATATATATATATATATATATATATATATATATATATACATATACAGATGTATATATATATATATATATTTTATGCGAGGAAGAAGGAACCAAAGGCCATGAGCCCGCAGTAACAGTTCCCTCCAAGAGAAAAACAAAATACAATAGAGAGCCAAATTCAAGATCCGATCATTTTGAGATGCTTGGACACACTGCGTTTGAAAGACTGGAGATCATAGGCAGCAGGAAATACAGACAGAGGGAGACTGTTCCAGAGCTGACCTGTTGCATAAATGAAAGACTGGGAGTAACGGTAAACTCTTGCATTAGAGAGTTGGACAGAAAAGGGATGAGAGTTTGCTGCCAGACCGGTGCTACGCGCCCGTCGTAGAGGTGGAGGAATGCAAGCAGACAGTTCAGAGGAGCAGTGACCATTAAAGTAGCGATAGAAAAGAGAAAAAGATGCAACAGAACGGCGAAGAGACAGAGGTTGAAGGGAGTCAGTAAGAGGAGGAGAGTTAATGAGACGAAAAGCCTTTGACTCCACCCTATTGAGAAGAGCTGTATGTGGGGAGCCTCCCCACACATGAGAGTTGTACTCCACACAGGGGCGGATAAAACCCATATATAGAGTCAACAATTCTGCAGGGGTAAAGAAACAGCGGAGTTGGCTTAGCACACCCAATCTCTTGGAAGCAGATTTTACAAGAGATGTAATATGATTTCTCCAAGATAAGTCCGGAGTAAATGAAACCTCAAGCATGTTCAAGGATGATGCAGGATTAAGCTGAATATTATTAAACATTAGTGGGTATACCTGTGGAAGATTTTGTCGGGTTGATAGGTGTAAGAACTGAGTCTTAGATGCATTAAAGACAACCATATTATTTTTACCCCAGTCAGAGATACGAGCCAAGTCAGACATTAGGTGTGCCATAGCCTCATCCCTTGTTTGTTGAAGTAACTGTTGAGATGGGCGTTGCGGGAACCGAATGGAAAGGTGAAGGATGGAGTCATCAGCGTATGAGTGGATAGGGTTAGATGTACAGCTTAGAAGATCATTGATGAATAAAAGGAAGAGAGTTGGTGATAGGACAGAGCCCTGAGGAACACCACTGTTGATAGATCTAGGAGAAGAACGATGGCCGTCTACAACAGCGGCTATAGAACGACCAGAAAGGAAACTAGCGATGAAGGCACAGATAGAAGGATAGAAGTGCAATGGCAAAGCTTTCGTCAAAGTCCCGAAAGGAGGATGACCAGGAGTCTGAAAGGTAGGTGAGAAGATCGCCAGTGGAGCGTCCCTGACGGAACCCATACTGACGATCGGAAAGAAGGTTGTGATAGGAAAGGTGCCTTAAAATTTTTCTATTAAGAACTGACTCGAAAACTTTTGAAATACAGGACGTTAAAGCAATTGGACGATAGTTGGAGGGTTGGGAGTGGTCACCCTTCTTTGGGACTGGCTGAATGAGAGCAAACTTCCAGCAAGAAGGAAAGGTACAAGGTGACAGACAAAGGCGAAAGAGTTTGCCTAGGCAGGGTGTAAGCACAGAAGCACAGTTCTTGAGAACAACAGGAGGGACCCCATCAGGCCCATATGCCTTCTTAGTACTGAGGCCAGTGATGGCAGAAAATACATCAACTGAAGAAATTTTAATGTCAGCCATGAGGAAGTCAGAGGGGGGAAGTGATGGAGGAACAGCACCGGAATCGTCTAAGGTGGAATTGGAGGAGAAAGTCTGTGCAAAGAGATCTGCTTTATCAGTAGAAGAAATAGCTACAGAACCATCAGAGTAGAAAAGAGGAGGGAAGGATGATGAGGTAAAGTTGTTAGAAAGATTTTTGGCAAGGTGCCAGAATGAGCGGGAAGAATTCGAGTTGGAGAGTTGAGAGCATTTAGTATGGATGAAATTATTTTTAGTAAAGCGAAGAACAGACTTAGCACGATTCCAGGCAGAAACGTAAAGACGATGTGATTCAGGGGTGGGTTGGCTCCGGTACCTTTTGTAGGCCTTCTCCTTGTTGCGGACAGCATTAGAACAAGCGTGATTAAACCAAGGCTTTCTTGCGTTAGTCAAAGGATATGAGAAAGGAATGTATGCTTCCATGCCCGAGAGAATAACCCCTGTAATGCGCAAGGCACACTCAGATGGCTCACGGCCATGGAAGCAATAATCATTCCAGGGAAAATCAAAGAAGTACTGCCTGAGGGCCTCCCAGTCCGCGGGTCCAAAATGCCACAGACGACGCTTCCCTGGAGGGTGCACAGGCCATACCGGAGTGATAGGACAGGTTAAGGTAATAACGTTGTGATCGGAGGAGCCCAACAGAGAGAAAAGATTAACAGAGTAAGCAGAAGGATTAGTTGTGAGGAAGAGGTCAAGTATGTTGGAGCTCTCTCCAAGGCGGTCAGGGATACGGGTAGGGTGCTGTACAAGCTGCTCTAGGTCATTAAGGATAGAAAAGATGTAGGCTTGTTCACCAGGTGGATCCGTGAAAGGAGAGGAGAGCCAAAGGTGGTGGTGAACATTGAAATCTTCAAGAATGGAGATTTCAGAGAAAGGAGAAATGGACAGAATGTGTTCCATCGTAGAAGTAAGATAGTCGAAGAATTTTTGATAGTAGAATTAGGGGATAAGTAAACAGCACAGATATATTTAGTCAGAGAATGACAGGAAAGCCGAAGCCAGAGTGTGGAGAATTCAGAAGAATCAAGTTCAGGAACACGAGAGCAAGATAAGTTGTTGCGTATGTATACACAACAGCCACCTTTGGCTTTGAAATGAGTATAGAGAAAGTAGGAGGATACAGAAAAGGGTTTGCTGTCAGTTGCCTCAGACAGCTGAGTCTCCGTTAGAAAAAGATGGTGAGGTTTAGAGGAGGAGAGGTGGTGCTCAACAGAGCGAAAGTTAGATGAAAGGCCGCGAATGTTGCAGAAATGAAGAAGAAGAGAGTCAGACAGTGGTTCCAGGCACCTCGAGTCGTCACCGGGAGAGGGGCAGATATATATATATATATATATATATATATATATATATATATATATATATATATATATATATATATATATATATATATATATATGAGCTGTTTGTTTGTCTGTTTGTTTGTCCTTCAATCACACCCAAACCAAGGACCAGACACCCCCAGACACATATATATTCTGAATCAGGGTGTCCCAAGGAGGGTTTGGGAGGGTCAAAAATCTGATCTGGGTCACTTGAGGTCACTGGTAGAGTGTTTGGCCATATGACCCGGGCAACACCGGGTACCCCTGCAACCCAATATTTGGTATGGAGACTCACATGACCTCCACTTCGGACACAGGGTATGTAAGGTTGACCTTCGAGGTCGTTTGAGGTCACCTGTAATAGTAAATAAGTGCGCTCAACTACTGTGCGTTAGTCTGCAAAAGCTGAAATAAAAAGTTCCTGAACCTCTTATGATCCCTTTTCAAAAGCGTAAGAGGTACATGGTCTTTCTGGAGGAGAAAGAAATTTTGAACTAGAAAAAATAGGATTAATGTTCGTCTTTTGTTGACCCGGGCAACGCCGGGTACCCATGCTCGGTTATATATATATATATATATATATATATATATATATATATATATATATATATATATATATATATATATATGTGTGTGTGTGTGTGTGTGTGTGTGTGTGTGGTAGGTGGGGGCGCTCACCATCCACTCACTCAATGTAGTGTTGCTCTCGGGTGTCTGCCCTGTCCTTTCCTCCTTCCTTCTTTCCTTCCATCTTCTTCTATCTTTCCTTCATTCTTTCCTCGTCCTTCTGCCTACGGGTGACTTTACACTGAATGACAAGCCAAATGGTTTCCTGTACACCAGGAAACTATTTACCAAGCTGGGTGGTAACCATATAACAAAATTTTGGCGCCTGGTGGTTTAGTGGGTAATTATTGTGCTCCAATCGGATTGAGCCGGTGAAGGTTTATATCCAAGGGATAGTTGGGGTTTATTGCTCATGTAATGCCGCTCAGGGATGAGTGAAGTTGGTCACTCTCATCTTAAATGTCAGGACCAACTGTCTAGCCCAGGGCTCCTACGCTGCTCATGGGGCAACGTAGGATTTGATGATGGATGGATATATATATATATATATATATATATATTCGTTTCGTTTTTAAAGGCTCCAAGATGCTTGTATGCGTCGGCCTATATACAGTATATAGATAGATAGATAGATAGATAATTCTGTATGTATATATGGCACGAGTTTCGTTTCTTAATGAGAAAGACTTTACATGTAATCAAGAGAATCTCAGCTGTGTGAAAACATATGAGGACACATAAAAGGACATACTATTTTCATTAAATACTTACTGGAGAATAAGAATCAGGACACTCTACAGACCTGACCTCCGATGGCTCCACAACTCATTGTGTGTTTACCGAGAGAATTACGGTGATATCGATCTTGTGAAAATCAATACCTGAGATTTTAATAACGGATTACAACCGTGATTCATAGGAGTGCATCAATTATATATGGGGTTTGGTGAGTGTCCAATAAATGGAGACTGATCTCTCTCTCTCTCTCTCTCTCTCTCTCTCTCTCTCTCTCTCTCTGCACCTAATGTCGCCTTCTTGTACCTGTCAATAGCCCATATTATTTCCCTTATCTCAGCACTCTCGTCAAAGACCAAATATAAATGATGCTCTTATCTGCACTGTGCGTACCCAATACTGGAGAGAGAGAGAGAGAGAGAGAGAGAGAGAGAGAGAGAGAGAGAGAGAGTTTCCCGTTTTATGGCTGTAGCATTATTAAACGTTTTACTGCAGTGGATAAATTTCGTTTGGTTGAATGAAAGCGTCTAGCATTAGCTGAACATAAATATAAAGTTATTTATTCATTGTCAGGGCGTTAGCTAAGTCACGATATATTTTCAGCTTATTTTTTCCTCGACAGGGTATCAGTGGGAGAACATTAATAAAATAGTTTGTGCACTTCTACCTCACTACAACACGTCTGTCTTCACCTGAGGGAACTGGGCGTCTCGCACAATTTAAACAAGCATGAAAAATAATAATTGTAAAATGCATGAAGAATGCAGAGAAGTAATAGTACCAAAAATAATAGAAACTAAAGGACCCCCAGGGGATGAATCACACCAGTCGTGTGCCAATATACTGTATATCTAGCGCTGCTCTGAATAAAACCTTGACCTTGACCTACTTTCACCAATTTCGAACTCGTAGGAGATTTTCATCTGTACTGCACACCTGCATAATTTTGTGATGATACCTTGAGCGACTGCGAAGTTTTCGTGGTAACAGACAGGCAGACCTTGACCTACTTTCACCAATTTCGATATCGTAATACCTTTTTTTCCCTATTACACACCATTAAAATTTTGTGATGATATCTTGAGCAGTTGCGAAGTTATCGTGCTAACACACACACACACACACACACACACACACACACACACACACACACACACACACACACACACACACACACACACACACACACACCTATCTGTGCCTTACCCTCCTGTTAGCCTAAATAACGAACGAGCCCACCTGCGCATCCATTCCACTTTGCATCCCAACTTAAATCTATCTATCTATCTATTGCCAGACGCCTCAATCCCGTTTGGGGTGGCCACAAACAAATCGCCTCCAAGTCGCCCTGTCCCCCGCCATTTCCCTGCCCTGCTCCCAACTCACACCCCCCTCTCTCATATACCTCTCCACCCCATCCCTCCATCTCATCCTCGGCCTCCCCCTCCCTCTTCCCCCCTCCACCTCACTCACATACACTCTCTTCGTCAGTCTTTCACCCTCCATCCTCTCCACATGGCCAAACCACCTCAGTGTGTTCCTCATAACGCTTCCTATCACATCCACATCCACACCACAACGGTCCTTTATATCCTCATTCGTCATCCTGTCTCTCCACGTGACTCCACAGGCTCCTCTTAAATAACTCATCTCCACTGCTCTCACTCTTGACTTGTGTCCTTCCAACTTAAATGCTCGTGGGATTTTTAAAACAATTTCCTATTTTTGCATCCTAAAGATTTTTTTTTTTAAATTCTATACCATCTTTCCATCATTCAGGCATATATATATTTTTCATATATATATTATTTTGCCTCCTACATACTTCTCCCTAACACCTTTTCCTTAGTGATATATTTTAGGAATGGCTGGTTAATACCCTTTTGTACGTTATTCATGGAGAGTATGGCGATAATGGAAGGATATATGTAACACAGAGGTAGACAGTAAGGTGTAATAAAATAAATCGCTTAGAAGAATGTGTCGGGAAGCTTCACACATATCAAATCAACATTCTTTATATCAAATTTGATTCTATATCTCTTCCATTTTCGTAAATTAATTCATTGCATGTAAATCCTTCTACATACGTCCAATAAAAATCCCTTCCGTATAAATCCCTCTACACACTTCATATATATATCCCTTCCATATAAATCGCTCAACACACTTCCTATGTCTCTTCCATATAAATCTTTCTACATACTTCCTATACTGTATAAATCCTTTCCATATAAATCCCTCTACACATTTCCTATATAAATCCTTTTCATATAAATCCCTCTACACACTTCCTATATAAATCCTTTCCATATAAATCCCTCTACACACTTCATATATAAATCTCTTCCATATAAATCCCTCTACACACTTCTTACATAAGTCCCTTCCATATAAATCCTTCTACACACTTCCTATATAAATCCTTTCCATCTAAATCCATCTACACACTTCATAAATTATTTCCTTCCATAATAAATCGCTCCACACACTTCATATATAATTTCCTTCAATATAAATCCTCTACACACTTCATATACAAATCTGTACCATATAAATCCTTCTACACACTTCCTATATTTATCCCTTTACACACATCATATATAATTTCCTTCCATAATAAATCCTACTACACACTTCATACATAAATCCCTTCCATATAAAATCTTCTACATACTTCATATATAAATATCATCCATTTAAATCCCTCTACACATGTCCTATATAAATATCATCCATATAAATCCCTCTACACATGTCCTATATAAATTTCTTCCATAAAAAATCCCTCTACACACTTCATAAATAACTCCCCACCACATAAATTCTTCTACACACTTCGTACATAAATTACTTCCATGTAAATCCTTTCATTCCTTTGAAATCAGTCTTTCTACACACTTCATATATAAATCCCTTTCGAACTAATCCCTCTACATACTCCCTAAATGAATCATTTACATGTAAATCCCTCTACACACGATATATAAATCCTTACCACATAAATTCTTCTACACACTTCATGTATAAATCCCTTCCATATAAATCCTTCTACACACTTCATATATAAATCTCTTCCATGTAAATCCTTCTACACACTTCATATGTAATTTCCTTCTCTTACATATCCCTCTACGCACTTCATATATAGTTTCCCTCAATAATTAATCGCTCTACATACTTCACACATAATCTCTTCCATATTAATCCCTCTATCCCTCTGCTCACTTCATACATAAATCCCTTCCATAAAAATCCCTCTACACACTACATATGTAAGTTCCTTCTCATATAAATCCCTCTACACACTTCATACATAAACCCCTTCATATATAAATCTCTCTTCACACTTCATATATAATTTTCTTCTCATATAAATCCCTCTACACACACTTCATACATAAATCCTTTCCATATAAATCCCTCTACACACTTCCTATATAAATCCCTTCCATATAAATCCTTCTACACACTTTCTATATAAATCCCTTCCATATTAATCCCTCTACACACTTCATACATAAATCTCTTCCATATAAATCCCTCTACACACTTCCTATATAAATCCCTTCCATATAAATCACTCTACAAACTTCATACATAAATTTCTTCAATATAAATCCCTCTACATACTTCCTATATAAATCCCTCTACACACTTCATATACAAATTACTTCCATATAAATCCCTCTACACACTTCATATACAAATTACTTCCATATAAATCCCTCTACACACTTCATACATAAATCTCTTCCATATAAATCCCTCTACACACTTCCTATATAAATCCCTTCCATATAAATCCCTCAACGCACTTCGTATACAAATTTCTTTGATGCTTTGACCTTTGACCCCCAATCGACTGACCTTCTAGGCCTATTCTTAGCACAAATCGGAAACTGTTTATTCTTAATATTTTAGGTCATATGAAGCAGATGGAGAGCACAGAGCGGATGACCTTTGACCTCTTCCCTCTCCCTCCCCCCTCTCTTCCTCTCCCCCCTCTCTCTCTCTCTCTCTCTCTCTCTCTCTTTCTCTCGAGGAGTAGGAGGAGGGGGAGGAGGAAGAGGAGGAGGAGGAGCAGGAGGAAAGTGTTAAGAGGAGAGTGAAGATAAGAAGAAGAATAAGATGAGGAAGAGGAAGAGATGGAGGAAAGAGAGAGAAAGAGAGAGAGAGAGAATGGTACAGATCCACAGCACATCCTTTCCATCGCACCTCTTCGTGACTAGCATCATATTCCAGTGTTAATATTTTTAACAACTCAACATTCAAGATGGAGAGATGGCAATTTTAGACCAAGTTAAATTATAAAGTGTATATCAGAATAAATCAATTATGGAAATGTAATAAGGAATGGTAATATAATAAGGTAAAGTAATGAGGTAGTATAGTAATGTACGATAATATAATAAGGTATTATAATAAGGTAATACAATGAGGTACAGTAATATAATTAGGTAATATAATTAGGTACGGTAATATAATAAGATAATACTGTATAATAAGGCAATATAAGGTACGGCAAGATAATAAGGTACGGTAATATTAAGAGTAAAGTGCGTGTCCATAGCCAATATTCCCCCTAACACCCCTTCCTAAGCTACTTATTCTAATATTACCATACTCTGTGTAAGTAAAGTACGAACTTATATCAATTTGCCGTATCCAAAAGTAAATAGCTAAGGAAATGGTATTAAAGAGAGTGTGTGGGTGGGTAAGTGAATGGGTAAGTAAGTGGGTGGTTGGGTAAGTGGGTAGATGGATGGGTAAGTGGGTGGATGAGCAGGCGGTGAGTGAGTAGCCTAAGTGGATGGGTGTGTGGGTGGGTAGGTGGATGGGTAAGTGAGGGGGTGGGTAAGTGGCTGGGTGAGGAAGTGGGTGGGTGTGTGGGTGTGTGAGTGGGTGGGTAAGTGAGTTGGTAGGTGTGTGGATGGATGGGTGGGTGGTTGGATGGGTGGGTAAGTGGGTGGGTCATGGGTGGGTGGGTGGGTAAGTGAGCGGGTGGGTGTGTGGGTAAGTGGGTAGGTGGATAAGTGGGTGTGTGGGTAAGTGAGTTGGTAGGGAAGTGGGTGTGTGGGTGGGTGGATAAGTGGGTGGGTGGGCAGAGAAGTGGGTGTGAGGGTGAGTGGATAAGTGGGTGGGTGGGTGTGTGGATGGATGGGTGGATAAGTGTGTGGGTGGGTGGATGGGTGGATCAGCTTGTGTGTTATTTAGATACAGGTGAGTGAGATCGACAGGTAAACAGCCAGGTAGCTTCCTTGACCTAGTTACGGCCTCCTCACGTATACACCATCCCTACTCATGGACGTTAAACTTAATTCCTACATATCATACTTATAATTTATACACACAAGTAATTTCTTCACAACCTAACTATACTCCTTGCACCTTAACTTGGCCCAGATTTCAGTCCTCTTGCTAATTCCATGTAACACAGTGTCTTATGTTGGCTCTCTACATCCTCCCCACGGCACTTCTTCGTGACAAGTATCATATTATGGCGTGCTAGTAATGGAGAGACTAATTATGCATATATTTATCCTTTCCACATAAAAATATCTAGAATGTAATCTAAGGTAAGGAACAATAATAATAATAATAATGATAATAATAATAATGATAAAAATAATAATAATAATAATAATGATAATAATAATAATAATATTATTATTATTAATAATAATAATGGTATTATTATTATTATTAGTAGTAGTAGTAGTAGCAGTAGTAGCAGCAGTAGTAGCAGCAGTAGTACTAGCAGTAGTAGTAGTCGTAGTAGTAGTGGTGCTGTGGTGGTGGTGGTGGTGGTAGCAGCAGCAGCAGCAGTAGTAGTAGTAGTAGTAGTAACAATATATGATAATAATAATAATAATAATAATAATAATAATAATAATATTAATAATAATAATAAAAATATCAAACAAACAAAAAAACACCATACAAACAAGGTAAAAATAAAAAGACGAAGAGTGAAAAATTTAGCACAATTCTCAACTCCAAAATAAAAACCGTCACTTTAGGCCAAGCAAGAGTGAAATAGTGTAATAAAAAAGTACTGCCTTGGCTAATATATGGTGCAAACGTATCACAAAGTACATGGACAATTACAACAAGTACATGAACAATTACGCCACACACCACACCGTCTGGATGATGAAGAGGTGTATTTCCCGCAGTCCCCCCTGGTCAACTCGAGAGAAAACGGAGTGCGGCAAGGTCGGCTTAGTTACCCGTGACCAAGATGAGTTTGCGTGCTTGTGTGCGTGCGTCCGTGCGTGCGTGTGTGTTCTCACTCTTACTAGGTCGTATTACATGTCGCTTCTGAAGATTCCCTAACACTTTTCCCTGAACGAATTATCCTACATATTACACGTTAAGGGGAAAAGGTCTAGTGACTTCAACAGCCCCGCTCCATCCACTTCTGACCCCTTACACAGCTTCCTTTCCCCCTGCATACCAAATAAAGAGTAAACCGCTCAGTGGAAATAATTCTGTGACAGTAGGAGCAAACGTGAGGTCATTTCTGTCGTGTAAGGTTAAGTAATGTTTCCCGTGACCTCGTTTCAAGCACGTATGACCTTTTCTCGTGTCATCTTGTAGTTTGTTTGCCATATAAAGAAATAACTGTAGACAGAGATCCAATACATTACTAATATGCCGGGAAACGAACCAGGGACTCTCAGGTGAGAGCCAAGCAGCATACCACTACACCATGACGAAGTAAATGTTATCTGACATTGTCACAATCTTGTAACCAATGTCCCTCTGCCCCCAACTGTGGGCCTGAAGAGGATGAGATAACCCCCTGGCACTCGGGCAAGTAGATGCTTTTAATCCATCCTAAGCACTTGCGGCAAGTCAGAATGAAGAGAGATGCCTCTTATTTACACAGGAAAAATCATCCAATATATATTAGTAATATGCCGGGAATCGAACCCGGGACTCTTAGGTGAGAGCCAGGCAGCATACCACTACACCACAACCAAGAATTGTCACAATCATGTAACCAATGTCCCTCCGCCGGGTTCGATTCCCGGAATATTGGTAATATATTGGACGATTTTTCCGCTGTAAAAAACAGGTTTCTCTCTTCATTCTGACTTGCCGTAAATGCTTGGGATAGAATAAAAGCATCTACTTGCCCGAGTGCCAGGGGGTTAACTCATCCTCTTCAGGTCCACAGTTGCGGGCGGAGGGACATTGGTTACAAGATTGTGACAACGTAGAAAATGTTTTACTTGTGCGTGGTGTAATGGTATGCTGCGTGGCTCTTACCTGAGAGTCCGTGGTTCGATTCTCGGCATTTTGGTAATATACTGAATGATTTTTCCTGTGTACAAAACAGGTTTCTCTCTTCATGTAGACAGAGATGTTGACATTTTATTCCAGTCTCTCTTCTATTTTATTCCATCTATCTATGTCTATCTATCTGTCTATCCATTTTTCTATCAATCAATGTATCTGTTGCCAGACGCCATAACCTAGTAAGGGGTGGCCGTTTGTCTTTTAGATGTTTTACGGGAAGAGGCACTAACCCTCGGCCAAACCACTTGTTGACACATTGGGAACACACATGGGTTGGCTATATGGTTACCACCCAGCTTTGTAAATGGTTTCGTAATATTTTTCCTTAGGTGAGAGTGTGCTTGAAAGCTTGAAAGGGTTAATCCTGGGCTAGTATGATCACGGTTAAGGAAGCTCCATAACACCTTTTCCTTAGAGATTTATTGGCTGGTTAGTTAATATCCCTTTTACGTTATTGAAGAGTATGGTGATATTAGAGTGATTTAAGTAACATAGAAGAGGACAGCACCGTGTCATAAGCAAAATTAGCAAAGTAAATCGCTTAGGAGGAGGTGCTAGGGAGCTTCCTTAACCGACAAGAATATATGAACCCTGGTCTTCTTAACCCTCGCAAGCTCAGAACAACTCTAGCATTCTAAACCACCTGACAAGACTGATTTTTTCGTAACTAAAAGCGAATTACAATAACATCAATATTAAATCCAGTTTCTTAATCTCCTTATACTGGATAGAAATATTAATTGTGTGGGATTTAACGAGATCTATATATAAATCCAATTTAAAAATCCTACCCTATAATTTTCCAAAATCTTATGGAAACAACAAAGACAATAGCAAAAAAAAAAAAAAAAACATTATATTCGTAGACTTTCTCTCTCTCTCTCTCTCTCTCTCTCTCTCTCTCTCTCTCTCTCTCTCTCTCTCTCTCTCGCTAAGTGTTTCCGGAATTCGTGAAATGAGTGTTAATTAGGATGGGATAATTAAGTTTCGATTATTTGAGGCTACGGTTAGGTTAGGCTGGGATAATCTAGGTTAGTTAGGAGGGAGAGAGAGACGAGTGGGAAAGAGAGAGAGAGAGAGAGAGAGAGAGAGGTGAAGGTGAAGAAAGAGAACGTGCAAATCAAGCAGAGAGAGAGAAACCACTAAGATTCTATTTAATTACCTGTGTGCTCCACTACTTACCAGGCGATATTGAGAAGCAGGATTATATAACGTGTGTGTGTGTGTGTGTGTGTGTGTGTGTGTGTGTGTGTGTGTGTGTGTGTGTGTGTGTGTGTGTGTGTGTGTGTGTGTGTGTGTGTGTGTGTGTGTGTGGCGATGCTGAGAAGAATTACTTAACAAACTGCCTTCACGGTAAATGCTTCTTTACCTGTCTTTTCGCTATATTCTTGCAGCGTCTTCAATTCAGCTTAGATCTTTGTAGTAGTAGTAGTAGTAGTAGTAGTAGTAGTAGCAGTAATACAAGTAGTGGTAGTAGTTGTAGTAGTAGTAGTAGTAGTAGTAGTAGTGGTGGTAGTAGTAGTAGTAGTAGTAGTAGTAGTTGTTGTTGTTGTTGTTGTTATATCTTTGTATGCGGCATGTGTTATGAGCGTAATGCTGTATGGTAGTGAGACCTGGGCAGTGGAGGAAGAGGATATTCGTAGGCTTAAACGTACAGAAATGACAATGATTAGATGAATGTGTAGTGCGTCCTTGAATACGAGGCCTGGGGTGGGGGGGCTAGGATTACGATTAAAGAGTTGAGAGGAAGGATCTATCTATCTATGTCTATACCTAGGCTGCTTCCCCCAAAGAAAGGGAGGTAGCCGAGACAGGACGACACACTCCCAGTTTACTCATCCACTCAAACATCTTAGCCTCAAAGGGGAGAAAGGACAGATCCTCACTGCACCACACCACACGAGGGTCAACTGCACAGTGAAATCAGTGACATCCGCGGCAGGGCCCAACAGCAAAGCTGGTTTACCCCTGCCACATCATAATAGACCCATCCCCTTACCCGCGCCTGACCTGACCAGCTGATCAGACCAAATGCGGGAGAACATCCCCTCAGGGCTGTGTCATCATTTATTCATTCAAAATTACTCTCCATTTATTTCTGTCACGCACAGCCACTCTTCCTTGCTCAACAGACATCCCTCTCGCATCCAACGCTCTCTTCACACTGTCCATCCATCCTATTCGTGGTCTCCCTCTCAGCCTTACACCTCTCACATCAGAGCTAGTTATCTTTTTCACCAATCGCTCATTATGTCCATATGCCCACACCATCGCAACATCCTCTGCTCAATTCGATCAGCTATCTCCCGAACAACTCCAGCTCTCCTTCGCACTTCATCGTTTCTCAATCGATCCATAAGTGTCACTCCACACATACTCCTCAGACACCTCATCTCCATTACATTCACACTTTTCCTCTCTGCTACACCCATATTCCATGTTTCAGCCCCATATAACGCAGTCGGTACCACAACAAATACGAGCACAACCTTCTCTTTAAGTCCATCCTAAGCGAAAGACATCTAAACACTTTTTCATTCATCCCAGCACATTTCCTACTTCATTCATTCTAAACTTCACTTCTGCACGTATTCTTCCATCCACAGCAACATGTGACCCTAAATACTTATAACACTCTACCTCCTCAAGCAACTCACCATTCAAAACTCTATTCATCCTTCTACCATCTACCAACCTCGTACACTTCATCACTTTACTCTTATTTTCATTTACTTTCAATTTCCTCCTTTCACACACCCTTCCAAACTCCTCTACCAACTGTCTCAATCTCCCCTCTGAATCAGCCACCAGTGCAGTGTCACCTGCAAACAGTAGCTGCTTCAGATTCCACTCCCTACCATCAACATTCACCAGCCTCAGACCTCCACCTAAAACTCTTGCATTCACCTCCCTTACAACACCATCCACATAAATATTATACAACCAAGGCGACATCACACATCCCTGCCGCAGCCACACTCGCACGGGAAACCAATCACTCACAGTATTTCCCACTCTTACACATGCTCTACTATTTACATAAAAACTTTTCACTCCTTTTAGTAACCTACCATCAAGTCCATACAGTCTTAAAACAGTCCACAGAGCCTCTCTATCAGTTCTATCATACGCTTTCTCAAAATCTATTAAGGCCCAAAACACATCCTTACCTTTCGCTAAATACTTTTCACACACCTGTCTCACAGCAAACACCTGATCCACACATCCCCTCCCTCTCCTAAAGCCACACTGCTCATCACCAATCACTCCCTCCGTACCCTCTCTAACTTTTTTAATTAACACTCAACCATACACCTCACCTACCACACTCAATAGACTTATACCCCTAAAGCTAGTACATTCATACTTATCACCCTTACCTTTATACAACGGGACCACACAAGCACTTGCCCAGTCAATTGGCACCATACCTTTCACAAAGCACACATTCAACAATCTTACTAACCAGTCAACAATAGTCGTTCCACCCCATTTCAGGCATTCCACAGTACACTCATCCATACCTGCAGCTTTCCCTGTTTTCATCTCCTTTACTGCCTCCTGCACTTCCTCCCTCGTGATCAAAGTACCATTCAATTCTCCCAGGATTGAGATGGTTTGGAAAGAAGGATGGGACTGGAGTGTATTGGTGCTGTGATAAGGAGGGGCAAATTGAGATGATTTGGGCGTGTGGAGGGGATGGTGGATGACAACTGGGTGCGGAAGGTGAGAAGTGTGAACGTCGGGGGTAGAGCTGCGAAAGGCAGACTGAAAAAGACATGGGTCGAGGTCATAGAGTGTGACCTCATAGATAAGGTACTGAATAGGGGGGCTACCAGAGATCGAGCAGCGTGGAGAGCGGCCATTAGGTTGAGGTTGTAATAAATATAATAAATCGCTAGGGAAGAGGTGCAAGGGGGCCAGGAGTAATACCCTGCTAGGCTGATGAATGAGATGCATTAAATATAAAAAGAATAAATAGGTTAGGAAGAGGTGTTGAGTACTCCGCTAATTATATGACATTGCGTCTCTTCCACACTGTTGATCACACAAATTAACGCCTATTATCAAATGCAAGTGACATTTAATACAGGTGATATATGCAACAAGGAGAAAACTTTGGTCATGTTTAGGTGAAAGGAGTATAGCATAATCTAGCAAAAACAGATGATTTTATTCAGTTGAGAGGGAGTTTTGTGCCCTTGAGGGTGTGAAAAATTATGCTAAATACTGTATGTAAATAGGGAGGGAAAGAAGAGAGGAAGGAGGAGGGAGGGAGAATATGAGAAAATTTGAGAGGTAAGGGTGAAAGAATGCTGAAAAAAGGAGGAGAAGGAAGAGGGGAGATGGATGGGATAAGATGTGTGTGTGTGTTTGTGTGTGTGTGTGTGTGTGTGTGTGTGTGTGTGTGTGTGTGTATGTGTGTGTGACAGAGAGAGAGAGAGAGGGAGGGGGGAGGAATGAGTTAGTGAAGGAAGGATAGAAAATTCTCCCATCCACAATAACAGAGTCTATTTCACACCTCTTAATCACCGCATATTGGTTAGATTTCAGACCTCATCCATCATCCCCTCACACTATCACTCTGCCTTGGGTCCACTACGATTCCACTACGTCACTCTACCTATATATGGCTCACTCTAAAGCACACACACACACACACACACACACACACACACACACACACACACACACACACACACACACACACACACACACACACACACACACACTTTCCCCATCGTCACTATCACTCCTACACAATGTTTGTATCCTTCTCACGCCCACTTAGTATCTATTTATCCATCTATCCATCTATCTATCTATTGCCTCTATGTCCCCCTGTCTTCTACCATCAGGCTGCCTTCTCCCCAACTCACACTTCCTTCACTCATGCACTTCTCCACCTCATCCTCCATCTCATCCTCGGTCTTCCTTCCCCTCCCCTCTTCAACTCACACTCCCCTCACTCATACACCTCTCCAAATCCTCTGACCCATACACCTCTCCAAACCATCCCTCTATATCATCCTCGGTCTCCCTCTTCCCCTCCTTCCCAACAACTCGCTCATACTCTCCTAGTCAGTCCATCATGTCCCATTCTCTCCACATACCCAAACATACTTAATACACTCCACATCTCTTTCCACTATCAATCTCGGTTCTATGCCTGATTCTCACTCACCTGTGTCTAGCAATTCTAAGCAGTCAACTTTCAATTCCCACATCTCGTCTGGATGCGCAAAGGAATCCGGATTGATCAATTTGCAACTACACGAACGCCTGACAAATTGTAAACAGACGGGCTTGTGTTTGGTCGCTTATATACCGATCTGTTGGTTTAGTTTTGATGTTATGATGGAGTGAAGGAAGGAAGGAAGGAAGAAAGGAAGGAGAGAGGGAAGGAGGGAGGAAGGAAAGGAAGGAAGGGTGAAAGGAGGGAATGTGGAGTGTGAGAGTGAGAGTGAGAGGAAGAGAAAGAGTGAGAGCAAGAGACTCAAAGCTAGACCCACAGCCAGAATGAGAGAGAGAGAGAGAGAGAGAGAGAGAGAGAGAGAGAGAGAGAGAGAGAGAGAGAGAGAGAGAGAGAGAGAGAGAATTATATTAACTACATCTCACAACACTATACAGTAAAACATATAACATATAATAGAAACAATAACACCTAATACACACACACACACACACACACACACACACACACACACACACACACACACACGGAACCCCTTTCCCCCCACATGAGGCTATGACAATGAAGTACAAGGCTCCCCCATACCTGCCAAGTACCTGAGTAGTAAGGAGTTGGGAGGGGAGGTTGGAGGTGCGGAAAGGGGAAGGAAGGGGGAGGAGGGAGAAGGAAGGGGAGAGGGGGGGGAGGAAGCTGCGGGATATATGAGGACGAAGTGATAGCACGTTTCGATATGGACTACCTCTCAACCTTCCACCCAGTTGGGATTAGATTGAAAAAAAAAAAATAGATATCTCACCACCAAAACTAATGTTAAAAAATTTATCCGGATAACTTGAAGAATTCTTATTCTAGTTTAACCAAACTTGGTGGGAAGGTTGAGGGGTAGACCATGATTAAACCTATAATATTTTAGAACAACAGGTTAATTATCAAAGTCAGCAGGAGGAAAAAAATGAATCCAGATGATGTAACTTGAATATTTTTAACCAAACTTGGTGGGAAGGTTCAGAGAGAGACCATGATTAAACCTACAGTTTTTAGATCAATAGGCTAATTATCAAGGTCACAAGGAGAGGAAAAATTTTAATCCAGATGATATAACTTGAACATTTTTTATTCTATGTTAATCAAACGTGGTGGGAAGGTTGAGGGATAGACCATGATTAAACAGACATTTTTTTTTTTTAAACCAATAAGGAAGTTGTCTAGGTCACAAGGAGAGGTGAACTCTGACCTTGCCTTGTGATACTGATCTTTGACATTATACTGGAAAATAATTTGCCTCAAAACATAACTCTCAGTTCTTCCACCAAGTTTGGATAGATTCGGATAATCACTGTTTGAATTATGTTATGGTCGGAACTATTCTCACACTCGCACTACCGTGAGAATAG
Organism: Coenobita brevimanus; assembly: GCF_032717465.1. Lineage (NCBI taxonomy): Eukaryota > Metazoa > Arthropoda > Malacostraca > Decapoda > Coenobitidae > Coenobita > Coenobita brevimanus. The sequence continues at coordinate 19,485,146 of NC_137031.1, forward strand.
TTCCGAAAAGGATATTAGGTCAATTAGATTGTTTAGATTTTTTTCCAAATTTGGGGGAATGACTCCACTCATCTAATTATGAAGCTTTTTTTCTTTTCTCTTTTTCTTGTTTTTACAATAGGTCACGGAACAAGATTAAATTTGCCACATAAGTGCGTGATTGAGTGGAGTGTGGGTTGTCACTTATGTATTTGATTTAAGTGGCCTGTGTGTACTACTACTTAAGACACAGGTGTTAGTATAAAGCAGTGGTTCTTAACCTTTTTTCTTGGCGACCCAAAATCCATAAGATGGTCTATATGGCGACCCAAACCCTTGTAAACTTACTCTGCACCAGAACTGAAACAAACATATGTGTCATATCATGTGACTAAAACCAAAGTAATATTTCAATATTTTATTGATGTCATAATAAATAAATTTCATTTTTATTATATGTACTTCCTAAGAACTAAAATATCAACACATTTTGGCAGGACAAAAATAAATCGAAGATCAGAAAATCAAAATAATTTATTTATGTTCATGATATACTTATTTACTCTGACCATTAAGGAAAGAGTCACTGTTTTGGATGTTGTCTGAGACATAAAGTACTATAATCAGTGAGATCCCTGGCACTGAAAAGTTTCAATCAGCTTCTCAAACCGAGCTGATTTAGATGACAGACTGCATCTTAGGTCATGCTCTGGTTGTAGACGGTTTCTGTACTTTATGAGTGCAGAAAATCCTGCCTCACACAGATGAGTTGTAGCAACGGGAAGGAGTGCTTTCAGGGCTTCACCTCCAAGAATTTTCTTTTCTTTGTAAACTCTGATCCAGAATGAGCTCAGTGATTCGTTTTGTTTCCTGAAATCATAAAGAAGTGTTTCATCATTCTGAACCTCGATGAGCTGCTCCTGGAGGTAGCTGATGTTCGAAATCTCGTCAGGTCAGTCTTCAGCTTCAATGCTGAAGAGATTTCTTACCCAGGCATATTTCATCACATTCTCAAGAATGTAGTGAAAAACTCTTCGACTCTGGAGATATGTTCCACAATGATGCTTTGGACCTGGGTGAGAGAAAAATTTTCGTTTTCCAGAAATTCACTCAAAGATGGAACGACGCAGTCTTCCCAGTCTCAGTTTTACTCTTCCACAGCTTCAATTTCCCCTTGAATGCAGTTACCTTCTCTGACAGCCCAACTAATGTCTGATCATGACCTTGCATTGAAATGTTCAAGGCGTTAATCTCAGCAAAGATATCTGCAAGATAAGCCATTTGGATCACCTACTTTGAATCAGAGAATCTTTGGGGCCAGTGAATGATTCTTTCTTGCTAGAAATATCTCAGTCTCGTTCCGCCTTTCAGGCAACCGTTGGAGCACCCTTCCTCGTGACAGCCACCTAACCTCAGAGTGGTACAACACGTGTACATGTTCTGAACCAAAATCAAAACACATCCGACTGATGATCCTGGAGGGCATAGCCCTAGATTAATGAAACTGACTAACTGGATGACTTCCTGCATCACTCTCTGTAACTCAGGTGACAACCCCTGAAAAGCTAGATTCTCACGGTGAAGGAGACAGTGAACAATCAGCACGAATGGATTTTCTTCTTTAACTCTAGCAATGAAGCCATGACGTACTCTCAGCATTGCTGGTGCACAGTCACAACAGACATAAAACACTGATTCCACTGAAGCCCTTCTTCCTTGAAGAATGAGTCCACAGTACTGAAAATATCTTGTCTGGTTGTGGGTGTGTGTAATGGCCGACAGAACAGAAATTCCTCTTCCATGTCTTCTGGACCTCGGTACCGTATGTAAGCCATGAGCTGGGCATCATTACTCCGAAATGAAAACGGTTGTTTTAAAATATAAAATGTACAGTACCGGTACTTTACTCCCAGTTGTGTGCATGGTAATAATCTTTTTTAAGCCAAATGCAATTGCCTACTGAGGGAGAGAGAGAGAGAGAGAGAGAGAGAATGTAAAGTGTGAAGTATCGACAAGTACGGTAATATGTTAAAAAGTAATAGTATACAACATTAATAATATCAGTAATATATTTGTCTCTTGGCGACCCATTCCAAATGGCTTGGCGACCCAAATTTGGGTCGCGATCCATAGGTTAAGAACCACTGGTATAAAGTGTACGTGAGTGATGAAGTGTAGCAACTCTCACTTAAGTACATAGTGAATTGTAGGTATTGCCACTTAAGATAGAGGTGTAAGTGTAAAGTGTAAGTGACTAAGTGAACTATGGTAAAGTCTAAGGTTAATGAGAATGAATCGCTGTGATGCAGGGGTTAAGAAAATGGTGCAAGAAGGATTTGGGCCCTTAATCTCATTCCTTTGTTAAGTGGGAACGTTTTCATAACGAGGCCTCTCTCTCTCTCTCTCTCTCTCTCTCTCTCTCTCTCCCCCATTACTGTTATCCAGCAGCAATTTCACAACAAGGCCTCAGTAATATTCCTCTTCCTCTCTGATCTATATTTCCCCCGGACTAATTTCCTTCTTCTTTTCTTCATTTTTTTTCCTGCCTCCTTTGCTCTATGGTCGATTTTTTCTGTTTTGGTGTGAGCAGGAGTGAAATGGAAAATGTGTCACTGTATGGATGGTTGATTGGATGGATGTGTGTATGAATGGATGCTTGGATGGATGGTTGGATGGATGGATGTGTGTAGGAATGGATGCTTGGATGGATGGTTGGATGGATGGATGTGTGTATGAATGAATGCTTGGATGGATGGATGGATGGATGTGTGTATGAATGGATGCTTGGGTGGATGGTTGATCGGATGGATGGATGGATGTGTGTATGAATGAATGCTTGGATGGATGGATGGATGGATGTGTGTATGAATGAATGCTTGGATGGATGGATGGATGGATGTGTGTATGAATGGATGCTTGGATGGATAGTTGATCGGATGGATGGATGGATGTGTGTATGAATGAATGCTTGGATGGATGGATGGATGTGTGTATGAATGAATGCTTGGATGGATGGATGGATGTGTGTATGAATGAATGCTTGGATGGATGGATGGATGTGTGTATGAATGAATGCTTGGATGGATGGATGGATGGATGGATGTGTGTATGAATGAATGCTTGGATGGATGGTTGGATGGATGGATGTGTGTATGAATGGATGCTTGGATGGATGGATGGAGGATGTGTGTATGAATGGATGTTTGGATGGATGGTTGGATGTGTGTATGAACGGATGCTTGGATGGATGGATGGATGTGTGTATGAATGAATGCTTGGATGGATGGATGGATGGATGGATGGATGTGTGTATGAATGAATGCTTGGATGGATGGGTGGATGGATGGATGTGTGTATGAATGAATGCTTGGATGGATGGATGTGTGTATGAATGAATGCTTGGATGGATGGATGGATGGATGGATGTGTGTATGAATGGATGCTTGGATGGATGGATGGAGGATGTGTGTATGAATGGATGTTTGGATGGATGGTTGGATGTGTGTATGAACGGATGCTTGGATGGATGGGTGAATGGATGGATGGAGGATGGATGTGTGTATGAATGGATGCTTCGATGGATGGTTGGAAGGATGGATGGATGGATGGATGTGTGTATGAATGGATCCTTGTATGGATGGTTGGATGGATGGATGGATGTGTGTATGAATGGATCCTTGGGTGGATGGATGGATGGGTGGATGGATAGATGGGTGGATGAATGGATGGTTGGGTGGATGATTGGATGGATGGATGGATGTTTGTATGAATGGATGCTGGGATGGATGATTGGATGGATGGATTGATGAATGGATATTTGTATGAACGGGTGCTTATATGGCTGGTTGGATGGATGGATGGATGGATGTATGCATGGATGGTTGGATGGATGATTGGATGGATGGATGGGTGGATGGATGGATGGATGGATGGATAAATGGATGGTTGGATGGATGGATGGATAGATATTTGTATGAATGACTGCTTGGATGGATGGTTGGATGGATGGATGGATGGAGGGAGGGAGGGAGGGATGTGTGTATGTATGTATGGATGGATGGATGGATGGGAGGGTGGATGTGTGTATGTATGGATGGATGAATAGATGAGTGTATGTATGTATGGATGGATGGATGAATGGGTGAATGTGTGGATGGATGGATGGATGTGTGTGTGTGTATGTATGTATGTGTGTGTGTGTGTGTGTGTGTGTGTGTGTGTGTGTGTGTGTGTGTTTGGGTGGGTGTGGGTGTGTGTGTGTGGATGGATGAAGGGATAGATGAATGGATGGATGGATAGATGGATGTGCGGATGTATGTACTGTATGGATGGATGGATGGATGTGTTGTATGTGTGGATGGATGGATGTGTGTATGTGTGGATGGACAGATAGATGGATGTGTGTATGTATGCATGTATAGATGGATGGATGGGTGTACATGATATTTACTTATTTATTTGTCTCTGAGTTAGTTGTTTTACGGCAAGCATTAGGCCAAGTAAAAGTGAACGGAGCATAGACGATAAATTGCCGTGTCTCCATCTTGAACATTGAGTTATATCAAGACATTATGAATAGGATATGATACTAGTCACGAAGAAGTGCTGTTGACAAGCTGTGGAGCCGAATTAGTAGCTTCTGAAAATTAGCCAGGGGAAACAGGTTGCAAAAAGGACGAAAATCTGAGCCAAGTAAAAGTGAATGAACCAGAGGAGATAAAAATAACTGCCTTCTCGCCATCTCGAACTGAGCTGTAGAAAGATATCAACACTAGAATATGATGCTAGTCACGAAGAAGTGCTGTGGAACAGATGTAGAGGACTTGTGGAATGACAATTTGGTGCAACAGGGCGATAAATCTGGGCCAAGTTAAGGTGATAAGAGTATAGCATCATAATCTCGTGTTAATTTGTTGCTACATCTCCGCATTCAAGATGGAGAGATGGAAATTTTAGGCGTAGTTAGAGAAGAGGAGAATAGTCACGGAGAAGTGCACTGGGAAGGATATAGAGCCGCAATACTGCCTTATTCTGACCCTGAACTAAAGAAAATAATCTGCCAAGGGAGGAAAAATTGGGGGCCAAGTTAAAATGAGTGCACTATAGTTGGTTTTCGCCTTTCAATTTAAGCCAGGATATTCGTCTCTCTTGTTGTTGTTGTTTTGTTGCCAATTTCTGTAGTAAAATATATTACTACGATTCTACCTCCATTCCACAGTACTTCTTCGTGACTAGTACCGTATTCTAGCTTTAATCTATTGCTATAAACTCCACAACTGAGGCCAATCAGGGAAACAAAACACCATCGCTAATTATGTCACTTATATATCTTCTGTCACTTATACTTTGTTCCCAATGTAAACAAGATGGAGAGATGGCAAGTTTAGCCCAAGTCAGGGTGAAACGAGTACAGTTAGGCCTTGTTTCCCCTCTATCTATTGCTCCATCTATCACTTCCCTATTTGCCTATCTTGCAAATTACTTTCGTTAATATGCAAAATCTCGGTTCCATTTTCTGTTTATCTTTGGCGTACTTTGTTTATGCATTTCATTGGTTGTGTTAATCTTCCACTCCTTGCACTTTCAGGCCTTCATCGTCATCATTATCATCATCATCAGTACCATTACCAGCATTATCATCATCACCTTTATCATCATCAACACTACCACTACCAACTGCCACCATCATCATCATCATCATCATTATCATCATCATCTCACCACCACCACCACCATCATCATGACCATCATCATCACAATCATCATCATCATCATCATCATTATCATCGTCATCTTCACCACCAACACCACCACCACCAGCATCATCATCATCATCATCATCTATGAGGAAGGCTAGGTTGTTTTGCTATCCTTGTCCTCAGCTCAAAATCAGATATCATAGGCAAACTCTTAAAAAAAAAAAAAAAAAGCCCATTTGATATATTTATATTTTTTACAGAAGATAAATAGAGGTAGGAGAAACAGACTTTAAGAATCCATATACCAGATTACAGGTGTCCTCCATTCATTAAAAATCTGTAACAGGTGGATGTGAGGTCTTGTAGGTCGAAGTTTGGGGGGAAACTGATCTGGGGAAGCGAGTTGCAAAGAGAGGCAGTTCGGGGAAATAAAGGAATTCTGAGAGCCAAGAGGTGTGCTATATGGAAGTAAGGGAGTCTTGAATTGTGTATTGTGATCCGACTAAAACCTATTGACTTTACTTAAATGGAAAAAAAAAAAATTTACCCCTCACAGTGCTGGAGGCCTTCGTGTAATTTCTTGCATAATATTGAGGCAAACTATTACCATATCAATGTGCTATTAATAACACTACGTAAACTAAGGTGTAATATGTACTATATATTACTTCTAGATGTGCAAAGTATTCTAAGCCAATCATAGTGACTGTAAAGTATTCTGTCTCTCGAGTAACCGTGAAAAATACTTTCCTTATCAAAGTAACATTATTTTATCTTGTTTTTCATGTTCTCGATTTTGTTTTATTTTCCGCCTTTCTCCATTTTTCTTTTCTTCTCTCTCTCTCTCTCTCTCTCTCTCTCTCTCTCTCTCTCTCTCTCTCTCTCTCTCTCTCTCTCTCCTGCCATTAACAAAATTCTCCTATTTCTTAACCTCAGCCATTATCCAATCTTGCTTTCCATTTTTCATTCCCCTTTGCTCTGTCTTTCCCATTCCTCTTCACTCCATCCATTTTGTTATCAATATTTGCTCTCATTCCTTTTTTATCTATTGCCCTCTGTCTTTCCCTCCTTCTATCTGTCCAGTCCTGTTTATCTATCGTTATCAGTCCTTCTCCTCATTCCTCCTTTATCTATTGCCCTCCATCTTTCCCTTCTTCTATCTATCCAGCCCTGTTTATCTATCGTGTTGTCAGTACTTGCTTTCATTCCTCCTTTATCCTTTGCCCTTCCTCTCTCCCTCCCTCCACCCCATCTTCCCTCCTTTCCCTCCACTGAGAGGTATTGCGTCACTGCCGAGGTCCTCACAGTCAGTATATGAGGCCCTCGCTCTCCTTTCCAGGCATAGTCTTCAGCTCCCCTCCTGTCCTATCAGAAGTGCCTGCTCCTCTCCCCAAAGCTCCCCATCCCATTAATTGCCTACACTGGTGGCTGGTTCTCCATCTTGAGCTTTAGTTTACCATCAAGTCGTCCTCGAAGGAGACATGACTAAGATAACGAGGCAGCTGATATTTGCTGGTAAGAAAATGGATTAATGTTTAGATAGATAGATAGGTAGATAGGCAGATAGATAGGCAGATAATCATAATATATTTTACATGTTAGACTGTATAGTATATTTTCAAGTATAGCGATAATATATGCCATACTTTTCTTTGCCCTTGGACTCATTAAGTTTATAATTAAATATTGCTTCAGTTATATATTAGCTTTAGGCAGCATCCAAAAATATACCTGTTACTATAATGATATATATATGTTCTTATTAGCTATTAAACTGTATAAGCCAAACCTAACCCAGCTCTAACTCTAAAATAAGCTAGCTCTAACCCTCAACGTTTTTTCAGCTTGACTTTGTGTGTGAGTGGACAGGACACAAGACTCCCTAGGCGTCTCTATTACCCCCCCGACCACAACGACAGACAGCCATTTCACTGTTCCTAGTTAAGCCACTCTTCCGGGTCAATCCAGCCACTTAAATGCGAGGTGGTAACTGTAGTGGTGGTGGAGGGGAGGGGGAAGAACTACACTCACACTCAACTGTTTCTGAGGATGTACAAGCGAGCACAATTGTTCGGAGTTACGGGAGGGGGATGTACACTCGCGCGAACTTGTTCGTGGCCACTGGGAGGGGATGTACGCTTGTGCGCACTTGTTCCTGGCCACTGGGAGGGGGATGTACACTTGTGTGCACTTGTTCCTGGCCACTGGGAGGGGATGTACACTCGCGCGAACTTGTTCGTGGCCACTGGGAGGGGATGTACACTTGTGTGCACTTGTTCCTGGTCACTGGGAGGGGATGTACACTTGTGTGCACTTGTTCCTGGCCACTGGGAGGGAATGTACACTCGTGTGCACTTGTTCCTGGTCTTAGGGGTAGCGGTAGTACATTTAGCACATCCAGCTTGTACTCACAGTAGCCTGAAGGACTTTTAGACGAGAATTTACAAGTTTTAGAAATATATTTAGCTGGACCATCTTTCTTGCTCTCGACATCTTTTTTCTTTACATTTTCTTTTTTCTTTTTTGGAGGGAGATATTTATAGTGAGGAGTTGTGAAGTTCGGTTTAACTCTGTCTATCAACCTATCTGTCTATCTATCTATCTATTGTCAGACACCATATAGTTTCATTGCTATCTATCTATTACCAGACGCCCTACGCAGCATCTCTATTGCCAGACGCCCTATACCATCTCTATCAATCTATAGCCAGACGTTCTCAATATCCTCTATCTATCGCCAGACGCCCTAATTATCTATCTATCTATCTATCGCCAGACGCCTTAGGTATAATCTCTACTGATCTGTTTCTCTATGGCGAGACGCCTTTCAGTACCTGACCTCTACTACTATTACTACTATTACTACTACTACTACTACTGCGACTACTACTACTACTATTACTACTACTACTACTACTACTGCTACTACTACTATTACTACTACTACTACTACTGCTACTACTGTTACTACTACTATTACTACTACTACTACTACTACTATTACTACTACTACTACTACTACTACTACTACTGCTACTACTACTATTACTACTACTACTACTACTGCTACTACTGTTACTACTACTACTACTACTACTACTACTATTACTACTACTACTACTACTGCTACTACTGTTACTACTACTACTACTACTACTACTATTACTACTACTACTACTACTACTGCTACTACTACTATTATTATTATTATTATTATATTTTGCGTATATTTAGCACTGTTATTTACTTTTTAAAACTCTCTCTCTCTCTCTCTCTCTCTCTCTCTCTCTCTCTCTCTCAGCCCTGTTGGGAGCGTGTCTGGCTCAGAATACCTACCTACCGCCAAGCAACGGTAACGGGATCAACGGAAATGGCAACGGTGCTGTTAATGGTTATGGCGCAAACGGCAGTGGCCTTAACGGTAATGGAGCAATCAACGGTAATGAAAACGCAGTAATTAACGGTAACGGAGGAATCAACGGTAACAGCTATACTAACGCCAACGGTAACAGTATAATAAACGGTAACGGCTATACTAACGGCAACGGTAACGGTGTAATCAACGGTAACGGAGTAATCAACGGTAACCTTAATGGAGTAATTAACGGTAACGGCTATTCTTACGGCATTAGTAATGGAAACGGAGCAGTCAACGGTTAGTGGATCAATCAACGGTAAAGGTAACGGGGCAGTCAATGGTAACGGTAACGGTTATTTTTACGGTATTGGTAACGGTAATGGAGCAATCAACGGTAAAGAATTCATCAACGGTGACGGTAACGGCTACACCAACTGTAACGGAATTATCAACGGTAATGGTAATGGAGCAATCAATGGTAACGGAGCATTCAACGGTAACGGTAAGGGAGTAATCAATGGCAACGGTAACGGTTATTCTTACGGTTTTGGTAACGGAAACGGACTAACCAACGGTAATGGTGCAGTCAACGGTAACGGGGCAATCAACGGTAACGGTGCGATCAACGGTAACGGTAACGGTATAACTAACTGGCTATACCAAACTCCCAGCTTTTAATAGTACAATCTATATAAATTATTGCCCTATAGATGTATATATAAAGTTCTATATAAATAATGTAAATAAAATATATATAATTATTTACAGGTAGGTGCCAGGTAGACTAGACAGGTAAGATACTAATTAATTTCACTTGTGTTGGATTTCTTCACATTTTTGCGATTTTCAGACGGTTATTCTCAGCTTAGAGGGATTTCTCGGGCTGAAGGGGTTAAGGGAGGCTTGAAGTGCCTTTTCGTCAGGTAAGGTACTCCCTAACACCTGTTCCTAAGCGATTTATTTTGCTGATTACACTTTGCCTCCATGTTACTTAAGTCATTTAAAAAAAAATAAGTCGGTGAGGAACAGGTGTTAGGGAGCTGTCTTAACTGCCGAGAATACGAACCTTGGACTCATAAGGAAGCTCCCTAACACCTCTTCCTTAGCGATTTATTTTTTGGATATGGCTAGGTAATATCCTTTAGCACGTTATCCATGTAGAGTATGGCGATATTGCAAGGGTTTATGGACCACGGGATAGAACAGTAAGGTATAATACACAAGTCGCTTGGGAAAAAATGTTAGGAAGCTTCCTTAACCGACAATACTGCCCTTGACTGAACCCCTCCAGACCTGAAAAAAACCGTCTGACCAGCAAGAATAAAACCCTTAGTCTTTCACTGCTATCTGGGCTGACTTCAGATGCTTTTTCTCAGCTGTACAGGGGGAAAATCGTCTCTATCAACCTCTCAGTGGGAAGACGATTTTTGAGTTTACTTCAGATGCCTTCAGGGGCGAAAAACCGTCTTCAATTACCCCTCAGGAGGCTTATTTTCTCAGTTATTTTCAGCTGCCTTTAGACGATTTGATTCAGCTTTGGATGGACTTAGTGTATTCGGGGGGTTGAGGAAGGTTTTATCTAATCCCCTCAGCTACATCGCTTTCTCTCCCCAGCTGCATAAAATCGTCTGGAGAGCATGAAGAAAGTCCTACACGTCTCCCTGGCTCAAACCACTAGGATATATAGACGATTTTCCCCATCTGAAGTCTAACAGTGAAAGAGTTAAGACTACCCTGTTCCTCAGATCTGACTCAGTACTGCCTACCAGCTGAGAAAAAGCGTCAGGTGAAGCCTAATTAGCAGCCGGGTTGAGCGAGCGAGGTGCACGTAACAGGTCAATGGTCACGAGGTCAAGGGGTCAATGATTACTTAGTGACTTCTGGGTATACTTACGTTATTCACACCAAAGATAATTATTTCGGCCTAATTCACGTAATATATTTAAATTTGGTTTGAATATGATTTTTAAATTTATATATACAGTTTTTACTAATAGCCTATATTCTGTCAACATTTGAAATCTGATATTTTTTTTTTTATTCTGATCTTAATACGGTAGTCATTATTTCCTTCTTTTTCTTTACTATCAAACTCACGGACAGTATTCAAATTCTGTCTTAACATCATTTATTTATTTGGCTGTTTGTTCTCTCATTAAAATTACAACACGTTTAACTCCTATTTAAAAATTATTGATATTCTTAATGGTAGCCTACTTCATGATTTACTAACTTATCTAAAGGGCTCCTTAAATTTGTGCCCTAAAAAGATATTCCTTTGACTTCTTAACATTTCTAGTTCAGATCAAAGCAATGCACTTAAAATTTTGCCTTGAGATGGCCAATTTTGATGCTTTAAAAATTTCGGGCTAAAATTTGTGAAGGAAAAGGGATATATAATTTTTAATACCATTCAGGAGATTTTTGCTTTTGTCTATTCATATATTCAAAATTTTCCCGTCAGATGTCAGCCTATTCCCAATTCTCATTTTTTTGAATTCTATATGCATTTGGTCAAAGGGATAATAGTATATATTTTCAAATTGATCTCTAAATCTGTGTTGTCTATTTAAACTCTTGCCTGAAACGAGAAACATATTTCCTGCTTAATATATCGATGTTTGTAAGTATTAGGCCACATTCTTCTAAATATAAGTGAGATTGCTCCTAGACGCTGAGGAAGACTGATAGTATGAGTGAAAGATGACCTGTTGTAGTGTATCCTCCATGCTCTCTTCCCTCTCACTCTCAGTATTTTCCCATCTCTTCCAGTGACCCTAGGCACTAGTTATCTTCAAAGTGTATGGAGAAATATATGGATTGGTGAAGAGTGATGGCCTTATTCTACGATCATGTTTGCTGTAATTCACTTTGCTGCCTCAAGACGGCTTAGTCATTCCAAGAAATATCTCTCTTGTCGAGGGAATTTAATAAGCTTACATCCGACCCCACCCAGTTCGAACACTCTCACCAAATTTGATATCTGAACCTCAAACTTCCAAAAAAGTCTTCCTCAAACATCTCTTTGGCCTCCTTTAGTTCAAATGTCTATCCTAAATTCGAAATCTGAACCTCAAAATTTCGAAATATATCTCTGAAGCATCTTTTTGAAAGAAAAGTCTCTCTGAAAAGTCTTTTTGAACCCCACCCGCTCGAAACGTCTCTCTGAAGCAAGTCTCTGACCTCCTCCAGTCTCTCTCAGTGAATATAAGTTTCTGGAAGTAGCAATGAGTAATACATAAAGATGTTGTCGTACTGAAAGGTTAATCTAACGCTAGAATCTGTTTCTTATACGATAGGTGCTGCAGAGGGACGCCTTCATGGGGTGGCACTGATACAACTGGGCAGTGGAGCTGCATGGTTATACAAAAGCCCCTCAGCTCCCTCCCCATCCACCAGAGAGTAGGATGGTGAACTGCAGGAGAGAGGGAAATTTCAGCCTGCAGTCCACTGGGTTCACGTTTATATGAGCTAGGGTTACTACTACTACTACTACTACTACTACTACTACAACTACTACTACTACTTGTATAATATTGCCCACGCAGCTTAAGTAGTACATTTTAAAATATTTTTCGCCCCATATGCAGATTTATATTTTGTGCCATAAGTCTTTCATGGATCTTTCTCCTTTTGCAATAATTGTTTGTATATTATAATTTATGGGAAAATGCAATAAAAATGTGTGCACTTATTCTGTGTCTTCTTCATCTTCGAGGACTACTTGTAAAAGAATCATTAATATCATCATCATCATCATCATCATCATCACCATTATCATCATCATCATAATCGTCATCATCATCATCATTATCATCATCATTTAATTTTCTTCATATTCCTCCTTCTCTTCATCCCCCTCTTCTTCCTCCTCCTCCTCCTTCTCCACCTCTTCTTCTTCTTCCTCCTCTTTCTTCACCTCCTCTTCCTCCTCCTCCTCCTTTTCATCATCACCATCATAATCATCACCATAATCATCAACTAATTTTCATCTTCATAATCCTCCTCCTCCTCCTCCTCTTCTTCTTTTTCTTCTTCTTCTTCTTCTTCTTCTTCTCCTCCTCCTCCTCCTCCTCCTCCTCCTTCTTCCTCTTCTTCTTCTTCTCTTTCACCTTCTCTTCTTCCTCTTCCTCCTCCTCCTCATCATCATCATCATTATCAGCATCATCATGATCTAATTTTCATCTTCATAATCCTCCTCTTCTTCCTTCTCCTTCTTCTCCCCCTCCTTCTCCATCTTCTCCCCCTCTTCCTCCCCCTCCCCCTCCTCCACATCATCATCAACACACCCCTCATCATCACTCAAACTCTATATTCCTCTTCCATAAGTGGAAGTAACCAAGAAAGGAAACCACAGACAGACACGAAAATATTAACCCACATTTGTCCTAACTTACATCTCTCCCAGTCCTCTATAACTCACTTGATAAATTCTTCTAGACTTCTCCCGATCTTGAGACAGTCTGCTGGTGATCCTACATTAAACCATACAACAGTAGAGTTGATGATTGAGTTAACAGAGGATGTTAATGATTTCTGTGATCACCAGAATCGTTGGAAAAGTTGAAACTGAAAGTGGAAAGAAAGGGATGAAGTTTTTTGTTTTGCTAATAAACACACACACACACACACACACACACACACACACACACACACACACACACAAAACATACAAGCACCTATCCACCAACCCTTCCTTTACTGATAAAGCAGATCTCTTCGCTCAGACTTTCTCCTCCAGTTCCACCTTAGACGATTCCGGTGCTGTTGCACCATCACTTTCCCCCTCTGTCTTCCTCATGGGTAACATTAAAATTTCTTCAGCTGATGTATTTTCTGCTGATGTATCACAAGCCTTAGTACTAATAAGGCATTTGCGCCTGATGGAGTCCCTTCAGTTGTTCTCAAGAACTGTGCTTCAGTGCTTACACCCTGCCTAGGTAAACTCTTTCGCCTTTATCTATCAACCTGTACCTTTCCTTCTTGCTGGAAGTTTGCTCCTGGTCATCCTGCATTAAGGACTTTGACAAAAGCTTTGCCATTACACTTGACATCTCAAACGCTTTCGATCGGGACTGGCATATATCTTTAATTTCCAAACTGCCCTCTTACGGTTTCTATCCTTCTATCTGTGCCTTCATCTCTAGCCTCCTTTCTGGCCATTCTCTAGCTGCTGTTGTAGACGGCCACCGTTCTTCTCCGAGAACTATCAATAGTGGTGTTCCTCAGGGCTCTGTTTTATCACCAACTCTTCTTTTTATTCATCAGAGACCTAAGCTGTACCTCTAACCCTATCCACTCATATGCTGATGACTCCACCTTTCACTTTTCCATTCGCTTCCTACAGCCTCCATCTCAGCAGTTATTTCAACAAACAAGGTATGAGGCTATGGCTCACCTAATGTCTGACTTGGCTTATATCTCTGATTGGGGTAAAAATAATCTTTTTGTTCTTAATGCAACAAAAACTCAGTTCTTACAGTTACTGTATCAACCTGACAAAATATTTTTCAGGATTACATTCTAATTTTTAACAATATCCAGTTCAATCTTGCACCATCTTTAAACACACTTGGGTTTCATTCTCTCGGGTTATGGAAAAAACATATTTAGTAAAATCTACTTCCAAGAGATTAGGTGTGCTAAGCCAACTCCGGGCCTTCTTTACCCCTGCTCAGTTGTTGACTTTATACAAGGTTTTTATTCGCCCCTGTGTAGAGTACCACTCATGTATCGGAAGTGGCCCTACATACAGCTCTTCTCAACAAGGTGGAGTCAAAGACTTTTCGTCTCATTAATTTTCCTCCTCTTACTGGCTTCTTTCAAGCTCTGTCCCTTCGCCGCACTGTTGCATCGTTATCTCTTTTTTATTGCTACTTCAATGGTCACTGCTCCTCTGAATTTTATGCTTGCATCCATCCACCACTACGGCGGATGCGTAGCACCCGGCTAGCAACAAACTCTCATCCCTTTTCTGTCAAACTCTGTAATGCAAGAGTTAACCTTTACTCCCAGTTTTCCATGTATGAAACAGGTCAACTCTAGAGCTGTCTCCCTTTGTATTTCCTACTGCCTATGACCCCCTGTCATTCAAGCGCAGTGTTCCTGGCATCTCTAAATAAATGGATCTTGAATTTGGCTCTGTTATCTTGTTTTTGTTTTTCCTGGAGGGAACAATTTCCGGGCTCCTTGTCTTTAGTTCCTTCTTTGAATAAGAAAAATGATACACTTGTATTTTTTCTTTCAGGCATTATTATATCTTGCTTAGCGATGGTATTATCTTGTACGTGTTACGTGTTTCTTCAACTCTCTCTCTCGCTAGGAATGTGTGTCCTTTCACTATGTCTCTTTCACTGAGTTAAAACTCAGTTTAGTAGAAGTTTTACCCCTTTTTATCGCCAATTTCAGGTATCCTCATAGCTATAAGGATGTAATATCTTATCGTGTATAACAGCAAAACCGTTCCTTCCATCTGGTTGCCCTTTCTCCAGCTCATACTACTCTCCCTCAGATACTTTTTCACCCGATCCCTACATCTGAACATTGGTCTCTCCTTTCTTTCCTCCCTCCCTTCACCTTACTCACATGCATTCTACTTTCCAGTTTCCTAGTCTCCATTTGTTCCAAGATTTTCTTTTTATCACTTTGCCTTGGACTTAATCAGTTTGAAAGATTGAATATCGTTGGCTGTGTGAGAGACAGAAAGAGAAAGTGAGAATTATGATCCTCATCATCATCCCGACCAGTTTTCCAGCCCGAAGATGGGGTGCGATACGGCTTAGGAAGCAAGAAGGACACACACACACACACACACACACACAGTGGATATCAGTGTGTGCCACCATTCATACAGGAGGGAAGACAGTAATACCACAGGAAATATGAGGCTTACACAGCCCACCCAATGTTTCTTTCTTTACCTTACTGGGACTGGCAGGAAGCACATCTATCAAGACACAAAATACAAAATACAAAAATACGAAATGCAAACAAAAATACAAAAGCATTAAGATATATGAAGTTAACAGGGAAACAGCAAATACAGAAATACAGGATTTTATAATACAACCACCATAGTCATCGTCATCATCATACCGATAAGGTAAATGTTAGGGGCAGATGCCTCGATGTAGCCGCTGCTTGATTTCCGTAACATAGGCCTTTGAGACTGTGGCGGGTTATTTACACAGTAATCTGGGATACAGAGCCACTGAATCAACCAGGTTACTACAGTTCACTCCCCTTGGGGTTGCCCTAGGAACACATTTTCCCTACCAAACCACAATGGGTGGATGGACATCTGGATCGAGTGATGCCACCTGTCTGCTCGATTTGAGCCCTAACTCTAACGGGCCTGCAGTTTCGGAGTCGTCGATGCTAACCATTCAGCCACCATGGCTGAGGAAATTCACAGTAAAAAATACACAAACCATTAAAAAAAAGAAGTAAACCTCTCCTACCTTGCTCTACTTGAAAGGATTGAAATGATTCTCAACAACGTTTCAAACCACTGACAAAATACAAAACGTGCAATGCACTGTATAATACACTGTGATACAGGCTGGTTCACTTCACCTGCTCGTGGAATCCTACCTAGCAGTGGAGGCTTGAGTTCTGCTTCGACCTAGTAGGGCCAGACTAGATAGGTATAACCATGCCATGAGGGTCTTCTGGCAGCAGAAAGACTAACAGCACTTCCTTATGTCTCAAGAGATCCTCTTGACTCAGAGCACAAGCTGGAAAGGGTGGTGGCCCTTCGGGGATAGGGAGAAGGAGGTGTTACGGAACAGAGAAAGAGAATGTACACTTTAAGTGAGAATACTAAGAATCACTACTGTCCCGTAAAGTTCCAGGTTCAAAACAAAAGAGTTAGGTAAAATTACAAGTTAAAGTTTAATGCTCAAACTAACAACAAAACATTCAGGACTCATAAGAATAATGTAATGGCAAAAAACAGGTTAAATATATGGTTAACTGCAATAGCCTCTATTAACACGAAATTAGCATGAGTAAATTTATCTAAGTCAGCCCTGTTAAAATGAGGTACCAGATAATACTCAGTGAATGCCAGATATATTATTACAGATACAAAATATTATCAAAAATGACTGACAATAAGAACCTTATATAAATTACAAAAATCTCACTAGGCCCACAAATTAACAACTTATGCTATACAGTACAAGAACAAAATGCAATAACACAAACTCAAATTACACAGCTACTAGATGGTTTCCTGCTCTGAACAACAGAAAGGACGACTTACTCTACTATAACGGTAGAAGGGGGGGACTGAGGCAGAACACGCTCGTGATCAAACATGCAGCATACTGTGCGTTAAAATTACACAAAGGATGATGAAATCATAGGCTATGTAACACCTCCCCACAAAGAAAAAGAAATTTACAAAGGAAATTTCTTATTACTCTAAAACAATCTGTCTAAAGTCTAGATAAGCAATCTGCAATAACATTTTCTTTCCCCTTGACATGTTGTATATCTAATGAATACTCCTGAAGAAGTAGACTCCATCTTGTCAATCTCTGATTTTTATCTTTAAACTTACTAAGGAATTTCAGTGGGTTATGATCGGTATAAATGACTATGGGGTCAAAACCAGAACACAAATAAAATGAAAAATGCTGTAAACCCAAAATCAAGGCCAAAAGCTCTTTCTCAATAGTTGAGTAGTTCTTTTGAGGTGGAGTGAACTTCTTACTGTAATAAGATACAGGGTGTTCAATACCCTGATCATCCTCTTGCAGCAAAACAGCCCCAGCTCCTGTATCACTTGCGTCAACAGCCATCTTAAAAGGCTTAGCAAAATTTGGAGTAGCGAGCACTGGCTGACTTAATAGGATAGCTTTAAGTTTGTTGAAAGAGGATTCACAGTTATCGGTCCAGACAAATTTAACTCCCTTTTTCAGTAGGTCTGTAAGTGGTGATACAAGAATTGAAAAGTTAAGAACAAATCTCCTGTAATAAACTACCATTCCCAAAAATCTTTGTAGCTCTTTCCTACTTTTAGGTCTGGGAAGATCACTTATAACCTGAACCTTAGCTCCTGGTGGTGCAACATGTCCATCACCAATTACATACCCAAGGTACTGAACTTTAGCTTGACCAAACTCACACTTTGATAAATTAGCTACAAGATTAGCCTGAACCAAACGCTCAAGAAATTTACTGACATGGCACAGGTGATCTTTCCAGTTGTCACTGAAGATTAATACATCATCAATATAAACAACACACCCTGCCAAACCCTCTGTTACAACATTCATGAGCTTCTGAAATGTGGCTGGTGCATTCTTCATACCATATGGCATTACAGAACATGCAAAAGTCTTTCCTAGTGTTACAAAACATGAGATCTCCCTAGCACGTTCAGTCATAGGTACTTGCCAGTATCCCTTTAACAAATCAAACTTACCTATGTATCTAGCCTTTCCGATCAATCTTCCACACGAGGGAGGGGATAAGTGTCTGTTTTGGTTATCTGATTAACACATCTGTAGTCAATGCAAAGCCGCTGTGACCCACCTGGCTTAGGGACTAGAGTGACAGGAGAACTCCACTCGCTCTGACAGGGCTCAATCATCTCTGGATGAGAGGAACACTCACTGGGTTCACACGGTAAGGAGGCAATTTAATTGGCTTTGCGTCCCTAACATCGACATCATGCATCAACACAGTGGTTCTTCCTGGAGTGGCACGGAACACTTGCGAGTACTCCTGCAGTAATGCCGAAAACTCCTGCCTTTCCTCGGGAGCTAGATGAGAAAGCTTAGTCTGGAGATCATTCATGATGTCAGGATTCTTCCCCAAACTATCACTCAGGCTCATACTGCATGGGAGAGCTTCACTTGCAGACTCGGGTGGAACAGTTACAGTGCAGACTGGATTATTTTCGTCCCGCCTGTGATATAACTTTAGCATGTTGATGTGACAAAGTTGCTTGTTCTTTCTACGATCTGGTGTGGCGATGACATAGGTGACATCACTGAGTTTCTTCTCCACGAAATAAGGACCACTAAACTTGGCTTGAAGAGGTTGCCCATGCACTGGTAGCAGAATCAAAACCTGATCTCCTGGCTGAAAGTGGCGTAACCTGGACTTCTCATCACACCAAGTCTTCATCTTCTGAGCAGCTCCTAAATTCTCTCTCGCCAGCTGTAAAGCAGTGGACAGCCGTTCTTTGAACTTCATCACATACTCTAGCAGGTTGACGTCATCTTCCTCCGACAGCCAGCATTCCTTGAGTAACTTAAGGGGTCCTCTTACTTCATGGTCAAACAGTAGTTCAAAAGGTGAGAAGCCCAGTGATTCATTTGGAGATTCTCTTGCGGCAAATACAACAAATGGAAGACCTTTATCCCAGTCTTTCTGATGTTCCAAACAGTATTTCTTGAGCATCGATTTGAGTGTTTGATGATATCTCTCCAACGCTCCTTGGGTCTGGGGATGGTAAGCTGAAGACGTGATCTGGGTGATGCCCAACTCTTTCAGAGACTGCTTGAAAACATTTGACATGAAATTACTTCCTCGGTCTGACTGTACCTCCTTGGGCAGACCAAACTTTGTGAAGAACCCTAGCACTTCCTTAACCACGTTCTTTGCTGAGATATTTCTAAGTGGAATGGCTTCAGGATAACGAGTAGCCATATCAATCAGGGTCAACACATAAGGAAATCCTGAAGAAGTCTTAGGAAGAGGGCCAACAATATCCACCAACACACGGGTGAATGGCACCTCAAAAAGAGGAATGGGAACTAGAGGTGCAACCTTCTCGGTCTGATTACACTTCCCCACAACTTGACAGGTGTGACAAGACTTACAATACCAGGAAACATCCCTGAAGATACCTTGCCAGTAGAAGTGTTTCAAAATGCGTGCCGCAGTCTTCCTTACTCCAAGGTGTCCTGCCAAACTGGAATCATGAACCACTCTAATGATATCCTGCCTACAAACACGAGGGATGACAACTTGATGTACAACCTCCCATTCACAGTCGGCTGATGCTGTTGGGGGTCTCCAATTCCTCATAAATACTCCTGACTTCACATAATAACAAGTAGAAGCACCGGCTGACTGTTCTTCACTGTGGGCAGGGTTAGCTAGACCTTTCAACTCAGGGTCAGCAACCTGCAACTCAACCAACTCTTGACGAGACAAATTATCAACACTACGGGGTACTGCCTCATCTGGTGAGTGGTCCAAATTAGCGAGAAAAGTGTCAGCTAGGATAACATCATCATTATCCTCTAAATCACCAGTAACTTTAGACTTAGCCCTAGTGACAGCACATGCAGGGAACACATCAGGGACATCACAATCCTGGGTCGCAGCCACTGGCTCACTAGACAACTGAGGAGCTGGACACACTTGACTTCCACCAATATCATTTCCAAGAAAGTTACACCTGACTCTAAATTCACTCTGCACAGAGGGACCTTGTAAGATTACAGTTTCATCAGAGGAATTAACATTAGAGCCTAGAACACTGGTCAGCATAAGGGATTGGCAAGCACCTGTATCACGATATACTTGAACTGATTTCCTGTCATTACTGTCCAGAGGACTGACAAAACCATCAGACAGGAAATTAGGACATGAACTCTTGAGAGTGTCACCCACGTTACTGCTCAAAAGAGGAGCTCCATCATGAGAATTTGTTACCCCTCAAAGCAGGTTCAGTTAACTCAGTTAAAGAATTATGGGATCTCTCAAGGGTGGGAATATTTAAAGACTCCTTTTTGTCCACATCACGCTGTCTCCTGAAACATTTCTCCGTAGTATGACCAAGCTTAATACAATAAGTACATTTACTTTTCTGAAATCTAGAGGTGAAGCTGGTATTTACTTCCTGAGAAACATCATCTTTATTGTCTTTCCTGTTACCTGTACTCTGAGTAGAGGCAACGTACTCTCAGCTTTCCCTTTTTCTTTAGAATATCTCTTGTGAGTGAGAACATATTCATCAGCTAAAACTGCAGCATCAGACAAATTATCTATTCTTCTCTCATCAAGATATAGGCTTACATCTTTATAAATACACCTTTTGAAGTCCTCCAGCAAAATCATCTGCTTAAATTTACCAAAATCAGAATCCACATTCTTAGAATTTAACCACTGCTCTAACAAATCTTCTTTGATTTTTGCATACTCAACATGGGATTCCTTATCTTGCTTGTAAGTTGTCCTAAATTTTACTCTATAAGCTTCATGAACAAGCTCATAGGCCTTAAGAATCAAGCTCTTAACTATATCATAATTATCAGATTGATCCTGAGGCAAAGATGCGTAAGTTACTTGAGCTTTTCCGGTGAGAACAGTTTGAAGGAGTACTGGCCAATACTTTTTGGGCCAATTAAGACCTGTAGCTACCCTCTCAAACAACTGAAAATACTTCGTTAAATCAGATTCATTAAAAGGAGGGACATGTTTAACATTTGTAGCCACATCAAAATCATCAGAGCTAGATGATCCAGTTCCACCTTGTTTCATGCGATACTCATGGTCTGCCTGAATCCTAGCAATTTCAACTTGTGCCTCAGCCTCCTAAGAACGGGCCTGAAATTCAGCCTCCTTAGCACGAGACTCCGCCTCCTTCGCCTGAGCCTCCTGCAGGGCTAGCTGTAACTTAGCTAATTCAATCTGCGTTTGCTCATTTGGAGGAGTTACATTAAACAAGCTTTCATTAATCATGTCAACAATTTGATCTTTAGAATGATGAGAGCGAACAGCAATTCCCAATTGTTGAGCAACAAGCTTAAGTTCATTCTTTGTTCTGTTTTCTACATCACTCACTGTTTGCACATTTGACAAAAAAACTTTGGCTTCATCAAGTGTAGTAATAGTAGACATCATGAATAAGTAAGTCACAAAATATCAAGCAATATCCTTATGATAATATCCTGAATATTGAATGAGAGGTCGCCAAATTTATGTTACGGAACAGAGAAAGATAATGTACACTTTAAGTGAGAATACTAAGAATCACTACTGTCCCGTAAAGTTCCAGGTTCAAAACAAAAGAGTTAGGTAAAATTACAAGTTAAAGTTTAATGCTCAAACTAACAACAAAACATTCAGGACTCATAAGGATAATGTAATGGCAAAAAACAGGTTAAATATATGGTTAACTGCAATAGCCTCTATTAACACGAAATTAGCATGAGTAAATTTATCTAAGAGCCCTGTTAAAATGAGATACCAGATAATACTCAGTGAATGCCGGATATATTATTACAGATACAAAATATTATAAAAAATGACTGACAATAAGAACCTTACATAAATTACAAAAACCTCACTAGGCCTACAAATTAACAACTTATGCTATACAGTACAAGAACAAAATGCAATAACACTGATACTCAAATTATACAGCTGCTAGATGGTTGGAGACTTCCTCAGCACTCACAATAATAACTGTACAGGGGAGGACAGAGATGTGAACAAAATGAGGAGTAGATCTAAGTGGTAATAATGCAGAGACTGAGCTCATTATATAGGGGCCAGCAGAGCTTGATACAACTTGTAAGAAGGACGCGCAAATGAAGCCATAGGGGACAAAGAGCTGACAATCCTGCTCTGAACAACAGAAAGGACGACTTTCCTATAATTGTAGAAGGGGGGGACTGAGGCAGAACACGCTCGTGATCAAACATGCAGCATACTGTGCGTTAAAATTACACAAAGGATGATGATATCATAGGCTATGTAACAGAGGACACTGTCCTTAAGCCAAAAATTAGTGGTGGCTTTTCGAGAGAGGAGATGAGGAGTGCGATGAGGGGGTCGACCCGGCCACCTCATCTGCCACCTTCCCTGAGCCCGTCTTAAGCTACAGCCACATCCGGAAAAGGTGGTGGTGGCTCTTCAAGGTTGGTGACGAGCCTGCTCGTGGAGGGCTACAGTACAGAGGTGAAAAGGCTTCAGTGCTGCATCGACTTACTGGGGGTATACTAGAAAGGTCCATTAGCAGCAGTCAAAATACAAGCACTTCCCCAGCCACAGGGGAGGGCATGTCAGTCTAAGCCAGTGCCGGTCCCATGCCCGAATAAAAAGAGAGGGTGGGTGTCAGGAAGAGCACCTGGCCATAAAAAACAACCAAAACCAAAACTGAGCTGTATGACAAAGATTAGTTCGATACATCAATCCCAGACAGAAATGCAAAAAGACGAAAGAAAAAGAAAAATAAGAATTGGTGGTTCATCTCAATTCTTTTGTATTGGGGGAACGATTCGGTTTGCTGGTATGAGGAGCACAGAGACTGGACAGTTTTGCGAAATTACCAACCAGTCGTTCAATCATTGGGGGAGGCGGTGGCTCAGTCGGTAGAGAGGTGGCCTGCAGTCCTACCGGACCCAGGTTCAAATCCCTGCTGGGGCAGGGAACAGTTTAAAGATTTGAATTTCATGAAAGCAGACTTTACTGATCTACCAGACGACCCGCCGACATGTCGTAAAAATACCCCCGCTAATACTAATACACCAGTCCTGTATAAGACAGCCCTAGCATGTATTCAGTACGGACGGTGGGTATTAGTGCCGAAGTGGTGACATGTAGAGGTGTATGGTATGTAGGAGGACTACTGGGCCTTGAAAGCAGGCTGTGAAGCCTATGCCCAGAGTCGGACAAAAAAAAATCACGACATAAAAATCAGGTACTATACAGTATGAAAAATTATGGGAAGTGGGAAATAATGTAGGGAAGACACTGGTAACGCTGACGGAGCCATCCGCGAAACACAAGACAACTGGGATGCGTAATACATGAAGCAGGCTATACAGGACCCCAAATTATTCCTCCTTACCTTATCTGGATATGCAGAAAACATGGACCCCAACATGCAGGCCTCTGAGAAAAATATAGGAGGATTAGGATAGATTTAGAGCCGCTTTCTTTCCGTCTCGCAAACACCCCTAGCTTCTTTCAGTTCATTGGATAGGCAAGTGTGGTCGAACTGGAAGATAAAAAACCAAGGAGACTCATTCCTACTGTACAGTATATCCAGCACTCCTCGAATTTTATGTAACTATGACTATGAATCCAAGTTGTGAGAATGTCCCAGTTTCCTCAGATGAAAACAAACTAGCTATAGTTTGTGGAAAACATGAGTGTATGAGAGGGTGTGAGGGGGTGGGAGAAGGAATCCTTTGGTGTGTAGTGTGTGTGTGTGTGTGTGTGTGCATATAATTATGTATCCATGCACATATGTATGTATATAAAATGTATTATAAGTGAGGTATATGAGTTACTGAAAATGAAAAGTTTACAGATCAATAAGGTTAGATATAAGGGGGGACCCCATAATTCAAGGAATAGATCAGTTTCACGGTAAAAAGAAATAGATTTTGTTGCCTCGGTAGGAACCACTTGCCTGCACTCTGGTGAAACATTCTGCCATCTGACATCGCACTGAGAGGGTCGTCTGTTCTTATGACATTTTTTCATTGTTCATGCACCTGACATGCGATTTTCGTCCTCAAACCAGCATGGCAAATTTGAATGAGCAAACAGTGTGCATTAATTTATATTTATTGTTCTGTAAAACCACGGACGAGGCAAATGACAATGCAAGATTTCAAGAAGCAGGCTATGAAAAAGAAACAAGTCTACGAATGGTACGGACGATTTAAGAAAGGCAACATGTCGGTAGAAGATTCTCCGCGTCCAGGCAGTTCTTTGACCTCCCAAAGAGATGAAACATCGAGAAAACTCGACAGGCAATCTTGAAAGATCGTCGTCGCACTGTACAGTAGATGAACTAGTGGAGGCCACAGGCTTTTCTTGGACTTCAGCACAATGGATTTTGACACAAGATTTGGCATGCACAGATTCTCGGCAAAATTCGTCTCTCATCTTCCAACGGAAGATCAAAATGCAAATCGTTTGAACGAATATCAGGACTTGAAAGAACAGCTGAGGAATGACCCCCAATATATTTCAAATGCCATTACGGGTGACGAGACCTCAGTTTTCGCGTATGAACCCGAAACCAAGCAGTAGTTTAGTCAGTGGAAGACATCAACATCTTCAAGAACGAAGAAAGCTCGTTAGATCAAGTGCAACAGAACGATAGTTGATTTTATTTTCTGACATTTAGAGAGTTGTCCATAAACAGTTTGTTCCCTGTGGACAGATTGTGAACCAGCACTTTTATAATAGAGTGCTGGGGCGTCTACGGGAAAGCATCAGGAACAAAAGTCCAAGGAAGTGACGCACCCACAAATGGTTCCTGCATCACGACAATGCAACATCACAAACCACGTTGTCAGTTCAGCCATTGTTTGGCCAAAAACAACGTTGTTGTTGCTCTTCATCCCCCCTTACTAGCCAAATCTCGCTCCCAGTGATTTTTTCTTCTTTCCCAAGATTAAGAACTGAAAGGCGGAAGATTTAACAGCATAGAAGAAAACCAGAAAAAATGCAGGAGTCTATGGACAAGGTGATACAAGACGACTACAGAAATTGTTTCCAGGAATGGGAAAAGCCCTGGGACATGTGTATAGCGTCTAAAGGGGAGTCCTTTGTAGGGAACCTAAATGGAGTTTCTGAAAGTTTTGTAATGAAGTTTTTTATTACCAGTTTCAGGAATCTTGTGGTCTTCTCTCGTAAACATTAGTGTAAGATATAAAAAATAGTTTTATTGAAATTGTGTCAGAATGGGCTGACAGAAATGGCTGTATAATACTAACAGGAAGAGAGTTTTGTGATAGGTATCAGAAAACACACACACACACACACACACACACACACACACACACACAGATAGAGAGAGAGAGAGAGAGAGAGAGAGAGTGAATTGTGTCCCTCGATTTCCACTGCTATTTCACTGACCAAACTTTGTGATGCCAAACCTTAGTAATGAAACAGAGAGAGAGAGAGAGAGAGAGTTATGTGTCCCTCGACCTCCACTTACACAATAAAAAGTGAATGCAGGTTTTATTCTCCAAATTCGAAATAAAAACAAATGACTGGTACAATGTTTTCTCCAGATTATTATTGTCTCAAGCTCTATCTCGGTCTGGCTGTCTGTCACACACACACACACACACACACACGCACACACACAAACTCCTCCCCCTTCCACATGCAGAAAAAATACATATTACAAGAGGACAGTTACTTAATATTCTTAACCAGAGAACCATTGCAGTCTTCTGATATTAACCTCTTAGTTATAGTTATTGCTCATCAGTCTTAAATCATCCCTCCTCTTTCCTTCCACCACTCCCTCCCTCCCTCCCTCCCTCTCCTTACCGTCCTCATTTTCTTCGTCTTTCGCCCTCCTTCCCTCTCTGTCCATCCTCCTCCCCTCCTCTCTGTGCAGCCCTTCTCTTCCCCTCATTCCCTTCCTGATTCCTTCATTAGCGTCTCACTTTTCACCTGCCCATCTCCTTCTATTCCCTCGTCTGTCACCCTTCCCTTCGTTCCTTCATTTCACTCCCCTAGAATTTCTCTCTCTCTCTCTCTCTCTCTCTCTCTCTCTCTCCTTCTCCTCCTCCCGCTCTTTCCTCCCCTCCCATTTTTCCTCACTGCCCTCACTATCCTTGCATCCCTCCTACCCCCCCTGCCTTCCTTTCTTCCCTTCCTTCATTACCCTCTCCTTTCCCTACTTTCCTCCCCTCTCTCTCTCTCTCTCTCTCTCTCTCTCTCTTTTCCCATTTCCTTCCTCTCTTGCTCCTTTTCATTCTTCACCACCTCTCTTCTTTCATCCTTACCTCCCCTCTTGTCTCCCTTTCCCCGTCTCTCCTCCCCGTATCTCCCCCCCCCCTCTCTCACCTTCCCCCCCTCCTTCCACTTTTACATCCTTTCTCACCTCTCATCCTTCAACTCTTCCTTCCCTCTTCCCTCTCCTTCCCCTTCTCTACCTCTGTATCCCCTCTCTTTTTCTCCTCTTCCCCTTCCGTCCTTCCTCTTCTTTTTCATCCTTCCTCGCCTCTCTTCCTTCATCCCCTCCTCCCCTCTCCAAGGAAGTAGTACTTATACGCAGAGAGAGAGAGAGAGAGAGAGAGAGAGAGAGAGAGTTTGGATGCCATGACCAAGAAGACTCAGGTGATTCCCGGTCAGATGTCACAAATATAAACACTAACATCACTGAGAAGCTTGGTATACCTGTGATAATGGTAATATAAGGAACACTGGCAGTAATAGGAGTGCCAGTCCAATAACTGTAATATGCCAACAGAAAGATTCCCAATCATCATCATTAGCATCACAATGATCTCCAGATATTTTTTGCGTTTTAAAGACAGGGAGAGTAAAGCCAGTTTGTTTACAGTATCACTTTATAAAATTATAACTACCTGTCAGATATTCTACACATATACTTAGTTATCTATGTATGCATCTATTAGTGTACCTACCAATTTATCTAGCTATCCATCCCTTTATCAGTTCTGTGCACAAAGCAAGAAAATCAGTGAACTTCACATCAACAGTGGCAACAAACTAGGCGTGTGGGACATGCTTAGTTTGAGAGACGTGATTCTACTGACAGGCTACGTCAGTAGGAAAGCTGTGACTGGGGAGAACAAAGTGAGTTAGGGACACACACACACACACACACACACACACACACACACACACACACACACACACACATATATGCTGTAAAAACGCACACAAAGTCATTGAAACGAAACGTCCTCTCTCTCTCTCTCTCTCAGGTACAAGTATGTATGTATGTACGTATTCAAGTATACATGCATGCATGGCGGTGGCTCAATCGGTAGAGAGGTGTCCTGCAGTCCTAATGGACCCAGGTTCGAATCCCCTTTGGGGCAGGAAACAGTATAAGGATTTGATTTTCATAAAGCAGATGTTACTGCCTCCACCAGACGACCCGCCGACATGCCTTAAAAGATTCCCCCGCTAATACCAATACACTAAGCCTGAGTGAGATAGCCCTGGCATGTATTCAATATGGACGGTAGGTGTTAGCGCCGAAATGGTGACATGTGCATGTGTAAGGTATGTAGGGGGACTACTGGGCCTTGGGAACAGGCTATGAAGCCTATGCCCAGGGTCGGACACATAGAAAATTGTACCGTATGTATGTATGCATGTATGTACGACATACATGTATCTATCAATCTACAGTATCTGTCTTTCTATCTATGTATACATGTGTACTTTATATATGTACACAGTACGTATAAATCAGGCTTGTATATGCCTGTGTAAATGGCTATGCTATGTATATGTATCCACATATCTGTGTGCATTTATGCATGCGGCAATGACTGTGTATGCATGTGCATGTATGTATGAATAATGTGTACGGACGTGTATACATGTACCAATGTGGAGGTGTATGCAAGTGCGTATACATGTATGCATTACTGTGAAGTTTGTGAGTGTGTTAGGGTACAACACAACACAGGTAAGACCTTGCTAATATGTGCAAGCATCAGGTGAGGGACAGGTGGGAGGACACCTGGCATGGTGCACTGTGATGGTGAGAAGAGGAAGGCGTGGGGGAGAAGAGGTGGTGACAAGTAAAGGCTATATGTAGGGAGGGGGAGAGAGGAGGAGGAAATGAGGTACAGAGTAAGTGAAATGAGAGAGAGACTGTGTGCTGTGTGTGTGTGTGTGTGTGTGTGTGTGTGTGTGTGTGTGTGTGTGTGTGTGTGTGTGTGTGTGTGTGTGTGTGTGTGTGTGTGAGAGAGAAAGAGAGAGAGAGAGAGAGAGAATCAGTCTACAAATACTGAGCCTAAGCAATGAACTTTGAACTATCTTACTGACAGCGCCAGTGTTCTAACCCAAGATGGATATCATAGCCAGTGGGAAAGACACGATGAAGACAGTTCTCCAGCTGACCAGTTGTGTACACATAGAGTTGGACAGAAAAGTGGCAAGTGTGTATTTAGGCGGTTGCTGCGTGGCGTCTGTATTGGGGCAGGGACGTGATTAAGAACCCAGAGGGGCAGACGCCATGGAAATATTGATATTAGTGAGATAAGGTTCCTTGGGGGTCATCAAAAGACTCGGGACATTGGTAATATCATGAAAATAAATCGCAAATGAAAAGGTGGTATGAAGCCTCCTATCGTATCCAGAATATGGCTCAGGGTACGGACATTAAGATTACATGCCAAGGTCATACACCCGAACACTCTTCAATGCTTGCCCAAGGCTGGGAATGTACCCAGAACTACAGACGTGGTTGTCAAGTGCACCACTTTCCCAACCACTGGGAGACCTCAAAGACAGGTAGATACATACATACATACATACATACATTTGTAGACAAGAAGATTTAGACAAAGAAAAGTAGTAGACAGACAAACAGGACATAATTAGACGGATAGACCGACTGACACATAAACAAATACAAATGGATAAATATATAGAGTAACATACGAGCAATATTGTGCACATTTTTGTTACTTTGTCTTCATACTTATTCAGCAACAGTACTTAATCCCTTCATCACCACGTGGTCATTCTTCTATTCTTGCTGCTGTCACAAGATTTTATTCAGCTTAGAGGGCACACTCTGGTAGTGAAGAAGTTGTGTTTGTGGTGGTGGTGTTTTCTTTTTTAATGCAGGGAAGAAGGAATCAAAGGCCAGGAGACCTCAAACCGTTCCCTTCAGGAGAAAACAATACAACAGAGAGCCAAATACAAGACCCGTTCATTTCGAGATGCCTGGACACACTGCGTTTGAAAGACTGGAGATCATAGGAAGTAGGAAATACAGAGAGACAGTTCTAGAGCTGACCTGTCGCATATATGAAGGACTGGGAGTAACGGTTATCTCTTACATTAGGGAGTTGGACAGAAAAGGGATGAGAGTTTCTTATTAGACGAGTGCTACGTGCCTGTCGGAGTGGTGAAGGAACGCAAGCAGACAGTTCAGAGGAGCAGCGACCATTTAAGTAGAGACAGAAAGGAGAAAAAGATGCAACAGTGCTGCAAAGAGACAGGTTGAAGGGAGCCAGTAAGAGCAGGGGCGTTAATGAGACGAAAAGCTTTTGACTCCACGTTGTTGAGAAGAGCTGAATGTGGGGAGCCTTCCCACACGTGAGAGTTGTACTCTACACAGGGGCAAATAAAACCCAGGTATAAAGTCAACAACTGTACATGGGTAAAGAAGGTACGGGGTCAGCTTAGCACACCTAATCTCTTGGAAAGATCAGTCCAGAGAGAATGAATAAAGATGGTGCAGGATTTAGCTGGATATTACCAACATTAGTGACTACTCCTGTGGAAGATTTTTGGGGGTTGATAGGTGTGAGAATTGAACTTTTGACGCATCAAAAACAGAGATATGAGACAGGTCAGACATTAGGTGTGCCATAGCCTCTTCCATTATTTTTGAAGTAACTGTTGAGATAGACGCTGTGGGAAGCGAATGGAAAGGTGTAGGTTAGTCATCAGCGTATAGGGTTAGATTTTTTTTTTTTTTAATGCAAGAAAGATGGAACAAAGGCCAGGAGCCCGCAAACTGTTCCATCCAAGAATAAACAAATACAATACAAAGGAGAGCCAAATTCAAGATCCGTTCATTTAGAGATGCCTGGACACACTGCTTTTGAAAGACTGGAGATCATAGGGAGCAGGAAATACAAGCAGAGGGAGACAGTTCCAGACTTGATCTGTTACATGAATGAAGGACTGGGAGTTACGGTTAACTCTTGCATTAGAGAGTTGGACAGAAAAGGGATGAGATTTTGTTCCTAGACGGGTGCTACGCACCCGTCGTAGTGGTGGAGAGAAGCAAGCAGACAGTTCAGAGGAGCAGTGACCTTGGAAGTAATGACAGAAAAGAGATAAAGATTCAACAATGCGGCGACGAGACAGAGGTTAAAGGGAGCCAGTAAGAGGAGAAGAGTTGATGAGACGAAAAGCCTTTGACTCCACCCTAATGAGAAGACCTGTATGTGGGGAGCCTCCCCACATATGAGAGTTGTACTCTAAACAGGGGCTAATAAAACCCGTGTATAAAGTCAAAAACTGTGTCGGGATAAAGAAGGTATGGAGTCGGCTTAGAACACCTAATCTCTCGGAAGCAGATTTTACAAGAGATGGAATATGATCATTACAAGATAAGTCCTGAGTGAATGAAACCCCAGGCATGTTCAAGGATGATGCAGGATTAAGATGAATAAACATTAGTGGGTACTCCTGTGGAAGATTGTTTCGGGTTAATAGGTGTTAAAACTGAGGTTTTGATGCATTAAAAAAAAGATTATTTTAACCCCAGTCAGAGATACGAGCCAAGTCAGACATTAAGTGTGCCATAGCCTCATCCATTGTTTGTTGAAGTAATTGCTGAGACGGAAAGGTAAAGGGTGGAATCATCAACGTACGAGTGGATAGGGTTAGAAGTACAGCTTAGAAGATCATTGATGAATAAAAGGAAGAGAGTTGGTAATAGGACAGAACCCTGACGAACACCACTGTTGGTAGATGAAGGAGAAGAACGATGGCCGTCTACAGCAGCAGCTGTAGAACGACCAGAAAGGAAGCTATAGATGAAGGCACAGATAGAAGGATAGAAACCGTAAGAGGGTAGTTTGGAAATTAAAGATTTATGCCAGACTCGATCGAAAGCCTTTCAGATGCCAAGTGCAATGGCAAAGCTTTCTCCAAAGTCCCGAAAGGAGGATGACCAGGAGTCTGAAAGGTAGGTGAGATCACCAGTGGAGCGCCCCTGACGGAACCCATACTGACGATCAGAAAGAAGGTTGTGATAGGAAAGATGCTTTAAAAGTTTTCTGTTAAGAATTGACCCAAAAATTTTTGGGACAGGTTGTTAAAAGAACTGGACGATAGTTAGAGGGTTGGGAATGGTCACCCTTCTTTGGGACTGGCTGAATGAAAGCAAACTTCCAGCAAGAAGGAAAGGTACAAGTTGACAAAGGCAAGAGTTTACCTAGGCAGGGTGTAAACATTGAAGCACAGTTCTTCAGGACAACAAGAGGGAGTCCATTAGGCCCATATGCATTGTTAGTATTGAGGCCAGTGAAGGCAGAAAATACATCAGCTGAAGAAATTTTAATGTCAGCCATGAGGAAGTCTGAGGGGGGAAGTGATGGAGGAACAGCAACAGAATCATCTAAGATAGAATTAGACGAGAAAGTCTGAGCGAAGAGATCTGCTTTATCAGTAGAGGAAATAGCTAGAGCCATCAGAGAAGAAAAGAGGAGCGAAGGATGTTGAGGTAAAGTTGTTATAAAGGTTTTTGGCAAGGTGCCAGAAGCAGCTGGAAGAATTCGAGTTGGAGAGTTGAGAGCATTTTGTACGGATGAAATTATTTTTAGCAGAGGGAAGAACAGCCTTAGCACAATTCCAGGCAGAAACATAAACAAGATGTGATTCAGGGGTGGGTTGGCTTCGGTATTTTTTATAGGCCCTCTTCTTGTTGCAGACAGCATTAGAACGAGCGTGATTAAACCAAGGCTATCTTGCATTAGTCAAAGGATATGAGAAAGGAATGTATGCTTCCATGCCCGAGAGAATAACCTCCGTAATGCGCAAGGCACACTCAGATGGCTATCGACCATGGATGCAATAATCATTCCATGGAAAATTAAAGAAGTATTGCCTGAGGGCCTCCCAATCCACGCTCCAAAGAGCCCCAGACGACGTTTCTTTGGAGGGTCCATAGGCTCCACCGGAGTGATAAAACAGGTTAAGGTAATAAGGTTGTGATTGGAGGAGCCCAACGGAGAGGAAAGATTAACAGTGTAAGCAGAAGAATTAGTTGTAAGGTAGAAGGCAAGTATGTTGGAGCTCTCTCCAAAGCGGTCAGGGATACTTGTAGGGTGCTGTACAAGCTGCTCTAGGTCATTAAGGATAGAAAAGATGTAGGGTTGTTCCCCATGTGGATCAGTGAAAGTGTCGCCGCACGGCAAGCTGCGGCAACAACTACAGCAATACGGAGGACAACGACGATACTGACGAAGCTGATGACGAACACCAGGCATTCGATGAGAGCGCACACGCGGCTGCGGCTGACTCACCCACCATCGGACCACCCAGCATCCAACCACAACCACCCATACCACAACCACGTCATCCACAACAATCAGTAAGGGATAAAGGATATCGAAAAACGTTACGTGACAAATATCGTTACCTGCGGCACCTTGAAAAGATGGAAGAAGCCGCAGATCAGTGAATGATGAAGAATGAAAAATGAAAAGTGAATGAACAATGAATAATAATAAGAGGGAGTGCCGAGGCACACAGTACTCTCACAGCCCTGTACTGTCTACACTTAATTAGATTTGACGGAGAGCTAGATACGACCTAATGGATACCTTAATGGATACAGAGATAAGAGAAGAGTGAGTCAAAACTAAAGGGTAGTAATGTCTAGTGTGAATTAACGTTGTACAATGGACATTGTTTCAAAATGTTGCGGACCAGACCCGACTAAGAACGCTGAGAGAAGTGAACGAAGGATATGTAGAGTGCACGCCTACTTCCGGCCCCTGTACTTTTCCTGAGGGAGAAGCAGAAGGTTGGGAGTCAGTAGAAGCAGAGAGGGCAAAGAGTCGAGAAGAACCTGGGGGAAGATCTTAGCGAGAAGGCCGCCTGAGCACCCTACCACGACGACAGAGACTGGCGATGTCTTGGTACACTACGGTATCAGTGAGTAGATATTCTTGTTAGAGAACATAGAGGAAAGTGGAACTGAGAAAAGGAAAGAGAAAAGAAAAGAGAAGAAAGTGAAATATACTGTGAAAAATATTAAGAGTATACTGTAGACTCGTGGTAGGGTATAACAGGACGGGCCAGATAGTTTGTATAATTGTTAAATTAACTTATTTGCTCAATGGTGAAAAGAACAAAGATTATATAAAAGTTAAGTGTCTTTATGGAGAAGTATTGAGTTAGGGTACATGACTGTGTTAAAGAGTGATATTAATTTTGCAGAAATATATTGAAATAACTTGAGGTGAAGTGATACGGGAATAAAATGTTACAGAGATTAATGTTCTAGTAGTAATAATGCAAAGAGAAGATGATGGTGTGCTAGAGTATTGTTCTTAGTATTACCCTATGTGTAAGAGAATATTACCTTTAGTATTATCTTGTGTTTAACCATAATAGTCTTGGTTTTATTTTAGTAAGAGAGAGTATTATCTTCAGTGACGAGTGATAATATTCGTGAACTGTTACTTGTTTAATGGAATTTAGTTGTATTATTGATTACCATTGTAAGGTGGCATGATTTAATAGTTTTATTATAGAGTAATAAGAAAAACTAGTTGCATAACTTGGAGTTCATAGAGTGGACCAAATCAGTTGATTGCTTTGACTTAGTGTATAAATTGTACATAATTTATAGATAAACAAAAGAGAGAAAATTAGTTTGAGTAACCCTAGAATCCCTTCCTCTTAATAAGGAACGAGACGCTCCCACGTAGCGCCGGCCTTAAATGGACTTGTGTTTACTTGATGTGTTGTTATGTCGGGTTTCCCACTTGGACTTATCCAGCGCTACCAAAATGAAACTTAATTAAATCTGACTAACTTAATTGAACTTAATGTAACTGAACTTAGCCTTCCATAGGAGAAGAATAGATAAAGAGTAAAGCAAACAAGTGGGGCACGACAAAAGGAGAGGAGAGCCAAAGATGGTGGTGAACATTGATATCTCCTAAAATGGAGATTTCAGAGAGAGGAGAAAAGGATATAATGTGTTCCATCGTATAAGTAAGATAGTCGAAGAATTTTTCATAGTCAGTAGAATTAGGAGATAAGTAAACAGCGCAGATATATTTAGTCAGAGAATGACAAGAAAGCCGAAGGCAGAGAGTAGAGAATTCAGAAGAATCAAGTTCAGGAACACGAGCAAAATAAGTCGTTGCGTACATATACACAACAGCCACCTTTGGCTTTGAAATGAGTATAGAGAAAGTAGGTTGAAACAGAATAGGGGTTGCATTCAGTTGCCTCAGACAGTTGAGTCTCTGTCAAGAAGAGAAGGTGAGGTTTCGAGGAGGAGAGGTGGTGTTCGACAGAGAAAGTTAGAGGAAAGGCCGTGAATGTTGCAGAAATGAAGAAGTGGGTCAGACAGTGGTTCTGGGCATCTCTTTGAGTCGTCACAGGGAGAGGGGCGGATGGTGGGGGAATTTATGGTTCCCCCCCTGGGGACTCCAAGGGATGATTTATTGAAGCCATTTTTCTTTTTTAAATTTTGAAAAGTATTGTATGGTGTGCTTTACAAGTAGTTTGGTGTTCACAGAGAAACTTGTACTGGAGAGCAAGATGGCCTACTCTCTGTTACTGAAGCAGCGAAAAGGTTCAGCAAAGAGGGATAGTCAAGAAGTAGTCCTGAGGGCTGATGAAACGGTAGCTCCAGCTCTCCCTGTCATTTGCTTTCCATCCACCTTAGAAAGTCATTTATGAAAAACAGGAAGAGAGTTGATGATAGGACAGAGCCCTGAGGAACACCACTGTTGATAGATCTAGAGGAACGGTGGTCATCCACGACAGCAGCAATAGAGCGATCAGAAAGGAAGCTAGAGATGAAGGCATAGTATAGAGACCGTAACAGGGCAGTTTGGAAATTAATGATTTATGCCAGACTCGATCGAAAGCCTTTGAGATGTCAAGTGCAATGGCAAAGCTTTCTCCAAAGTCCCGAGAGGAAGATGACCAAGAGTCTGAAAGGTAGGTGAGAAGATCGCCAGTTGGGCGTGTTTGGCGGAACCCATATTGACGATCAGAATGTAGGTTGTGATAGGAAAGGGGCTTTTTTTTTTTTTTAATAGACTCGAAAACTTACGTGACAGTATGTTAAAGCAATTGGGTAACAGTTAGAGGGTTGGGAATGGTCATCCTTCTTTGGGACTGGCTGAATGAGAGCAAACTTCCAACCAGAAGGAAAGGTGCAAGTTGACAGGCGGTGGTCCTAGGCTAATATGAACATAATCACAGTGGACTGCTGGCTGATGTCGACCTTTTCTTTCAGTCCAAAGTCATCCTTATCGCGGGACAAGGAGGGAACTAATGGATATTTCAATAACCGTTGCCTGATTATATCGGTGCCACCACGTGAAGGCTTCCTGAAGGGGATGATGAAGCCTATATCTAAATCAGCCAGTTCATTACGTTTCTCAAGGACTTTAAAAAGTCATTTGTAAATGACTGGAATATAATAAAGGTGACATTACTTAACTACAATGTTATTTTTCTTTCTCATCTTACCTTAAGAGCCAGCGAGCGATGTTTAGTCATTTAAATTTGGAAAGCTGCCCTGCCCGACCCAACCATCACGCTAGACAGAAGGTATTGGCTTTATTCCTAGGAGTATGTAGAGTTACAATTATTTCTGTATCTGATACATTCATTCAGTAAATTGTATCATCTAAAAACTCACCTATAAATGCCTTCGAATCTCGAGTTTTACAAGGCAGTGTTCGACTCTACTCAGTGAACACCCCTTTTACGAAATCAAAGTAAAAGGGATTTTCCGTCGTAACACTGTGTTTTTTGGCATCAGATCTAGCAATTAAATATCAGAGATTCCGCCTATAATTTTATAACAGAGGGAAAATGTGATGACATGGCGCTCGCTAGCCACGCACTCACAAAGCGCACTTTACTGGTTATACCAGTTCTTTGTTCTCAGGCCACTTTTTTTTTCTTCGTTCTCTGGCTTTATTTCTTGGTTTTATTAAATATTTGAAGATTTTTTTTTATGGGAGTCTTGTGTTTTTCCATCTCTCTCTCTCTCTTTCTCTCTCTCTCATCCAGGGTTCAATTCCTTCACCAGCACCGCCACCACCATTACCATTACAAGGGATGACGACCTGAGATGCAAGTATCAACAGTCTTTTAATGGGATTCCAGATGGGTGAGTGCACTAGGGTTGGACTGATAGATAGATAGAATGGCAGAGACAGGCAGATAACCTGATAGACCGATTTAGACGAAGATAGATAAAAACGGACATTCAAATAGATGTGTGGATTCAGACGGATGAATTAATAGATGGATATAAATGATTCTGAGTGAGATGGACTGATGGATGAATGAGGGAAAAAATTATGTAAATTAGTTTCGGATGGATAGAGGAAATACATGAATGAAGACACACACACACACACACACACACACAAAGTGCCAGGCAACTAAATAAAACAGCTTACAAGCACCGTCACCTCTTAACTGTGTATTATTTCCATGTGGTACTATTATTACCACGTCCAGTTACCCTTGTCGTCAGAATTAAGCAATTATGCCTACGGGCCTGCCTGTTTGTCTGTCTGTTACTCTCTGATCAGTATTCTCCATGACTACATTCTGACCATTGTGTATGTACTTTATAATGCAGAAAATGTGTGTGTGTGGGGGGGGGGGTTAGAGATAATTGAGTTACTCTGGCCTGAAGCGTTTGTGAGCAGACTGATGGATACATAATAGATGGATATATATACAGATAGGCAAATCTAGAGACAAAGGTAACTAGATGAATGAAAATACAGATGTAATAATAGATAGACAGGCAGCCAAACAGATGAACAGACAGGAGTGTAGGCAGGTACTCAGACAGATTGACGCAAAGTTAAAAAAAAAAATGATGCAAAGCTAGAGATTAAAATAGCTACCGCTAGTTCGTATTTAGAAAGGAATGGGTTGTTGCTGTTTATGCAGTTGTTGATTAACCCCTGTCTGTCTGGCCGAGGAGACTCATCAACCGCACGGAAGCAACTGCCCCAGCAAGGCCATCCTGTGCAGTGAACTGATATTCTTTTGAAGTTGCAAGGAGAAATGTGTGGAGGTTTGGTTCCTCAATGGACGCCACTTTTGAGGCACTCCATCCACTTTGCAGGAGCACCATAGCAGGTCCTACACAACCCCGTTATCTGGTTACATGGTTACCACCCAGCGTTGTAAATAGTCTCCTGAGTTACAGGAAACCATTCCTGTCACTCAGTGCTGAACCGCGGGAAGTGAAAAGATGAGTAATAAAATGTAACACGAAAGGAAGGGAGGAATGCGAACACAGGAGGACAGACAACTAGTCAGAATGATAAATGTGAAGGAAAAAGCAGATAGCACTACATCAAGTGAGTGGATGATAGTCGCCATTATCTACCAGCAAGGACGGTAGGTAATAGCGAAAGAGATCACATGAAAAGGTGCATGGCGCACAGGAAGCCAGCTGAACCTCAAAGAAAATGTTATCGGTAAAAAATAGTCATAAAATAAATTGGCATAGATGGAAATGAAAACAAAACCAATTAAACACCAAAAATAATAAAATACATCCGAAACACAACTTTAATATTTCACCCTGTTAGAGGAGAGAGTGAGTGAATTTGGCCACGCAAACATTACTAAAAAAAAAAAAATCTCTTGGAGAAACATAAGGCAGGTAAACAAATGACGTGGGGAACGGTGTCTCACACACACACACACACACACACACACACACACACACACACACACACACACACACACAGTAGTAACAATAGTTTTTTGTTTTAACTACTATTGCTGGTGGTCTATATCATTCTTCCACGACAAGAAAATTAAAGTAATTTATCCCTGTATTAGTGTTGTATCTCTTGATTATGAGTTTCATATCATAATTTCGTCACAATATCATTCTGTATTCCGAAAAGTTTTTGATATTAAACGTCGTCAGTTTGTTTATAGTCTTGAATACTTGTATTAGATCTGTATGCCGTCGATTTTTTTTTTTTTTTTTTTTTTTTTTTTGAGGGGGACATTTAGTTGTCCAATCGCTCCTGGAAGGATAAATTCCTCAGTGAAAGGATCATTTTTGTTGCTCTGCGATACACTCTCTAATTTGTCCTCATCCATAACAAGATTCAAGGACCACTGCTGCACGCAGGGGTCCAGGGCGGTCTAAGTAATGATTTGTAAAGTTTGGAGATTGCATTGGCCGTTTTATGGTTAAAGTTCCTTGCGATGAAGCAGTGCAATTTGCTAGCCTTGTTTCTGGCTGCTATACACTTTTAACAGTTTTTGAGGTCGTTACGAATAATAACTCTTAAATTCATCTCGTCTCATTCTTGCGTCAGTGAAGTATCGATCACACTATATCAATATTTAATGTCCTCGTTGCCAAAAACATTATTTAGCAGTTACATACATTAAATTTCACGTGTCATGTTCATTCCTATTTATTAACTTATCCAGGTCGTATCAGTATAGATTTACAGTTCGCCCTCGTGATTACTCTGCCTCCCATCTTTGTGTCATCTGCAAATTTCAGTACCTTGGAAATTGCCAATGCCTGGATATCATTAACGAGATCGCATTCCGAGTTTTTACATTAACTCCTTACATAATGAAAGAATCTCTTGGGGTCTGAGTTTGCTTTGCAATATCTTTTTGCCTCATAGTCTCGTTTTGTCCGGGAAAATTTCTTACATTCCTGCTGTAAAATATTCGATACTGGTGTCATGGTTTCCTGTCCGAATATATTCTTTTAGTATTCTTTTGTTCTCGATGATTTCTTCATTTTTTTTCTTATAATCCAGACTAGTTTATCAATGTAATTGTTCCTTCGAGTAACTCTTTTTTGTGTGTGTGGGATAAACATCAATTGACTGGTATATATTTTCTACATTTCCTCGACGTTATCCACCTTTAGTAAATCCATTTGGTGTTGGTAATTTCCTTTTCTGAGGTGAACGAGGCCAGCTTTCATGAAATTAGTAAATAAGGCGCAATTTCTGCTGGTCTTACACTTTATATTATTTTCAAGTCTGATTGCTAGAACACGGAAATGTATTCATTGTCTCACTTAAAATGTATCGTCACTTAGTTCTAACAACCTGCTTCCTCCTTTGTCTGCACGTTATTTTTTTCACTCTCGATTATTGAAGTACTCTAAAATAAAGTTGTCCTGGCTTTTATAGCTGATGATCTCTCGTTTAGTGTTTTATATTTTTCCTCGTGTAACTTGGGTGGTCTGCATTTTATACCGAAAAGTATGGGTTTATTTCTTTCTGAAAATTTGGAGACAAAAAAAAAAAAGTCAGCCTCCAATTTAATTGTCACTATTGCATTAATGTGACAAAGTGCATATTAGAACTCCCCCGCTGGTTTAAGCGGTCATGATTTTTCAAATATATTTTTAGCTTTTTAGCTCTACTTCTCCAATAAGGCCCTTGACATGGGAGTTTACCCATGATATTGTAATCATAAATATGCATGGATTTCCAGCAGTTGCTTAAATAATTTACTCGTCTCATTTTGAAGCACTGCTTCTCACATCCATATACACAATATACATAGAATGGCTAGATGTGGTAGGGCAGCGCCACAAGTTAGAATTTGCTTGTTGCATTTTTAAAAAATACTCAGTCGAGATGGCAAAAATCCCACGATCCACGGATGTGAGAATTCAAGTGAAGACAAACATTAAAGACCAACAGTGAATGATGGATGAAGCCTTTTTATGTTACTTATTACTTGCTCTCCTCAGACGATTTAATTCACCTGAGGATAAGTTTCCTCACCTTGCTGTGACGTGTGACCTGAGAGAGAGAGAGAGAGAGAGAGAGAGAGAGAGAGAGAGAGGGATGGGGTTGAGGGGGCTTATGTGTTCAACTACCTTGCAGTGAAGTAAAAGCTATATATGGTGATGGAAGGTGCTGGGAAAATAGACAGGCATTGAAGGGAGCGAATAACGTAAGCAAAACACGAAAGGTGGAAATATTTTGGATATCATCATCATCATCATCATCATCATCACACATACTGCCCTCTTTTTTCCATCCCTTTTCGAGATGAGCTATGGTTCAGAAAGCACAGGGAAAAAAAAAAAAAGGATAAAATGAGTAGGATGAATTTATGAACAGATTACAAAACGACGTAGCCTTGAGTAGAACTTTAGAATTATCAATATCTCTCCTGTCCAGACGACGGCAAACCTTTATTGATGGGGAAATGATAAAATTTGGTGATAGTGCCATGTCTAAAATACTGTATATATGCTTTTCTCAACGTCTCTCTCTCTCTCTCTCTCTCTCTCTCTCTCTCTCTCTCTCTCTCTCTCTCTCTCATTACACACTAACTGTCTATCTATCTATCTATTTATATGCTTAGATTAGAGAAACCTAATAATAAATACTAGGAATAAATGGAAACATCATATGGAACACAAAAATAGAGGGGACTAATATAGACCTAATCGTGTAACCGAATAGACAAACGAAGGGGTTCGGGAAATTACTCACTAAATAAACAAGGAACGAAAAACGGAAATAAAACAAACCCCTTACCAGGTGAAAGACCGATGAAACAACAATAAAACGAGGGCGACGCACCAAAACAAAGAGCAATGGAGACAACACACCTCACACATAAACAAAGTGAGTTGAAGGAGCAGGGAAAATTTAAAGCATAGAAAAAGATATTTGGAAAGTGAATATACCTAAACCCAAACAAACATCAGTAAAAGAAGGAGCACTGAAACAAAAAGAGCTCTGAAGGGGACCGGGACACTGTACGTCAACAAGAGGCTTCACCATCCACACAGTGAGCACAAAAGCTCCAGGGGAACTAGACGTACAGAAAAAAAAAAAAAAAAAAAACAAGAATTCCAGACCTACACACAGAGTAATGAAGAGGCCGGACAAATATAAGGTAAGGAACAAGAAAATTAAACAGTCGTTTGTCAAAACACAGGAGGAAGAGGACTCGAGCCGTTAAAAAAAAATAATAATAATACCAATGGAGAATCGAAATGTAAACAAAGGGCAATGAAGGGGCTGGGGAAACTGACCGTCTAGCCTCCCACCACCTCTATACGACCTCTCTTGGCAGGCCCTAAAAAACGAGTTCAGTTCCAGGGAGAAACAGGACGCAAGAAGCTGTAAAGAGTCGATTGTGTGTGTGTGTGTGTGTGTGTGTGTGTGTGTGTGAGAGAGAGAGAGAGAGAGAGAGAGGGGGGGTACAAAGGTAATACAGAATCAAAATACTTGCAATAATTATTTCTTTAGTCTTCTTTCTGTTTCTTCGATGTTCATGCTCTTTTTTTTTTTATTGTCCTTACAATTTTTTTAAACTGACATTTTTCCTTTTTCAAGAGATTGTCTTTGTTGCTACAAGTTTCTTTGTTTGTGTTATTGGTTTATGTTACTCTGCAGGTGATATGGAGTGTACTACGGTGTCCCTGTTAACTAGGTGGAGACACAAATGCAGCATCAATCTCGAACCAAACCTTCACACACCTCCTCGCACATCGCTGTGGCGAGGCATTATCCCACGCTAGAGAACATCGGTTCACTGTACAGGACTGCCCTGCAGGGGCGGTTACTTGCCTGCTGTTTATGGGACTCCTCAGCCAAACTCAGCCAAGCTCTCTCTCTCTCTCTCTCTCAAACCTTTTAATCCTCCATAATCCTCTTTGATCCTCCTTGTACAAGCTTAGATCCTCCCACACTTCTATCGTTCCCTGGGAGGTTGCTATACTCTTTTCGCAGCAAGAAGTCCGTTCAGGGTGTGGCAGAAGTTAGAATTTCCCCAAGTGCGACGTTGCCAATTTGACCACCAATTATCGGATTATCACTCTGTCTCCCTACCTACCCCCATCCCACCTGTTTCTCTCTCTCTCTCTCTCTCTCTCTCTTATATATATATATATATATATATATATATATATATATATATATATATATATATATATATATATATATATATATATATATATATATATATATATATATATATATATATATATTGTATTATTAGTTTCAACTTTTTTCCACACCTATGAGGTAAAAGTCTAGGCGCGTTTTATTTTTAAGAGGTTTCCCCTGTAGGCCTAATCCTCTCTCTGATCTTTAATCATAATCTTCGTCATCAGAACTTTCTGTTATATTGACGACGAATGACTACGAAATGTTCAGCTGCTATGTCTTGTTGTGCATCTTCATCTTGTGCTTGTTCGGGATGTCGCACTACTTCCATCCAACTTTGTGGTGTGATAAGACTCAGAGCCTCTTTGACAAGAACTTTAAGGTTAGCTATTTTAAAGGTGTTCTTCTTGGCTATATGAGTCTTCACCTGAGCCCAAATGAGCTCAATCGGGTTATATTGACAGTGGTATGGTGGTAATCTCAAAACCGATGCCCTGCTTCTTCCGCAATCTTGTCGATTACGTAGGTTGTGGTGATATCCAACTTCTTGGCAAGTTCATGCAGCTCTGCTTTAGATAAGTTATCTTGGGGCTGCACTCCCGTCTTTATCAGCCAGTCCGGCAAGTCCGATTTTCTCCATGATGAAGTAGGAATTTTTTCAAGCTTAACAGAATGATAGGAAGCGTTATCCATCACGATTACCGAGTTTAGTGAAATGTTTGGAAGCAACTGATTCCTGAACCATTCCTCAAAAAGTGTTGAGTTCATCTGGTTACGATAATCCCCGTCGTTTTTGGCTTGGAACACTAACTCGGCGTTGTCTGCAAAGCCATTTTTCGTTCCAGCATGAAGAATGATCAGACGACTTCATTTTCCTGTTGGCTGTCGTACTCTAGAGGCTTGTGGTGATGTGGTGTCTGTCCAACATTTTCCAACCGTGTAATTTTGGTTCACCCAAGTCTCGTCCAGATACACGATATTATGGGAGGACTCTTACTTGCTTTATTTCTCGCAAAAACTTTGTGCGAGCAGCCACAACATCATTCCTCTCCATAAGGAATTTGCTGCCATTAACCTTGGCATATTTGAAGCCAATCCTGCAGAATCTTGTGAAGGGAGGTTATGCAGCCACTGAAGGATATTTATGCCTTAAGGTTTTCTTGAATTCTTTGCCGACTATTCTTCTTATTGCACTTTTATCAAAATCAAGACTCATAACAGGTGCAGCACATTTCCTTTTCTGTGGTGATAAAAACATAGGCCGTTCTGGTGACGTCAGTGTCCGTTTCGAGCAAATTCGTTGAACTGTTTTCTCGGAAACGTTGGTGGCTTTCGCAGTGCGAGCAGATGCTTTTGAAGGCGGGATTATAAATCCATTACAAGCCTTTTCTTCTGAGAAATACTTGTTAACGTTGTATATCAATTCTTTTTCCCTGCTATGCAGCACTCTCGAGCAAGAGCGGGTGGGAGTTGTGGGACCTTCCATCCTGGGTGGTGGCTAGATAGGGAGTGACCCTGGGTCCCTCGCCGACCTCGGCGTGGCAACATGGGAAAAAAGCTCTGCTACGTGTCATAGAATTCATTCAAATCGTTGTTATAATTCTAAAAAGTGATACTCAATGTACTATATAGCTTCCTTTACTATATACAGAATATAAAAAACAATTTCAAATAGCACAGATGGGAAAATAAGAGAGGCATGTACTACGGTTGATTTGGCAGCATCGCTAGAGGTGATTCACCAGGTGGGCACCACCCTGAACGGACTTCTTGCGCTGAAAGGACTAATAAGAGTTCTAATTTAATGTAACGTGCTTTCAGTCCACGAGACAACAAAGGCTAGGAGGCAGGAAGGGAAAGAGGAAAGAAGGTTTGGGATAGAAGGAGGGAGAAAGGAGAAAAAGAGGATGAGAAAAAATGGGAGATGATGATAAAATGAAACGAGGTAAAAGTAGAGAGGAGACAGATATCAAAGAGAGAAGATAGAAGGAAAGCATGCAAAATAGTGAGGAAAGCGAGAGATGGAGGGAAGATGATGGGAAGAGGGGGAGGGAGAGATTGAAGAAAAGAGAGATTGAGAGAAGAACAGAAAGAGATGAGGAAACACGGCTAAGGTGGAAAGATGAAAAGGGAGGAAAAATGAATGGCGTAAAAGGAAAAAAGAAACAGAGAAAGAAGAACTGAAAGTGGGAGGAAAAGAAAGTCGAAGGGGAAGTGTTATTGTTTGAGTAACCACGGTCTG
Source organism: Coenobita brevimanus (assembly GCF_032717465.1). Taxonomy (NCBI): domain Eukaryota; kingdom Metazoa; phylum Arthropoda; class Malacostraca; order Decapoda; family Coenobitidae; genus Coenobita; species Coenobita brevimanus. The sequence continues at coordinate 19,530,023 of NC_137031.1, forward strand.
TCTGGCCGAGCAAAGCCATCAACGAAGGCAAACAACCACCTCTGTAGGGCTGTCCATTGCAGTGAACCAATGTTCCATTGCGGCAGACAGCACCACGCCACAGCGAGGCGCCAGGAAAGGGGAGGAAGTTTGGTTCCTGATCGATGCTGCGTTTATGTCTCCCCACACAGTTAATGGGGCAACACATCCCTGGAAGTGTAATGTGGGTCGTAGAGAAGGAAGAGAGGAAGGGAAGGGAGAGGGAAAAGAGTGTGGATGGAAGAAGGGAGGAAGAAAAAAGAAGGCAGGTTGGAAGGGAACGAGAAATGGGGAACATAAAAAGAGGGGAAAAAGAGGGAGAAGGAAAAGAAAGCAGAGAAGAGGTGGGGAGAAGTTGTTGATGGAGGAAAAAGAGTGAATGAAAGAATTAATGGCAGCATGAATGAAAGAGTTATTGGATGAGCCGGTAGATCTTCCCTACACCTTCACACCAGAGTCTTGATGCAATGTAAAGTTCGTAGCACTTCCTCCTTAGCGATTTATTTCGCATATAACATTATGCTACTTTGCATTTTATTTATATCATGATTTGTATGGTGTGCACGTCCAATATTAAGGCAATATTGAGATGTAATGGCAAAAAATGAATCGCTGATGAAAAGATGATACAAAGTCTTCAGAGTCACATTCTCTCTCTCTCTCTCTCTCTCTGGCAATTGTGTGTGTGTGTGTGTGTGTGTGTGTGTGTGTGTGTGTGTGTACGCCAGGCCATCTGTATGTGGGTCTCTCTCTCTCTCTCTCTCTCTCTCTCTCTCTCTCTCTCTCTCTCTCATCAGTTCCTTCATGTTCCCTTCCCCTCCAAATTCACATGTATTTTCGTTCGTTGTGTTATTGGGGAGGGAGCTATAAATCATAAATTTGTTCTCGTACCTCTCTGTGCAGAGAGAGAGAGAGAGAGAGAGACTATTACAGGTAATTCAAATGCCTTGTTTCTATGTTTTCTTTTGTGTGTGCTTGTGTAATGAGGCTTCTCTTTCGGTTTTCTTGTTTGTTTTTCTGATTGTGTGTGTTTGGCTCTGTGTGTGATTTAGGAGTGTGCTTTTTTAAAGGAATTTGTTTGGTGTTTCGTTGTGCAACACATAAACATCACACACACACACACACACACACACACACACACACACACACACACACACACACACACACACACACACACACTCATGTACACTCAGAAACATCGACAGTCTCTCTCTCTCTCTCTCTAATCCGATTTAATGTTCCTGAATCCTCTTGGATCCTACTACACCTCTATCGTTTCCTGGGGAAGGTGACAATATACGTATTCAAATCTTGCTTGACGCGCTTTATGTCCAGGAGATGACAAAGGCTTGGAGGCAGGGAAGGAAGGAGGAAAGAAGGTTAGGGAGAGAGAGAGGGGGGGAAGAAGGATAAAATGATGGTAAGATAGGATAAAATAAGAGGATAGAATAGGAGAGAAGATAATGAGAAGACGGGAGATACAAGAGTTGAGTAGGGGTGAACGGAAGACACAATGAGAGAAAGTGGGGGGAAGGAAGAATTAAGTAATAAAGAAGGAGAAAGAAGGGTTAGATGAAGGAAAGGAAGGATGAATGAAAGAAGGAGACGTGAGGAAACCTAGCAAGGAAGGTTGATGAAAAAGGGAAAAAGAACGAGCGGTGGAAAAAAAGAGGAATAAGAAAGAAGGAATTGCTGATGAAAGGAAACGAAAGAAAATGGAAGTGAAAAGTGAGTTAGAGAGGAAGAGAGGATAAGGGACGTGAGAGGCGAAAACAGGAGAAGTGGATGGAGGAAGGAAAGAATGCCCAAAAGTTGAAATTAAATTGAGAAAAAATCGAACTATTTATATTACCACCTTCCCAGGGAACGACAGAGGTGTGAGAACATCCAAGATTGCATATATATATATATATATATATATATATATATATATATATATATATATATATATATATATATATATATATATATATATATATATATATTGTTACGGAACAGAGAGATAATGAACACTTCAAGTGAGAATACTAAAATCACTACTGTCCCGCAAAGTTCCTGGTTCAAAACAAAAGAGTTAGGTAAAATTAAAAGTTAAAGTTTAATGCACAAACTAACAACTAAACATTCAGGACTCATAAGGATAATGTAATGGCAAAACAGGTTACATATATGGTTAACTGCAATAGCCTCTATTAACATGAATTTAGCAAGAGCAAATTTATCTGTCAGCCCTGATAAATGAGAGAACAGGATAATGCTCAGTTAAAGCAAGATATATTATTACAGATACAAAATATTATCAATATTGGCTGATATTAAAAACTCTACATGAATCACAAAAACCTTACCAGGCCTATGAATTAACGCCTTAGGCCATACAGTACAAGAAAAATGGTAACACTTATACTCAAATTATACAGCAGCTAGATGGCTGGAGACTAACTGAGCACTCACAAAAATAATAATACACTATACAGGGAAGGACAGAGATGTGAACAAAATGAGGAGTAGATCTAAGTGGCAATTAATGCAGAGACTGAGCTCATTATATAGGGGCCGACAGAGCTTGATACAACTTGAAAGAAGGACGCGCAAATGAAGCCATAGGGGACAAAGAGTTGACAATCCTGCTCTGAACAACAGAAAGAACGACTTACTCTACTATAAGGGAGGAGGGGGGGAGTGAGGTAGAACACGCACTATGGAAGCCACGAGGCGAATCGTGATCAAACATGCAGCATACTGTACGTTAGAATTATACAAAGGATGATGAAATCATAGGCTATGTAACACCTCCCCACAAAGAAAAAGAAATTTACAAAGGAAATTTCTTATTACTCTAAAAACAATCTGTCTAAAGTCTAGATAAGCAATCTGCAATAACATTTTCTTTCCCCTTGATATGTTGTATGTCTAATGAATACTCCTGAAGAAGTAGACTCCATCTTGTCAATCTCTGATTTTTATCTTTAAACTTACTAAGGAATTTCAGTGGGTTATGATCGGTATAAATGACTATGGGGTCAAAACCAGAACACAAATAAAATGAAAAATGCTGTAAACCCAAAATCAAGGTCAAAAGCTCTTTCTCAATAGTTGAGTAGTTCTTTTGAGGTGGAGTGAACTTCTTACTGTAATAAGATACAGGGTGTTCAATACCCTGATCATCCTCTTGCAGCAAAACAGCCCCAGCTCCTGTATCACTTGCGTCAACAGCCATCTTAAAAGGCTTATCAAAATTTGGAGTAGCGAGCACTGGCTGACAATAGGATAGCTTTAAGTTTGCTGAAAGAGGATTCACAGTTATCGGTCCAGACAAATTTAACTCCCTTTTTCAGTAGGTCCTGTAAGTGGTGATACAAGAATTGAAAAGTAAAGAACAAATCTCCTGTAATAACCTACCATTCCCAAAAATCTTTGTAGCTCTTTCCTACTTTCAGGCCTGGGAAGGTCACATAACCTGAACCTTAGCTCCTGGTGGTGCAACATGTCCATCACCAATTACATACCCAAGGTACTGAACTTTAGCTTGACCAAACTCACACTTTGATAAATTAGCTACAAGATTAGCCTGAACCAAACGCTCAAGAAATATACTGACATGGCATAGGTGATCTTTCCAGTTGTCACTGAAGATTAATACATCAATATAAACAACACACCCTGCCAAACCCTCTGTTACAACATTCATGAGATTCTGAAAAGTGGCTGGAGCCTTCTTCATACCATATGGCATTACTGAACATGCAAAAGTCTTTCCTAGTGTTACAAAACATGAGATCTCCCTAGCACGTTCAGTCATAGGTACTTTTTTTTTTTTTATACAAGAAGGAACGAAAGGCCATGAGCCCGCAATAACAGTTCCCTCCAAGAGAAAAACAAAATACAAAAGAGAGCCAAATTCAAGATCCGATCATTTTGAGATGCCTGGACACACTGCGTTTGAAAGACTGGAGATCATAGGCATCAGGAAATACAGACAGAGGGAGACAGTTCCAGAGCTGACCTGTTGCATAAATGAAAGACTGGGAGTAAAGGTTAACTCTTGCATTAGAGAGTTGGACAGAAAAGGGATGAGAGTTTGCTGCCAGACGGGTGCTACGCGCCCGTCGTAGAGGTGGAGGAATGCAAGCAGACAGTTCAGAGGAGCAGTGACCATTAAAGTAGCGATAGAAAAGAGATAAAGATGCAAAAGTGCGGCGAAGAGACAGAGGTTGAAGGGAGTCAGTAAGAGGAGGAGAGTTAATGAGACGAAAAGCCTTTGACTACACCCTATTGAGAAGAGCTGTATGTGGGGAGCCTCCCCACACATGAGAGTTGTACTCCACACAGGGGCGGATAAAACCCATATATAGAGTCAACAATTGTGCAGGGGTAAAGAAACAGCGGAGTCGGCTTAGCACACCCAATCTCTTGGAAGCAGATTTTACAAGAGATGTAATATGATCTTTCCAAGATAAGTCCGGAGTAAATGAAACCCCAAGCGTGTTCAAGGATGGTGCAGGATTAAGCTGAATATTATTAAACATTAGTGGGTATACTTGTGGAAGATTTTGTCGGGTTGATAGGTGTAAGAACTGAGTCTTAGATGCATTAAAAACAACCATATTATTTTTATCCCAGTCAGAGATACGAGCCAAGTCAGACATTAGGTGTGCCATAGCCTCATCCCTTGTTTGCTGAAGCAACTGTTGAGATGGGCGTTGCGGGAACCGAATGGAAAGGTGAAGGGTGGAGTCATCAGCGTATGAGTGGATAGGGTTAGATGTACAGCTTAGAAGATCATTGATGAATAAAAGGAAGAGAGTTGGTGATAGCACAGAGCCCTGAAGAACACCACTGTTGATAGATCTAGGAGAAGAACGATGGCCGTCTACAACAGCGGCTATAGAACGACCAGAAAGGAAGCTAGCGATGAAGGCACAGATAGAAGGATAGAAACCGTAGGAGGGCAGTTTGGAAATTAAAGATTTATGCCAGACTCGATCGAAAGCCTTTGAGATGTCAAGTGCAATGGCAAAGCTTTCGCCAAAGTCTCGAAAGGAGGATGACCAGGAGTCTGAAAGGTAGGTGAGAAGATCACCAGTGGAGCGTCCCTGACGGAACCCGTACTGACGATTGTAAAGAAGGTTGTGATAAGAAAGATGCCTTAAAATTTTTCTATTGAGAATTGACTCGAAAACTTTTGAAATACAGGACGTTAAAGCAATTGGACGATAGTTGGAGAGTTGAGAGTGGTCACCCTTCTTTGGGACTGGCTGAATGAGAGCAAACTTCCAGCAAGAAGGAAAGGTACAAGTTGACAGACAAAGGCGAAAGAGTTTGCCTAGGCAGGGTGTAAGCACAGAAGCACAGTTCTTGAGAACAACAGGAGGGACCCCATCAGGCCCATATGCCTTCTTAGTACTGAGGCCAGTGATGGCAAAAAATACATCAACTGAAGAAATTTTAATGTCAGCCATGAGGAAGTCAGAGGGGGGAAGTGATGGAAGAACAGCACCGGAATCGTCTAAGGTGGAATTGGAGGAGAAAGTCTGTGCGAAGAGATCTGCTTTATCAGTAGAAGAAATAGCTACAGAACCATCAGAGTAGAAAAGAGGAGGGAAGGAAGATGAGGTAAAGTTGTCAGAAAGATTTTTGGCAAGGTGCCAGAAGCAGTGGGAAGAATTCGAGTTGGAGAGTTGAGAGCATTTAGTATGGATGAAATTATTTTTAGTAGAGCGAGGAACAGACAGCACGATTCCGGGCAGAAACGTAAAGATGATGTGATTCAGGGGTGGGTTGGCTCCGGTACCTTTTGTAGGCCCTCTCCTTGTTGCGGACAGCATTAGAACAAGCGTGATTAAACCAAGGCTTTCTTGCGTTAGTCAAAGGATATGAGAAAGGAATGAATGCTTCCATGCCTGAGAGAATAACCTCCGTAATGCGCAATGCACACTCAGATGGCTCCTGGCCATGCAAGCAATAATCATTCCAGGGAAAATCAAAGAAGTACTGCCTGAGGGTCTCCCAGTCCGCGGCTCCAAAATGCCAAAGACGACGTTTCCCTGGAGGGTCCACAGGCCGTACCGGAGTGATAGGACACGTTAAGGTAATAAGGTTGTGATCGGAGGAGCCCAATGGAGAGAAAAGATTAACAAAGTAAGCAGAAGGATTAGTTGTGAGGAAGAGGTCAAGTATGTTGGATACTTGCCAGAATCCCTTTAACAAATCAAACTTATGTACCTAGCCTTTCCGATCTTGTCTATGCAATCTTCCACGCGAGGGAGAGGGTGTCTGTTTTGGTTATCTGATTAACACGTCTGTAGTCGATGCAAAGGCGCTGTGACCCACTTGGCTTAGGGACTAGAGTGACAGGAGAACTCCACTCGCTCTGACAGGGCTCAGTCATCTTGTGGTCCAACAGGTAGCCAAGCTCCTTCTGGATGAGAGGAACTTTCACTGGGTTCACACGGTAAGGAGGCAGTTTAATTGGCTTTGCGTCCCCAACATCGACATCATGCATCAACACAGTGGTTCTTCCTGGAGTGGCACGGAACACTTGCGGGTACTCCTGCAGTAATACCGAAAACTCCTGCCTTTCCTCGGGAGGTAGATGAGAAAGCTTAGTCTGGAGATCATTCATGATATCAGGATTCTTCCCCAAACTATCACTCAGGCTCATACTGCATGGGAGAACATCACTTGCAGACTCGGGTGGAACAGCTACAGTGCAGACTGGGTTATTTTCGTCCCGCCCGTGATATAACTTTAGCATGTTGATGTGTCAAAGTTGCTTGTTCTTTCTACGATCTGGTGTGGCGATGACATATTTGACATCACTGAGTTTCTTCTCCACGAAATAAGGACCACTAAACTTGGCTTGAAGAGGTTGCCCATGCACCGGTAACAGAAGCAAAACCTGATCTCCTGGCTGAAAGTGGCATAACCTGGACTTCTTATCATACCGTCTTCATCTCCTGAGCAGCTCCTAAATTCTCTCTCGCCGGCTGTAAAGCAGTGGACAGCCGTTCTTTGAGGTTCATCACATACTCCAGCAGGTTGAAGTCATCTTCCTCCGACAGCCAGCATTTCTTGAGTAACTTAAGGGGTCCTCTTACTTCATGGCCAAACAGTAGTTGAAAGGGTAAGAAGCCCAGTGATTCATTTGGAGATTCTATTGCGGCAAATACAACGAATGGAAGACCTTTATCCCAGTCTTTCTGATGTTCCAAACAGTATTTCCTGAGCATCGATTTGAGTGTTTGATGATATCTCTCCAGCGCTCCTTGGGTCTGGGGATGGTAAGCTGAAGACGTGATCTGGGTGATGCCCAACTCTTTCAGAGACTGCTTGAAAACATTTGACATGAAATTACTTCCCCTATCTGACTGTACCTCCTTGGGTAGACCAAACTTGGTGAAGAACCCCAGCATTTCCTTAACCACATTCTTTGCTGAGATATTTCTAAGTGGAATGGCTTCAGGATAACGAGTAGCCATATCAATCAGGGTCAACACATAAGAAAATCCTGAAGAAGTCTTAGGAAGAGGGGCCCACAATATCCACCAACACACGGGTGAATGGCGCCTCAAAAGGAGGAATGAGAACTAGAGGTGCAACCTTTTTGATCTGATTACACTTCCCCACAACTTGACAGGTGTGACAAGACTTACAATACCAGGAAACATCTCTGAAGATACCGGGCAAGTAGAAGTGTTTCAAAATGCGTGCCACAGTCTTACTCACTCCAAGGTGTCCTGCCAAACTGGAATCATGAACCACTCTAATGATATCCTGCCTACAAACACGAGGGATGACTACTTGAAGTACAACCTCTCATTCACAGTCGGCTGATGCTGCTGGGGGTCTCCACTTATTCATAAGTAGTCCTGACTTTCTATAATAACAAGTAGAAGCACTAGCTGACTCTTCCTCACTGCAAGCAGAGTTAGCTAGACTTTTCAATTCAGGGTCAGCAACCTGCAACTCAACCAACTCTTGACGAGACAAATTATCAACATTATGGGGTACTGCCTCATCTGGTGAGTGGTCCAAATTAGCAAGAAAAGTGTCAGCTAGGATAACATCATCATCATTATCCTCTAAGTCACCAGTAACTTTTGACTTAGCCCTAGTGACAACACATGCAGAGAAGACATCAGGGACATCACAATCCTGGGTTGCAGTCACTGGTTCACTAGACAAGTGAGGAGCTGGACACACTTGATTTCCACCAATATCATTTCCAAGTAAGAAAGTTACACCTGACATTGGGAGTGTCTCAACCAACCCAACCATAACGGAACCATTAACAAAACCAGACTCTAAATTCACTCTGCACAGAGGGACAGAGAAATAATTATTCCCTACACCTTGCAAGATTACAGTTTCATCAGAGGAATTAACATTAGAGTATAGAACACTGGTCAGCATAAGGGATTGGCAAGCACCTGTATCACGATATATTTTAACTGATTTCCTGTCATTACTGTCCAGAAGACTGACAAAACCATCAGACAGGAAATTAGCACATGAACTCTTGAGAGTGTCATCCACGTTACGGCTCAAAAGAGGAGCTTCATGAGAAATTAATTTACCCCTCAAAGCAGGTTCAGTTAACTCGTTTAAAGAATTCTGGGAATCTCAAGGATGGACACTAGACCAATTGACTGAATATTTAAAGACTCCTTTTTGTTCACATCATGCTATCTCCTGAAACATTTCTCCGTAGTATGACCAAGCTTACTACAATAAGTACATTTACTTTTCTAAAATCTAGAGGTGGAGCTGGTATTTACTTCCTGAGAAACATCATCTTTATTCTCTTTCCTGTTACCTGTACTCTGAGTAGAGGCAACGTACTTACTCTCAGCTTTCCTTTTTTCTTTAGAATATCTCTTGTGAGTGAGAACATATTCATCAGCTAGAACTGCAGCATCAGACAAATTATCTATTCTTTTCTCATCAAGAGACACCTTTTGAAGTCCTCCAGCAAAATCATCTGCTTAAATTTATGAAAATCAGAATTTACATTCTTAGAATTTAACAACCGCTCTAACAGATCTTCTTTGATTTTTGCATAGTCAACATGGGATTGCTTATCTTGCTTATAAGTTGTCCTAAATTTTACTCTATAGGCTTCAGGAACAAGCTCATAGGCCTTAAGAATCAAGCTCTTAACTACATCATAATTATCACATTGATCCTGAGGCAAAGATGCATAAGTTACTTGAGCTTTACCGGTGAGAATAGTTTGAAGGAGTACTGGCCAATACTTTTTGGGCCAATTAAAACCTGTAGCTACACTCTCAAACAACTGAAAATGCTTTGTTATATCAGATTTATTAAAAGGAGGGACAAGTTTAACATTTTTAGCCACATCAAAATCATCAGAGCTAGATGATCCAGTTCCACCTTGTTTCATGTGATACTCATGGTCTGCCTGAATCCTAGCAAGTTCAATTTGTGCCTGAGCCTGTGCCTGTGCCTCCTGAATACGAGCCTGAGCCTCAGCCTCCTTAGCACGAGCCTGAAACTCAGCCTCCTTAGCACGAGCCTGAAACTCAGCCTCCTTAGCACAAGCCTGAAACTCAGCCTCCTGAGCACGAGCCTGAAACTCAGCCTCCTTAGCACGAGCCTCCTGCAGGGTTAGCTGTAACTTAGCTATTTCAATCTGCGTTTGCTCATCTGGAGGAGTTACATTAGACAAGCTTTTATTAATCATGCCAACAATTTGATCTTTAGAATGATGAGAGCGAACAGCAATTCCCAATTGTTGAGCAACAAGCCTAAGTTCATTCTTTGTTCTGTTTTCTACGTCACACACTGTTTGCACATTTGACAAAAAATCTTTGGCTTCATCAAGAGTAGTAATAGTAGACATCATGAATAAATCAGTCACAAAATATCAAGCAATATCCTTATGGTAATATCCTGAATATCCTGATAAGAGGTCGCCAAATTTGTTACGGAATAGAGAGAGATAATGAACACTTCAAGTGAGAATACTAAAATTACTACTGTCCCGCAAAGTTCCAGGTTCAAAACAAAAGAGGTAAAATTACAAGTTAAAGTTTAATGCACAAACTAACAACTAAACATTCAGGACTCATAAGGATAATGTACTGGCAAAACAGGTTACATATATGGTTAACTGCAATAGCCTGTATTAACATGAATTTACCAAGAGCAAATTTATCTAAGTCAGCCCTGATAAATGAGAGAACCGGATAATGCTCAGTTAAAGCAAGATATATTATTACAGATGCAAAATATTATTAATATTGGCTGACATTAAAAACTGTACATGAATCACCAAAACCTTACCAGGCCTACGAATTAACGCGTTAGGCCATACAGTGCAAGAAAAATGGTAACAACACTTATTCTCAAATTATACCGCAGCTAGATGGCTGGAGACTTCCTGAGTACTCACAAAAATAATAATACACTATACAGGGGAGGACAGAGATGTGAACAAAATGAGGAGCAGATCTAAGTGGCAATTAATGCAGAGACTGAGCTCATTATATAGGGGCCGGCAGAGCTTGATACAACTTGTAAGAAGGACGGGCAAATGAAGCCATAGGGGGCAAAGAGTTGACAATCCTGCTCTGAACAACAGAAAGAACCACTTACTCTACTATAAGAGGGAGAATGGGGGAGTGAGGTAGAACACGCAAGCCTGGTCACTATGGAAGCCACGAGGCGAATCGTGATCAAACATGCAGCATACTGTACGTTAGAATTATACAAAGGATGATGAAATCATAGGCTATGTAACAATATATATATATATATATATATATATATATATATATATATATATATATATATAGTGTATATCCATCCATTATCTAATCCTACATTGCCCCATGAGATGCGTAGGAACCCGGGGCTAGGCAAGTTGGTTCTGACTTTTAAGATGAGAGTAACCAGCCTCACTCATCCCTGAGTGGCATTACGTGAGCAGTAAACCCCAACCACTCCTTGGATATAAACCTGCACAATGTCAATCCGATTAGAATGCCTTAATTACTCACTAAATCACCAGACGCCATAATTTGGTTATATGGTTACCACCCAGCGTAGTAAATGATTTGCTAGTGTACAGGAAACCATTTGGCTTGTCACTTAGTGCAGATTCACCCATAGGCAGAAGGAAGGGGAAAGAATGAAGGAAAGACAGACAGACGAGGGAGTGTAAAGTCACCCGCAGGCAGATGGAAGAGGGAAGGAAGAAATATTATATATGTTAAAAATACTTCATGGGCGACACATCCTGAATTTTCGTATATTGATTCACCAGTACCTATCCCTAACTAAAATGCAAAAGGAAAACTTACTATAGAAACATGCAAGAGTAAGACTGTATATTTATTATGAAAATGCAAGACCTTACCAGCATTGTACAGAGGGTAGATAATGCGAATTGTTGTTGTGGTACACGACACCGTACCATGGAAGCTGAATCAAAACACTCAGCAGCTGTTCGGCACGGGCCTCATCCTGTGCCTCACTTTCACTTTCATCACTGCTGAAGGGGTTCTAGCTCTCGTGTATTTTTTTTTCTTGGAAGGAACGGTTTGTGGTCTCTTAGTCTTTGGTTCCTTCTTTCTTGCATTAAAAGAAAATAAAAATAATCCACCGTCTCCACCCTCGGTACACTCATACATGTGATACATCCTTTTGGTAATGAATCATTCTGAATCATTATCGACCAAATTTTTAGTAATTAATCATTCTGAACCATTACCGATCGATATTTTCATCATCAAATTGCCTCACTTTTGGTAATGAGGAATACCAAATGGCAACCCTGGTGACGACTGCGCCAGTGATTAACGAATGCTCTTAAAGCACAATATTGTGTGGCCAGTTTTATGGAATGCACATCTCAGTCTGCACTAGGTTAGGTGCTGCCTGTTGCTGCTCCAGGAAACCCTCAGAAGCCAGGTCAGACACTACAGACATTACGTCATCATCCTGCTGCTGTGGCCACCACTCACACACCAGCCGCACCCCACCACACATACTCACCAGCCCCACCCTTGCCCATCGCGTGATGCAAACTATGCTCGCGAGTTGCGAGAGAATACCATATCTGCCTCAATTTTTCAAGCCTGTCACACATTGTAAGTAGCAAACGCACTTTCTAAATAATTAATTATTTTCAGACCCCCGTCGCACACTAGGCGAGACGCACTTTGCAAAGGTGCACTTTAGACGAGATGACCTATTTATATATATATATATATATATATATATATATATATATATATATATATATATATATATATATATATACCATATCTGCCTCAATTTTTCAAGGATGTAACACATTGTAAGAAGTGTTACGGAACTGAGATAATGAACACTTCAAGTGAGAACACCAAAATCACTACTGTCCCGCAAAGTTCCAGGTTCAAAACAAAAGAGTTAGGTAAAATTACAAGTTAAAGTTTAATGCTCAAACTAACAACTAAACATTCAGGACTCATAAGGATAATGTAATGGCAAAAAACAGGTTAAATACATGGTTAACTGCAATAGCCTCTATTAACACGAAATTAGCAAGAGTAAATTTATCTAAGCACTGATAAAATGAGAAAACAGGATAATTGTCAGTTAATGCAATGTATATTATTACAGATACAAAATATTATTACTACTGCCTGACAGTAAAACTTTACATTAAACACGAAAACCTCACCAAGCCAACAAATTAACACTTTATGCTATACAGTACAAGAAAAAATGTAATAACATACTCAAAATACACAGCAGCAAGATGGTTGGAAACTTCCTGAGCACTCACAAAAATAACAACTGTACAGGGGAGGACAAATGTGAAAAAAATGAGGAGTAGATCTAAGTGGCAATTAATGCAGAGACTGAGCTCATTATATAGGGGCCGGCAGAGCTTGATACAACTTGTAAGAAGGACGCGCAAATGAAGCCATAGGGGACAAAGAGTTGACAATCCTGCTCTAAACAACAGAAAGAACGACTTACTCTACTATAAGGGAGGAGGGGGGGAGTTAGGTAGAACACGCACTATGGAAGCCACGAGGCGAATCGTGATCAAACATGCAGCATACTGTACGTTAGAATTATACAAAGGATAAAATCATAGGCTATGTAACAGCAGAAAACGCACTTTTTAAATAATTAATTATTTTCAGACTCCCATCGCACAGTAGGCGAGACGCACTTTGCGAAGGTCCACTTTAGGCGAGATGACTTATATATATATATATATATATATATATATATATATATATATATATATATATATATATATATATATATATACATATATATATATATATATATATATATATATATATATATATATATATATATATATATATTGTTACATAGCCTATGATTTCATCATCCTTTGTATAATTCTAACGTACAGTATGCTGCATGTTTGATAACGATTCGCCTCGTGGCTTCCATAGTGCGTGTTCTACCTCACTCCCACCCTCCTCCCTGATAGAAGTGTAAGTCGTTCTTTCTGTTGTTCAGAGCAGGATTGTCAACTCTTTGTCCCCTATGGCTTCATTTGCGCGTCCTTCTTACAAGTTGTATCAAACTCTGCCGGCTCCTATATAATGAGCGCAGTCTCTGCATTAATTGCCACTTAGATCCACTCCTCATTTTGTTCACATCTCTGTCCTCCCCTGTACAGTTGTTATTTTTATGAGTGCTCAGGAAGTCTCCAACCATCTAGCTGCTGTGTAATTTGAATATAAGTGTTATTACATTTTTTCTTGTACTGTATAGCATAAGGTGTTAATTCGTAGGCCTGGTAAGGTTTTTGTGATTCATGTAAAGTTCATATTGTCAGCCATTATTAATAATATTTGTATCTGTAATAATATATCTTGCATTAACTGAGCATTATCCGGTTTTCTCATTTTATCAGGGCTGACTTAGATAAATTTACTCTTGCTAATTTCGTGTTAATAGCGGCTATTGCAGTTAACCATACATTTAACCTGTTTTTGCCATTACATTATCCTTATGAGTCCTGAATGTTTAGTTGCTAGTTTGAGCATTAAACTTTAACTTGTAATTTTACCTCTTTTGTTTTGAACCTGGAACTTTGCGGGACAGTTTTCTCTCTTCATTAACATAAATTTGGCGACCTCTTATCAGGATATTCAGGATATTATCGTAAGGATAGCTTGATATTTTGTGACTGATTTATTCATGATGTCTACTATTACTACTCTTGATGAAGCCAAAGATTTTTTGTCAAATGTGCAAACAGTGTGTGATGTAGAAAACAGAACAAAGAATGAACTTAAGCTTGTTGCTCAACAATTGGGAATTGCTGTTCGCTCTCATCATTCTAAAGATCAAATTGTTCACATAATAAAAGCTTGTTTAATGTAACTCCTCCAGATAAGCAAACGCAGATTGAATTAGCTAAGTTACAGCTAGCCCTGCAGCAGGCTCGTATTCAGGAGACACAGGTACAGGCTCAGGCACAAATTGAACTTGCTAGGATTCTGGCAGACCATGAGTATCGCATGAAACAATGTGGAACTGGATCATCTAGCTCTGATGATTTTGATGTGGCTAAAAATGTTAAACTTGTCCCTCCTTTTAATGAATCTGATTTAACAAAGTATTTTCAGTTGTTTGAGAGGGTAGCTACAGGTTTTAATTGGCCCAAAAAATATTTGCCAGTACTCACTCAAACTGATCTCACCAGTAAAGCTCAAGTAACTTATGATTCTTTGCCTCAGGATCAATGTGATAATTATGATGTAGTTAAGAGCTTGATTTTTAAGGTCTATGAGCTTGTTCCTGAAGCCTATAGAGTAAAATTTAGGACAACTCATAAGCAAGATAAGCAACCCCATGTTGAGTAAGCAAAAATCAAAGAAGATCTGTTAGAGCAGTGGTTAAATTCTAAGAATGTGGATTCTGATTTTGGTAAATTTAAGCAGATGATTTTGCTGGAGAACTTCAAAAGGTGTATTAATAAAGATGTAAGCCTATATCTTGATGAGAGAAGAATAGATAATTTGTCTGATGCTGCAGTTTTAGCTGATGAAAATGTTCTCACTCACAAGAGATATTCTAAAGAAAAAAAGAAAGCTGAGTAAGTACGTTGCCTCTACTCAGAGTACCGGTAACAGGAAAGAGAATAAAGATGATGCTTCTAAGGAAGTAAATACCAGCTTCACCTCTGGATTTCAGAAAAGTAAATGTACTTATTGTAGTAAGCTTGGTCATACTACGGAGAAATGTTTCAGGAGACAGCGTGATGTGAACAAAAAGGAGTCTTTAAATATTCAGTCAACTGGTCTAGTGTCCACCCTTGAGAGTTCCCAGAATTCTTTAACTGTGTTAACTGAACCTGCTTTGAGGGGTAACAAATTCTCATGATGGAGCTCCGCTTTTGAGCAGTAACGTGGGTGACACTCTCAAGAGTTCATATGCTAATTTCCTGTCTGATGGTCTTGTCAGACAGGAAATCAGTTAAAATATATCGTGATACAGGTGCTTGCCAATCCCTTATGCTGACCAGTGTTCTAGGCTCTAATGTTAATTCCTCTGATGAAACTGTAATCTTACAAGGTGTAGGGAATTATTACTTCTCTGTCCCTCTGTGCAGAGTGAATTTAGAGTCTGGTTTTGTTAATGGTTCCGTTATGGTTGGGTTGGTTGAGACACTCCCAATGTCAGGTGTAACTTTCTTACTTGGAAATGATATTGGTGGAAGTCAAATGTGTCCAGCTCCTCAGCTGTCTAGTGAGCCAGTGGCTGGAACCCAGGATTGTGATGTCCCTGATGTGTTCTCTGCATGTGCTGTCACTAGGGCTAAGTCTAAAGTTACTGGTGACTTAGAGGATAATGATGTTATCCAAGTTGACACTTTTCTTGCTAATTTGGACCACTCACCAGATGAGGCAGTACCTCGTAGTGTTCATAATTTGTCTTGTC
Organism: Coenobita brevimanus; assembly: GCF_032717465.1. Taxonomy (NCBI): domain Eukaryota; kingdom Metazoa; phylum Arthropoda; class Malacostraca; order Decapoda; family Coenobitidae; genus Coenobita; species Coenobita brevimanus. Next base: position 19,545,989 of record NC_137031.1, read on the forward strand.
AAGAGTTGGTTGAGTTGCAGGTTGCTGACCCTGGGTTGAAAGGTCTAGCTAACTCTGCTTGCAGTGAGGAAGAGTCAGCTGGTGCTTCTACTTGTTATTATATAAAGTCAGGAGTACTTATGAGAAAGTGGAGACCCCCAACAGCATCAGCCAACTGTGAATGGGAGGTTGTACATCAAGTTGTCATCCCTCGTGTTTGTAGGCAGGATATCATTAGAGTGGTTCATGATTCCAGTTTCGCAGTACACCTTGGAGTGAGGAAGACTGTGGCACGCATTTTGAAACACTTCTACTTGCCAGGTATCTTCAGAGATGTTTCCTGGTATTGTAAGTCTTGTCACACTTGTCAAGTTGTGGTGAAGTGTAATCAGACCGAAAAGGTTGCACCTCTAGTTCCCATTCCTCCTTTTGAGGCGCCATTCACCCGTGTGTTGGTGGATATTGTGGGCCCTCTTCCTAAGACTTCTTCAGGATTTTCTTATGTGTTGACCCTGATTGATATGGCTACTCGTTATCCTAAAGCCATTCCACTTAGAAATATCTCAGCAAAGAACGTGGTTAAGGAAATGCTATGGTCCTTCACAAAGTTTGGTCTGCCCAAGGAGGTACAGTCAGACCGGGGAAGTAATTTCATGTCAAATGTTTTCAAGCAGTCTCTGAAAGAGTTGGGCATCACCCAGATCACGTCTTCAGCTTACCATCCCCAGACCCAAGGAGTGTTGGAGAGATATCATCAAACACTGAAATCGATGCTCAGGAAATACTGTTTGAAACATCAGAAAGACTGGGATAAAGGTCTTCCATTCGTTGTATTTGCCGCAAGAGAATCTCCAAATGAATCACTGGGCTTCTCACCCTTTCAACTACTGTTTGGCCATGAAGTAAGAGGACCTCTTAAGCTACTCAAGGAATACTGGCAGTCGGAGGATGACGTCAACCTGCTGGAGTATGTGATGAAGTTCAAAGAACGGCTGTCCACTGCTTTACAACTGGCGCGAGAGAATTTAGGAGCTGCCCAGAAGATGAAGACTTGGTATGATAAGAAGTCCAGGTTACGCCACTTTCAGCCAGGAGATCAGGTTTTGATTCTGCTACCGGTGCATAGGCAACCTCTTCAAGCCAAGTTTAGTGGTCCTTATTTCGTGGAGAAGAAACTCAGTGATGTCAACTATGTCATCGCCACACCAGATCGTAGAAAGAACAAGCAACTTTGTCACATCAACATGCTAAAGTTATATCACGGGCGGGACGAAAATAACCCTGTCTGCACTGTAGCTGTTCCACCTGAGTCTGCAAGTGAAGCTCTCCCATGCAGCATGAGCCTGAGTGATAGTTTGGGGAAGAATCCTGATATCATGAATGATCTCCAGACTAAGCTTTCTCATCTACCTCCCGAGGAAAGGCAGGAGTTTTCGGCATTACTGCAGGAGTACCCACAAGTGTTCCGTGCCACTCCAGGAAGAACCACTGTGTTGATGCATGATGTCGATGTTGGAGACGCAAAGCCAATTAAACTGCCTCCTTACCGTGTGAACCCAGTGAAAGTTCCTCTCATCCAGAAGGAGCTTGGCTACCTGTTGGACCACAAGATGATTGAGCCCTGTCAGAGCGAGTGGAGTTCTCCTGTCATTCTAGTCCTTAAGCCAGGTGGGTCACAGCGGCTTTGCATCGACTGCAGACGTGTTAATCAGATAACCAAAACAGACACTTACTCTCTCCCTCGTGAGGAAGATTGCATAGACAAGATCGGAAAGGCTAGGTACATAAGTAAGTTTGATTTGTTAAAGGGATACTGGCAAGTACCTATGACTGAACGTGCTAGGGAGATCTCATGTTTTGTATCACTAGGAAAGACTTTTGGATGTTCTGTAATGCCATATGGTATGAAGAATGCACCAGCCACATTTCAGAAGCTCATGAATGTTGTAACAGAGGGTTTGGCAGGGTGTGTTGTTTATATTGATGATGTATTAATCTTCAGTGACAACTGGAAAGATCACCTATGCCATGTCAGTAAATTTCTTGAGCGTTTGGTTCAGGCTAATCTTGTAGCTAATTTATCAAAGTGTGAGTTTGGTCAAGCTGAAGTTCAGTACCTTGGGTACGTAATTGGTGATGAACATGTTGCACCACCAGGAGCTAAGGCTCAGGTTATAATAGATCTTCCCAGACCTAAAAGTAGGAAAGAGCTACAAAGATTTTTGGGAATGGTAGGTTATTACAGGAGATTTGTTCTTAACTTTTCAATTCTTGTATCACCACTTACAGACCTACTGAAAAAGGGAGTTAAATTTGTCTGGACCGATAACTGTGAATCCTCTTTCAGCAAACTTAAAGCTATCCTATTAAGTCAGCCAGTGCTCCCTACTCCAAATTTGGTAAGCCTTTTAAGATGGCTGTTGACGCAAGTGATACAGGAGCTGGGGCTGTTTTGCTGCTAGAGGATGATCAGGGTATTGAACACCCTGTATCTTACTACAGTAAGAAGTTCACTCCACCAGAAAAGAACTACTCAACTGAGAAATTACCAATATGCCGGGAATCGAACCCGGGACTCTCAGGGAATCGAACCCGGGACTCTCAGGTGAGAGCCAGGCAGCATACCACTACACCACGACCAGGTATAAGTTAAGTTATGTTGTCACAATCTTGTAACCAACGTCCCTCCGCCCCCACTGTGGGCATGAAGAGGATGAGTTAACCCCCTGGCACTCGGGCAAGTAGATGCTTTTAATCTATCCCAAACACTTACGGCAAGTCAGAATGAAGAGAGAACCTGTATTTTTTACGCAGGAAAAATCATCAGTCCCGGGTTCGATTCCCGGCATATTGGTAATTTCTCTGATGATTTTTCCTGTGTAAAAAATACAGGTTCTCTCTTCATTCTGACTTGCCGTAAGTGTTTGGGATAGATTAAAAGCATCTACTTGCCCGAGTGCCAGGGGGTTAACTCATCCTCTTCAGGCCCACAGTGGGGGCGGAGGGACGTTGGTTACAAGATTGTGACAACATGAGTTAACTTTTACCTGGTCGTGGTGTAACTACTCAACTATTGAGAAAGAGCTTTTGGCCTTGATTTTGGGTTTACAGCATTTTTCATTTTATTTGTGTTCTGGTTTTGACCCCATAGTCATTTATACCGATCATAACCCACTGAAATTCCTTAGAAAGTTTAAAGATAAAAATCAGAGACTGACAAGATGGAGTCTACTTCTTCAGGAGTATTCATTAGACATACAACATATCAAGGGGAAAGAAAATGTTATTGCAGATTGCTTATCTAGACTTTAGACAGATTGTTTTAGAGTAATAAGAAATTTCCTTTGTAAATTTCTTTTTCTTTGTGGGGAGGCGTTACATAGCCTATGATTTCATCATCCTTTGTATAATTCTAAAGTACAGTATGCTGCATGTTTGATCACGATTCGCCTCGTGGCTTCCATAGTGCGTGTTCTACCTCACTCCCCCCCCCTCCTCCCTTATAGTAGAGTAAGTCGTTCTTTCTGTTGTTCAGAGCAGGATTGTCAACTCTTTGTCCCCTATGGCTTCATTTGCTCGTCCTTCTTACAAGTTGTATCAAGCTCTGCCGGCCCCTATATAATTGTTACATAGCCTATGATTTCATCATCCTTTGTGTAATTTTAACGCTCAGTATGCTGCATGTTTGATCACGAGCGTGTTCTGCCTCAGTCCCCCCCTTCTACCATTATAGTAGAGTAAGTCGTTCTCTCTGTTATTCAGAGCGGGATTATCAGCTCTTTGTCCCCATGGCTTCATTTGCGCGTCCTTCTTACAAGTTGTATCAAGCTCTCCTGGCCCCTATATAATGAGCTCAGTCTCTGCATCATTGCCACTTAGATCTGCTCCTCATTTTGTTCACATCTCTGTCCTCCCCTGTACAGATATTATTATTGTGAGTGCTCAAGAAATCTCCAAACATCTAGCAGCTGTGTGTAATTTGAGTATAAGTGTTATTGCATTTTTTCTTGTACTGTGTAGCATAAGGTTAATTTTTAGGCCTAGTGAGGTTTTTGATTAATGTTGGGTTTTATTTCAGTCATTTTTGATAATAGTTTGTATCTGGAATAATTTATCTGGCATTCACTGAGTATTATCTGGTATCTCATTTTATCAGGGCTGACTTAGATAAATTTACTCTTGCTAATTTCGTGTTAATAGAGGCTATTGCAGTTAACCATATATTTAACCTGTTTATTTGCCATTACATTATCCTTATGAGTCCTGAATGTTTTGTTGTTAGTTTGAGCATTAAACTTTAACTTGTAATTTTACCTAACTCTTTTGAACCTGGAACTTTACGGGACAGTAGTGACTCTTAGTATTCTCACTTAAAGTGTACGTTATCTTTCTCTGTTCCGTAACAATAACGAGCTCAGTCTCTGCATTAATTGCCACTTAGATCTACTCCTCATTTTGTTCACATCTCTGCCCTCCCCTGTACAGTTGTTATTATTTTTGTGAGTGCTCAGGAAGTCTCCAACCATCTAGCTGCTATGTAATTTGAGTATGTGTTATTACATTTTTTTACTGCATAGCATAAGGTGTTAATTCGTAGGCCTGGTAAGGTTTTTGTGATTGATGTAAAGTTCATATTGTCAGCCATTATTAATAATATTTTGTATCTGTAATAATATATCTTGCATTAACTGAGCATTATCCGGTTTTCTCATTTTATCAGGGCTGACTTAGATAAATTTACTCTTGCTAATTTCGTGTTAATAGCGGCTATTGCTAATTTGGACCTGTTTTTGCCATTACATTATCCTTATGAGTCCTGAATGTTTAGTTGTTAGTTTGAGCATTAAACTTTAACTTGTAATTTTACCTAACTCTTTTGTTTTGAAACTGGAACTTTGCGGAACAGTTTTCTCTGTTCCGTAACAATATATATATATATATATATATATATATATATATATATATATATATATATATATATATATATATATATATATATATATATATATTGTTACGACGGGTTAGGGGACAGAGATCTATCTGACTGCGTGAAAATCAAAATAACGTGTGGAAGGAAATTTTAGAGTCAAAGGGCGCAGCTAACCACACCACGTCCTATGCTCAAAAGCGGGGAAACCGGAATAAAGTGTAAACAGATAGCAATGACGAAAAGGGGGAATGGAATAGGTAATTAAAAATACTTAATTTACATAACACTAACTTAAACTCCAAGGAACAAAATCATTCAGGTTCGAACAGGATTCGCCACACTAGAGGTTGCAGAAACTATCCTAAAGTTCCAAACATTAATAATAAAGGTAAACCAGAAGAATCTAGCCCTGGGTTCTGAAACTGGTGGAGGTGCAATGAAGACTATAAGAGAAGTGATACAGACTCTTGACGCTTGAATAAAATGGATGAGATTAGCAGGAATAACTAGTGACTCAAAATTAGCTATTCTTATAGAGTAAATAACTGCAATATCACTAAGTACAACCTAATAGGTAGATCATGTGATGACAATGAATAAACAATAACTCACGTGTGGCAGATATGCACAACAAAATGCTATATACAAAAGAGTCCCACAGCACAGCACACAACCCCTCTGTTTAAACTTCAGTCATTAATTCAACTTGGTAACTTATTACAGTCGGCTTGCACAGTGTGCGAGTGGATGGGCGGTCCTTGTCATCGTGCACTGTGAAACCACTCACTGTGAATACATAATCTTATGGGGAAAATTACATACGGGCAGTACCCCCTCATACCTTGACAGTTTTTGACCCTTAGAGACATAATAAAGGGAAAATTTTTCAGACATATACTACAGATATAGGTTCAGTAACAATAGTATGGTAGGCCACTAACAACAGGCCTAATGGACGTAAATAACAGGGGTTCCGAGGAGCTGCAACACTTACAGTTCAGCACCCCAAGCCTCACCAACACTTCCGTCCTCAGACTCCTCCTGAGCACCTTCCCCACCAGCCTCTAACTCAGTCACTTTGGCCAAAAAACCCTTGAAGTCCAGCGATGACACAGATGACATTGCATCCTCTTTTTTCACTACAGGAACAGGATCAGACGATGTAGCTGGTTCCTCACTTTCGCTTTCTTCAGGCCGCCCTGTGTAACTTGTTACGAGCGTCTGCCTCCTCCTGTTAATTTCTTGCCTCTGCCTGTGTAGAAGCGGAAGGTTTTGTCGATACTAACGAGAACTTCCTCCGTTCTTTGGTGGCTGATTTCGTGTTCCTTCACTTCTTCTTTGAGCTTATCCACGGCAGCAAGGATCTTGCTTATCCTCGACATAGTTCTGTGCCGCCCTCCATCACACTAGCAGAATGCCCGGGAATGTCTGCGCATCTACATCACGACTGATGTCATGATGGGTGCGTTGTGCATGGGTGGGGGTCGAGTAGTCAGGGAAAATGGCATTTTTGTGCCACTCCTTGCCTCTGCCTTGCATATTGTGGGCTAAACTCGTGCAGTCAAGGATTTTTGGTTAATATTTTTGGTCACTTGCGTACTATGCGATTCGCATACTGAGAACTCGTGACTGTGCTAGCTCACTGATTTTTTTTTTTTTTTAGTTAAGGCTTTATGGCCATTGCCCATAAAGTGAGGCATTAGGCCAAATAAATTATAAAACAATAGTTGGACAAAGTCACACTCATTGCTCTATACGGCCAGTCTAGGGGGCCACTCTTGGAGGCAACATATGACAGAAAACACGAAGATTGGCTAGACACACCCTCTCCCCTCTGACAATGAAAAGTGGTGGAATCCCCTCACCCAGGCCGGCCGCTAGGAGAACATCGTACAAGGTGGAGTAAGTCGAGACTCTGAGCTGGTACAACCGGGTGTTGGGGGCTGTCAGAGGGTGAAGGTAGGAGGAGACATCTAGCCGATCCTTGTGATCCACGATAGGAGGGTGAGATGGGCTGCCCTCTTCTGCCAGAGGAGGGGAGGACTCATCAAACTTCCTCCTGTCGATGAGCAGGTCGATGCATCCTCGGCCATGGAGATGAAATCAAAAGAGTCCTGCCCTTAACTAGTCACTGACGGCGGGTGGTGAACATTACCAGTGGTCTGAACTGAAGCCATTGCCGAAGTTGGGTCGGTGATCAGAGTGGCAGTCCTCCGGTTAAGGGAAACATCCAGCCGCAGCCGCTTCCACAGTGTTGTGTGGGGAGTGACAGGCTGCTGTGTGTGTGTGTGTGTGTGTGTGTGTGTGTGTGTGTGATGCGGGGCATTATGCCAACTGGTTGCATATGCTTGCTCATAGACATACTTTAATCTCATTTATCACCTCTCCCGGATAGGTTGCACTAAAACAACTACCAGTACACAAAATCCGGAACAAAACTGTTGGAATTAATAATCCTGCTATTATAAACAAACTACCTCCCCTACAGGTACGAAGAAATGTTGCCTTCCTTGCATTATTTTAGATACTTTTATTGCAAATGCTCACACGAAGTTGCACCCATTATGCCACCTCTCCACGCCTTCCCTCGTGCTACACGGGCATATGGCAGCACTCATGATTGGAATATCACACAGCTATATTGCAGAATTTCTCCCAGTCAGAATTCTTTTATTCCCCGAACTGCATCTCTCTGGAACTTGCTTCCTCTGAGTTGTTTCAGCGCAAAATTCAACCAACAGCTGTTCAAGTCCAACTGCTACAATTTTTTTTACGAATGGAGGACGCGAGTAATCTGGTGTATGGATAGTTTTTTTATTCATTTGTTTTTCCTTTGTTCTCTTATTTAAGACAAACCATAAATACATGTTGCTGTATCTTCTTCTCCTTTCGGCTCTCCCCTTAGAGGTCGCCACAGCCGATCACTCGTCTCCATCTTACTCTGTCTTCTGCATCTTCTTCTGTTACAACTACCACCTGCGTGTCCTCCTTCACTACATCCATAAACCTTCTCTTTGGCCTTCCTCTCTTTCTCCTACATGGTAACTCCATTTCCAGCATCCTTCTCCCGGCATACTCATCCCTTCTCTGCACATGTCCAGACCATCTCAGTCTCACCTTTTTTGCTTTCTCTCCAGACTGACGTATGTGCGCTGTCCCTCTAATATGCTCATTTCTAATTTGGTCCAACCAAGTCACTCCTAGTGAAAAACTCAACATCTTCCATACTGCTACCTCCAACTCTGCCTCCTGTCTTTTTGTCAGTGGTACATACATGTTGCTGTATGTTCCTTTATTATATTTATGATCTTGCTTTGTTTTTCTTTTCACCTCCCCGTCACCAGGTGTGAGGTCAACAGAGTAGAGAGAAAGAGAGGTAGTGAATGAGAGAGAGAGAGAGAGAGAGAGAGAGAGAGAGACTACTGAGAACCGCTTCCACGGTCGTTGCTTTTGTTAATCCCTAGCACATCAGAGACCCCGAAGGTGTAGGTGTTGTGAGTGATTCGATTATTTGTATGATGTATATTGAAATGTAGGTCTGCATGTGTGTGTGTGTGTGTGTGTGTGTGTGTGTGTGTGTGTGTGTGTGTGTGTGTGAAATGTGGGTCATTATACCACCTGGTTACACATGCTTGCTCATAGAGGTAGTTTAGTCTCATTTATCTTCTACATAAATACATATGATCCTGCATTCCTTTTTTACGCCTCCTCCCCTTTGCCAGGTGAGGTCAACAGGATAGGGAGAAAGATAGGTAGTGAATGAAAGGAGAGAGAGAGAGAGAGAGAGAGAGAGAGAGAGAAGGTGGAGTGGGGCAGACAAAAAGATAGTCACAGACAATTCACCGCAAAGGAGGTAGCATTAGAAGGCTTATTCTCTCTCTCTCTCTCTCTCTCTGTAGGTTGTTTGGTGAGAGGCTTAAAAAACACACACCAGTGTTGTCACAGCTGTACCTCTGCTGCCTCGTATCATAGTGTTAAAACTGAAGATTTAGAGAAGTGGGCAGTTTGAGGTGTATATGGACGCCTGGTGGTCTAGTGGGTTGACTCTCCAACGAAATCTGCCTTATCAGGGTGTACCTCTAACGGTTGGCGATTCGTTTGTGGCCACCTCTTCTGGGATTAAGGTGTCTGGTTAATGATAGACAGATAGGCTTTTCGTCTCATTAACTCTCCTCTTACTGACTCCCTTCAACCTCTGTCTCTTCGCCGCACTGTTGCATCTTTATCTCTTTTCTATCGCTACTTTAATGGTCACTGCTCCTCTGAACTGTCTGCTTGCATTCCTCCACCTCTACGACGGGCGCGTAGCACCCGTCTGGCAGCAAACTCTCATCCCTTTTCTGTCCAACTCTCTAATGCAAGAGTTAACCGTTACTCCCAGTCTTTCATTTATGCAACAGGTCAGCACTGGAACTGTCTCCCTCTGTCTGTATTTCCTGCTGCCTATGATCTCCAGTCTTTCAAACGCAGTGTGTCCAGGCATCTCAAAATGATCGGATCTTGAATTTGGCTCTATATTGTATTTTGTTTTTCTCTTGGAGGGAACTGTTACTGCGGGCTCGTGGCCTTTGGTTCCTTCTTCCTCGCATTAAAAAAAAAAAAAAAAAATCATCTTTTCTCGTTGTGTACATGAGTTAGGCTCCCAGAATGTCGTGTAAAGATTTGATTATTAGGCTCAAAAGTGTGAGATGTGTGAAGGATGTTAGTGGTAGCCATTGTGGCTCAGTGACTGCTACGTTCACCATCTGATATATATATATTCTGAGGCGGCGGTCGAATAATGATGATGATGATGATGATGATGATGGTGGTGGTGGTTTGCAGCATCCACCAATATAGCTTATCTCCCTTACACTTATCTACCTATCGATTACATGTTCATTTGTGCCTGCCTTACTCCTGCCTTACTCTGCCTAACCCCTGTTTAACCTACCTGCCTTCCTGCCCCACCCCTGCTCATTAGAATCTTGTTTTCATTTCCTAAATGTAACCAACTCCCCCCCCCTCTCTCTCTCTCTCTCTCTCCCCCTGTAAATACATAAATATAAATAGATACAGCTGTGTGTGTGTGTGTGTGTGTGTGTGTGTGTGTGTGTGTGTGTGTGTGTGTGTGTGTGTGTGTGTGTGTGTGTGTCTGTGTGTTTCAAGGTGAAAGAGAAAAGCAATGTGTTGAAATACACACCCACACACTAACACCCACCCACCCACCCACCCACACACATACACACACACACACACAACACACACAGTTATATTATACCTATACCGTAGTTCTTTGTACGAGTACAACCAAGACGGCAATCATAAGTGACCACATAAACATATACAACAAAGAACACTCAGAGAGTGCATCATTTCACTCACCAAGTGACCTAAGAACCAAAGATTTGACTTTGCCCTTTGACCTTGATCATTTCGTGACTGCTGTCAAATTCGACTCCCTAATTTCTTTCGTTGCCCATACTCCTTCCAGGAAGTTGACCCATATCAGTTAAAAACTGCTGTTGTTCACCTTGTCCTGTGACCTTAATTGTTGACCTTTCCCTGAGACCCCTGTTAATTTAACCTTTGAGTGGTTGTTCTTAAAATGAAGTTCCTTTGTACTTGCCTTGTCTTGAGCCCTTCCACAAGATTTAGCACAAACTGCGTGAAAACTATTTAAGTTGATCTTGCCATGTGACCTTGAGCATTGATTTAAGGTTCTAAAAAATAGTAGGCCAAACTGTTGGCTGATTCTCTACCGTTTCGTCAAGTTTAGTCCAACTCGATCAGAACTGTTTGTTGTAATGCACACACACAGACACATGGGTTCAAGTATGACCCTACCCGTGGCCTTGGTTTTCCACCAGTTGTTCTGAAAATCGAGTCCCTTCCTTCTTCCATCATTGTCAACTATTCCTTCAAGGTTGGTCTATATCGCATGTGAAATTTAACATTTTTTTTTTTTTTTTGTGCTCGACTCTGGGTTAGTGGTGGGTTAGTGGGTTAGTGCCCCACCCCGTAAAAAGAACTAACTAAAAAAACAAATAAAGCGCCTCGGACCCGGACGGACCATACGTTGACGACTAAGGAACGGACAAAGGACATTCTGAGAGTAGGAACGTGGAATGTGAGAGGAGTGAATGATGAAGTGAAAGAGAGAGAGATTGTCCAGGTGCTTGAGGATGCAAAAGTGGATATATGTGGATTGACTGAAACTAAATGGAAAGGTGAAAGGATGAGAGAATGGGAATACGGTGTAGGTATATGTGCGGGAGTCAGTGAGAATGAGAGGGCAAGAGAGGGAGTATGTCTGATGATAAGCAAGAAGTGGAAAGAGAATATAAGAGAGTATGGAACAGTGGGTGCAAGGATTGTATGGGTGAGGATGAAAGTAGGTATACAAGCATGGGCGATTGTATGTGTATATGCTCCAACAGAGGATCGAGTGGCAAGAGTGAAAGATGAGTTTTGGGCGAGAGTAGAAGCATGTATGGACAAGTTTGAGAGGAGCGAGAGAGTGCTGTTGATTGGAGACATGAATGGCAAAGTCGGGAATGTACGAGTGGATGGAGTGGTTGGTCAGTGGGGTGTGCCAGCGGAAGTAGATGGGAATGGTAGTGCTTTGGTGGACATCTGTGCTGGTAAGGGGTTGGCAATAGCCAACACCTACTTTCGTCATAAGATGATCCACCGGTATACATGGAGAGTAATGAGGAGGATGGATGGTGAACTTGTTGAACGAAAGGCAATGATAGACTACGTGTGTGTGGATGAGCGAATGAGAAGACAAGTGTTGGATGCAAGGGTGTGGAGAGGGTGGGGGAATGGAGTCTCGGACCATCACTTAGTGATGGCCAAGGTAGAGCTGCAAAGAAAGTGGTTGAGGAGGCGAAGGGGAAGACAGGAGGAAGCAGCTCCTGTGAGAAGAGTGGAGAAATTGCAAGATAGTGAGAAGAGGACAGAGTATAAGAGCATAGTGGAAGAAAGATTGGGAAGGTATGAGCTAGAGCAGATGGAAGGGGTGGAAGACGTATGTAAGATATTCACGGAAGAGATAAGCACAGCGTGTGAGGCGGTTTGTGGAGTGAGGAGGAGATGCAAAGGGTGTGCAAGGGACAGCATGGTGGAATGATGAGGTGAAACGAGCTGTGGAACAAAAGAAGAAGGCATATGGTGAATGGTTGGCGAGTAGAGGTAGGGGGAGAAGATGAGAGAGAGAAGAGAGAGGTATATGTGAGCAGGAGAAGGGAGGTTAAGAGACTGGTGAAGGAGAGTAAGAAGAAAGTGGATGAAGAGTTTGGGAGGAATCTGAGTGTGAAATGGAGGGAGAGTAAGAAATTGTTATGGAAGGAGGTAAAGAAAGTAAGGCAGTGTGAAAGGGGAAATAGTAGGGGAGTGAAAGATAGGAATAATAGATTGTTGGTGGAGAAGAGAGAGAAATTGAGGAGATGGAAGGAGCACTTTGAGGATTTGTTGAATGTAGAGAGTGAGAGCAGTGTGAGTATAAGTGGTTGGGGAATGGCTGGGAGAAGAAGAGATGAGAGGAGGGAGGAAGAGATCAGTAGGTCGGAAGTAGTAGAAGCGATGAAGAAGATTAAGCTGGGAAAGGCCCCAGGAATTGATGGAGTGTGTGGTGAAATGCTTAGGTATGGGGGTGAGATTGTTGTGGAGTGGATATGGAAGTTGTGTAGATTGGCTTGGGAAGAGGGAAGGGTTCCAGAGGACTGGAAATCAGGTATAATTGTTCCTCTGTACAAAGGAAAAGGGAGAGAGAGAAGTATGTGGTAACCATAGGGGTATTTGCCTTCTTAGTGTGACTGGTAAAATATATGGTAGAATACTCATTGATAGGGTTAGGCATATGACAGAGGAGCTAGTTGGAGAAGAACAAGGGGGATTTAGGAAGGGAAAAGGGTGTGTAGATCAGATATTTGTTCTAAGATGTTTAGTGGAGAAGTATCTAGAGAAGGGAAGGAAAGTGTACGCTGCCTTCATGGACTTGGAGAAAGCTTATGACAGAATAGATAGGAAAGGTATGTGGAAGGTATTAAGAATATATGGAGTGGAGGGGAAATTGTTGAGTGCTGTGAAGAGTATGTACGAGGGAGCTAGGGCTACGGTGCGAGTGGATGGTGAGCTGAGTGAGTTCTTTGATCTCAATGTGGGACTGAAACAGGGGTGTGTAATGTCTCCTTGGCTGTTTAATATATATATGGATGGGGTCGTAAAGGAGGTACAAGGTAGGGCAGTGGATGTGGGGGTGGCCTTAATGAATGAGGGTGAGATTTGGAAGCTTCCGGTGTTGCTGTTTGCTGATGATACAGTATTGTTGAGTGAAGATGAATGGGAGTTGCAAGGTTTGGTGAATGAATTTGGGACAGTGTGTAGGAGGAGGAAGCTGAAAGTTAATGTAAACAAAAGTAAAGTTATGGTGTTTGAGAGGAATGAAGTCACAGAGTGTGCAGTGAGGTTGGATGGTGAGGATATGGAGAATGTGAGTGCATTCAAGTACTTGGGTAGTGTGATGAGTAAGGATGGAACTTTGGGGGATGAAGTACGTGAAAGGGTACAGCAGGGAAGGAAGGTTGTTGGCACACTGAAAGCAGTGATGAGAAATAGGGAGGTGAGTATGGAAGTTAAGAAGTCACTGCATGATGGTATTGTGATCCCTACCCTGACGTATGGAAGCGAGGCGTGGACCTTGCAAGAGGGGAACAAGTCAAGAGTGAGAGCAGTGGAAATGAGTTACTTGAGAGGAGCATGTGGAGTGACATGGAGGGACAGGTTGACGAATGAAGAAGTGAAGGAACGTTGTGGGGTAGATGTGGATGTGGTTGAAAAGATTAGGAGAAATACACTGAGGTGGTTTGGACATGTGGAGAGGATGGAGAATGAAAGACTGACTAAGAGGGTGTATGTAGGTGAGGTGGAGGGAGGGAGAGGGAGGGGTAGACCGAGGATGAGGTGGAGGGATGGAGTTGAGAGGTATATGAGGGAGGGGGGGGTGAGTTGGGGGGAGGGGAGTCAAATGGTGGGTGACAGAGTGACTTGGAGGCGTTTTGTCTGCGGCCACCCTTTGCGGGATTAGGGCGTCGGGCTATAGATAGATAGATAGATAGACTCTGGGCATAGGCTTCACAGCCGGCTCCCAAGGCCCAGTAGTCCTCCTACATATCATACACCTCTCTATGTCACCACTTCGGTGCTAACACCCACCGTCCATATTGAATACATGCTAGGGCTGTCTCATACAGGACTGGTGTATGGGTATTAACGGGGGTATTTTTACGACATGTCGGCGGGTCTTCTGGTAGAGCGGTAAGGTCTGCTTTACACGAAATTCAAATCCTTAAACTGTTCCCTGCCCCAGCGGGGATTTGAACCAGGGTCCGGTACGACCGCAGGCCACCTCTCTACCGATTGAGCCACCGCCTCCTAGGTCAAATTGTGACAATGATCTCTCACCATGACCTTTGACCCATTGCTCTCAAAAACGATACAACTGACTAACCCCTTCGCTGTCAACCTGCCTTTCTACCATATTTGTTTAAAACCGGATAGAAACTGTACACACACACACACACACACACACACACACACACACACACACGTAAACTTCAGAGAGAGAGAGAGAGAGAGAGTGTGTGTGTGTGTGTGTGTGTGTGTGTGTGTGTGTGTGTGTGTGTGTGTATGACTTTGTGTATGTTTGTGACAGTGCATTATTGTTTATGCATTCATCTGCATGTACGTGAAGATGTGCGTGAGTATGAATATGAATGTGTGAGTATGAATATGTGTTGTACTGAACAGCGGAAGATCTGGCAATCTGAAGACTGTATGCATGACAGAGTTTATGGCACTCTCTCTCTCTCTCTCTCTCTCTCCCCAAAAGAGCCCCTCTCTCACTGTCCAATTAGCCTTGATCAAACCGCCCTTTACTCTTCCCAAAGACGATTCATTGAGGTAATTACTATTGACGTTTTGTTTTGGGCTGACATTTCTTATTCTTTGGATTTCTCTCTCTCTCTCTCTCTCTCTCTCTCTCTCTCTCTCTCTCTCTCTCTCTCTAAGAAACAAATTAAAAAAACCGTGAGGGAGCAGAAGAAAGGAGGATCATATGGACACACACTGAAGGCGGAGAGAGAGAGAGAGAGAGAGAGAGAGAGAGAGAGAGTAATGAAAAAAACAATGGTAGAGAATTAGAAGGTTCATGAAAGGGAGGCAAGGAAAAGGAAAACGTGCGGAAGACAAGGAGAAGGAGGAGGGAGAGAAGAAGAAGAAGGAGGAGGAGGAGGAAAGGAACGACGACTACGACAAAAGAGGATGAGACGCTATAAGAGAACAAGAATGATTAGAGAACAGTACTTGAGAGAGAGAGAGAGAGAGAGAGAGAGAGAGTAATGAAAAAGAATGAGAAAGGAGAAGTACAAGATTCATGAATGAGAGGCAAGGAAAATGAAAAGATGCGGAAGACAAGATGGAGATGGAGGGAGAGGAGGAGGAGGAGGAGGAGGAGGAGGAAAAGGACGACAGAAGAGGATGGAACTCTATGAGTGAACCAGGATGATAACAGGACAGGGTATGAGAGAGAGAGAGAGAGAGAGAGAGAGAGAGAGAGAGAGAGAGAGAGAGAGAGGTGAAGAAAAAGTCTCTGACAGTTTCCCACCTTGACTGTTTACCTGACTTGTTTACTTTGTCTGTTAATTTATTTTATTAATTTATTTTTCAGCAAGCCAGTGTATTACACGAGACTCAGCTGCTTCCTGTGCGTCATACACCTTCTCATGTGACTGTTTGGTCGTTGTTACGCACCGTCTTTACTAAATACATACTAGATGCCTCTGTTAAAAGTACTAATTATATCTGATTCTGAAAAAAAAAATTTTTTTTTGCCTGCCATATTCAGTCTGTATTCCTAATATCATTTCTGACTCCTCGTCTGTCTGTTTATGTTTTTATCTATCGATCTACTATCAGTGGTAAACGGCATTGGCCGGAAAAAATCGTATTATTGTACAATCCGACATTGCCCGGGAACCTGCGAGGTCATTCCCCATGTGGGAGAAGACCCCCGAGGTCCCATCTTACGCACAGAAATTGTTCTTCCTTCTGCCCATTTCGCCAGGGATACATTTCTCATTGACTAAATCCAACCAAGGACCCATTTACCAACCCTGCCAACCCACCTCACACGCCCTGCCCCCCCCTCCTCCCCCACCAGTTCGTCCTCCCATCACACTCGCTCCAGATTATAACAAGAAGCTGTGCCAAGGCCCAGCAAACCCGTCCCCGGCAGACAACTTATTGCTGACGTAGAACGCATGATATCTAGTCAAACATGTCACATCAATTTTGGAATAAATTGGTCGAAAACTGACGATTTTATGTCCAACTGAAATATTAGAACTGACCCACCTGATACTGACCCCTCGTACAGCCAGTTAGGAGGAGACCCCCCTAATGCAATGAGGCGTGTTGCAGGATGCAGATTTGAAATGATGAACCTTTGGGTTTGGGTTTCACGTTGGTATGGCAAATCTGAAAGGAGTTGTGGTTTTTTTTTTTTTTTTTTTTTTTTTTTTTTTTTTTTTTTTAATGGACCTACATCCTGGGCCTGGGCATAATTTTGCCTCACATTTATTCAGGTGATCAGAAAGTCATAGCCCATCATCCCTGAAATATTAGTCAATATTGCACCAATATTTTTCGCGTAAAGTTGTTAACAGACAGACAGACAGACAAGCAAACAGACAAACCGAGTGAAAACAGTACCCCTCCGGGGCGGGGACGTGTAAGGAAATAGTTGTATAAGTAAAAAACTCTGTGTGGATATTTGCAGCCATGATCCACATGTTGACGATTATTTTTAATTAGTTATAATTTGGACCATTAGGGATGTCTCCGTCTGACAACTGCAATGCACATATTTAAATGCGCCATAAAAAATTCCATTCGTTAGAGCTGTTTACAGTTCTTTGTGCATCCACAGAGGGGTAGACAGACAGTGTTTCTCTCTCTCTCTCTCTCATATATATATATATATATATATATATATATATATATATATATATATATATATATATATATATATATTGTTACGGAACAGAGAAAGATAATGTACACTGTAAGTGAGAATACTAATAATCACTACTGTCCCGTAAAGGTCCAGGTTCAAAATAAAAGTTAGGTAAAATTACAAGTTAAAGTTTAATGCTCAAACTAACAACAAAACATTCAGGACTCATAAGGATAATGTAATGGCAAAAAACAGGTTAAATATATGGTTAACTGCAATAGCCTCTATTAACATGAAATTAGCAAGAGTAAATTTATCTGTCAGCCCTGATAAAATGAAAATACACTGGGTAATGCTCAGTTAATGCAAGATAAATTATTACAGATACAAAATAATAATAAAACTGGCTGACAAAATGAATCCTACATAAATTACAAAAAAACTTCACTAGGCCTACAAATTAAACTTATGCTATACAGTACAAGAACAAAATGCAACAACACTTATACTCAAATTACACAGCTGCTAGATGGTTGGAGACTTCCCGAGCACTCAATAATAACTGTACAGGGGAGGACAGAGATGTGAACAAAATGAGGAGTAGATCTAAGTGGCCATGATGCAGAGACTGAGCTCATTATATAGGGGCCAGCAGAGCTTGATACAACTTGTAAGAAGGACGCGCAAATGAAGCCATGGGGACAGAGAGTTAACAATCCCGCTCCGAACAACAGAAAGAACGACTTACTCTACTACAACGGTAGAATGGGGGGACTGAGGCAGAACACACTCGTGATCAAACATGCAGCATACTGTGCGTTAAAATTACACAAAGGATGATGAAATCATAGACTATGTAACAATATATATATATATATATATATATATATATATATATATATATATATATATATATATATATTGTTACATAGCCTATGATTTCATCCTTTGTATAATTCTAACGTACAGTGTGCTGCATGTTTGATCACGTTTAAATCGTGGCTTCCATAGCGACCGGACTTGCGTGTTCTGCCTCACTCCCCCCTTCTCCCCCTTGTAGTAAAGTCGTTCTTTCTGTTGTTCGGAGCAGGATTGTCAACTCTTTGCCCCCTATGGCTACATTTGCGCGTCCTTCTTACAAGTTGCATCAAGCTCTGCCGGCCCCTATATAATGAGCTCAGTCTCTGCATTATTTGCCACTTAGATCTACTCCTCATTTTGTTCACATCTCTGCCCTCCCCTGTACAGTTGTTATTATTTTTGTGAGTGCTCAGGAAGTCTCCAACCATCTAGCTGCTGTGTAATTTGAGTATGTGTTATTACATTTTTTCTTGTACTGTATGGCATGAGGTGTTGGTTCGTGGGCCTGATGAGGTTTTTGTGATTAACGTAAAGTTTTTATTGTCAGCCAGTAGTAATAATATTTTGTATCTGTAATAATATATCTTGCATTAACTGAGCATTATCCGGTTTTCTCATTTTATCAGGGCTGACTTAGATAAATTTACTCTTGCTAATTTCGTGTTAATAGAGGCTATTCCAGTTAACCATATATTTAACCTGTTTTTTGCCATTACATTATCCTTATGAGTCCTGAATGTTTAGTTATTAGTTTGAGCATTGAACTTTAACTTGTAATTTTACCTAACTCTTTTGTTTTGAACCTGGAACGTTGCGGGACAGTAGTGATTTAGTATTCTCATTTGAAGTGTTCATTATCTCTCTCTGTTCCGTAACATAAATTTGGCGATCTGTTATCAGGATTTTCAGGATATTATTATAAGGATATTGCTTGATATTTTGTGACTGTGATTTATTCATGATGTCTACTATTACTACGCTTGATGAAGCCAAAGATTTTTTGTCAAATGTGCAGTGTGTGATGTAGAAAACAGAACAAAGAATGAACATAAGCTTGTTGCTCAACAATTGGGAATTGCTGTTCGCTCTCATCATTCTAAAGATCAAATTGTTGACATGATTAATAAAAGCTTGTTTAATGTAACTCCTCCAGATGAGCAAACGCAGATTGAAATAGCTAAGTTACAGCTAGCCCTGCAGGAGGCTCGTGCTAAGAAGGCTGAGTTTCAGGCACGTTCTAAGGAGGCACAGGCAAAAATTGAAATTGGTAGGATTCAGGCAGACCATGAGTATCGCATGAAACAAGGTGGAACTGGATCATCTAGCTCTGATGATTTTGATGTGGCTAAAAATGTTAAACTTGTCCCTCCTTTTAATGAATCTGATTTAACAAAGTATTTTCAGTTGTTTGAGAGGATAGCTACAGGTTTTAATTGGCCCAAAAAGTATTGGCCAGTACTCCTTCAAACTGTTCTTACCGGTAAAGCTCAAGTAACCTAAGCATCTTTGCCACAGGATCAATCTGATAATTATGATGTTAAGAGCTTGATTCTTAAGGCCTATGAGCTTGTTCCTGAAGCCTATAGAGTAAAATTTAGGACAACTTATAAGCAAGATAAGCAATCCCATATTGACTATGCAAAAATCAAAGAAGATCTGTTAGAGCGGTGGTTAAATTCTAAGAATGTAAATTCTGATTTTGGTAAATTTAAGCAGATGATTTTGCTGGAGGACTTCAAGAGGTGTATTAGTAAAGATGTAAGCCTATATCTTGATGAGAAAAGAATAGATAATTTGTCTGATGCTGCAGTTTTAGCTGATGAATATGTTCTCACTCACAAAAGATATTCTAAAAAAAAAAAAGGAAAGCTGAGAGTAAGTACGTTGCCTCCACTCAGTGTACAGGTAACAGAAAAGAGAATAAAGATGATGTTTCTCAGGAAGTAAATACCAGCTTCACCTCTAGATTTCAGAAAAGTAAATGTACTTATTGTAGTAAGCTTGGTCATACTACGGAGAAATGTTTCAGGAGACAGCGTGATTTGAACAAAAAAGAGTCTTTAAATATTCAGTCAATTGGTCTAGTGTCCACCCTTGAGAGTTCCCAGAATTTTTTAACTGAGTTAATTGAACCTGCTTTGAGGGGTAAATTAAATTCTCATGATGAAGCTCCTCTTTTGAGCAGTAACGTGGGTGACACTCAAGAGTTCATGTGCTAATTTCCTGTCTGATGGTCTTGTCAGTCCTCTGGACAGTAATGACAGGAAATCAGTTAAAATATATCGTGATACAGGTGCTTGCCAATCCCTTATGCTGACCAGTGTTCTAGGCTCTAATGTTAATTCCTCTGATGAAACTGTAATCTTACAAGGTGTAGGGAATAATTACTTCTCTGTCCCTCTGTGCAGAGTGAATTTAGAGTCTGGTTTTGTTAATGGTTCCGTTATGGTTGGGTTGGTTGAGACACTTCCAATGTCAGGTGTAACTTTCTTACTTGGAAATGATATTGGTGGAAGTCAAGTGTGTCCAGCTCCTCAGTTGTCTAGTGAACTAGTGACTGGAACCCAGGATTTTGATATCCCTGACGTGTTCTCTGCATGTGCTGTCACTAGGGCTAAGTCTAAAGTTACTTGTGACTTAGACGATAATGATGATGATGTTATCCTAGCTGACACTTTTCTTGCTAATTTGGACCACTCACCAGATGAGGCAGTACCCCGTAGTGTTGATAATTTGTCTCGTCAAGAGTTGGTTGAGTTGCAGGTTGCTGACCCTGATTTGAAAGGTCTAGCTAACTCTGCTTGCAGTGAGGAAGAGTCAGCCGGTGCTTCTACTTGTTATTATATAAAGTCAGGAGTACTTACGAGGAAGTGGAGACCCCCAACAGTATCAGCCGACTGTGAGTGGGAGGTTGTACACCCGCGAACCAAAGTTTCGGTACCCCCCCCTCGATGGAAGGAAGTGGAAGTCAGGGTTAGAGAGAGGGCAGGTGAACGGACAATCGTGTGGCACTTTGGAATTGAGCTACGAGGCGAATCGTGAGAAACCTAATGACACTGGATTCGAAACATTTCCATGGTATTCACCTGCAAAACATTATGCGTTCGTAACATACATAGTGTAACATATAACATAGACCACTGTGTTATCATGGTGTCCTGTGATACTGACCCATCTGTTTCGGATCCTCATCACACAGATAAAGCACCGAGCCAGTTGTATATAAGTTGCAACTTGTCATTATAACTGCAGTCATAATTTTTGTGAATGTTATCCCTGGATTGTCTATAGCTATAATATAGAATGATTGTGAATTTAATGTTGATTTTCACAGTAGTTGTGCGGATGGTTATATATGTGGCAATTATTTTATGTGGACGACTAAACCACATTGTGATGGACAGCGGAGAGCATTCGCCAATAATTTACTATAACCAGATGAAATTAGATGCAAACAACACAAAATATTATGAGAATGAAGACACAGCTGTGGTATCCTGCTCCGCCTTGTTATCAAGGCCTTAACTGGGGCCTCACCTAATACGTGCATTATTTTCCTTGTCTCTACCTCTTTTATTACTCTTACTTCCCGGTATCCTCTTACTGCGAGTCGTCATATTCCTTGGAGGGTTTCTTGTCGTCCGGTCCTATAACCCCTACTGTATTACATTACTCCTCGCATCATCACTCCCAGACAAACAACGTTAGCACAAGACTGCTGAATCTGTTAATACCATTATTGCCACTGCCACTACTACTGTAATCCCCCTTTTCCTATTGTGTCTAATTTCCCTCACAGTATTACTACTGCTGCTCCTAGTACTACTCCGCTATAAATCTGTATAATAATAAATATGATTGTCCTTATGTCTGTGTATCTGTTAATCATAATTATTGTCCCTGTCTCACCGACGACAACCCGTCACTGACCCGGCACCGCTACCCCAGTTCCCACCCACCATGGATTCTACTCCTCCCCCACTCCGACACCACATTACCCTTCACCTCATGCTTGGGCCAGAAGGCCTGTTGTTCACCCTTTACCGGTGAATATACATGGCATGCATTAATAATAAAAAACAAGGCATTTGAGAGCTAAACGGTAATAGCCCTCTAAAATATTCTGTTTGCCAAGTCCAAACTTTAGGCCATATTTTGATACCATGAAGGTTTTATGTTGATAGCTCCAGCCATTCATGAGATTTAATGGTGCTAAAGGCAGGCAATAAGAACTAGTTGACCTTTAGCAGTTAGTTTGGTTACCTTGACTCTGACCCCGAGTTGCCATTTTCGAACTCCTCCAAGATTTTGGCCATATCTTGATACGCTGAAGGCTTCATGTTGATACCTCAAGCCGTTCATGAGATATAATAGGAACACACACACACACACACACACACACACACAGATGCAGTTAAAAACATGATCGCTCCGCCTTCTAAAGGTAGGCGATAATAATATAATAATAACAACATGGTAGATGTGTACTGTAGTGTTCCTAACATTACGCTTAACTGCAGACCCAAACGTGCTTATATTACGGAGCACTGATATATTAACCACAAAACCGACCACAGACCGTTCTTATCATTACCTATAGCACTTCACCATGGTAATACAACCCACTGTAGTCCTCTGTGAGATCGCTACACGTGTTTGGGAAAAATAACTGCACAACATGCCTACAAACCACCAGAATAAGCATATGATGTTTCACTGACATTCATCAAATAGCCTAGGAGAAGTTAGTGGACAAACATACAAACGACTGGACACAGACAGACAGAAGCAGAATGTCTCGCATCGGTATGTAACGACCTGACAAAACTCTTGTGATCCTGCATTGCAGGTGTCATCACAGTAATAATAATAATAATAATAATTAATCATGTTATTAGGCACGATACTGTGAAGGACACACTGGAATAGCATGTGTCGACGCAATGCAGAATCTGTTTGCCATGACAGAAGGTTGGGTTGCGGTCAAACATTAATTTAGTATTACTATAACCCTACCAGTACTATGGCACTGTTTGGTTTTATATGTCAAAGCTGTTTTCACTTGTTTTATCTGGGAGATAATGGTGTTTGTCCTCCTCTGTATCATGGATATTAACATGTGATTACTACTACTACTACTACGACTACTACTATTACTACTACTTGAACTACTACTACTACTGCTACTACTACTACTATGATTATTATTATTATTATTATTATTATTATTATTATTATTATTATTATTACAACTATGATGACACCTACAAAGCAGGATCGTAATAGTTTTGTCAGGTTGTCATATACCGATGTGAGACATTCGGCCTCAGTCTATGTCCAGCCGTGTGTTTGTTTGTCTGCTAACTTCTAGGCAATTTAATGGATGTCAGTGAAACGTCACAGGTGTATTTTAATGGGTTGTAGGCATGTTGTGTGCTGTTATTTTTCCCAAACATGTATAGTGATCCCACAAAGGACTTCAGTGGGTTGTATTACTATGGTGAATGGCTACAGGTAAGGCCAGTGGCAATGATAGGAACGGTCTGTGGTCGGTTCTGTGGTTAATATATCAGAGCTCCGTAATATAGGCATGTTTGGATCTGCGACTTTTATAATTATGTAATGTTCGGAATACTGCAGATGTATGTTGTTGCTGTCAATTTTATAATTATTTTTATTAATGCATGCCACGTATATTCACCGGTAAAAGGTGAACAACAGGCCTGGTGGCCCAAGAAGGAGGTGAGGGGTAAAATGGTTCGGAGTGGGGGAGGAATAGAGCTCATGGCGGGGGGCTGGGTCGACGGTGGGACAGGGACAATATGATTAACAGATACAGACATAAGGACAATCATATGTATTATTATACAGATTTACAGTGGAGTAAGTAATAGGAGTAGCAGTAGTAGTACTGTGAGGGGAATTGCAGTAGACACAATGGGGAAAGGGGGAATAGTAGTGGCAGTGGCAATAATGGTATTAACAGATTCAGCAGTCTTGTGCTAACGTTGTCTATGAGTGATGATGCGAGGAATAACGTAATACAGTAGGGGTTATAGGACCGGACGACAAGAAACCCTCCAAGGAATATGACGACTCGCAGTAAGAGGATACCGGGAAGTAAGAGTAATAAAATAGGCAGAGACTGAAGGAAAATAATGCACGTATGAGGTGAAGCCCCAGTTAAGGCCTTGATAACAAGGCGGAGCAGGATACCACAGCTGTGTCTTCATTGTCTCATAATATTTTGTGTTGTTTGTATCTAATTTCATCTGGTTATAGTAAATTATTGGCAAATGCTCTCCGCTGTCCATCACAATGTGGTTTAGTCGTCCACATAAAATAATTGCCACATATATAACCATCCGCACAACTACTGTGAAATTCAACATTAAATTCACAATCATTCTATATTTTAGCTATAGACAATCCAGGGATAACATTCACAAAAATTATGACTGCAGTTATAATGACAAGTTGCAACTTATATACAACTGGCTCGGTGCTTTATCTGTGTGATAAGGATCCGAAACAGATGGGTCAGTATCACAGGACACCATGATAACACAGTGGTCTATGTTATATGTTACAGTATGTATGTTACGAACGCATAATGTTTTGCAGGTGAATACCATGGAAATGTTTCGAATCCAGTGTCATTAGGTTTCTCACTATTCGCCTCGTAGCTCAGTTCCAAAGTACCACTTACGATTGTCCGTTCACCTGCCCTCTCTCAAACCCTGACTTCCACTTCCTTCCATCGAGGGGGGGTACCGAAACTTTGGTTCGGGGGTGTACATCAAGTTGTCATCCCTCGTGTTTGTAGGCAGGATATCATTAGAGTGGCTCATGATTCCAGTTTGGCAGGACACCTTGGAGTGAGGAAGACTTTGGCACGCATTTTGAAACACTTCTACTGGCCAGGTATCTTCAGAGATGTTTTCTGGTATTGTAAGTCTTGTCACACTTGTCAAGTTGTGGGGAAGTGTAATCAGACCGAAAAGGTTGCACCTCTAGTTCCCATTCCTCCTTTTGAGGCGCCTTTCACCCGTGTGTTGGTGGATATTGTGGGCCCTCTTCCTAAGACTTCTTCAGGATTTTCTTATGTGTTGACCATGATTGATATGGCTACTCGTTATCCTAAAGCCATTCCACTTAGAAATAGCTCAGCAAAGAACGTGGTTAAGGAAATGCTAGGATTCTTCACAAAGTTTGGTCTGCCCAAGGAGGTACAGTCAGACCGGGGAAGTAATTTCATGTCAAATGTTTTCAAGCAGTCTCTGAAAGAGTTGGGCATCACCCAGATCATGTCTTCAGCTTACCATCCCCAGACCCAAGGAGCATTGGAGAGATAAAATCAAACACTCAAATCGATGCTCAGGAAATACTGTTTGGAACATCAGAAAGACTGGGATAAAGGTCTTCCATTCGTTGTATTTGCCACAAGAGAATCTCCAAATGAATCACTGGGCTTCTCACCCTTTCAACTACTGTTTGGCCATGAAGTAAGAGGACCCCTTAAGTTACTCAAGGAATGCTGGCTGTCGGAGGAAGATGACGTCAACCTGCTGGAGTATGTGATGAAGTTCAAAGAACGGCTGTCCACTGCTTTACAGGTGGCGAGAGAGAATTTAGGAGCTGCTCAGGAGAAGATGAAGACTTGGTATGATAAGAAGTCCAGGTTACGCCACTTTCAGCCAGATCAGGTTTTGATTCTGCTACCGGTGCATGGGCAACCTCTTCAAGCCAAGTTTAGTGGTCCTTATTTCGTGGAGAAGAAACTCAGTGATGTCAACTATGTCATCGCCACACCAGATCGTAGAAAGAACAAGCAACTTTGTCACATCAACATGCTAAAGTTATATCATAGGCGGGACGAAAATAAGCCAGTCTGCGCTGTAGCTGTTCCACCCGAGTCTGCAAGTGAAGCTCTCCCATGCAGCATGAGCCTGAGTGATAGTTTGGGGAAGAATCCTGATATCATGAATGATCTCCAGACTAAGCTTTCTCATCTACCTCCCGAGGAAAGGCAGGAGTTTTCGGCATTACTGCAGGAGTACCCACAAGTGTTCCGTGCCACTCCAGGAAGAACCACTGTGTTGATGCATGATGTCGATGTTGGAGACGCAAAGCCAATTAAACTGCCTCCTTACCGTGTGAACCCAGTGAAAGTTGCTCTCATCCAGAAGGAGCTTGGCTACCTGTTGGACCACAAGATGATTGAGCCCTGTCAGAGCGAGTGGAGTTCTCCTGTCACTCTAGTCCCTAAGCCAGGTGGGTCACAGCGGCTTTGCATCGACTACAGACGTGTTAATCAGATAACCAAAACAGACACTTACCCTCTCCCTCACGAGGAAGATTGCATAGACAAGATCGGAAAGGCTAGGTACATAAGTAAGTTTGATTTGTTAAAAGGATACTGGCAAGTACCTATGACTGAACGTGCCAGGGAGATATCATGTTTTGTAACACTAGGCAAGACTTTTGCATGTTCTGTAATGCCATATGGTATGAAGAATGCACCAGCCACTTTTCAGAAGCTCATGAATGTTGTAACAGAGGGTTTGGCAGGGTGTGTTGTTTTTATTGATGTATTAATCTTCAGTGACAACTGGAAAGATCACTTATGCCATGTCAGTAAATTTCCTGAGCTTTTGGTTCAGGCTAATCTTGTAGCTAATTTATCAAAGTGTGAGTTTGGTCAAAAGTTCAGTACCTTGGGTACATAATTAGTGATGGACACGTTGTACCACCAGGAGCTAAGGTTCAGGTTATAAGTGATCTTCCCAGACCTAAAAGTAGGAAAGAGCTACAAAGATTTTTGGGAATGGTAGGTTATTACAGGAGATTTGTTCTTAACTTTTCAGTTCTTGTATCACCACTTACAGACCTACTGAAAAAGGGAGTTAAATTTGTCTGGACCGATAACTGTGAATCCTCTTTCAGCAAACTTAAAGCTATCCTATTGTCAGCCAGTGCTCGCTACTCCAAATTTTGATAAGCCTTTTAAGATGGCTGTTGACGCAAGTGATACAGGAGCTGGGGCTGTTTTGCTGCAAGAGGATGATCAGGGTATTGAACACCCTGTATCTTATTACAGTAAGAAGTTCACTCCACCTCAAAAGAACTACTCAACTATTGAGAAAGAGCTTTTGGCCTTGATTCTGGGTTTACAGCATTTTTCATTTTATTTGTGTTCTGGTTTTGACCCCATAGTCATTTATACCGATCATAACCCACTGAAATTCCTTAGTAAGTTTAAAGATAAAAATCAGAGATTGACAAGATGGAGTCTACTTCTTCAGGAGTATTCATTAGACATACAACATGTCAAGAGGAAAGAAAATGTTATTGCAGATTGCTTATCTAGACTTTAGACAGATTGTTTTAGAGTAATAAGAAATTTCCTTTGTAAATTTCTTTTTTTTTTGTGGAGAGGTGTTACATAGCCTATGATTTCATCATCCTTTGTATAATTCTAACGTACAGTGTGCTGCATGTTTGATCACGATTCGCCTCGTGGCTTCCATAGTGACCGGACTTGCGTGTTCTGCCTCACTTCCCCCTTCTCCCCCTTGTAGTAGAGTAAGTCGTTCTTTCTGTTGTTCAGAGCAGGATTGTCAACTCTTTGTCCCCTATGGCTTCATTTGCGCGTCCTTCTTACAAGTTGTATCAAGCTCCGCCGGCCCCTATATAATGAGCTCAGTCTCTGCATTAATTGCCACTTAGATATACTCCTCATTTTGTTCACATCTCTGCCCTCCCCTGTACAGTTGTTATTATTTTTGTGAGTGCTCAGGAAGTCTCCAACCATCTAGCTGCTGTGTAATTTGAGTATGTTACTACATTTTTTCTTGTACTGTATGGCATGAGGTGTTGGTTCTTGGGCCTGGTGAGGTTTTTGTGATTAATGTAAAGTTTTTACTGTCAGCTAGTAATAATATTATTTTGTATCGGTAATAATATATTTTGCATTAACTGAGCATTATCCTGTTTTCTCATTTTATCAGGGCTGACTTAGATAAAATAACTCTTGCTAATTTCGTGTTAATAGAGGCTATTGCAGTTAACCATATATTTAACCTGTTTTTTGCCATTACATTATCCTTATGAGTCCTGAATGTTTAGTTGTTAGTTTGAGCATTAAACTTTAACTTGTAATTTTACCTAACACTTTTGTTTTGAACCTGGAACGTTGCGGGACAGTAGTGATTTAGTATTCTCACTTGAAGTGTTCATTATCTCTCTCTGTTCCGTAACAATATATATATATATATATATATAAATATATACATATATATAAATTTATATATATATATATATATATATATATATATATATATATATATATATATTTGCGTGTGTGTGTGTGTGTGTGTGTGTGTGTGTATCAATCAATTCATTTATCTATATATGTGTCTATCATTGTATCTTTTCATCAGTCAGTACAATTATCTATCTATGTAGCTGTCTATTTATCTATTTGTGAACTCAACTATGGCTCTCTCTGTCAATCTCTATTTCTCCATTGGTCTGTCTATATCTACCTATCTATCTATCGACCCTCTCATAAACACTTCTGGCGAGAGTAACATAGCTCATACCACACACACACACATACACACACACACACACATACACACAGTTTCTGCGCGTAAATACGCACATGACCAGAATGTAATGATGGAGAATACATATCTGAGACAAAAGGACAAGCAGGTCTGTAGGCGTTACTTCTTAGCTCTGATGACGCGGGTAACTCTACGTAGAAATATCAGTACCGCTGAGAAATACTACACAGTTAAGAGGTGGCGGTGTTTGGAAGCTTCTCTGTTTTGTTTGATAGGCAGTAAAGCAGGATGGGGGAGGTTGTTTGGTGTGTGTGTGTGTGTGTGTGTGTGTGTGTTCATTCGTTTATGTACCTTACCCATTCATCCTATGGTAATTCATTCACCATTTTTCTTGCCTTTGATTTAACTTTCAATCTTTCCCACATTCACTTACATCCACTTCTCACCCATCCGACTGTATCCACCTGTTTGTCTATCTGTTTATCTATCCATCCGTCTATCTATTTATTACTCTATTTGTCCTTCCGCCTATCGATCTGTCTGTCTATCTACCCCTCTATCTACCCACCTTCGTCTATGTGATTATCTACCTGTCTCTTTCTATCAGCCCATCCCTAGTTCACTGACACACCTGGAATCCCATTTAGAGATTGTTGATAATGGTATTTCAAGTCTTCACCCTTTGTTGTGGACGTGGTAACGGCGGAGGTGGGGGTGGTGAAGAAAATGAACACTGGATGAATGATGTGGGTGTGTGTGTGTGTGTGTGTTCTTACCTAATTGTTCTTACCTAATTGTATCTTTACAAGAATGAGTCAAGCTCGTACTGCCCCGTGTCTTAAACCATATTTATCGTACATATCCTTAAATTTGTGAATTGTTTTGGCACACACTATTTCATTCGGTAGTGCATTCTATTGATCAATTGCTCTGTTTGGGAAACTGAATTTCCTTACGTCTTTATCACCTCTCTTCTTATGCAGTTTTTTGCAGTGTCCTCTTGCTGATGCTTCTCCATATGTTAAGTAATCATTTATGTCTATTTTCTCCTTCCCTGATATGCACTTATATAGCATTATCATGTCACCTCTTTTCCTTCTCTCCTGTAGTGTTGGTAGATTCAGTTTATTTAGTCTTTCTTCGTAGCTTAGGTCCCTTAAGCTTGTAGCGGCCCTTTGAACTTTTTCAATCTTGTCTATGTGTTTTTTGAGATGAGGACTCCGGACTACTGATGCATATTCCAGGGTTGGTCTAATGAATGATGTTATTATCCTTCTTAGCATGTCTTCATTTATGTATGTGAATGCTATTCTCATATTTGCAAACAGTGTATACATGTTCCGTACCTTCTCGCTGATGTGGTCAGCCGGAGATAGTCTGTTATTGATAATCAAACCTAGGTCCTTCTCTCTTTCTGATGTGTATAGGGTTTTATTTCCTAACTTATAATCCCAATCAGGTCTTTTTCCACTTTTACCAAACCTGATTACATGACACTTGTCCACACTGAATTCCATTTGCCATGTATTACTCCATTCATGAAGTTTATTTAATTCTTCTTGTAGCTCTTTACAAGAGTCTGTGTTAGTAATTCTCCTTTGTATTTTTTGCATCATCTGCAAACATATTCAGATAGCTCTCATTTCCAGTGTTACTGTTTATATCATTTACATACACTAAAAACATGATTGGTGCCAGCACTGAACCCTGTGGTACTCCACTAGCCACTTCTTTCCATGATGAGTAGTTTCCTCTTAGTACTGTTCTCATTTCTCTTTTTATGAGAAAATCTTGCATCCAACAAAACAGTTTGCCTCGAATTCCTCCTTGATGGTACAGTTTCCATAAAAGTCTTTGGTGTGGTACTGTGTCAAAAGCTTTCTTGTAATCTTTATAGATACTGTCCACCCATCCTTCTCTTTCCTGTATTGTGTTTGTTACTCTGTCATAGTAGCTCAACAGATTAGTAACATGATTTTCCATTTCTGAAACCAAACTGTCTTTCTGTTACTATACTGTATTCTTCTAGATGATTTACCCAAGCTTTTCTTATAAGCATTTCTAATACCTTGCTTACAACACTGGTCAGTGATACTGGTCAGTAGTTGAGTGGATTTTGTCTATTTCCTTTCTTGAATAAGGGGACAATATTTGTTTTTTTTTTCCCAAATATCAGGTAGTTTACCTTGACTCACGGATTTCTTGAAAATTAAAAATAATGGTTTACTTAACTCCTTTGCACATTCTCGTAGTACCCAACATGAAATTTCATCAGGACCACTTGCTTTTTCTGTCTAATTTACTTAACCCCTCCTGAATTACTTTTTCTGCTATTTGTATATCTGGTAGTATGCATGTTCCACATGGTCCCTCTCAAAATTTTTTTCTTCTGTAAAAACTAATGGGAAATTCTTATTTAGTGCTTCACAAATATCTTTCTCTTGTGTATAAGTGATTCCCTCGTCCGTAATGGATTGTATTATATCTTTTACTTTGGTTTTGCTTCTGATGTAGCTGTAAAACAGCTTTGGTTGATCTACTTTTATTTATTATATCCTCCTCAAACTGTTTTTGGGCTTCCCTCCTTATTCTTGTATAATCGTTTCTTGCCTGTTTGTAATTATTAAACGCCCTTTCTTCTGTATCTATTTCACAACAAATCTCTTCTTTCTTTTGATTTTTTACATTCTCTATTGAACCATTTCTGTATTTTCTTATCTACTTCTTTGTGCTGTGGGATGTACTTCTGGACTACTATTTCATAAAATTCACAGAATTTTTTATATACAGCATTTAAATCTTGTCCTCTAAGCTCATTTTCCCAATCAACTTCTAAGAAATACTTCTTTAGGTTTTGATAATTTCCCTTTTTATAGTTTAGGCTCTTTTTGTAACTTTCATTGCTGTTAACTATGTCATATGCTATCCTGAAGTTATAATTTAGTACTGCATGATCGCTTTTGCCGAGTGGAGGGTGATATATTAAACTGTCAATATCATTTTCTTGCCTAGTAAATATGAGATCTAGCACTGAAGGTACGAGTCCTCTTTTTCTGGTGGTTTCCCTCACATGTTGCGTTAGGAAAAACTCTTGCACGAGATCCAGGAGCTTTTGGTCCCAACAGCTTTCTTGGCTAATTATATCCAGAGTATTCCAATTTATATTTGTATTAAAATCTCCAGTTAGTATAATTATTTCCGATTTCTCTTCCATTTTATGTAGTAATAATCTTAAACTCTGAATTGTACTCTCTGCCAGGTCCTCATATTCATCTCTTTCCTATGTGTTTGAACTGGGTGGCATGTACAAATTGGCTACAATTACTTTCCCTTCAGATGTGTTGATCTCTACTGCAATCCTACTTGTGATGGTATATCTAGTTTTATTTCATTGACTTTTAGATTTTTCTTAGTTAATATTATAATTCCTCCTCCTTTTTTTAAATTTCTGTCTCTTCTACATATATTGTATTCCTCTAAGTTTACTGTAGTATGTCTTTGGATATCCTTGGTGTTAATTTTGTTTCAGTTAGGCATATTATTTGTGGTTCATTTTCTTTGACAATCATTCATCTCTAGTAATTTAGACACCATTCCATCCACATTTGAGTACATCAACTTTATCATCTTGTTTATATACTTGTCATGACATGGTTTTACTACCTTCCTCCTTTTTATTCCATCCTGTTTGTTTCGTACCTGTAATCCTATTACTTTGTAAAAAAAAATTTCTTCTGATCTTCCCTCATTTTTTGTTTTTGCTTCCTCCCTCTTCTCTTTCAGTAATTCCAGTTCCTCTTGTGTTAGGCATCTTTTTATCCATACATTTTTGAACTCCTCTTTTTCCATAAGATTCTTTGCCTTTTTAGTATCCCTTCCACAGTGTTTACACTCTGGAAAGTCACCTTTAGAGGTCTTGTCCTGCTTTTCTCGTATTTCCCTAACCTCTTGTGTTTCTCTATGTCTTTACTACAGATTTCCTCTGATACTTCTTTCAGTAAGCTCATTACATTTGCCACCTCCTTTTTGTCTCGTGATCTTGTTTTTTACTTCTTCCTCTTCTATAGCAGTGATTACTATAGATTTGTTTATATCTACTGAATCTCTGACTAACTTTGGATTGTTTTGGCTTATTCTTTTCACTTCCTGTTTAATGTTTTTTTCCTCCACCCTTGTTTCTAAGTCTTTCTTTACTTTCACCATTTCAGCATACGTGGTTTCCAAATAATTTTTGTAGCTTTGCACAGCTTCATTCACCTGTGTTATCATCTCAATATCACTGCTCTGGTCTATAAGACTGCTTACTTGCCTAATTATCTGTCATTTTTTAATTCTTCCATAACACTCTCGTGATTGACTACTATACTTGCCATTTCACTCATTTTCTTCCTAAGTGTATTCAATTCCACTGTTAGTTCACTGATGGTTGTGTCTCCCTTCCTAGTTTTTCTATTTTTTCCTTTTGCAAGTGCATCTGCTTCTATATTTCATCAATTTCATTTTTGAAAGCCATTTCTAGTTTGTGTACACGTTCAACCAGTCTATTGTGAGTCTGCACTTCAACCAGTTCTTGGTAAAAATCATCATTTTGCTTTCTACCTTTATCCCTTTCTTTTCCAAATTTGCTTTACTAAACTATGTATCCATTTTGCAATACTAAAAGTACAGAGTATGTACTTACATTCCCCGTGCTGCTGTAGTCTAAACAAACCTCAGCTGACTGAGTGCATTCTTTCGTCTTGGTTCTCTTTTCTGTTTGAATGTCTTGTTTAAACTTTTTTTTTTCTTTTAATAATGAAAAATCATTTAGTCTAACCTGGTACAGAGCTTGACTCATATAAAGATATTAATTTAGGTAATCCCACTGGCCGTGTTGGTTCGGTTCGGAGCGCCGATGTCGCACGTCTGCCTCCTTTGACTCGTGTGTGTGTGTGTGTGTGTGTGAGAGAGAGAGAGAGAGAGAGAGAGAGACAGGTAAAGAGGGAGGGAGACGAATATCATATAAAAAGACTGAATCTTAAGTGAAGCAAAGAAATGAAGCCTGGCAGCGCTTAAAAATAAAAGAAAATGGAACAATAACGTGAGCACACAGAACTCATCTAACAAGGTATGATGAATGAAAAATAAAATGGTTATATGATAGTAATTCTTTTCTTTAGCCTATTCTCGCCATTTCCAGGCGACTTTATATAATTTGGGGGAGACGTTTTGATCTGGAGGGTATAGTTATGGCCTTCATTTTCTACTTCATGAAGCCTTCATGTGGTGGCACCGATATAAGCAGTCAATTGTTATACAAGCAGCCCTAAACAACCTTACTCTTCCTTCAAACTAGGGTAGTGGAATGCAGGGAAAGAACGACTTCAACCTGCAGTCCACCGGGTTTAAATTCTTATTAGCCATGGACCACATCACCACCACCACCACCACATATAATAACAACAGCCATAACAACCTTTCACTATCAGGAGGTGCTCTTCTAAGCTTAATAACACACTGTGGCAGCAACAAGACTAGAATATAGGCGCCGTGGTGATGATGGAATAGGATTAGACGTTGTTGTATACGTCTCAGGACAAAGTGACAAAAATATGTTCGTAAACAGTATTGTCCTTCATTGTACACAGTTATTTACCTGTACCTGGCTGTTGTGTGTGTGCGTGTGTGTGTGTGTGTGTGTGTGTGTGTGTGTGTGTGTGTGTGTGTGTGTCCGCCCGTTTATTTGTCTATTACTTTTCTGTCTGACTGTCTATCTATTTATCCATTTATCTGTCTATCTATCTATATCAATCTATCCATCTATCCATCTATCTATCTACATCTGCTACTGCTTTCATTGGTGTGGCACACGATGTATTTGACAACTACTTCTGCATCTATAGTCCTAGCCTGGGATAAGCATATAAGTGGATTCATTTACGAGTATATATCTTTGACAAGTGATCTCAATGTCCGTACCCTGAGCAGTATTCCGGATGGCACCTTTTCCTTAGCGATTTATTTTTCATGTTATATCTTGTACAGTTGCCAAGATTTCCGCCTGGACCACCTAGTCCCGAGATATGGCTGATGTGGCAACAGCGCATCTGTGTGTGTTCGTGTGTACACGCCCGAGTATATCTTGACTCGCCAAGCTTCATCCTCTGACTCATATTATATGCTTATAATATTATGATATGATATTGTAAATATTATGTGAATGTATGGGATAGTGAGCTGTGCACTATACAAATTATAGAATCTGAGTTATATATAATAATCTTCTTTATCTTGTCTTGTAAGTGAAAGGAAGAGGGTGGTGGGGTCTCGTCGTTTACTCTATATTCTTATCCATTACAGGTTAATTCATAGGATGTCAGTGATATCTTGCATCTTTGATAATAAGAAACCTTTGCAGTTATTATTCATTTTCTATAGACAATCAATTACCCACGATAAATTATACCAATAAGAATACCCCTTTCCTCGTTAACGGACATTACGCCTGTCCTATCACCTCGACTCTCTCAACTCCTCGGCTACGTATTAGTAGACACACACACATGATCAACTTGTGCTAATGGCGTTCCATATACTGTATATGTTTAACCCAAATTTAATTCTTGGTCAAAATACAAGTGCAGTAGTACTACGTAACTAGCTCACAGTACGGACTACGTTATCCAACCTACACTACTTATTTACATACAGTATTAGTAATAGTCATGCGGTTTCGACACCCAGTGATATTTTCGTTAATGAAAAAGATAATCATGTGTTGGATACCAGTTACAGGGGAGGAGGCCGCTTATGCCCTATACTGTATCGCTGATGCGTTCTAGTGTCATTGTAGAGGTTCTTGTTCCTCCAGTTATGGCATTAACCAACATACTGATGAACAATAATATCATATTGAAAATATAACCAGCCCATGTTAAACCATCAAAATATATCATGGAACATATAGTGGGAGCGTTGCAGCTCTCACGCACCTGTCAGTCTTGGTTAGTTTGTCTTTATTACCAGTCTGACAGTGTGCACTGTTAATGAATATGCTAGTATTAATAGCAGTTCTATATCCTTATCTTCATTTGGATCAACATATTACAACGCAGGATTCCGTGCAAGCCACAGACTGTCATTATACAGTGTGTGTGTGTGTGTGTGTGTGTGTGTGTGTGTGTGTGTGTGTGTGTGTGTGTGTGTGTCTCAAGTTTTACAGCATATGTATGGGTGCAGGTGTGGGTGTGTGACAATTTGTGATGGGGGTAGGGCGAAGTGTAGTGAATATGTAATGCGAGTGTGGTATTTGTTAATATACGTGTGTGAATAAGTGGCGACCACGACTTGCTGTATATCCTCTTTCCATTTAACCTTTGGTTGTATTATATTATAAATATAAGGTCATTGCATGTTGCATATTTATATAGGATTATGGTTTGAGAATAGAACCTTAAACACCATACAAAAACAAACACTAAATGTGTTGAAAATGCATTATGTGTTACATATTATGTGATTATAAGGCTTCTTCTAGTAAGAAAGATTATAACTTCAAGTTAACAAATACGTGTAGGTGCAACGTCTGTGAAGCTTAGCTTGACCGATTTCCTTTGATGATTATGTTACGTTATACTATAGCAAATAATGTATATGTAATATATGTTATATATTGTGTTGCATGTTTTATATTGTGTTGCATGTTTTATATCTATGTAAAATATGTTATAAATTGTACTACTATAGATAATACTGTAGTCTCCCAGTAGACGTTCATTTACATCAATCAGGCAAAAATTTCTGCTGTTTAAATCGTTGTGACTGAAATCACATTAATGAACCAAAAAAATCATTGTAACTGAAGTTGAATAAATTAATGCACATAAACGTTCCTATTTCCTGTATAAGTGACCATTATTTGAAATCATGTCATTGAGCAAAATATACAGGTATATGATAGTGTCACATCAGATATAATATCAGGCCTTAGTATGCTAATAAAGATACCATTAGTGTGTTGTACTGCATGATATAATATCAATCATATTTAAAGGATTATCAAAATATAAGATTTTATGCTACTTTTATTAGTAGTGGGTCCAACCACCCTCCTTCTCGATCACCTCCCGCAGTCTGTTTGGCACAGAGGTGACATGATTTCGAATGAGCTGGTGGTGGTGCCTGAACAGTTCCCACTGGGCATGGACGTGGGCCATTAATTGAGCTGCTGTCCGTTCCCTCTCGGGCTCCCATGATTGGACAATATTCCCCCATACATTTTCAATGGGGTTCATGTCAGCTCCCTTACTAGGCCAATCGAGTAGCTGAATGTCATCTCGACCTCTAAACCATTCAGTTACAACTCTTGCCGTATGGAGGGGACAGCGGTCCTGAACAAAAAGTATAGGCCCAGGAGGAAAAGGATAGTTCTGCTCTTGAATTGAAGGGAGGAACACATTCTGCAAAATATCAATGTATTTTTCAGCCGTGAACCTTCCCTCTATCCTTATGACATTTCCAATGCCGTGAATGCACATCCACCCCCAGGTGTTGACTGTGACGTGTCCACTTCTGGCCTCCTCGAAAATATTTCTACGGTCATATCTGCACGTGAATAGAATAAAAAGAAATCATTAATATATTATGGTTTATACATATTTCTAACGCTTCGGGAAAATCAGCATTTCTACGTTCTAAGGTTCATTTTCCTCAGTTTGTTGGATATATTTTACAGGGATTGCAAATCTTAATAAACAGTACTGCAATAGTTCGTAATACTGAGAGATAGAGAGAGATAGAGATAGAAATAGAGACAACATATATATGTATATATATATATATATATATATATATATATATATATATATATATATATTTATATGTACAGGTATATATTATATATATATATATATATATATATATCTATATATATATATAGAGAGAGAGAGAGAGAGAGAGAGAGAGAGAGAGAGAGAGAGTAGAGAGAAAGAGAGAGTAGAGAGAGAGAGAGAGTAGAGAGAGAGATAGAGAGAGAATGGGGATTTGTTATCAATTATGGTAAACCGATAAGTTGGGGAGAAAGGTTTTTGAAAAGAGTGTGGAAGAGCATTAGGCAACTCAGGCCATATGGCGGAGCTCCGTAGATCGTTTACCTGGCTCTACTGCTCATGACAGTTAGAAGGATTTGTTTTACAAAAATTGTAGGCCTAAATTGCAGAAAAATGGTTATCTAAGAATTGTTGATGATATGGAGGCCTAACACCGAAAAGCTCTAATTATGAATAAACAATATTAAGGGTGTTAGACTGGTCTAGAAAATGCAACATCATAATGTAGTGCAACTGGGGACGGGTGTCGATTGTTACTTATAAAACCTCGTGATTCTTATTTCATATTATCTTTGGATGATATACAGTATACGACGACTGGACTTTAATTACAAAATTATGTTTGCTAACACAGAGATGACGGTTTTGCTTACCTTGTGTTATTCGGTCTCCAGTTATGTATTCTGCCGTGATCAGTGCTGGAGAAAGTATTTTCGTCACTGAACACTACCCTGGACCAGAAATCTAGATCCTCGCCCACATACTGGCGAGCGAATGCTAGCCTCCCAAGTCGATGTTGGTCCGTGAGCCGCTCCTTCTTGGCAGGAATCCTATTATATCAGGAATAATATGAATTAAAACCTACTTAATGTGCATGTAATTATGCAGCAAACATATGAATATTCAAAAAAGTTTCGGGCATTTGCACTTATGTATTCCGGAAAGAAGTCTGTGTAAGCAGAATGTTAAATGAAGGAT
Organism: Coenobita brevimanus; assembly: GCF_032717465.1. Classification (NCBI taxonomy): domain Eukaryota; kingdom Metazoa; phylum Arthropoda; class Malacostraca; order Decapoda; family Coenobitidae; genus Coenobita; species Coenobita brevimanus. The sequence continues at coordinate 19,584,113 of NC_137031.1, forward strand.
TAAACACATAACAATATAGGGACATTATTAAGAATATGATTTATGGAATACTTACTTTGATCTTTAGTGATATTATCGGGAGCTTACCTATGATGTATCCCTCCCTCGTGCAATCGTGCGCGCACGGTCTGCGGCGTCACATTAAGCTGCAAGGCTTCCCGAATGGCAACGGCATTAGTGAAGGGGTTGTCCTCAACCGCTCGTAGGATTTCCCTGTCTTCTTGTGGAGTCGTTAACCTTTCGGGATACTTAACAGTACCGTGATACAGTTCTCACCACTGGTTGCCCACATTGAATGACTGACAATCAAAACTACCAGTGGGGACAACTATGTGGCCTGTGCGGTTTTGGGGGAATCGTTATATTATCATTACATTGTAAAAACAAGAGGAGTTGGAAACTGGAAATCATTGTCCTTGCGGATCCGAACCCTGTGAATTAAATATGTTTCACCAGTAGGCCTACACAACCTCACCACTATATTATTTCACCAGTACACAACCTCACCACTAGAATATTTCACCATTAACACACACACACCCGCACACACACTCACGCTCACGGACACGCACGCACGCACACGCACACGCGCACAAACAATATCCGGGGGAGAAGTGATACTGATTAGAATATTATAAGAGGAAAACACCAAATATTACATAACTCGGGTGCACTCCAGGCACTTATTATTATAATTATCGTCAAGTTTACATTAAACTTTGTTCATGCTTACCAAGGTCAGTCAGATTCCAAGTTTCCTCGTGCCTCCTTATCCACTTGATGACAGTTGTCCGGGACACTGCCAGCTGCTGTGCTATAGCACGTGACGAGAGTCCACGGTCATGAAGGGCGACGATTTGAGCTCTCCTGGCTAAATCAGCTTGTTGCCTGTTCATGATGAAGTGCATCGGAAGAATGCCAGTTTTTAACATTAGGGGTTCTTACAACAGCTTGGTCTACCTATGACTGGCTGACTGTAATCGTGTTGCTGTTATGTGATTGGCTTCCCTTGCTGCCTTTTTAAAGTGGAATACGTGAACGTCCACTAAGTAAGGCACCATAACATTATTTATACAATTATACGACCCATGTTATTTCAGGTTCTACTCGCAAACCATTTTCATAGGCAGTAATATACTGTATATGTATTTAGAGTATTGATTAAATGACGTTACCTGGCCCCCTCCCCGTCCCACCCTCTTCCCTTCACCCGCTAAGCTCCCGCTCGCACCGTTTGTGGGTGAACTTATCCACTGTTTCTGAACCACAGCTCAGTCTGTATTGCTTCACGTTACATTACAAGACAAGACAATAAAGACGTATATTTTATATAACTCAGATTTTATCATTTGTATAGTGCACAGCTAACTATCCCATACAATCACATAATATTTACAATATCATATCATAATATTATGAGCACATAATATGAGTCAGAGGATGAAGCTTGGCGAGTCAAGAAATACTCGGGCGTGTACACACGAACACACACAGATGCGCTGTTGCCACATCAGCCATATCTCGGGACTAGGTGGTCCAGGCGGAAATCTTGGCAACTGTACATTGTTCGTGGCACAGGGGGTCTTCGTAGCACTTCTTTCACAGTGATTTATATTCCATTATTTTCATATTCTCTTTGACAGAAATGTATTTTGGTATCTACACAGTTTGCAGTATTAACATGTAAGCGAATACTATGGTGCCAAGTGTAGAATAACTCGCTAAAAAGCTGTTACAATATCTACCGTTACATACAGTACGACCCATTGTCCTGATTCTCTAGGTGTATACGGAATATTTCTCTCGTTTGTATCAATATTTCCGTGGCCTCTGTCCCTCTGAGCTCTGAATCGTATCCCTCCCCTATTACAGAGGCCAAGCAGCACCCGTCTAACAGCCAACTTTCGTCACTTCTCTGTCCAATTCTGCCATGTCTACAATGTCTTCCTCATCATGTCTTTCCCACTGGCTATGACCTGAAGGCTTTTAATCACAGTGTATCTAGGGACAGGACGCTGGCGGTTTCATTTTAAATGTTTATTGCCTAGGCTTACTTAACTTGTTTTCTCACACACACACTGGCTCACACGCTCACACACACACACACACACACACACACACACACACACTCTCTCTCTCTCTCTCTTGTTGGTAATGATGAGAGTGGTTGTTTGTGGTATTGTGATGGTGATGGTGATGATGGTGACAGTGGGGGTAGGTGTGGTTGTGGTAGTGGTGGTGATGATGGTAGTTGTGGTTGTTGTAATGGCGGTGGCAGTGTGGTGGTGTTGGTAATGGTGGTGATGGTTGTTTTGGTGGTATGTGTGTGATGATGTTTTAAGGTGATGTGGTGATGGAGATATTGGTAGTCCGATGGTGGTAGTTGTGGTTGTGGTGATGTTAAGGAGAAAGTGGTGGTGGTGGTGGTGGTGGTGGTGGTCTGGTGATGATAGAATTGGTGATGTTGGTAGCTGTGATAGAATTGGTGTTGGTAGGAATGATAGTGGTAGTTGTTTTAATATTGGCAGTTGTGTTAAGGTTTGTGTTTTTGGTTCTAATTATGTGTGTAGTGGTGATGATGGTAATGCTGGTAGTTGTGGCTGTGGTGGTACAAGTAATGGTGGCACTGATGGTGGTAGTGTTGGTAATGTTGGCTGTGGTAGTAACGTTGAAAGCTGTGGTGCTGGTGGTGGGGCTGGTGGTTAAGATGGTGATAGTAATGATGTAGTGTTGGTTATTTTGGCTATGGTAGTAATGTTGATATTGGTGCTAATTTTGGTAGTGTTGGTAATGAAGGTAGTGGTGGTAATGTTGGTAGTGGCGGTAACGTTGGTAGTGGTGGTACTGTTGGCAGTGGGAATGTTTTTGGTGGTGGTGGTAATTTTGTTGTTGGTGGTGGTGGTGATGGTAATGTCGGTAGTGGTCATGGTAATGTTAGCAGTGGTCGTATTGTTGGTGGTAGCAGCAATGTCGGTAGTGATTGTGGTAATGTTGGTAGTGGTCGTATTGTTGGTGGTAGCAGTAATGGCGTAGTGGTCGTGGTAATGTTGGTAGTGGTCGTATTGTTGTTGGTGGTAGTAGTGTTGGTGGTGGTGGTAATGTTGGTGGTGGTGGTAGCAATGTCGGTAGTGGTCATGGTAATGTTGGTAGTGGTCGTATTGTTGTTGGTGGTAGCAGTAATGGCGGTAGTGGTCGTGGTAATGTTGGTAGTGGTCGTAATGGTGGTGGTGGTAATGCTGTTGTTATTAGTGGGGATGGTAATGTTGGTGGTGGTTGTGGTAGTGGTGGTGCTGATGGTAATGCTTTTGGTGGTGGTGATAATGTTGGTAGTTGTGGAAATATTGGTAATGATATTGTTGGCAGTGGTAATGTAGGTGGTGGTAGTAATGTTAGTAGTTGGTGTTAATATTTTTAGTGGTGGTGATACTGACAGTGATGTTAATGTTGGTAGTGGTGGTTATGTTGTTAGTGTTGGTAATTTTGTCAGTGGTGTGGTATTGATGGTAATGGTGGTAATGTTGGTGGTGGGAGTAATGTTGGTGGTGGTGGTAATGTTGGTGGTGCTGGTAATGTCGGTGGTGGTGGTACTGTTGGTGGTGGTGGTGGTGATTATGTTGGTAGGGATGGTAATGTTGGTGTTGGTGTTGCTGGTAAAGTTGTTGGTGGTGGTGATAATGTTGACTGGTGGCAATGTTGGTAGTGGTGATAATGTTGGTGGTGGTGGTGGTAATGTTGGTAGTGATGATAATGTTGACAGTGGTGGTAATGTTGGTAGTGGTGCCAATGTTATTGGTATGGTAATGTTGGCAGGGGTGGTAACGATGGTAATGGTCTCAATAATGATAATGGTGATAATGTTGGTAGTGTGGTAATGATGGTGGTGGTGGTAATGTTGGCAGTGGTGGTAATACTGGTGGCGTGGTAATGTGGGTTGTGGTGGTAGTGGTGGTAATGTTAGTAGGGGTTTAATGTAAAGTTTTGGTGATAATGTTGGTAGCAGTTTTAATGTGGGTAGCTGGTGGCAATGTTGTTGGTGGTGGCAATAATGTTGGTAGTGGTGGTGGTAATGTCGGTAGTAGTGGTAATGTTGGTGGTGGTGGTAATGGTTGTAATGTTGGTAGTGGTGGTAATGTTCATAGTGGTGATGGCATTTCTGTGTATTCCAACGCTGATCCGATGTTATCTCTCTCTCTCTCCTTTCTTTTCTTCAACCCTTTTCCTCTCTTATCTAATACTTTTCCACCATGTCTCTTTTTCATTCTCCTTTCCATTCGAACTACTTTCTCTCCCTCCTCCCTTTTTCTTTTCTTTTCTTTTTTTTTATCTTTTCAGTCTCTTCTTCCACCCGTTCTCGTTTTTCCCTCTTTTAATACTCCTTTCTCTTCCTACTTCTCTTTATCCTCTTCCATCTATCCCTTCTGATATGTTTTCTCCTCCACTTCCTTCAGTCTCTTCCTCTTTACCTCTCATCTCTCTCTTCATTGCTTCTCGTCTTTCTTCTCCGCCTCCATGCTCTCCTCACCCTTCTTTCTTCCTTTCATTTCTATTTTCCCCCTCCTCCTTCTACTCCTCCTCCTTCTTCTACTACTACTACTACTACCACCCCAGCTAATTGAAGCAAAAGCATCTTTATTCTGGTTTTGCTAGCATGAGTGCCTCTATGGCTGATTGCCTTCCTGCCTAGGCATTCATCATATCATATTCATCTAGAAAATCTTTTTAGGCCACTAATAGCTGTGTGAGACGTAAATAAAAACGTATGGCAGTTGCACTTAACATACGGCGGTGATATAAGCTAATATTTCCACAACTCCTTTACAAGATAAGGCGGCCAGCTGATTGGACTGGTTATCTTCCGTCATTATCTGTTCTCCCTCAGTTGAGTCAGTTGCACAAGGCTTGCGGCCTCCTAGCAAGTCTTCTCTCTCCTGCAGCCCGCGTACCTTCGTGCAACCTCTGCAACCGATAAAGAAGTTCTGGTGCCTGTTCTCAGATACTTCTCTTCTGATTGCTCCCATTGGTGCTTTTTTTTTTCATTCAACATTCTTTTTGCAACTTGCAGGCTTGTTTTTGTGCTGCTGTTCCTCTCCTTTCGGAGAGCAGTGCTTCTCCTTTTTCTCTGATTTCACTTTCTCTTCTTCCATCTGTTCTGTGGCCGGGCTCTTGCCCCGTTCTCCTCTCAGGTGCTGACTTAGCCCCAGTTTGGGACGTGCGCAGCATTGTGCTTCCCCTGACTAGTGTTCCATGTGGTTTTCTTCTTTCTGTCCTTTCCTTTCCTCTCTTTGTCTATCTGAATCTTCAAATGTAGGAAGTTCTCTCTCTTTGTCTTCAGTCGGAGGAGGCCTGAAGGTGGGATAACCAGTCTCACTTCCACTTTCTTCATCTTGTTTATCCTCCTCCTCCATCCTCTTTCTATTACCTCCCATTGACAACGGGATGGGGGGCCTGGGAGGAGGGTGTAGTATTGTTGGAACTTCGTAGCCACCATTTATATATATTTAAATCTTTAGTCTTGTAATATGTAAGTCTTGAGTTTTGGTTAAAGTTATTTTGGTAATTGAAGAACAGGAGGAGTTAAAGATGAATACAGGGAGTTGATCTTGATTTATCTTCAAAGATAGTCTAAGTTGAGCAGCGTATGTATTACACAGGGACTTAATTTACTAAGTCTAGTCGGACCCCTCTTCTTATTTGATCTCTCCATTACCTGCCGGTTGTGTGGTTAGCCCCTTCTGAGCTCTGATTCCTACATTCTCGTTTAGCAGTTTAGCAGGGGTCGTGTCACGTGGGCTATACTGTTATGAAGCTTCTAGAACATTGTATGTCTGTGTGTATGTACATGTGTATGTGTGTGTATGGTCACGAGGCCCTGTTTGTGGGCTATTGTGCTGGTGTGAGACCTTCTGGAGAGGTGCTAACGTCACTTCCTATGGCCCCTAAGTTTCACATTGACCTAACCTCTAGACTATATTATGTATGTTGCTGGTTACTATGTATTAAGACATTTTACAGTCCTGACATCATGTATTCCTCCATTTTTTTTTTTTTTTTTTTTTTTTTTTGCGTGCCGTATTCCTCCTTGTGCCATTTCTGCATCTCATTTGGCCTTCAAACCCCATCTCTTCCTTCCGTTTTTCAAAATTCGTCCCACTGGAGATGTTGGAGACTCTTTCCTCGCTCTTCCTTTAGCAGTGTGCCTAGTTACCAAGGAATGGTTACATGCACTGTCTTTACCAATTAGTTTAATCAGACTATTAAGTATTTTTATAGTGTCTGTTTTCTTGTTATCAATAATTCAGGATTGGGTCCAAGTACAGGTGGCTTTAAGTACAAGTACAAACAGGGATGCCCGACTAGGGTGAGGGGGTGAGGGTCCCCTCCCAAATACTTGACTCAGAGTTGGTTAAATGTTCACACGGCCAAAAAAAAGAGACAGGCTGCTTTTCCAGCAAATGGAGTAGGGATATCATGAAGTCCAATGAATGTTCACAGTTAAATCATCAGGGTGCATTATATAGTATATATATATATATATATATATATATATATATATATATATATATATATATATATATATATATATATATATATATATATATATATATATATATATATATATATTGTTACAAAGCCTATGATTTCATCATCCTTTGTGTAATTCTAACGTACAGTGTCCTGCCTGTTTGATCACGAGCGTGTTCTACCTCACTCCCCCCCTTCTACCGTTATAGTAGAGTAAGTCGTTCTTTCTGTTGTTCAGAGCGGGATTGTCAACTCTTTGTCCCCATGGCTTCATTTGCGCGTTCTTCTTACAAGTTGTATCAAGCTCTGCCAGCCCCTATATAATGAGCTCAGTCTCTACATTAATGGCCACTTAGATCTACTCCTCATTTTGTTCACATCTCTGTCCTCCCCTGTACAGTTATTATTGTGAGTGCTCAGGAAGTCTCCAACCATCTAGCAGCTGTATAATTTGAGTAAAAGTGTTATTGCATTTTGTTCTTGTACTGTATAGCATGGGTTGTTGATTCGTGGGCCTAGTGAGGTTTTTGTAATTCATGTAAGGTTCTTTTTGTCAGTCATTTTTGATAATATTTTGTATCTATAATAATTTATCTTGCATTAACTGAGCATTACCCAGTGTATTTTCATTTTATCAGGGCTGACTTAGATATATTTACTCTTGCTAATTTCGTGTTAATAGAGGCTATTGCAGTTAACCATATATTTAACCTGTTTTTTGCCATTACATTATCCTTATGAGTCCTGAATGTTTTGTTGTTAGTTTGTGCATTAAATTTTAACTTGTAATTTTACCTAACTTTTATTTTGAACCTGGACCTTTACGGGACAGTAGTGATTATTAGTATTCTCACTTAAAGTGTACATTATCTTTCTCTGTTCCGTAACAATATATATATATATATATATATATATATATATATATATATATATATATATATATATATATATATATATATATATATATATATGTGTGTGTGTGTGTGTGTGTGTGTGTGTGTGTGTGTGTGTGTGTGTGTGTGTGTACCCAACTGCAACAATCTGGTAATTTACTTGGCATTGGAATGATGGCACATACAGTAACCAGGCCAAGCAGCTGGTTGACTATTCTTCCAAGGTAGTTGTAAACAGATTAGCATACAACTCTGCCATATGGGAAGCGCAGCTGCAGTACCTCTTATATTAAGTCTCATGTAGATATGACTTAGAAATGTTTTTATGCGACAATGCTTTGCCTCGCTGATGATTGCCTAGGCATGAGGGCAATCAGCCATAAAAGCACTAACTAACATGGCATTAAAAAAAAAAAAATGGTCTCATACTTCAAAGCCTGTTTCTGTCTTTAACAGAGATATACACATATGGTAAACTTAGCCTATAAATGCAGCTTACAATACAGTAGTAACATTTGACAGTCGCTTGAATAAGTAACTAGCACTTAATTCTCAGCTAAGCATGGTCTCAACTGATTAATTATGAAATGTAGTCTAGCCTATCTTATTCCTCTCATCAGAATTAAGAAAAATAAAGCAACAATGCAACATGACTAGTCGGTTAATGGCACTCTCCCGCTAACAGACTATGTTAGTACGGACAATACAATTTTCATTCATTCATCCGAATGAAATTTCAATGTTTTTTAGTACTGTATGGTGAGCTTCTTCTCATGTTTCCTACCGGCATCGGCTAGAGAGTTTGGTGAATGGCAAGTAATCTTCATGGTGCTCTATCCTTGTCTTCGACTAAATAGTTACCTCAGTTGTAGCCAACCCTGAAACAAACAGCCTTAGTAGGACCGACAGGTCTGTTGATGTTTGATTTCGTCTCTATTCCTCCTCCTCATTTTCATCTTATTTTTCTTGTTCTTCCTCTCCTCTTCCCCATCCTCCTTTCCCTCCCCCATCTCTTCCTGTTTTAAATATCCCTCCTCTTTATTGTTTTCTTTCTCTTCCTCCTCTTCTTCTTCCTCCTCCTCCTCCTCCTTTATTATCCCTTTATTATCCACCGTATCCCTCCTCTCTCTCTCTCTCTCTCTCTCTCTCTCTCTCTCTCTCTCTCTCTCTCTCTGTCGCTGGTATACACTGTTCTGCTGTATGACTCAGTTTAGGACGGTTTACACGCGTGATATTAAGAGTACTATGACCATTCCGAGAGATGGAGTGCGTAGGCCAGTGTTGTATTACAGTGTGGTTCAGTAGTGTTATCTTGCATAGTATAAATGACACCAATACACAGTAAAGCAGCTATTATAAGAAAGTAATAATTTATGTATGACAAGAAAATGTATAACATCCGTTCGACAGATACAAGTTCAACCGACATAAGAAGTACTGGTTGGTAAGAAGGCTCAGAATGGATATAGATAGAAAGGTAACAAGATAGACAAAATACATAGAGAGACTATGCTGTGTAGTATGTAATTTTTCATGGCTTCGTCCGTTTCAGTGCCCTCGTTAGCGCCAAAACGACGTGGCGCATGAAACGGCTTTAAGAACTTGCTGAAATTACTCGTAACTCGAAACTGTCCAGAACCCTGTAGTCTGTTTTGTACGTGGTATAGGAAGCCCTCTAACGTCTCTACCATAGATATTCAAAATAAATTAATTAAAGCCACAAAAATCGCCAGGTCCGGACGAAATATATATAAAAATATATAAGAAACAAAGGAGGAATTGTCAGACAATAACAACGCTGTTTAGTAAATCTTTGTTCAAAAATTGCAGAGGCCTGGAAGATATCAAAAGAAGTTCCCATTTTTAAAAAGTCTGATAAATGATTTGCGCTGAATTATTGCTCGATAAGTGTAGCATCAATAGTTGAAAAAATGCTAGTCAAACTGGTGCTAGAGAGCACCTGGAAATATTTAATCGCATAAATGAAAGCCAACACATAACGCAAGGACATTCCTGCCTCACAAACCTATTATAATTTATAATTTATCTCCGAGGTCTATGGGGCAGCAAACTGTGATAAAGCTTCCAGTATTATTTATCTTGAATTTAGTATATAGAACTCCACACGAAAGGTTAGTTAGGAAGGTTCGAGCACATGGTATAAACAGTGATAACTTAAAATGGATAGCATTCTGGCTGATGGGATAAATGCAGATAATTTTAATAAATGGTACTAAGTCGAATTAGCAATTAGTAACTATCCGTGTACCACGAGGGTCAGTACCCGGTTCCTTAATATATATATATATATATATATATATATATATATATATATATATATATATATATATATATAGATGGATAGATAGATAGATAGATAGATAGATATAGATATAGATATATAGATAGATAGATAGATAGATAGATAGTAAGATAAAAAATAAATAGATATGAATGATGTCGACTTAGGAATCACAAGCAGTATTAGCACCTAGGCTAATGAAACAAAAATATGACGTAACAGTAACTCATTTGACGGCTGTGTTAACCCCCAGAAAGACCTCGATATATTGTGCAAATTGCCAGAAAAAAAAAAAAAAAAAAGTAAATAGCATTAACATAGGAAAATGTGAAGTACCTAACGGGGGCAAGACCACCGCAGATAGTAGATACAACTTGGTAAAGAAAATACTAAACCAGTAAGCAAGAGAGATCTAGGAGTCATGGTCAGTCTTTAAACCAAAGCAACAGTGTATTAACGCAAGAAATAAAGGAAACAGGGCCCTTGGATTTACTTCTCTACATGTGAGCAATAGGATATCTATAATAATATTACAACTTTATGTAGCATTAGTAAGCCCACGTTTATATTATACCCTGCAATTTTGGTTCCTTTACTATAGAATGGATATAAATTCGTTAATGTACAGATAATGTACAGAAAAAAATTACAGAAATAATACACGATGCACAGACCCTTTCATATGAAGACGAACTGAGAAAACTAACTGCACTCACTAGAAGGGCGTAGAGTAAGAGGATACTTAATTAAGGAGTTTAAGTGGATGAAGGGAATAAATAAGGAAGATAACATCAGGGTACTTAAAGTGACCATGCTGGCTGGAAGTAGAAGCAATGGATTCAGACTAGATAAATTCTGTGTTAGTAAGGCAATAGGTGGGAATTGATTTGGGAATAAAGTAGTGGACGAATAGAATAAGCAACCTAGTGATGTAGTTGCTGCTCCTCCAAAAATTCTAAGCATATTTAGATAGGCATATGACAAGTAAGGGTTTGGTATAAAGAATCTAATAACCAACACTAATTGATTCCTTTTCCTTTTCAGATTGCACTGACAGTCTGTTTTCTCCTGTTGAACTTTCCTATAAAATGCCTGCTACATTTTCCTTTACAACGTTGTGTTCCATCTTATTTTGTCCTGCCTGGTTCTGCAGGAGGGTTGAGTGTGGCGAGGAAAGCCCTCTTTTTTGCTGTCCTTGTCCTATTATAGTAGTTTAGTTAATTTTGTAGGAACTACCTAGCAAGGGTCAACTTGCCTACTGCAATTATCCTCTCTTTTTATAATCTTATGTTCATACACATTAACAGTGCCTTTTATATAGGTTGTATCATTTAAGTGTTGATACCTTTTGTACCAATAAAATGTAAGAGGGTACTGTGGTGAGATGTGCAGAGTAAATCGCTATGGAAGAGGTGAAATGGATCCTCCATATCCACTTAACATACGAGTCTAACTTTCCTAACACTGGCTAGGGTTGGTGGGGGGGCCCATTATCCACTCACTGTAGTGTAGTAGTTATCTATTTCAGGGTAACCTTACACTGAGTGGAAAGCCAAATGATCTGCAAACCAGGAAATCATTTATAACGCTAAGAGGTGGTATCCTAATAACCGAACAACATGTGTTCCCTACGTGTCAGCAAGTGAGTTGGCAGAGGGTTACTGCTCCTCCCTGGAAAACAACTAAAAATACAATCCAGAAGCCTCGGACCAGGACTGACCAACAGGTGACGACCAAGGACCAAGCAAAAGACATGGTACGGGTTGCAGCATAGAATAAAAGGGATGCGAATGATGAGGTGAGAGAGAGAGAGAGAGAGAGAGATTGTCCAGGTGCTTCAGGGTGCAAAAGTGGACATAAGTGAATTAACAGGGACCAAATGGCGAGATGAGAGTGTGAGAGAGTGGGACTATGGATGGGGTATATGCATGGGAGTAGATAAGAATGAGAGGGCAAAAGAGGGAGTATGTACTGTTGTGTGCAAGAGACGGAAGGAGAATATAGTCGAGTGTGGATCAGTTTGTTCAAGGACTGGGGGAAGAGGTAAGATTGAAAGTAGGATTACAAACCTTATATATATATATATATATATATATATATATATATATATATATATATATATATATATATATATATATATATATATATATATATATATATATATATATGTGCGTGTGTGTGTGTGTGTGTGTGTGTGTGTGTGTGTGTGTGTTTATATGTATTGTTACGGAACAGAGAAAGATAATGTACACTTTAAGTGAGAATACTAAAAATCACTACTGTCCCGTAAAGTTCCAGGTTCAAAACAAAAGAGTTAGGTAAAATTACAAGTTAAAGTTCAATGCACAAACTAACAACAAAACATTCAGGACTCATAAGGATAATGTAATGGCAAATAAACAGGTTAAATATATGGTTAACTGCAATAGCCTCTATTAACACGAAATTAGCAAGAGTAAATTTATCTAAGTCAGCCCTGATAAAATGAGATACCAGATAATACTCAGTGAATGCCAGATAAATTATTACAGATAAACTATTATCAAAAATGACTTACATAAAACCCAACATTAATCAAAAAACCTCACTAGGCCCAAGAATCAACCTTATGCTACACAGTACAAGGAAAAATACAACAGTTATACTCAAATTACACACAGCTGCTAGATATTTGGAGATTTCTTGAGCACTCACAATAATAATATCTGTACAGGGGAGGACACAGATGTGAACAAAATGAGGAGCAGATCTAAGTGGCAATGATGCAGAGACTGAGCTCATTATATAGGGGCCAGGAGAGCTTGATACAACTTGTAAGAAGGACGCGCAAATGAAGCCATGGGGACAAAAAGCTGAAAATCCCGCTCTGAATAACAGAGAGAACGACTTACTCTACTATAACGGTAGAACGGGGGAACTGAGGCAGAACACGCTCGTGATCAAACATGCAGCAACTGTGCGTTAAAATTACACAAAGGATGATGAAATCATAGGCTATGTAACACCTCTCCACAAAAAAAAAGAAATTTACAAAGGAAATTTCTTATTACTCTAAAACAATCTGTCTAAAGTCTAGATAAGCAATCTGCAATAACATTTTCTTTCCCCTTGACATGTTGTATGTCTAATGAATACTCCTGAAGAAGTAGACTCCATCTTGTCAATCTCTGATTTTTATCTTTAAACTTACTAAGGAATTTCAGTGGGTTATGATCGGTATAAATGACTATGGGGTCAAAACCAGAACACAAATAAAATGAAAAATGCTGTAAACTCAAAATCAAGGCCAAAAGCTCTTTCTCAATAGTTGAGTAGTTCTTTTGAGGTGGAGTGAACTTCTTACTGTAATAAGATACAGGATGTTCAATACCCTGATCATCCTCTTGCAGCAAAACAGCCCCAGCTCCTGTATCACTTGCATCAACAGCCATCTTAAAAGGGTTAGCAAAATTTGGAGTAACGAGCACTGGCTGACTTAATAGAATAGCTTTAAGTTTGTTGAAAGAGGATTCACAGTTATCAGTCCAGACAAATTTAACTCCCTTTTTCAGTAGGTCTGTAAGTGGTGATACAAGAATAGAAAAGTTAAGAACAAATCTCCTGTAATAACCTACCATTCCCAAAAATCTTTGTAGCTCCTTCCTACTTTTAGGTCTGGGAAGATCACTTATAACCTGAACCTTAGCTCCTGGTGGTGCCACATGTCCATCACCAATTACATACTCAAGGTACTGAACTTTAGTTTGACCAAACTCACACTTTGATAAATTAGCTACAAGATTAGCATGAACCAAACGCTCAAGAAATTTACTGACATGGCATAGGTGATCTTTCCAGTTGTCACTGAAGATTAATACATCATCAATATAAACAACACACCCTGCCAAACCCTCTGTTACAACATTCATGAGCTTCTGAAATGTGGCTGGTGCATTCTTCATACCATATGGCATTACTGAACATGCAAAAGTCTTTCCTAGTGTTACAAAACATGAGATCTCCCTAGCACGTTCAGTCATAGGTACTTGCCAGTATCCCTTTAACAAATCAAACTTACTTATGTACCTAGCCTTTCCGATCTTGTCTATGCAATCTTCCACACGAGGGAGAGGGTAAGTGTCTGTTTTTGTTATCTGATTAACACGTCTGTAGTCAATGCAAAGCCGCTGTGACCCACCTGGCTTAGGGACCAGAGTGACAGGAGAACTCCACTCGCTCTGACAGGGCTCAATCATCTTGTGGTCCAACAGGTAGCCAAGCTCCTTCTGGATGAGAGGAACTTTCACTGGGTTCACACGGTAAGGAGGCAATTTAATTGGCTTTGCGTCTCCAACATCGACATCATGCATCAACACAGTGGTTCTTCCTGGAGTGGCACGGAACACTTGTGGGTACTCCTGCAGTAATGCCGAAAACTCCTGCCTTTCCTTGGGAGGTAGATGAGAAAGCTTAGTCTGGAGATCATTCATGATATCAGGATTCTTCCCCAAACTATCACTCAGGCTCATACTGCATGGGAGAGCTTCACTTGCAGACTCGGGTGGAACAGCTACAGTGCAGACTGGATTATTTTCGTCCCGCCTGTGATATAACTTCAGCATGTTGATGTGACATAGTTGCTTGCTCTTTCTACGATCTGGTGTGGCGATGACATAGGTGACATCACTGAGTTTCTTCTCCACGAAATAAGGGCCACTAAACTTGGCTTGAAGAGGTTGCCCATGAACTGGTAGCAGAATCAAAACCTGATCTCCTGGCTGAAAATGGCGTAACCTGGACTTCTTATCATACCAAGTCTTCATCTTCTCCTGAGCAGCTCCTAAATTCTCTCTCGCCAGCTGTAAAGCAGTGGACAGCCGTTCTTTGAACTTCATCACATACTCCAGCAGGTTGACGTCATCTTCCTCCGACAGCCAGCATTCCTTGAGTAACTTAAGGGGTCCTCTTACTTCATGGCCAAACAGTAGTTCAAAAGGTGAGAAGCCCAGTGATTCATTTGGAGATTGTCTTGCGGCAAACACAACGAATGGAAGACCTTTATCTCAGTCTTTCTGATGTTCCAAACAGTATTTCTTGAGCATCGATTTGAGTGTTTGATGATATCTCTCCAACGCTCCTTGGGTCTGGGGATGGTAAGCTGAAGACGTGATCTGGGTGATGCCCAACTCTTTCAGAGACTGCTTGAAAACGTTTGACATGAAATTACTTCTCCGGTCTGACTGTACCTCCTTGGGCAGACCAAACTTTGTGAAGAACCCCAGCATTTCCTTAACCACGTTCTTTGCTGAGATGTTTCTAAGTGGAATGGCTTCAGGATAACGAGTAGCCATATCAATCATGGTCAACACATAAGAAAATCCTGAAGAAGTCTTAGGAAGAGGGCCCACAATATCCACCAACACACGGGTGAAAGGCGCCTCAAAAGGAGGAATGGGAACTAGAGGTGCAACCTTTTCAGTCTGATTACACTTCCCCACAACTTGACAGGTGTGACAAGACTTACAATACCAGGAAACATCCCTGAAGATACCTGGCCAGTAGAAGTGTTTCAAAATGCGTGCCACAGTCTTCCTCACTCCAAGGTGTCCTGCCAAACTGGAATCATGAGCCACTCTAATGATATCCTGCCTACAAACACGAGGGATGACAACTTGATGTACAACCTCTCATTCACAGTCGGCTGATGCTGTTGGGGGTCTCCACTTCCTCATAAGTACTCCTGACTTTACATAATAACAAGTAGAAGCACCGGCTGACTCTTCTTCACTGTAAGCAGAGTTAGCTAGACCTTTCAACTCAGGGTCAGCAACCTGCAACTCAACCAACTCTTGACGAGACAAATTATCAACACTACGGGGTACTGCCTCATCTGGTGAGTGGTCCAAATTAGCAAGAAAAGTGTCAGCTAGGATAACATCATCATCATCATTATCCTCTAAATCACCAGTAACTTTAGACTTAGCCCTAGTGACAACACATGCAGGGAACACATCAGGGACATCACAATCCTGGGACACAGCCATTGGCTCACTAGACAACTGAGGAGCTGGACACACTTGACTTCCACCAATATCATTTCCAAGTAAGAAAGTTACACCTGACATTGGGAGTGTCTCAACCAACCCAACCATAACGGAACCATTAACAAAACCAGACTCTAAATTCACTCTGCACAGAGGGACAGAGAAGTAATTATTCCCTACACCTTGTAAGATTACAGTTTCATCAGAGGAATTAACATTAGATCCTAGAACACTGGTCAGCATAAGGGATTGGCAAGCACCTGTATCACGACATATTATAACTGATTTCCTGTCATTACTGTCCAGAGGACTGACAAAACCATCAGACAGGAAATTAGCACATGAACTCTTGAGGGTGTCACCCACGTTACTGCTCAAAAGAGGAGCTCCATCATGAGAATTTGTTACCCCTCAAAGCAGGTTCAGATAACTCGGTTAAAGAATTCTGGGAACTCTCAAGAGTGGACACTAGACCAATTGACTGAATATTTAAAGACTCCTTTTTGTTCACCACGCTGTCTCCTGAAACATTTCTCCGTAGTATGACCAAGCTTACTACAATAAGTACATTTACTTTTCTGAAATCTAGAGGTGAAGCTGGTATTTACTTCCTGAGAAACATCATCTTTATTCTCTTTCCTGTTACCTGTACTCTGAGTAGAGGCAAGGTACTTACTCGCAGCTTTCCCTTTTTCTTTAGAATATCTCTTGTGAGTGAGAACATATTCATCAGCTAAAACTGCAGCATCAGACAAATTATCTATTCTTCTCTCATCAAGATATAGGCTTACATCTTTATAAATACACCTTTTGAAGTCCTCCAGCAAAATCATCTGCTTAAATTTGTCAAAATCAGAATCCACATTCTTAGAATTTAACCACTGCTCTAACAGATCTTCTTTGATTTTTGCATACTCAACATGGGATTGCTTATCTTGCTTGTAAGTTGTCCTAAATTTTACTCTATAGGCTTCAGGAACAAGCTCATAGGCCTTAAGAATCAAGCTCTTAACTACATCATAATTATCAGATTGATCCTGAATCAAAGATGCATAAGTTACTTGAGCTTTACCGGTGAGAACAGTTTGAAGGAGTACTGGCCAATTCTGTTTGGTCCAATTAAAACCTGTAGCTACCCTCTCAAACAACTGAAAATACTTTGTTAAATCAGATTCATTAAAAGGAGGGACAAGTTTAACATTTGTAGCCACATCAAAATCATCAGAGGTAGATGATCCAGTTCCACCTTGTCTCATGCGATACTCATGGTCTGCCTGAATCCTAGCAATTTCAACTTGTGCCTCCGCCTCCTTAGAACGGGCCTCCGCCTCCTTAGCCTTAGCCTCCTGCAGGGCTAGCTGTAACTTAGCTAATTCAATCTGCGTTTGCTCATTTGGAGGAGTTACATTAAACAAGCTTTCATTAATCATGTCAACAATTTGATCTTTAGAATGATGAGAGCGAACAGCAATTCCCAATTGTTGAGCAACAAGCTTAAGTTCATTCTTTGTTCTGTTTTCTATATCACACACTGTTTGCACATTTGACAAAAAATCTTTGGCTTCATCAAGTGTAGTAATAGTAGACATAATTAATAAGTAACAGTCACAAAATATCAAGCAATATCCTTATGATAATATCCTGAATATCCTGATATGAGGTCGCCAAAATTATGTTACGGAACAGAGAAAGATAATGTACACTTTAAGTGAGAATACTAAAAATCACTACTGTCCCGTAAAGTTCCAGGTTCAAAACAAAAGAGTTAGGTAAAATTACAAGTTAAAGTTTAATGCACAAACTAACAACAAAACATTCAGGACTCATAAGGATAATGTAATGGCAAATAAACAGGTTAAATATATGGTTAACTGCAATAGCCTCTATTAACACGAAATTAGCAAGAGTAAATTTATCTAAGTCAGCCCTGATAAAATGAGATACCAGATAATACTCAGTGAATGCCGGATAAATTATTACAGATACAAACTATTATCAAAAATGACTTACATAAAACCCAACATTAATCAAAAAACCTCACTAGGCCCAAGAATCAACCTTATGCTACACAGTACAAGGAAAAATACAACAGTTATACTCAAATTACACACAGCTGCTAGATGTTTGGAGATTTCTTGAGCACTCACAATAATAATATCTGTACAGGGGAGGACAGAGATGTGAACAAAATGAGGAGCAGATCTAAGTGGCAATGATGCAGAGACTGAGCTCATTATATAGGGGCCAGGAGAGCTTGATACAACTTGTAAGAAGGACGCGCAAATGAAGCCATGGGGACAAAAAGCTGAAAATCCCGCTCTGAATAACAGAGAGAACGACTTACTCTACTATAACGGTAGAAGGGGGGGACTGAGGCAGAACACGCTCGTGATCAAACATGCAGCAACTGTGCGTTAAAATTACACAAAGGATTATGAAATCATAGGCTATGTAACAGTATGTAATAGGGTGATGCAAAAATACAAACTTCTGAGAATCTTCGCTCCCACTTCTTAGATGTTCTCCTTTTGTGATAAAAACATGTCTGTACGAATTTGAACCAGTTAGCATAACATTAAGGGTCACTCAAAACACGCTGGGATAGATTACGTAATGTAGCACGTAAAATAACCTAACCAAACCTAGGTGTGTTCAGTGAACACTAAAGCTGAAACGCCGATGATTCAAACTTTTCTCATTTTATTCAAAGGTAACTAAGACCGAGCATTAATGAATGTTATAATGTATAAGAAGAATCATGGACCATCCTGACCAGGAATTACTGGGGAGCAAGCAAACTGCCATCAAATTGGCAGGTTCTTGGAGTCTTTCTCCATCATCACATCACCTTGAAAAAGGGCAAAAAGTAGAGAGCCAAAAAGGTCTGGCAATAACTGGAAGCCTTCTGGAATCGTGTTTCTATGTCCAATAAGAGGAAGGATCACGTAATAAAAATGATTTTGAACCTCCATCAAAAGTGGCAGGGTCTGGAGAAGAACATGTCGTGCTGCACTCCAACTCAAGAAGAAAAAGGAGCCTTCAAGAGTGAGCTCACCTGTTTGTTCGATGTCTCCCACGGCAATGCAATGAACTTTATTAGACAACCAGAAGACAAGGAGTTGTTGAAGGCTCCAAGGGAAGCTGGGAGGACAGGAAGTATCGGTACAGTGGTTACAGCAACTTCAAAGAGAGAGAGCAGCAGTGCAACGGAAAAGAGCTGAAGACGAGAGGAAGAAGAGAATGGAGGAAGATTTAGCTGCAGCATCAGCGACAGTTGAGTTGGAATCCTCGTCTGAAGGTGAGCAAGCACAGGGGGAATCATCATCGTCGGAGGAAGAAGGTGCAAGACCATCTGGAATTGCTAGCCAATCCAAAAGGAGCTGACTGAAGAAAATTTTAACCTCAGACTTTTCCACTGACTAGAATCGGACTGATATATCAAGCAGAAAGGCAACTTCCATCCTCACTGAAGTTGCGTACTCACTCGGTCACAGTCCCCAAGAATTTAACATCAGTCGGTCAACAATCAGACGACAGCGTGAACTTCATCACAGCCAACGAGCCTTAGATAAGAAAAAACTTCAGTTCTTGAGGTTTGCTTATTGTTCATTGGGACAGGAATTTGCTGACAAGGCTTGTGAATCGTACAGAACATGTAAATCGCCCTCCTGTTCTAGTTTCCTCCTTTGATAGCCAGTGTCAGCTCCTGGCTATACCAAAACTTGCCTCAGGGAGTGGTCAAATGCAGGCTAATGTCCTGTATGGCCTGCTTGAAGATTGGGGTGTCTCCCTAAATATCATCGGAATGTGCTTTGATACCACTGCTGCCAGCACCGGTCATCTGAATGGAGCAGCATCTGGAAAGGAAGATAGAAAAAGATCTCAACTTAGCATGCAGACTCCATATTCTGGCTATTGTCGTGGCAGGTCTTCAGAGTTTGCAACGGACCTTCATAAGGACCTGATATCCTGATGTTCAAGAAGTTTTAGAAGTGGGACTGTATCGATCAAAGGAGCTTTTTACAGGATTAGAAGGGGGAGATATAACCGTTGCAGAGAGAGAAATAACTGTAGCAGAGAGAGAAACAATCTTGAGGTTCACTCAAGAGCATCTAACGAACCATTCCGAGATGTTTACCAAGAATTCTTGGAGCTTTCCGCCTTGTATCTTGGTGGTCATCTGAATGGACATACTTTCAAGTGCCTTGGTGCAATGCATCATGCCGGCTGGATGAGCAAAGTATTTTACTGTACATGCTGAAGATGAGACTTTTTCGAGACCAACTGGCCAACCTGTTAACACGAGAAAATATCTGCATCACGGAAGTGAGCTCACCGTGAAAATCTAGTTGAAGGCATGGATTCAAGCATCATTGGTATCAAATGCTGCAACCACAGATCTTCAGTTTCTCAAGGCACTGCAGTCATACAGGAACGTGAATATCACCAAAACTGCATCCATGAAATATGACACCTGTGATATCTGTCACAGGAACTGGTGGTTTCAGCACTGTTTTATCCTGCTGTTTCCCTGGACGAAAAGCGTGCAATGGTGAATTCGATGCGAGAGAGGGAAGGGGAGTTAGTTTAAAATGGACTAATGCAGACTCCATCGGTAATGACACAGGTCAGGTAAACTATTCGAACGACTCATCTTGAAATGCAGTTTCATGGATGAAGATCCTAAAAAGTGGAAACACCATTAGGAGTTTCATGAAATAGCAATTAAAGTCAGGAACATGATGGTAATGATAATGAAGAACGGGGAGCTGCCCTCATTGAACAATTCAGTGGATGACAAATGCATTATGATCCGTTGCAATTCCTGCTTCGATTTCTTGTTGATCACAGGACGCGGTTTCCTGAACAAAAGAAGTCTCTTTCGTAACTGGACGACAATGAGCAGGGTAGCGCCCGCAATAAGCCCGCCTACGGGCAGATGATAGTTGTTTTACAGGTGGGGACCCCGATGCTTCCAAGATGAATAACTTCTAGGGCAGTGGTTCCCAACCTGGGGGCGCGCCGCACTGGGGGAGCGTTTCAGATTGCTAGGCGGGGCCTGGGGTAATTAAAGTTCAGTATAGGGCTAGGCTATTAAAATGCATACGGTATTCCTACAGATATGTATGAATAAGAAACTTTGATAGAAAAACTTCACTACCGTCATTCCAAGCAACCACATAACAGTGGTGCCATTAAACCATCAGTTTGTTTAAATTTAATCCTTGCATGCAGAGGTTAATTTCGCGCATTTTTACGGTATCTAGCGGCATAGCGCACCCTGAAAATTTCTAGATCTTACTAATACAGTGTGTTTCTATTCTAGGTGCCGCAATTTACTAATAGTGTTTCTCATCATCTACCCTCATGACAATATTGCAATCTGTCGATTGTTGAAGAGTAGCTAATGGTGTTTGCTATTTTTTAGCCTAGTCTAGCGGATTCATAAATTCGATGGCAACACTGGTCCAGTTTCGAATCCGTTATGATTGCGTGATCTTGGGTGGCTCTCACAGACAGTAGGAAACTGATGATCAAAATGGATGGGCAGTAGGCACTTTTCTCTCAATTTCGTTTGTAACTTGGTCTGTAATATGCTTGGGTCTACTTATTTGCTTCTTACGTTACAAGTATATGTAAATGTGATTTTTTAAATACAATCATGACGGGTGAATTTGTAATAATTTCGTGTAGGTAAGTCTTAACTACACATTATTAGAGACACACTCGTCATGATTGCAGGTAAACACATTGACATTTGCATATACTCGTAACGTAATAAGTAAATACGTAGACCCAAGCATATTACAAACCACGTTACAAAAGTAAGCTTTGAGAGAAATGTATGTATAATAATATTTTCGTTTCAGGTTTGAAATACCTTTACCCTGTCTCATTCAAAGAAAAGGAAATACTGCGAGGACTACATTAAGTACGGGTTTACATCAATCACCAAAGGAAGTGAAGAAGTAACCCAGTGTGTTTTGTGCTACAAAACAGTAATGATACTATGCGTCCTAACCGACTTGAAAGACATTTAGCAGGAAACCATACCGAGGCAGTTCATAAATCCAAAGACTACTTCACTGCAAAGAAAGAATCGTTGAAGAAAGTGAGACTGGACAACAGTCTCAAATATTGTGATGGCCTCTTATGAACTGGCTCTCATAATTGCTAAGGAAAAGAAGCCTCACAATATTGGCGAAACCCTTGTGAAGCCTTGTATGGTGCGTGGCGTGAGAGCTAGTTGTGGGCAAGGAGAGCAGTAACAAGATTTCTAAGATCTCCCTCTCAGATAATACAGTGAAAACACGAATTGATGAAATGGGTCAAGATATACGGGAGCAAGTGGCTGAGAAGATACATTTGTCCCCAATGTTTGCCATTCAGTGTGATGAAACAACGGATGTGGCACAGTGTTCTCAACTATTGGTTTATGTTCGTTACATATCAATCAGATGGTGCAGTGGAAGAAGATATGCTGTTCTGTAGACCATTAGAAACTACTACAACAGCTGATGATGTTCTTGCGGCAGTGTCCAGTTTATTTTTTTTACCAATATAACCTGTCTTGTGGGAAATTATTTGGTGTTTGCACTGATGGGGCACCAGCTATGCTTGGTTCCCGCTCTGGTTTTATCACCAAGGTCAAGCAGAAGAAGTCTTTGATTGTCGGAACCCACTATGTTATTCACCGTGAAGCATTGGCTGCAAAAACTCTCCCAGCGGCTTTGCAGAGCACTTTAATGACGTCATCAGGGTGGTGAACTATATTAAGAACAGTGCATTGAACACCCGCCTATTTACACAGCTTTGTCATGACATGGGAGCAAATCATCAGAATTTGCTTTATTATACCAATGTCCGCTGGCTGTCAAAAGGAAATATGCTGGCTCGTGTTTACGAACTACGGAATGAAGTGAAGCTGTTCCTTAAAAAACAAAAGAAATTTGATCTCATGAATCTCTTCATTTCGGACAGTTTCCAGACAACACTTGCTTACTTGGTGGACATTTTTGAAGCACTGAACTCTGTCAACTGAAAACTTCAAGGTGGGAATCAGAATATCATGAACAGTTATATTATTCGAGCCTTCATTGCCAAACTACAGCTGTGGAAGCATCGAGTCCAGAGTGAAAATTTAGCATCCTTTCCACAACTTGACGAAGCACTGAAAGAGGAGAAAATAGCTGAAGATCTCCAGACTAACATTATCAACCATATTTCTGCATTGGAAGGAGAATTCACCCGTTATTATTCAGACATTCATGAGAAAAGTACTGAATGGAACTTTATCCGAAATCCATTCGTCACCAATGTGGAGGATGTTCCTGAAGTTTTGCAAGAGGAGTTCCTGGATATGAAATTCAGTAAGCATGCCCAAGATGATTTTGGAACTCAACCTTTGGATACATTTTGAATAAAGTATTTGCCAGTGTACCCACATCTCGCTCACAATGCACTGAGAGTAATTGTACCTTTTCCTTCCACATACTTTTGTGAGGCTGGATTTTCAGCACTTGTTTCTGTGAAAACAAAAAGTAGAAATAGGCTTAATGTTGAAAATGACATGCAGTGTGCTCTTTCTAAAACTGTTCCAAGAATCAAGTTGCTTGTAGAGAAAAAAACAATGCCAACCTTCTCACTAATGTTCACTTTCCAAGTGTTCAGCAGCTTAACAAGTCAATGATTTCACCTGTGCATCCAGATTAAATGTTTTTTATTTATAGAAATAAGAAATAACATACTTTTAAGGTTTTGCATCCAGGTTAAATGTTGTTTGTTTGTTCGTTTTTTCTGAGGAATAAATTTCTATGAACATCTGAGTTTTGTTTTCCTTATTAATCCTACAATTATCTGTAACATCTTAAGCATCCATATGGAATAGATATAAACATCTTTATTTAGGCATCAGAGGGGTAGGGGGTGCGTCATGAATACATGTCTGACCAAAGGGGGGCGTAGTGCTGAAAAGGTTGGGAACCTCTGTTCTAGGGCCATGAGCAACCCCTAAATATCAGCAGATTTCTATGAAATTTTCTGCGGCTGATGTTTTATTAAAAAGGAAAAAAACCGAAGGGGTGGGAGCATATGAATTAGGCATCTAATTGTTCGTCTGTATATTCGTGGACCACCATAATATTCAGAGTATATAGACAGATATAGATAGACAGACATTGATATACAGATATGGATAGATCAGTAGACAGATAGATATAGATAAATATATAGATACACATATATACTGTAGAGATATATAGATAGTTAAGTACATATGTCAATATAAAGGCTTCTGATGATTGCTTCTTGGTCTTTAACTCTCAATCTCAGTCTTTGTGACTGCCTCTCATACTTTATATTTGCATCTACAACAATACTGTCTCTCTCTTTCTCTCTCTCTCTCTCTGTTCACTCGCACCCACCTCCTGTGAATAATGATATCCTACTAATCTTCCGTTACTGTTAAGACATTAGGGTTTCGCTGCTACGTCGAGAACGACGCATAAATAGGCCAGGCAAGTAATAAGTTGCCTTGGAACATTTCAAGCTTTTATTCCTTTTAGGCACAGGTGTCTTATATCCACAAAACACTGACTTTTCTCTCCCACACTACCTCCATCCTCTCCCACTACAACTTGCTCACTCTCTATTCACTGACTGACCACTCTGTCCATCACTGAATAGCTCTCATTGTCTGGCTCACTAACTGTCACTCTCTATCACTCTACCGTCCTCCACTGACCCTGACTGGCTCTCTGGTTGTCTGCTGGCTGGCTGTCACTCCTCTCTGAGTGGTTACCTTGCACAGTCTAAGTGCTACTGACTGGATGTCTCACACATAACTGGCCATCACTCATTGGCTCACAGACTAAACTGTCTTGACAGCATGATGGTGTCTTTAAATATCCCATGCCCCAATTCTACTTACTTCCAGAGCCCAGAATATTCCAAAGCCTAGAGAAAACTCATATTTTTTCATGCAATAATGTAAAATTCAGAATGGACAATAACAATAATGAATAAAAATAATTTCTAATGTAAGGGAGAACAAAATTAAACAGACCTATCAAAATCGGCAGAACATTCTTCACATCTCCAGTTACAAACATTAACCTAAATTTGTGATATAACAGTTTATTCTAGAATGTTCCTCAGATCTCGAGATATAAACCACAAGCCTAATCCTACCGGCATAAAACTGCCCCTCCCTCAAAATGTTGTTCCCAAATAAACCAATTTTTCCTACCTATACACAATTATATAAAAAAAACTTTCAAGACTAGCAGGTAGTCACTATCAATTCTGTTGCTCAGGTCCCACGGAGTGAAGAACTGGATTTCCAGTTTTGTCAACGCTGTCATTCTTCTCAGTACTCCTTTAATCTCCAGTGTCCAGCAGGTCCTCGGCTCCACTCCGAGTGCGCTTCCCAGGACCAGGTCTCCTGTGGAAAATACATCAGTATACTTCACCAAGAGCTCCTCCAGCTGCTCCATCTGTGGTTTCTCCAGACACTGGGCACTCCTGAAAAACAGATCGTACAAATAGGCAGGTATTTTTTCCTGAGGCTTACCCATACTCCTCTTGGATAATCTACTTGGTGGCTCCTGATCAGCATCTTAACACAACCCCAGAATTGTGCCTTGATGTAGTTTCTCAGGATGAGGTGAAAAGTTGGCTATGACAACGGGTACTTCCTCTGCCATAAGGTCTACTATAGTCCTGCCCACCACCACCCCCTCTTCTATCATGCCATGGATTTTGTGCTCCATCAATCCCTGGGCAATGTGCAGTGTGTTGTAGATCTTGCAGGGCAGCAGCATTTTTGACCTAGGAAAGATAAATGTAGGCTGTTTTGTGGTCACTTGTAGACTTCCATGCAGAACACTCCTCCCTCTTAGCAGCATTTGCATTGAACGGAAGTCAAGCAGGCAGTGGCACGACATCAGGCAGTTCAAACCCATGATGCAGAGGGTCCCCGGTGTCAGCAACACACATGGACAGGGTCTCTTCCTTTCCTCCTGCTGCATCCTGACACCCAGCGGTGCCCTAAGCCCAGCACAACACTCTGCAATTCCACACAGCCGCTGTTAAGTCTATGGAAATTGCTGATGACCGACCATATTCAGCTACATCAAAGTCGTCTTTGATCTTGTGTCGAGGACCAATGGACATGCAACTCCCGTAATCTTACCATCCCCCTCTGTGCACCTGTCACTGACACCTAAGGGGTGAGCTGGATGCTGACCCTCAGTCACTCACTGTTCAAGGACTTGACCCTGTTACTCATGTATTATATTTCATTTCTCACTGTATCGTTCACTGTACAGGAGCTCTCTTCCATCGCTTCTCTTCTCTGGTCGCTTTTTCTCTTTACCTTGCTGTACAGTCAGTTAAAAAAGTATCAACCATCTTACCACATGTATCATTTTGAAATGCAGATGGCACTGTGATATCTGGGGCCCTTTGTAATTACAAGGGCAAATGTTGTCCTTGGTAATTATTATCACTAGAATTTGTGTAAATCGTCATGTTAACTGAATCATGTGTCTGAAAAACTCTCGTTTTCTTAACCATTGGACCTTATGTGTGCAAAATATTATGGTTAACTATTCACCATCTCTTTTTGTTGTTTTAGTTTCCTAGTCCCATCCTCCATCCTCTCTCAGAACTGGTGAAGCTCTTGTCTGTTCCCACTTATCAATTCCTGAAGTCTTGTATAATGTTATGCTTGGGCAATTTTCATGCTGTTATTTTTTGCTTTTGTTTTTCTTAATGTGCTCTCAGCACTGTGAGCTTATCTTCCTTTCGTTCTTCTTGCACTGGTTCCCAGTATTTTTGTTTTCTTGCTGTGTTTCCCAGTAGTTTTGTTTTCCTTGTCTTTCCAACTGTTTCTTTTGTTCTTACTGTGCTTCCCAATATTTTTGTTCTTCATAATGTGCTTCTTGATATTTTTTTTTTCCTACCTGTGCTCTTAACACTGCAAGTATATTACTGTTATGTTCTTGCACTTCTTGACATTTTTTTTTCCTTGCTGTTCTCTCAGCATTGTAAATATATCAACCAGAGTTATGTTAGCAGCTTTGACAGCCGGTTCATGTATCACCATCTCTCAGTATGTATCATCACTCATGACACTAGCTGTTACAACTACAGGATTTCACTGATACGTCGATGATAATGTGTAGAAAGGCCAGACGGTTAACCAAAAGCCGCTGAACAATTCAGTGTTTTATTCCTTCTAGGCATAGTTGAGGTACTCTTGCAAAACACCGTGACTTTTCTCACCAATGCTACCTCCTTCATCCCCCACTACTATCCACTCACTGTCTGTTTACTGACTGACTGACTTACTGACTCTCTGACTGACTACTCCATCCTTCACTGATTGGCTTTCATTGTCTAACGCATTCTCTTAGTGACTGTCACTTTCTATGCACCACTGGCTCTTTGACTGACTCAGTGACTGTTCACTGACTGTCCATCATCCCTATCTGACATGTTGCCTTCGCAAACTAACTGCCACTGACCGGATGCTGCACACAAAACTCTGTTACTCATTGGCTCACTGATTAAATTGTCTTGGTGACGAGACGGTCTCTTTTAATACGCCCCCCTCCACGACTCCACCTGCTCAGAATTTTCTAGGGCCTAGGAGAGAACTCACATTTTCTTGTACAATAATGCATATTCTAGGAAAGAATGCACATTTTCTAGTCAATAACATACTTAAAATAACAATGAACAATAACAATAACGACAAGAACTAATTCCTAAAGTAAGAAAGAAAATCAAACAGACATGACCAAATCTCCAGAATGTTCCTCGCATCTCCAGACACAAACATTAGCCTAAACCTACTGCCTATCACACAGTTCGTATGATATTTCTCACATCTGATATAAACCACTAAACGAATTTTATCCACATAACAGTGCTATTTCACCGGCTTCCAGAAAATGCCAAGTAAAACGGAGGAAGTTAAAGAGGATAAGACATATATTTTTGTGTGAACAATGGTTTATGTGACATGAAGAGAATTGATGCCAGGTGCTTTTCAGGGTGATGTGGGTAGCTAAGGTAATGGTCTGATGTGAGTGGTGTGGTGGTGCTTTGAGTTGGAGAGAGGGAGAGAGAGAGAGTGAGAGAGAGAGAAACAGGTGTCTTTGTCCTGTACTGTACATGCGGTGTGTGTGTGTGTGTGTGTGTGTAATTATGGAAGGAGTGGAAGGGACAGGTACATAAGAGGTTGATATATAGATATATAGATAGAAAGATTATTATACGAAGGAGACAGTATGGTATGAAACTGATAAGAATACTTGTAGTGAAAAAAGCGTGCGCGCACACACACACACACACACACACACACACACATATATATATATATATATATATATATATATATATATATATATATATATATATATATATATATATATATATATATATATATACTGTATATAACGATTTTGTGTGTAGTTTTTATTAATTTCTTTAGTTGCTTCTTTATATATATATATATATATATATATATATATATTGTATTTATATAGCAAGGTTGGATCAAATACTGCTTTAGAGGTCAAATACAAATACAAATACTTGTGACATTATGATGCAAAAATACAAATACAAATACATTAATTCCTTAATTCAAAAATACAAATATAAATACAAATACTTCTGAAATTAAGACGTAAAAATACAAATACAAATACTTTTATTTTCGACAGGAAATTTAAAAAAATATATATTATTTCACCCACCATGTACAGTCACGCGTACTAATTTCTGCTCAGGGGTTACCCCTTCCTTCCCCCCTCTACCCTGGACAGAGGGAAGGGGGGAATCGCGAACAAGTCTACCCCGCCTTCTGCCCCCAACTCCCCCACCCTCCACCTCCAGCTGCCAGTTACTGATTAGATGCAAATTTTCTCATGTCCTGTAAACATGACTAAACTGTCGTCGCACATGCTTTCAACGGCCAAGAGTTGGACTATATTTTTAGAATAAATTATTACCGTATTGAACTGCATTCTCAAATTGAAAATATTCACCATCATTGTAATCCAGTGTCGTCAGCTGCACAATTCTGGGCTCCAGTGCTTTCCTTTTCACTTCCCCCAGCTCTCTCTCTCTCTCTCTCTCTCTCTCTGAATTTACTTTTCCCACTCACTTTCTTTTTAAATTTATATAACTTTCTCTTTGCTTCTCTCCCCCTCTCCCCCTTCTCTCTCGTTCTTTGTCTTAAGTCTTCCCCGCCTCTCACCCCTCCCCCCACCTTAGGCCTGATCAGCAGTCAGTTATACCGTCACCGCTCCTTCGTATATCGTGTGCAGGCAACATTTATCACACACACTTAGGTCAGATGTATGGAAAGCTAATATATATATATATATATATATATATATATATATATATATATATATATATATATATATATATATATATATATATATATATACATATATATATATATATATATATATATATATATATATATATATATATATATATAATTGTATTTCTCAAAGAGAACACCAGATAAATATTCGTAATTTTTATTAGAGTGACCGTTCCACTTCACATAGCTGGGTAGCTGGGCTTATAAACTGCACACACACACACACACACACACACACACACACACACACACACCGCTCGCTGGTGCAGTGGTAACGTTCTCGCTTGCCAACTGGTGGACGGGAGTTCGCACCTCGCTCAGCTTGCGAAAAGTTTCACTGACGAAGTGGGTGGTTACTGTCCCCCTTGAGCAAGGGAACGGGTGTGTGCGTGTGTGAAGGTCTAACCTTGCCCTTAGATCGGACTATATGAGCTCTCAGCTCCCTTCCGGGAGGGTAGCTGACGATCACGACCATCAAGTGATCCTGACCGACCCTGTGAATTACACACACACGACTTAAATTTTGCACTGACAGCGTGGCGACTACAAATATAGTCATTCTAACAACTGGATCTGCTGGCTCCAAACCATCCATGTCCCAGTCAAACTCCTCATTCAATAACCAGTTATTGAATGAGGAGTTTGACTGGGACATGGATGGTTTGGAGCCAGCAGATCCAGTTGTTAGAATGACTATATTTGTAGTCGCCACGCTGTCAGTGCAAAATTTAAGTCGTGTGTGTGTGTAATTCACCGGGTCGGTCAGGATCACTTGATGGTCGTGATCGTCAGCTTTTTACCCTCCCGGAAGGGAGCTGAGAGTTCATATAGTCCGAT
The DNA here is from genome assembly GCF_032717465.1 of Coenobita brevimanus. Taxonomy (NCBI): domain Eukaryota; kingdom Metazoa; phylum Arthropoda; class Malacostraca; order Decapoda; family Coenobitidae; genus Coenobita; species Coenobita brevimanus. The sequence goes on from NC_137031.1 coordinate 19,614,095, forward strand.
CTAAGGGCAAGGCTGTGACCTTCACACACCCACACACCCGTCCCCTTGCTCAAAGGGGACAGTAACCACCCACTTCGTCAGTGAAACTTTTCGCAAGCTGAGCGAGGCTCGAACTCCCGTCTACCAGATGGCGAGCGAGAACGTTACCACTGCGCCAGCGGTGTGTGTGTGTGTGTGTGTGTGTGTGTGTGTGTGTGCGCGCAGTTTATAAGCCCAGCTACCCAGCTATGTGAAGTGGAACGGTCACTCTAATAAAAATCACGAATATTGGTCTGGTGTTCTCTATTTGAACTTGGCACATAATGAGAAATACAATTATATATATAATTATATAAAAATTAGCTTTCCATACATCTGACCTAAGTGTGTGTGATAAATGTTGCCTGCACACGATATACGAAGGAGCGGTGACGGTATAACTGACTGCTGATCAGGCCTAAGGTGGGGGGAGGGGAGGGGTGAGAGGCGGGGAAGACGTAAGACAAAGAACGAGAGAGAAGGGGGAGAGGGGGAGAGAAGCAAAGAGAAAGTTATATAAATTTAAAAAGAAAGTGAGTGGGAAAAGTAAATTCAGAGAGAGAGAGAGAGAGAGAGAGAGAGAGCTGGGGGAAGTGAAAAGGAAAGCACTGGAGCCCAGAATTGTGCAGCTGACGACACTGGATTACAATGATGGTGAATATTTTCAATTTGAGAATGCAGTTCAATACGGTAATAATTTATTCTAAAAATATAGTCCAACTCTTGGCCGTTGAAAGCATGTGCGACGACAGTTTAGTCATGTTTACAGGACATGAGAAAATTTGCATCTAATCAGTAACTGGCAGCTGGAGGTGGAGGGTGGGGGAGTTGGGGGCAGAAGGCGGGGTAGACTTGTTCGCGATTCCCCCCTTCCCTCTGTCCAGGGTAGAGGGGGGAAGGAAGGGATAACCCCTGAGCAGAAATTAGTACGCGTGACTGTACACCCACAATCAAAAGTTCGTCGACAGTCCCTGTCAGGCATATGTTTCTACAGGCTGCCGATAGGTGGCGCAACGATCTAGCACGAGCGTAGTGGGAAGTGGAGTCAGTCAACGAATCTTGAGAGGGAGAGGGAGGCGACAAGGGAGGGGTACGAACCCGTGGCGATCGGAATACAATGCATCTCGTGTGTTTTGCTGTTATCAATAATACATTGTTATATCCAGACTATTATACAAAACTTATTATAATTCACTTTAGTTTACGTAAATAGATCTTCCACAGCTGAAAATACAAACAAATTAGTGGTGTCTCGAACAAGATTCCGACTTATTCGAGGCATCTCTGCTGCAATTACCGTAGGTTGACCTGGGTCTTTTGCAAAAGGCGGCCCGATGGTAGGAGACTTCAAATTAGTATTTTTCTCGGCATGTGTGTCTAGGGCCATTTCAGGCCAAGTGTCAGGCATGCGAACTCGTGTCTACCTTATTCTTTCTCACTCGTTCTTTGTGTGTGTGTGTGTGTGTGTGTGTGTGTGTGTGTGTGTGTGTGTGTGTGTGTGTGTGTGTGTGTGTGTGTGTGTGACGCTTTTTGCACTTCCTGTCTGCGGTTGAGCCTGAAAGACACTCGTGTAATAACTCTTAAACTTACCACAAGATTTTTGTTTTTCATGATATTTGAATATTGCCCATAAAAATTGCAAATCTAAACTGAACATATCTTTATCTTAAGCCAACATGACATAATATTTTTTAGTACCAGAAACGAGCGAGCACAAACTAGAATATGTCACAGTCTTGGAATTTACGTCTGCGCCTTACCCATTAGGCCTGTGGTTATCAAATGGCTGATATGATTAGACACCACTATGGGATCGATATGTCACTTGTGAAGTTTGCAGTATGTGCTATAGTCAAAGGTTGTAAGGCTATAATGTTACCAAGTTGAGAGGTATTGTATGATATATTAAAGTGTCATGAAATAGTTTGTTTTTATAAGACAATAGTAACAAAGAAAAAAGTAATTCACAGAAATGAACAGTGAAAATTATTATAACTGTATAACATTTACATACAGTATAATATATTGGTAGGTGACATTGTTGGATTATACAAGCAGTGCATATTACATATTATATTCTATTAACCAAAACGAAAATATTGCCAAATAGTATCATCCCAATCATGGTTGTCACTTTTCCATTTATCAACTCCGTAGCCCAAATCACTCAGAGACTTTGGATGATTTAATAGAACGACCAACCTCCTTGTGCATCAATCACTTCATCAAGTCTGGCATTGACCTCACAAGATTGGTGCATATATTTGGACGTCGACGTATGCTTTCCCATACGTCCTGAGCGTGACGCACAATTGCAGCTTTCGTTCACTCTTGCCCAATATCCCACTCCTGAACCATCATTGCCCACAGGTTTTCGATGGGGTTCATATCACATCCTTTGGCTGGCCAGTCGATGAAGTTACATTCGGGATGAACATCAATCCACTCTCTTACCATTCTGCTCTTATGGACGGGGCTGCGGTCATGCACAATATGGATGGTGTGAGGGGCTGGGATTGCCATCACTTGCACTGTGGGCAGGAGAACATCCTCAAGAATTCTTATATATTGTTCACTTGTTAATTTACCATTAATTTCCAACAGTTCTCCGGGTCCGTAAGCCCACATCCAACCCCACAGCGACGTAGATACGCGTCCACTTTTTTCTTTGGTAAAAATGTGTTTGTCTAAGTATCTCGTTTTTGTGACCCTCCAGCACACCCCAGGCCCTGCCTTTACAGAAGGAAAACACTTTTCATCTGTAAATATTACATTCTTCCAAAATAATTCGTCTTCTGTTGAGTATTGTAGGCCAAACCCCATTCGATCATCTTTGTTGTAAGTGGTCAACACTTCTTTTACGGCAGGCACATGACACTTGATATTAGCTGTGTGGAGCCGTCGACGCACAGTGGGGACACTGCAGGCCAGGTGCAAATCACGTGGATAGTTCACGACAGGTGTTAAC
>NC_137031.1:19622080-19641703 GCF_032717465.1 Coenobita brevimanus
CTGAACAATGACCCCATTGTAACACTGCTTGGCAGTACTTGGCGGGGACGACAAACTGCAGTCGAACCTCGCCCTCGGGTGTTCATGACTCACGGTAGAGCCGTCCTTGTTTGCGAAGGAACTTGGCTCGACTTCCCCATGAATACTTAATCACTCGACCCTTTAGTTTGTTCCGCATGGCAGCAAGTGTCGGGTCAGAATGTTGTTCTTGTACAACAAGTTGACTACACATCAGATCTTGCGGCGATTCAATTATCACTGGGGTGACACAGTCTGGAGCCTCAGCCATGGCTCGTGTTACAGCAGCAGCCGAAGTCTGAGTAGCGTTATCATCAGAGCAACTATCCTTGACACCGGAAATATTGCCGATGATGAGTTCAAATAAGGGTTCTGGCATGACAACTGCAAGTGTCGTACCAGTATAAAATGGAGATGCCACCTAGATACATGCCTCAGGGAACAATCTCACTGATCCATCAATAAGGTTTGCATGGATCTGTCGACCTGTATACTGCTCAGGCCGAACCAGACTCTGCTTGACAGAGCAACCTGAGGAACCATTATCTCTCAGGACCTTCACAGGAATGCCTCCCACAAACCCTGGCTGAACAAGGAAGGTACTGTCACCTGTGGGAGGGCCTGTGGAGGAAGCAGCTAGCCACTCATGAGGCTGCTGAATTGATGCGGCAAACATTGTGCCTTGAGAATTATATTGGAAAGATGGAACATTGGCCATCTGTGGAGGGGGGTTCACTGTCACTGTGGGACTAGTGAACTGAGGGGAAGTACCCACACTGGTAGGGACGTGACCACCGTGCTGCTGCTGAGGAATGAAGGCTGCATTCGCTTCCTGCCTCTTTTGAGCTGGTGGTGAAAAAGTTTGTCCCAACGGTCGGTTGCGTGGCTGATACTGCTGCTGGTTAGGGTACTTGTTGTACCTCTTCCACTCAGGTTTCTGAGTGTTTTGCCCCTGGTCCTTCCACTGCGGTTTTGGACCTTGGCCATTATTCTGAGAATGGCCTTGTTGCTGGGGTTCAGTCTGAGACGGCTTCCCAGACTTATCAGGTTTTCTGTTGTTCCAGGTGTTTTGCTTACGAGTTTGATACCCGTATGCAGTAAAGAATGCGTCAGCCTTTTCTGCCATTTGGCTGGCATCTTTCACCTGGCAGATTTTAAGCTGTGCTATGAGCTCAGCAGGCCACGACCTCTCTAGCTGTGTACGCAGCATGAGGTCTATTATCCCCTCATGCATGGAAGGAGTTTCATCTTTCTCCATCCACTCATTTAAGTAAGCTGTGAGACGATCAAGGAACTGAACAGCTGTCTCCTTGTCTTGGAGACGAGCTCGCATGAACTGAACTTTGGCTTCGTCTACTGTGAGACCATACGCCTTAATGAGTGCAGCTTTCATCATCTCATATGTGAGATTGTCTCCACGAATTCTGTGGGGAATATCGAGGGCAGGGCCCTCAAATAGGCTAAGAAACTGAAGCCGCTTAGCTGCCTCATCCAGTTGATACATGTCTGCCATGTCCTCAAAACGAGCTATGTACGGCTCGATTCGCTCGCTTTCCTTGTATGAAGGAAGCTTGATGCGTGGGGTCGCCAGGACATGTGCAAGGGGAACGCTCGTGGAGCTTGGACCAACTGCACCAGACGTGTCTGAAGCCAAGGAATCTCGCTTGAGATTCAGCACTTCAAGTTCATGTTTTTCGCGCGCTTCTCGCTCGGCACGTTCGTGTTCTCGTTCTCTGTCTCGTTGTTCACGCTCGTATTCGCGCTGTTCTCGCTCTTGTACTAGCTCGTGTTCGCGCTGTTGTCGCTCGTATTCACGCTGTTCTCGCTCGTATTCGCGCTGTTCTCGCTCACGTTCATGTTGCTCGCGCTCGTATTCGCGTTGTTCTCGCTCACGTTCACGAGCATCATTCTCGCGCTGCTGCTCCTGATTATGCCGTGAGAGTATATACTCTTTAATTTCGGTTGGGTCCGAAAGACCCATTTCTTTGGCTTCCTGTAAAAATACAGTGGTAGCCATGGCGCTAATTTATTAAGCAAACCGAAACTGAGTACTGACTGCTTCGCAAACGAATGCTAATAACACAAATAAAGAATACAGACACAAGCTAGTGGTGACCAGTCTTATCTAGTTAACTGGCAAAGATTAAAGCAAAAATGTAAATAACTGAGAACTCAGTAATTAACACAATGGGTACAGCGGCTACCCAGGAGCGAATAAAATCGTCTGGCGGTACCAAAAATAAAGTACTAATTAGAGTTAAATACTTTATGGATTAATAAAGCAAAAATTCACTTGCTAAATTAACGGTAAACACCAGTAAGCTTGTGCCTATAAACTTTAATTATAAATACCGAAATATGAACGAGTGAGCACTATCTCGTGAATAGATTTAGAGCTAGGAGTTAATATCCTGGAATGAGGTCGCCAATTGTCACGGAGTTTTTAAAATATCTCGGGGTTTTTATAATAAAAATGCTAATGATTATTTAATTGATAATGTTCACTAATACTGAAGAGCAGGGACAATGATTGTCTTGCTAAATCAAGCAACGATTACTTTACGCTAGCTTGCTTCGCACGATTCTCTAAGAACGAGAATTGATAAACTTTCTCAACAGTACACAGCAGAGACTAATCACTCAATTGCTGTTACTGTTAGCCTCTGGAGAAAGTTACTTCACCCCTGACAATAAATAACTAATACTAATAATAATATCAGGTTCTTGCTGATGCTTAACTCCTAGGTGGCACAAAGGATTTTAAGCTTAATACACAAGACTGGCCTAAGTACCAGTTATGAAAGGCAAACGTTTATGCAAGCTAGGAGCTATATGGGAAATAAGCTTAATTATGGAGAAAGGAAACAAGAATTTACATTACATTAAGCTCAAGGAAAAGAACTGTTAAATTTATTGATTACAAAAATAAATTTAACGTTACACTTCAAATGAATTCAAATAAAGAGATCGTACTCACTCACTCACTCGAGCTAAATTCTTACGCCTAGGAAAAACACATTAACTAAGCTCTTAAAGCTAGGAAAATACAAAAAGAAATACTGGTCGATGAATGCGGTGTATCACCCAAAGCTGGAGAGCTAAGAGTGGGAGCTTGGAGAAACTGTGTCAAGCGGAGTCTGGGTACTAGCTGACCTCTCTCTACTCTCACTTCTGGAGCACAGGACCTCTCTCCGTCACAGCAAACACTAGACTGAATAAGTCGTGGGAAACAAAAGCGGCGCACTAGGCCGCATTTTTCTAACGGTCGAGGCAAGCAGGGGCGAACAATAAAGAAACAATAGTATCGCTCAGTAGAGCACTTAGTGACGTGCATTAAATCGGTCACTTTTGAAACAGTGACGAATGTTTTGAAAAGTATACCACCGAAGTGGAGAAAGAAACGGTTAACTGAGCGATACACAGTGAGTTTTCCACTAATAGTTCGTGTTTTTCACAAAAAGGAAATGTCGCGAATTTGATTTGTGACACGCAGGAGCGACCGTTAACACCTGTCGTGAACTATCTACGTGATTTGCACCTGGCCTGCAGTGTCCCCACTGTGCGTCGACGGCTCCACACAGCTAAGATCAAGTGTCATGTGCCTGCCGTAAAAGAAGTGTTGACCTCTTACAACAAAGATGATCGAATGGGGTTTGCCCTACAATACTCAACAGAAGACGAGTTATTTTGGAAGAATGTAATATTTACAGCTGAAAAGTGTTTTCCTTCTGTAAAGGCAGGGCCTGGGGTGTGCTGGAGGGTCACAAAAACGAGATACTTAGACAAACACATTTTTACCAAAGAAAAAAGTGGACGTGTATCTACGTCGCTGTGGGGTCGGATGTGGGCTTACGGACCCGAAGAACTGTTGGAAATTAATGGTAAATTAACAAGTGAACGATATATAAGAATTCTTGAGGATGTTCTCCTGCCCACAGTGCATGTGATGCCAATCCCAGCCCCTCACACCATCCATATTGTGCATGACCGCAGCCCCGTCCATAAGAGCAGAATGGTAAGAGAGTGGATTGATGTTCATCCCGAATGTAACTTCATCGACTGGCCAGCCAAAGGATGTGATATGAACCCCATCGAAAACCTGTGGGCAATGATGGTTCAGGAGTGGGATATTGGGCAAGAGTGAACGAAAGCTGCCATTGTGCGTCACGCTCAGGACGTATGGGAAAAAGCATACGTCGACGTCCAAATATATGCACCAATCTTGTGAGGTCAATGCCAGACTTGATGAAGTGATTGATGCACAAGGAGGTTGGTCGTTCTATTAAATCATCCAAAGTCTCTGAGTGATTTGGGCTACGGAGTTGATAAATGGAAAAGTGACAACCATGATTGGGATGATACTATTTGGCAATATTTTCGTTTTGGTTAATAGAATATAATATGTAATATGCACTGCTTGTATAATCCAACAATGTCACCTACTAATATATTATACTGTATGTAAATGTTATAGTTATAATAATTTTCACTGTTCATTTCTGTGAATTACTTTTTTCTTTGTTACTATTGTCTTATAAAAACAAACAGTATTTCATGACACTTTGATATATCATACAATAACCTCTCAACTTGGTAACATTATAGCCTTACAACCTTTGACTATAGCACATACTGCAAACTTCACAAGTGACATATCGATCCCATAGTGGTGTCTAATCATATCAGCCATTTGATAACCACAGGCCTAATGGGTAAGGCGCAGACGTAAATTCCAAGACTGTGACATATTCTAGTTTGTCATGTTGGCTTAAGATAAAGATATGTTCAGTTTAGATTTGCAATTTTTATGGGCAATATTCAAATATCATGAAAAACAAAAATCTTGTAAGTTTAAGAGTTATTACACGAGCGTCTTTCAGGCTCAACCGCAGACAGGAAGTGCAAAAAGCGTCACACACACACACACACACACACACACACACACACACACACACACACACACACACACACACACACAAAGAACGAGTGAGAAAGAATAAGGTAGACACGAGTTTGCATGCCTGACACTTGGCCTGAAATGGCCCTAGACACACATGCCGAGAAAAATACTAATTTGAAGTCTCCTACCATCGGGCCGCCTTTTGCAAAAGACCCAGGTCAACCTACGGTAATTGCAGCAGAGATGCCTCGAATAAGTCGGAATCTTGTTCGAGACACCACTAATTTGTTTGTATTTTCAGCTGTGGAAGATCTATTTACGTAAACTAAAGTGAATTATAATAAGTTTTGTATAATAGTCTGGATATAACAATGTATTATTGATAACAGCAAAACACACGAGATGCATTGTATTCCGATCGCCACGGGTTCGTACCCCTCCCTTGTCGCCTCCCTCTCCCTCTCAGGATTCGTTGACTGACTCCACTTCCCACTACGCTCGTGCTAGATCGTTGCGCCACCTATCGGCAGCCTGTAGAAACATATGCCTGACAGGGACTGTCGACGAACTTTTGATTGTGGGTGTACAATGTGTTTGTTGCGTTGGGGCCGGCCCGTGATAATACAGGAATCTATAGAGGTCAAGGGACTCGGGACTCGGGAGTCACTGCTGCACGTCTGCCCAGGTGCACGTTGACGCTCGATCTGAGCCTGTGATCTAAATCAGCGAGTCAGACAAAAGTGGCGCAGCATTTAAAATTCGTAATACAAATACAAATACAAAATGCTTTTTCTTCTGGGTGGCAAAATACAATTACAAATACAAATACACTGAAAATGTATTTAAATACAATTCAAATACAATTGTATTTGATCCACCCCTGGTATACAGATATATAAAGTGGTATACAGATATATAAATAGATGTTAACAGATATATAGATAGTTATTGTTATTGATAGATAATATTTTTATAGATGAAAGAAAACTGTATGAAGTTAAATATTTTGACACTAAGTAATACGTCACCACCGGACGATTGAAATTTGGTAAGAAAAACAGGAAACTCTCTGAAAGGAATTGGGAGGCTGGGAGGGCGTGGAGGGGAGAGAAAGGGAAAGGAGAAGGGGAGAAAGCGGGAAGAGCAATGAGAGGAGAGGAGGGGAGGATAGTGAGAGAGAGGGTATGGAAGTGGAGAGGAGGGCAGTAGTAAATCAAAGAAACTATTTGAGAAAAATAGTTAACTGGGAATCAGTTGCCCTGTAGCGCATTTATGTACTGGGGTAAACCACTTACCCTAAATGTTTATACTGCGTGTGTCTATGGAATGCGGTGGACAACAGTAACATGTACTCAGTAACCCACCACTCCCTCCAGTGTATTCGTTGACAAGGCTGAGAAGAAAATTTGTAGTGTTTGAAAAAGGCTAGTGGAAGTTTTGCAGGAGAGAACAAAATCATCTGTCGGCGCCCAAATTGATAAGGCGCATTTTTGATAGACCGGATGCTTAAGCCGGGCATCGCTCTTTGGCTTAAGTCACAGTTACCGTACAAAAACATTCTCTAACCTGTGATCAGCTGACCACTGCGAGCACTCCGATCAATGGACCGCTGTATGAAAGGTATATACATTTCTAGAATGCATCCACATCTCCTTCCAGTAGGTGCATGCAATCATGATCATTGCAAGTCACATATTGACGGTGTAATCTGAGAAAATTTAAAACGACAAGAGAATACGTCAACTTTGTTTATATATGACATCATACCTCTGGCCTGAAGCTACCTCAAACACGGTGGAGAGGAGGGCAGTAGTAAATCAAAGAAACTATGGGAGAAAAATAGTTAATAGTGGGAATCAGTTACCCTGTAGTGCATTTATGTACTGGGGTAAACCACTTACCCTAAATGTTTATACTGCATGTGTCTATGGAATGCCCGTCCACCGTAAAAACTGGAACGAACGTTTGCTATACACAGGCTCAAGCCTGGGTCTGGCTAAAATGCGGCTTAAAGTGTGCCCTTTCTTTGAAAAGGCAAAAAATGGTAATCACTCCTATACTTCCTCATAAAATGTGCAAGAATTTAAGGTTAGGTAGATGAGTACAGTTAAATCACTTTATGAATGTGCTCGAAGGGGACTGCCTAGGAAATAAATATCAAATAGCCAACACAATGAATTTAAAGGAAATAATTTAGTAGCTGACTTTGTCAGTCAATGAATGAAACTAACCAATTGTAAATATCAATCTATGAATAAAGCAAACCATCAGTGTATAAAACTCTTCTGATTGAAAATATATGCATTTTCACATCCACATGCATCTGCATCTGCATATGTAATAAATCAGCCTTGGTAATACTGAAATGTTTATGATATATTTATCATTGAATATCGAAAGCAGACTAAAAAAAAAAATAGATGATGGAAAAACAGTTAAATGGCAACACCGTAGCCTCATGATGTTGCCGTATGTATTGCCTAATATTGGTCTTCCATATTTTAGAACGAGAGAGAGAGAGAGAGAGAGAGAGAAAGGTGGATGTGAAGGGACAATCTTGACAAATCGTTGATAGGAGAGAGTGTAAAATGAATGGGGAGGATGGAGAGAATGGAGGAAAGAAGGAAGAAGGAATGATAGGAAGGAAGGTATGGAAGAAAAAAATAAATGTGGAATGAGGTCCAGAAATAGCATGAATTATGTAGGTATGATGCCACTGTATAGTATCCTCTGTACAGTTTACTACAACTTGAATATTCATTTTAATTAGGCGGAGATTTTCGTCTATTTGCTCCTTATTTCCCTTAGTCGGCAGAGTTAGACAATACTACGGTTTAGCATTAATTCCATAGCACATCTTTGTGGTTATCATCCCATTCTAATGCTAATCTTTTGTCCTGATCAAAGTCGGCGTGGGATGATTTTAGTTTTCAAAGGATGGAACTAGCTTTTGGAGAGTGAGGTTACCTTTTATGAGACGAAGTGAGCTTTTGTGGAATAACGTTAGCTTTTGTAAGACGACGTTAGGTATTGTAGAACGACGTTAGTTTTGTCGGACGACCTTAGCATTTACAGGACTAAGGTGTTGTTAAGATTGTTAGTTTTTGTAGGACGAGGTTAGTTTTTCAGAACGACCTTGCCTATATAGGACGGGGTTAGCGCTGCTATTCTAGCACGGGTTTAGCTTCTCTAGCACAAGTTTATCTTTTGTAGGACGAGTTTAGCTTTTGTAGGACAACGTTGGTTTTTGAAGAACGAGAAAATAAGACTCGTTATACAGTGACGTTACCTTTTGTAGGACGAAATTACTTGTGGACGCAACGCAAGACTATTATATTGTTAAAAAAATCCTGAGTGTTAATATCTCACTTTGCAGGTAACTCTCTCAAGACACTTAAGTTGACTAAAGTGGCTTTACTTTAGCCTCTCCTCACAGATACATCAGGTTTTCTAAGTCCTTTACAATATTGCCTTCTGTGCTACTATTTCCTCTCTCTCTCTCTCTCTCTCTCTCTCTCTCTCTCTCTCTCTCTCTCTCTCTCGTTTAATTTCATCTTCTCGATCTCTCTGCCTGTCTGCCTGATTGCGAGAGGCCCATGCAAGAGAGGGTGAAGGGAGGCTATAAATAGAGGAAGACGGGAAAGAGAATGAAATATAGAACGAATCATCTATCTATCTATTGCCAGACGCCTCAATCCCGTTTGAGGTGGCCACAAACAAATCTCCTCCAAGTCGCCTTGTCCCCCGCCATTTCACTGCCCTGCTCCCAACTCACACCCCCCTCTCTCATATACCTCTCCACCCCATCCCTCCATCTCATCCTCGGCCTCCCCCTCCCTCTTCCCCCCTCCACCTCACTCACATACACTCTCTTCGTCAGTCTTTCACCCTCCATCCTCTCCACATGGCCAAACCACCTCAGTGTGTTCCTCATAACGCTTCCTATCACATCCACATCCACACCACAACGCTTCTTTATATCCTCATTCGTCAGCCTGTCCACGTGACTCCACAGGCTCCTCTTAAATAACTCATTTCCACTGCTCTCACTCTTGACTTGTGTCCTTCCAACAATGTTCAAGCTTCACTTCCGTACGTTAGAGTTGGTATCACAATACTGTCATGTAGTAACTTTTTCACTTCCATGCTCACTTCCCTGTTTCTTATCACTGCTTTCAAAGAACCAGCAACCTTTCTTCCCTGCTGTACCCTTTCAAGCACTTCACCCTCCAAACCTCCATCCTTACTCATCACACTACCCAAATACTTAAAAGTACATTTTCCAATTCCTCACCATCCAACCTCGCTGTACATTCACTAACTTCACCTCAAAGATCATCACTTTACTCTTCCCTACATTCACCTTTAGGTTCCGTTTTTTACACACTCTCAAACTCATCCACCAAGCCTTGCAGCTCCCCTTCGTCTTCACTCAACAACACAGTATCATCTGCAAACAACAGTACGGGGAGTTTCCAAACACTATCCTCTCTCACCAGGGCCACTCCAACATCCACTACCCTACCTTGTACCTCTTTTATTACCCCATCCATGTACAGATTGAACAACCATGGAGACATGACACATCCCTGTTTCAAACCAACTTTCAAAGAGAAAAATTCACTTAGTTCACCATCCACACGCACTGCAGCCTTCGCACCATCGTACATACTCTTCACAGCATTCAACAACTTCCCATCTACTCCATATATTCTTAACACTTTCCACAATCCTTGTCTATCCACCCTGTCATATGCCTTCTCCAAATCCATGAAAGCCGCATACAACTTCTTTCCCTTCTCTAGAAACTTTTCCACTAAAGATCTAAGAATGAATATCTGATCTACACAACCTCTTCCCTTCCTAAAGCCTCCCTGTTCTTCTCCAACTAATTTCTCTGTTCTTTAACTCTGTCTATAAGTATCCTACCATACACTTTTCCTATTATACTAAGAAGACAAATGCCCCTATGATTACCACACACTTCTTTTTCCTCTTTTCCTTTTCACAGTAGGCTACTTCTTCGAGATTAGCATCCTATTCTTGTGTGAATCTTTTGCTAACTCTCACCGAACAAGACGAAGGATGATAAATTTAGGCCAGATCAGAGTAAAAATAATGTAAGAACGCAGACTAACTCGTTATCAATTCATGAGTTACATGTGGAAGGGAAACTATGATAATTGTTCCCAGAAGCTAATATATAAGGGGGAAGGGTAAGTTCAAGACAATTTTGTGTGCGTGTGTGTGTTTGTGTGTGTGTGTTTGTGTGTGTAATTCACCGGGTCGGTCAGGATCACTTGATGGTCGTGATCGTCAGATTTTTACCCTCCCGGAAGGGAGCTGAGAGCTCATATAGTCCGATCTAAGGGCAAGGCTGTGACCTTCACACACGCACACACCCGTCCCCTTGCTCAAGGGGGACAGTAACCACCCACTTCGTCAGTGAAACTTTTCGCAACCTGAGCGAGGTGCGAACTCCCGTCCACCAGTTGGCAAGCGAGAACGTTACCACTGCACCAGCGAGTGTGTGTGTGTGGCTTTGTGCGTGTGGTTGTGTGTGTGTGTGTGTGTGTGTGTGTGTGTGTGTGAGTGTGTGTGTGTGTGTGTGTAGGAGAGAGGGAGAGAGAGAGAGAGAGAGAATTTCGACTTAATTAGGCATAGCTCTTGGCTGTCTTTATTGAAATGGTTTGTGAAGGTTAATGCGATTGGGTTTTCGATCATAATTCCCAAAACAGTAGCTGAGAAGTGTAAAAATTACTCTTTGAGATGGTTTGGCCATGTGAGGAGAATGGAGATTGAGTGATTGACTTGGAGAGTGTGTGTGATTCAGGTAGAGGGATGGAGATGGAGTGGAAACCAAGGATGACATAAAGGGATGGGATGGACATTATTTTGTAAGAATGAGGGTGGTGTGAGTTCAGAGCAGGACAGCGTGATGGAGGAGGAGGACAAGTTACAGGAAGACCATTTGTTCGTGGCCACCCCTTCAAAATTGGCACGTCTTCCGGCTGTATATAGATAGATAGGGAGATAGGCAATAGTTGTATTTTGACACATTTTAAGAAAGTAGGGTAAACAAGCGCCATTGCTCGTTGTGCTCGCTCAGGCTTGTCCCGCAGGAGGCGTGCCGGCCGAAGCACAGTCAGAGCACATCAGTCTGAATCATACTCTGGATGTCAGCTACTCAACCCCTAAACGATTGCGTGTGCAAAGTTTTGCTAAAAGCATATTTCAGGCTTGGGGCTTTTGCTACATACGTACTGTACATACATACATACGTACTATCATGTCATTGTGCAAGGTTAGACACATAACAAAGGGGTCCAACCATCGACTATACAGATCTCAGTTCATCTCTCTAGCTACACCATCACCACCTTTGTAATTTTTTTGTAAAACTGGTTTTGGAGACTAACATATTTCTTTGTGATTTATTATACCCATAACACCTCAGTATCATCTTGAATTATAGTAATAGCAGAGGCATAATAGATAACATGTTAAGGTGTAATATATAAAATAAATCAGTATGGAAAAGGTGATACCAAGTCTTTTGTCCGAGCTAGAAGGTAACTTTATATGTTTCTTTAATGCGCCTATAATTTTTGTTTCGTTACGTGTGAAGGGACAGCGACAAAAAGAAATGAACCAGTAATAAATGTTAGAGAGAGAGAGAGAGAGAGAGACTTTCAAATTATACAAAGCTATTGACATGACAACTGAAGGAAAGATTTTAAGTTAAATGTTGAATCGGTAATATATTAGCTTCTGGGAACAATTATCATAGTTTCCCTTCCACATGTAACTCATGAATTGATAACGATTTAGTCTGCGTTCCTACTCACATTATTTTTACTCTGATCTGGCCTAAATTTATCATCCTTCGTCTTGTTCGGTGAGAGTTAGCAAAAGATTCACACAAGAATAGGATGCTAATCTCGAAGAAGTAGCCTACTGTGAAAAGAAGCTGGAGTCACAGTATTGTTTTTTCTGCCATCGAGCTATGGGAAATGAACTGCTATTGGACAATAAACTCCTCTCCTCTACAGGGTCAACGACCGTTGCTAATAGGTAATGTGGCTCTCCCTCTAAAACGCACATGAATATGGATCGAACATGAATCAGCAAGGCAATGTCGCTACCCATTACCAACTTTTAACCTTTTCCTTTTGCTAGAGAGGGTCGCGTTCATGTGATGCTGATATTAGATTTCTGAAATTTTCATGAATCATAGTCACTCAAAGCACACGTGTCTCTAAATAGATAACTGTTGTGGAACTTTGTGCATGGTTTACAAAAGAAACGTTCATTGAGTCGCAGTTAATTATTTTTTTTACGATGGAATTATTTTGGGTGCTAGAAAGAGAGATACTGTATACACCTGATGGCTTCAGTATGTCCAGGAGGCCCCAGTGTCCAGTGATACAAAAGTCCCTAAGCTCATTCTTGTCGCCCAAAAGGAGGAAGGTGAACTACCTAAAAATTGCAGTTTCAACCTGCAGTCCACCGTGCAGTGTGTCTTAGAAAATGTTGTAATAGTGTAAGAAACAATAATAGTACAGGAAAGAGTAAGAATATAAGAAATAAAAGGTATTAATGTGCCTTGGAAAATTAGCAGTGTAAAAATTATTGCCATGAACACAAGACAATAATAATGATAAAGCTGGCATGAGATGTGTGTGTGTGTGTGTGTGTGTGTGTGTGTGTGTGTGTGTGTGTGTGTCAACTGCATAGCCACGTAGTGTTACATAATTTCACAAGCACGGTCGTCAGTATTGAAGGAAAGAGTATAGGAGGACAAGGAGGTGGAAAGGAGTTGTGATGGGACTTAACTGCATTGTCCGAACTTAGGGCTGGATTTTATTATGCCATTGAAGATCTCTTGACACCTCTTCTTTAACAATTTTCGCTGCAAATAACTCCTCAATATCAAACTGTCCCAGAGTTAAAGCTACATAAATTGGAAAAGACAATGGTAAGGTATAGCACGGAGAAGAAATAGCTAAGGAAGAGGTGCAAAGAAACCTTCCATGCTACTTCAAATGCATTCCCACAATTTTCACGTTAACTAAAAACTTCTCAAATGAGGAAAAAGCTGTGAACCAACTTACTAATCCACGCTGCCATGACGCAATGTTTATTTCATGTTATACTACCAGGGGTACCCGGCGTTGCCCGAGCCAAAAAGACTAGCATTCTTATCGTATTTCTTCTAGTTAAATCCTTCTTTTAATTCCGGAGAGACCTCTTATGCTTTTGAAGGGAGATAATAAGAAGTTCAGGAACTTTCTATTTCAGCTTTTGCAGACTAACGCACAGTATTTGTGCTCACTTGTTTACTATTACCAGTGACCTTTAATGACCTCGGAGGTCAACCTCACATAGCCTATGTCCGAACTGGAGGTCATGTGAACGTCCATCCCAAAATCTGGGCTGCTGGGTCCAGTCGTTCGAGCGTGTATTACCTGTGACCTCAAATGATCTACCAGTGACCTCAAATGACCTTGGAGGTCAACCTCACATAGCCTATGCCCGAACTGGAGGTCATGTGAGTCTCCAAGCCAAAAAATTGGGCTGCAGAGGTACCCGGCGTTGTCCGGGCCAAAAACGAGAACAATCTATCGGTGACCTCAAATGACCCAGATCTGAGTTATGACCTGCTTATAACCACTCTTGGGTCCCCCTGATTCAGAATATATATGGGTCTGGGAGTCTTCGTCCCGTGGTTTGGGGGTGATGGAAGGACAAACAAACATACAAACAACTCGGCTCATATATATATATATATAGAGATATATATATATATATATATATAGATATATATATATATATAGTGGGAATATCTTTAAGAGAGAGGAAAAGATCAACTTGGGTGAGAGAGCAGACTAAAGTTAAATATATTATAGAAGTTATAAAAGAACAGAAATGGAGGTGGTCAGGCCATGTAGCAAGAATAAGGGATAACCGATGGAGCAATAGGCTGACCGGACACCAAAAAAATGTAAGCGTAGCAGAAAAAGGCCAGACAGGAGATGGAGAGATGAGATAGAGAAATTTGCAGGGAAAACGTGGCAAAGATTGGCTCAGTCAAGGAATTCGTGAAATTGGACTGCAAGATGATTTTATTAAGCTTTGGAAAGACTTTTCGAAATAGTTTTGATAGTCTTCATTAATCCCTTCACTGATTGAGGCATTTCCTGAGACCGAGTGATAAACATGGGGGAGGTTTGGAGGAAGTATGAGAGGTGTTAGGGAGAGAGAGAGAGAGAGAGAGAGAGAGAGAGAGAAGGGGGAGACTGTAAAGCTGCAGCCAAATTTTCACCTCTTTCTATGACGTCCTGGGAAACAACCTTTTAAATCCTTAATCACGTGAACGACATTTGAATTATGATTTTTATTCCAGGATGGTTAGGGTTACAGAGCGATTCAATTTGGTCCCTGCCTCCCTCCCTCCCTGTCGTCCTTTAGCTTATACTTTCGTCTTATGTTTGTCTGTCTGCTTGTCCTGCAACTGTCTGTTTTATCTATCAGTCTACCCTTTAGTCTCTCTCTCTCTCTCTCTCTCTCTCTCTCTCTCTCTCTCTGTGAATGTGGTTTGTGTATGTGTGTGTGTGTGTGTGTGTGTGTGTGTGTGTTCGCTTTTACGTGCGTACATCCGCTCATCTCTCTCTCTCTCTCCCTCTTTCTCTCTCTCAACCCTTCTGCTCTTTCTTTCTTTTCTTCGCCCACTCTTCTTTTCCCCCTTTCCTTTCCTTCCCTTCCCTTCCCCATTCGTCCTCCCTAACCCACCTGCCATTACATTTTTTATTATTTCGTTTCCTCTCGTCTTATTTCATCCTTCCTTATTCCACTTCTTCTTTTCCACATTTCATTCTTCTTCTTTTTTTTTCATTCATTATCCTTTCTAGGTTTCCTCATCTTTCCCTCCCTCCCTCTCTCTGTCCATCCTTGCTCCTCTCTGTCCGTCCGTCTCTCCAACTATCCCTCCTCCCTTTTCCCATCATCTTCCCCCTTTCTCTCTATCTCCATTACTTTGTATTCTCTCCATCTATTCTCTCTTTGTGTCTCTCGTCTTATCATCTATCCTATCCTATCCTATCCTTTCATTCTAACTTACCACCTTTTTATCCTTCCTCCCTCCCTCTGTCCCTAACCTTCTTTCCTCCTTCCCTCCCTGCCTGCAAGCCTTTGTCATCTCCTGGACTCACAGCGCGTCAAGCAAGATTAGAATACGTATATTGTCACCTTCCCAGGGAACGATAGAGGTGTAGTAGGATCCAAGATTGTATAAGGAGGATCAAAGAGGATTAAAGAACAATAACGCATGTGTTTGTGTGAATGTTTGTGTGAGTGCATTTGTGTCGAAGAGTTGTAAACTGTCTGTGGAACGAAAGAGAGAGAGAGAGAGAGAGAGAGAGAGAGAGAATATGTTTGAGTGTGTGTATGTGTATGTGTGTTTCACAACTTAACTCCAAGCGAAGACATGCCCTTCAAATAGCACACTCCTTAATCACACACAAAGCCAAACAGAAGCAGAAAAACAAATACAAAAGGGAAGCCTGACTACACAAGCACACTTACACACACACACACACACACACACACACACACACACACATTAGAAACACATGTAAAGTACTTGTAGCGATATTTCTCTCTCTCTCTCTCTCTCTCTCTCTCTCTCTCTCTCTCTCTCTGCACTGCATCAGTTCTCCCCAAAGAGAGAGAATTGATCGTTAAATTAAATAATTTTTAGTTCCCTCCTCAAGAACTTGAATTTCCGACGAGTGGACCTCCGTATAATTTTGGAGTGGAAGGGTACGTGAAGGAACAGACGAGAGAGAGAGAGAGAGAGAGAGAGAGAGAGAGAGAGAGAATGTAGTTTTCTCATGTTTACAGCAATGTTCCTGTGTCCATAACTATGTGTGCATGTAAATGTGTCCTTGGGTGTGAGTGCATGTGTGTCTGACCAATGATTGAGTGCATTTGTGTTGGAGGAGCAGTAAGTTGTGTCTGGGAAGAGAGAGAGAGAGAGAGAGAGAGAGAGAGAGAGAGAGAGAGAGTTAGACGGGGGGGATGGGGAAAGTGTTGAAGAACATCTAATAGATGAGGAAGAGGAAATGGAGAGTCCATTCAGGCCTTTGTAGTAATAATGAAAGTTGTAACATCAGTGGTAATTGTATTGGTTATGGTAGTTGTGCTATGTGTGGTAGCTGTGGTGGGTGTGGTGGTTGTGGTGGTAAATGTGTAAGTTGTCTGAGTTTGTAACTATTGTGTCTTTGGGGAGGGAGCAAGTTCACTTCACACATCCCCCCCCCCCGTCTCTCTCTCTCTGTATACAGTATATATTAATAGATAGATAGATAGATACCTTTCCCTGCCTCCATTCCTTACACTTCCTCCCACCCTTCCATACTCCCTACCCTTCTCAACCTGCCTCCCTACCACTGCCTGCCTATTGCCTACAACACAGCCTGTCTACCTACCACCCTGCCTGCATGCCTGCCAACCTTCTCTTTGTCACCCTGCCTCCCTACCAATGCCTGCCTATTGCCTACCACACAACCTGTCTACCTACCACACTGCCTACCTGTCTACCACACTTTGTACCTGCCTACCACCTTTTCTACCTGCCTAGCACCACTTCTGTCTCCCTACCTCTCTTAAAGAATGAAAAGGGAGACAGGTGGTATACCTGTCTCCCTTTCCATTCTTTCTACCTGCCTAAATCCCAGACCTCATCCCTACTGCTCTGCCTCCCTTATCATACTGCATGCCTGCCAACCACCCTGCCTCCATTTCCCTGTACCAACTTGCCTGCCTACCTCCCTGTCTGCCTCTTTACCGCCCTTCCTGCTAGCCTACCGCCCTGCCTGCCTGTCTGCCACCTTACTGCCTGTCCAATGCCTGCCTGCCTGCCTGCCTGTCGCTCTGCCTGTCCGCCTATGGCCCCAGCTTCCTGCCCATTGTCCTGCCTTCAGACCACTTTGCTGCCTGCCTACCACCCCAGCAGCCTGCCTACCATTCTCCCTACTTACCAACCACCCTGCCTGCTTGTCTGCCACCCTGCCTGTCTGCCACCTTTCGTGATTGTCTACGACCCTGCCTGCCCAAGACCCTGACTGCCTGCTCACCACCCTGCCTGCTAACACTCCTGCCTGCCTGCCTTCCTCACCTGACTATGTTTCTTGGTTAATCATCTTCTATAGGTCTCTCTGATGCCTTATCGCGCATCCTTATGATTTTAGTCTACTACTCCTCCCGTTCTTCCCCTCTTCTAATTTTCCTTTTTCTTCTCCTCATCTTCCTCTTCCATCTTTTTCCTCCTTCTCCTACTCCTTCTCCTCCTCTTCCCTCTTCTTATAATCATCCTTCTCCTCATCATCAATTATTCTTTGTCCTTTCTTGTTTCTCTCCCTCTCCTGCCTATTTAGTCATGAAATTGCCCTCTCTCTCTCTCTCTCTCTCTCTCTCTCTCTCTCTCTCTCTCTCTCTCTCTCTCTCTCTCTCTCTCTCTCTCTCTTGATTAAGACGAATGCAGGAAATGAATTATGGAGAAGGGAAATCGAGAGAATAATGGGACAGAGAGAGAAATTTTTTTTTTTCCAAATTATACGAAGCTATAGACATGATAGCTGAAAGAAAGGTTTTTAAGTTAAATGTTGAATCGGTAATATATTAGCTTCTGGGAACAATTATCATAGTTTCCCTTCCACATACAACTTATGGATTGATGAGTTAAAAACTCAGGTGTCAGGAGCGTCGACCTGATTTGTCGTGTCTGCAATGCGGAGATTAACCTTATTTCTAATTTCCAATGAGATTTTTTTTTTAAATTCAAATTAGCGGTGATTTTACAGCATAAAGTAACCCCAATTATGAACTAGTTATGGCTGACAGCATCCGCTTTAGGGGTAGTTGAAACCATTTTCCTGGAGTGATGTCTGTATAATCTAATTTTTGTGAAATCCTAAATATGTAACTGCCCCAGAAGTACTGAACATGGATTGCGAAACACTCTCAATCACTTCCAAACTCAGAAGACATTTCTTAGAGTGAAAATTTCACATTTAGTAAACATAAGAAATCGATTGCCACTAAAGAGCTGGCATTTGAGGTGTTTAAGAACAATAAGTTTAAATTGATGAAGCAAGGGACAAACGTCGAATTAGTATGTTTTTTTATCTTTAGTATTAGCTCTTTAAAATTAAAAGGAGTCTCCAGATGGAATGTAAAAAAAAAAGAATATTTACGATATAAAGATTCGTGTTACACCATAAGCCACATTTTCTTTGGGTAAAATCCATGATAATTGTGATACCTGGTGAGAAGGAATATTGATAAGCTTTAGACTCATAAATTTATACGACGAAGTGTAAACACTATCGCAATACCGAGATATATCATTACCATTTATAAATTTATTCATCACCGAAGAAATATGGTGCATGTCAGCTAAAAAAAATGCAGGTTGAACGAGCTGTGAACTGTATTAATGTCGTTTGAAGACTGGTTTGGATTTTTACGTTAGGAATAGGGTCATTTGTGACTTTTTTATTTGGGGTTGCAACTTCAGACAAAAAGGTGGTCGTGTTTTTGTTACGGTTAAAGCATCCGATTTAGGAGTAATTCAAAACTATTGTGCATGAGTGATTATAAAAACTTTGTACTTGAGGGCGAAAACACTAAATATGCAACATCCACAAATGTACTCTAAATTGCCTAGGAAACACCCCCAATTATATGTAAAATTCCGAAAACATTATTGATGGTACGAAAATTTCGTTTCGTAGAGAAAATCAGTAACAATTCTATAGGAGGTAATACGTGCGATGAAACCGATACACGAGAATAGAAATCTGGTATTTGAGGGGTTTAAGATCATAGAGTTTCGTTTGATTAGAGACATGGAAAACACTTGGAACTCATTTTAACTGTCAATCTGAGAAACACGATCATATACAAAAGTTGGATTATTTTCGCAGAATGACGGTTCATGTGATATTATTATTCATATTCGCCAAGTAAAGGCACTTCGAAAGGTAATAAATCGTTAACAAGAAAATAGTTTAGGTATTATCAGACATATATTAGTAGGGAAATGAAAATACATATCCGCACTGGGATATATAAATTATAAACATTACTTGGGTCCCCATAAAAAAGTTTTATTTTTCATGTTGAATCTTTAAAAAAAAAATCAGGTTTCAGGAGCTCCGACCTGAATTGACGTGTCTGTCATCTTGAGATTAACTGGATTATAAATATCCGATGGGTCTATTGGCACTTTTTCTTCATTCTTCTTAGCCTTGACCTCATAGATAAAAGGTAGCGCCAACTGTGAACCAGTTACGGCTGATAACATCCTCTTTAGAGGTAATTCAAACCATTTTACTTGTCATGGCTGTATAATCTTGATTTTGATCGATATCACATAATATACAATCTTCAGAAATGTACTCGATATTGATTGCGACAAACCAGCAATTATTTCCAAAATAAGAAGACAATTCTCTGTGTGAGAAAATCACATTTTATATACATATAACAAGAACTTTATTGACAGGTAAAAATAGGTGGCATCTGAAGTGTTTAATAACATTAATTTTGAACTGATGTGGGGTCATCGAAACAAGCGAGAAACCTCGAATAAGAATTCTTTTATATTTGTAGTAGCACTTGAAAATTAAATCAAGCCTTCC
>NC_137031.1:19641803-19839303 GCF_032717465.1 Coenobita brevimanus
AGTTGTCCCAAATTTTACTCTATAGGCTTCAGGAACAAGCTCATAGGCCTTAAGAATCAAGTTCTCCAACGACATCATAGTTATCACGATTGATCCTGAGGCAAAGATGCATAGAAGATTACTTGAGCTTTACCGGTGAGAACAGTTTGAAGGAGTACTGGCCAATACTTTTTGGGCCAATTAAAACTCTGTAGCTACCCTCTCAAACAAATGAAAATACTTTGTTAAATCAGATTCATTAAAAGAAGAGGGACAAGTTTAACATTTTTAGCCACATCAAAATCATCAGAGCTAGATGATCCAGTTCCCACCTTGTTTCATGCGATACTCATGGTCTGCCTGAATTGTGAAGCTAGTTTCAATTTGTGCCTGAGCCTTCCTGAATACGAGCATTTGCCTGAAATTCAGCCTCCTTAGCACGAGCCTCCTGCAGGGCTAGCTGTAACTTAGCTAATTCAATCTGCGTTTACTCATTTGGGAGGAGTTACATTAAACAAACTTTCATTAATCATGTCAACAATTTGATCCTTAGAATGATGTGATGAACAGCAATTCCCCAATTGTTGATGGCAACAAGCTTAAGTTCATTCTTTGTTCTGTTTTCTTCTACATCACACACTGTTTGCACATTTTGACAAAAAATCCTTTTGGCTTCACTCAAGCGTAGTAATAGTAGACATCATGAATAAATCACAGTCACAAAATATCAAGCAATATCCTTATGATAATATCCTGAATATCCTGATAAGAGGTCGCTTAAAATTTATGTTACGGAACAGAGAAAAATGTCCCGCAAAAGTTCCAGGTTCAAAACAAAGAAGGTTAGGTAAAATTACAAGTTAAAGTTTAATGCTCAAACTAACAACAAAACATTCAGGGACTCATAAGGATAATTGTAATGGCAAAAAAACAGGTTAAATATATATGTTAACGCTGCAATAGCCTCTATTAACACGAAAGTAGTAAGTGTAAATTTATCTAAGTCAGCCCCAAGACAAAATGACAATACTGGGTAATACTCAGTGAATGCAAGTTATATTGTTACAGATACAAAATATTATCAAAAATGACCAACAAAAACACATGAATCACAAAACCTTACTAGGCCTAAGAATGAATCTTATGCTACACAGTATAAGAAAAAATGCAACAACAGTTATACTCAAATTACACAGCTGCTAGATGGTTGGAGACTTCCTGAGCACTCACAATAATAACCATTACAGGGAGTGACAGAGATGTGAACAAAATGAGGAGTAGATCTAAGTGGCAATAATGCAGAGACAGAGCTCATTATATGTAAGGGGCCGGCAGAGCTTGATACAACTTGGAAAAAGCTGACGACGCAAATGAAGCCAGAGGGGACAAAGAGTTGACACTCCTGCTCTGGAACAACAGAAAGAACGACTCACTCTACTATAACGGTAGAAGGGGGAGTGAGGTAGAACACAGCTCGTGATCAAACATGCAGCATAGTGTACGTTAGAATTACACAAAGGATGATGAAATCATAGGCTTAGGTAACACCTCCCCCACAAAGAAAAAGAAATTCACAAAGGAAATTTCTTATTACTCTCAAAACAATCTGGGTCTAAAGTCCCCAGAGGCTAAGCCAATCTGCAATAACATTTTCTTTCCCCTTGACATGTTGTATGTCCCAATGAATACTCCTGAAGAAGTGTTTTTTAGACTCCATCCTGTCAATCTCTGATTTTTATCTTTAACTTACTAAGGAATTTCAGTGGCTTATGATCGGTATAAATGACTATGGGGTCAAAATCCAGGAACACAAATAAAATGAAAATGCTGTAAACAAAAATCAAGATGCCAAAAGCTCTTTCTCAATAGTTGAGTAGTTCTTTTGAGGTGTGGGAGTGAATTTCTTACTGTAATAAGATAGGCCAGCGTGTTTCAATACCCTGATCATCCTTCTTGCAGCAAAACAGCCCCTAAGCTCTTGTATCATCTTGCATCAACCCAGCCATCTTAAAGTTGCTTAGCAAAATTTGGAGTAGCGAGCACTGGCTGACTTTAATAGGATAGCTTTAAGTTTTGCAGAAAGAGGATTCACAGTTATAGGTCCTAAACAAATCTGACTCACTTTTTGGTAGGTCTGTAAGTGGTGATACAAGAATTGAAAAGTTAAGAACAAATCTCCTGTAATAACCTACCATTCCCAAAAATCTTTGTAGCATCTTTCCTACTTTTAGGTCTGGGAAGATCACTTATAACCTAGGAACCTTAGCTCCTGGTGGTCTGCAACATGTCCATCACCAATTACGTGTAGGTACTGAACTTTACAGCTTGACCAAACTCTACACTTTGATAAAATTAGGGCTACAAGATTAGCCTTGAACCAAACGCCTCAAGAAATTTACTGACATGGCATAGGTGATCTTTCCAGTTGTCACTGAAGATTAATACATCATCAATATAAACAACACACCCTGCCAAACCCTCTGTTACAACATTCATGTGAGCTTCTGAAATGTGTGTGGCTGGTGCATTCTTCGTACCGTATGGCATTTTAGAACATGCAAAAGTCTTTCCTAGTGTTACAGAAACATGAGACCTCCTCTTAGCACTTTCAGGTCATAGGTACTTGCCAGTATCCCTTTAACAAATCAAACTTCCATTATGTACACTAGGCCTTTCCGATCTTGTCTATCCAATCTTCCACACGAGGGAGAGGGTAAGTGTCTCTTTTGGTTATCTGATTAACACAGTCTAGTAGTCACTGCAAAGCCAGCTGTGACCCACACTGGCTTAGGGACTAAAGTGACAGGAGAACTCCACACGCCTTCTGGACAGGGCTCAATCATCTTGTGGTCCAACAGGCCAGGTCCAGCTCCTTCTCGATGAAAGGTGAACTTTCCACTGGGTTACACACGGTAAGGAGGCAATTTAATTGGTTTTGCGTGCCCCAAATATCGACATCATGCATCAACACAGTGGTTCTTCCTGGAGTGGGCACAGGAACACTTCTGCGGGTACTCCTGCAGTAATGCCGAAAACCTCCTGCCTTTCCTCGGGAGCTAGATGAGAAAGCTTAGTCTGGAGATCATTCATGATATCAGGATTCTTCCCAAAGCTATCACTCAGGCTCATGCTGCACTTGGGAGAACTTCACTTGCAGACTCTGGTGGGTAAATTGCGCTACAGTGCAGACTGGATTATTTTCGTCCCGCCCCGGTGATGATAACTTTAGCATTGTTGATGTGACAAAGTTGCTTCTTCTTTCTACGATCTGGTGTGGCGATGACATAGTTGACATCACTGAGTTTCTTCTCCACGAAATAAGGACCACTAAACTTGGCTTGAAGAGGTTGGGGTCCATGCACCTGCAGCAGCAATCAAAACTCTGATCCCCTGGCTAAAAGTGGCGTAACCTGGACTTCTTATCATATCAAGTCTTCATCTATCTCCTGAGCAGCTCCTAAATTCTCTCTCGCCAGCTGTTGCAAAGCAGTGGACAGCCGTTCTTTGAACTTCATCACATACTCCAGTGGGCAGGTTGATTGTCATCTTTCTCCGACAGCCAGGGGGCATTCCTTGAAGTAACTTAAGGGGTCCTCTTACTTCATGGCACAAACAGTAGTTCAAAAGGTGAGAAGCCCAGTGATTCATTTGGAGATTCTCTTGCGGCAAATACAACGAATCAATGGAAGACCTTTGTCCCAGACTTTCTGATGTTCCAAACAGTATTTCTTGAGCATCGATTTGAGTGTTTGATGATATCTCCAACGCTCTCTTGGGTCTGGGGATGGTAAGCTGAAGACGTGATCTGGGTGGTGCCCAACTATTTCAGAGACTGCTTGAAAACATTTGACGATGAAATTACTTACCCGGTCGGACTGGTACCTCATTGGGCAGACCAAACTTTGTGAAGAACCCTAGGCGATTTCCTTGACCATTGTTCTTTGCTGAGATATTTCTAAGTGGAAAATGACTTCAGTGATAACGAGAAAGCCATATCAATCAGGGTCAACACATAAGAAAATCCTGAAGAAGTCTTAGGAAGAGGGCCCACAATATCCACCAACACACAGGTGAAAGCAAGCGCCTCAAAAGGAGGAATGGGAACTAGAGGTGCAACCTTTTCGGTCTGATTACACTTCCCGATCAACTTGACACAGGTGTGACAAGATCTTAACAATAGGGAAACATCTCCTGAAGATACCTAAGGGCAGTAGAAGTGTTTCAAAATGCTTTAACAGTCTTCCTTTCACTCCAAGGTGTCCTGCCAAACTGGAATCGCGAGCCACTCTAATGATATCCTGCCTCACAAACACGAGGGATGACAACTTGATGCCTATAACCTCCCATTCACAGTCAGGCTGATGCTGTTGGGTGGTCTCCACTTCCTCATAAGTACTCCTGACTTTATATAATAAACAAGTAGAAACACCAGCTGACTCTTCCTTCACTGCATAGCAGAGTTAGCTAGACCTTTCAACTCCTGAAAAAGGGTCAGCAACCTGCAACTCAACCCAAACTCTTGACGAGACAAATTATCAAACACTACGGGGTACTGCAACATCTGGTGAGTGGTCCAAATTAGTATAGAAAAGTGTCAGCTAGGCTAAAGACATCATCTTCATCATTATCCTCTAAGTCACCATTAACCTAGACTTAGCCCTAGTGACATCACATGCTAAGAGAACACATCAGGTGCAGCATCATTAAATCCTGGGCCCGCAGTCATCTGGCTACTTTCAGACAACTGAGGAGCTGGACACACTTGACTCTCCACCAATATCATTTCCAAGTAAGAAAGTTACACCTGACATTGGGAGTGTCTCGAACCAAACCCTAAATCCATAACGGAACCATTAACAAAACCAGACTCTAATTCACTCTGCACAGAGGGACAGAGAAGTTTTAAATTATTCCCTTTTTACTAACCTTGGGTAAGATTACAGTTCTCATCAGAGGAATTAACATTAGAGCCTAGAACACTGGTCAGCATAATGGCAGATTGGCAAGCACCTGTATCACGATATATTTTAACTGATTTCCTGTCATTACTGTCCAGAGGACTGACAAAACCATCAGACAGGAAATTAGCACATGAACTCTTGAGAGTGTCACCCACGTTACTGCTCTTCAAAAGAGGAGCTCCATCATGAGAATTTAAGTTACTCACTCACAGCAGGTTTCAGTTAACTCATGCTAGTTAAAGAATTCTGGGGAAGTCCTCAAGGGTGGACACTAGACCAAACTGACTTGAATATTTAAAGACTCCTTTTTTGTTCACATCACGCTGTCTCTCTCTCCGTAGTATAACGAAGCTTACTGACAATAAGTACATTTACTTTTCTGAAATCTAGAGAGGGTGAAGCTGGTATTTACTTCCTGAGAAATATCATCTTTATTCTCTTTCCTGTTACTCTAGTACTCTGAAAGTAGAGGCAACGTTAACTTACTCCCTCAGCTTCTCCTTTTTTCTCTAGAATATCTCTCTGTGAGTGTAGAACGTATTCATCAGCTAAAACTACAGCATCAGACAAATTATCTATTCTTCTCTCATCAAGATATAGGCTTACATCTTAATACTAATACACCTTTTGAAGTCACTCCAGCAAAATCATCTGCTTTAATTCTGTCAAAATCAGAATCCACATTCTCAAGAATTTATAGCCACTGGTCTAACAGATCTTCTTTGATTTTTGCATACTCAACATGGGATTGCTTAGATCTTGCTTATAAGTTGTCTCACTAAATTTTACTCTATAGGCTTCAGGAACAAGCCTCATGTAGGCCTTAAGAATCAAAAGTTCTTAACGACATCAATACAATTATCAGATTGATCCTGAGGCAAAGATGCATAAGTTACTTGAGAAGCTTTACCGGGTGAGAACAGTTTGAAGGAGTACTGGCCAATACTTTGGGCCAATTAAAACCTGTAGCTACCCTCTCAAACAAATGAAAATACCTTTGTTAAATCAGATTCATTAAAAAGAAGGGATGTGCTTAACATTTTTAGCCACATCAAAAATCATCAGAGCTAGATGATCCAGTTCCACCTTGTTTCATGCGATACCTACATGGTCTGCCCTGAATCCTAGCTTCAGTTCAATTTGGTGCCTTGAGCCCTCCTGAATACTGAGCATTTGCCTGGAAATTCAGCCTCATGCTTAGCAGAGCCTCCTGCAGGGTAGCTAGCTGTAAACTTAGCTAATTCAATCTGCACGGTTTGCTCATTTGGGAGGAGTTACATGTAAACAAACTTTCCATTAATCATGTCAACAATTTTGATCCTTAGAATGATGAGAGCGAACAGCAATTCCCAATTGTTGGAGCAACAAGCTTAAGTTCATTCTCTTTGGGTTCTTGTTTTCTACATCACACACTGTTTGCTGTAACATTTGACAAAAAATCTTTGGGCTTCATCAAGCGTAGTAATAGTAGACATCATGAATAAATCACAGGTCACAAATAAATATCAAGCAATATCAACTTATGATAATATCCTGAATATCCTGATAAGAGAGGTCGCCAAATTTATGTTACGGAACAGAGGTTGAAAATGTCCCGCTTAAAGTTCCAGGTTCAAAACAAAGAGTTAGTGTAAAATTACAAGTTAAAGTTTAATGCTCAAACTAACAACAAAACATTCAGGACTCATAAGGATAATGTAATGGCAAAAAACAGGTTAAATATATGGTTTAACTGCTGAAATAGCCTCTATTAATGATCACTGAAAATTAGCAAGTGTAAATTTATCTAAGTCTGAAGCCCTGATAAAATGACAATACTAGATAATACTTCAGTGAATGCTAAGTTATATTATTACAGATACAAAATATTATCAAAAATGACTGACAAAAACACATGAATCACAAAAACCTCACTAGGCCTAAGAATTAACAAACTCCATGCTACACAGTACAAGAAAAAAAATGCAACAACACTCCTTTATACTCAAATTACACAGCTGCTAGATGGTTGGAGACTTCCTGAGTACATTCACAATATTAACCGTACAGGGGAGGACAGAGATGTGAACAAAATGAGGAGTAGATCTAAGTGGCAATATAATGCAGAGGGAACCAGAGCTCATTACTATAGGGGCCGGCAGAGCTTGATACAACTTGGTAAGAAGGACGCGCAAATGAAGCCAGGAGGGGACAAAGAGTTGACTTACTCCTGCTCTGAACAACAGAGAAAAAAGAACGACTTACTCTACTATAACGGTAGAAGGGGGAGGAGGAGAACACGCTCGTGAGTCAAACATGCAGCATAGTGTACGTTAGAATTACACAAAGGATGATGAAATCATCAGGCTATGTAACACTCTCCCCACAAAGAAAAAGAAAATTTACAAAGGAAATTTCTTATTACTCTAAAACAATCTGTCTAAAAGTCTAGATAAGCAATCTGCAATAACATTTTCTTTCTTTCCCTTGAAGCATGTTGTATGTCTAATGAATACTCCTGAAGAAGTTAGGACTCCATCTTGTCAATCTCTGATTTTTATCTTTAACTTACTAAGGAATTTCAGTGGGTTATGATCGGTATAAATGACTCATGGGGTCAAAAACCAGAACACAAATAAAATGAAAAAAATGCTGTAAACACAAAAATCAAGGCCAAAGCTCTTTCTTTCAATAGTTGAGTAGTTCTTTTCGAGGTGGAGTGAATTTCTTACTGTAATAAGATACAGCGTGTTCAATACCCTGATCATCCTCTTGCAGCAAAACAGCTCCCAGCTCCTGTATCACTTTGCATCAAACAGCCATCTTAAAAGTTAGCTTTAGCAAAATTTGGAGTAGTGCAGCACTGAAGCTGCAGCTTAATAGGATAGCTTTAAGTTTGCAGAAGAGAGGATTCAAGTTATCAGGTCCAAACAAATTTAACTCACTTTTTCAGTAGGTCTGTAAGTGGTGATACAAGAATTGAAAAGTTAAGAACAAATCTTCCTGTAATAAATCCTACCATTCCCAAAAATCTTTGTAGCTCCTTTTCCTACTTTTAGGTCTGGGAGAAGATCACTTTATAACCTGAACCTTAGCTCCTGGTGGTGCAAACATGTCCATCACCAATTACGTACCCAAGGTACTGAACTTTAGCTTGAATTCAAACTCACACTTCTGACAAATTAGCTACAAGATTTAGCCTTGAACCAAAATCGCTCAAGAAATTTACTGACATGGCATAGGTGATCTTTCCAGTTGTCACTGAAGATTAATACATCATCAATATAAACAACACATACACCTGCAAACCCTCCAGGTTACAACATCTGCATGAGCTTCTTAGAAATGTGGCTGGTGCATTCTTCGTACCGTATGGCATTACAGAACATGCAAAAGTTCTTTCTTCCTAGTGTTACAAAACATGAGACCTCCTTAGCTACTTTTCAGTAAACATAGGTACTTCGCCAAGTATCCCTTTAACAAATCAGGAACTTTACTTATGTACCTAGCCTTTCCGATCTTGTCTATCCAATCTTCCACGAGGGAGAGGGTAAGTGTTCTGTTTTGGTTATCTGATTAACACGTCTGTAGTCAATGCAAAGCCGCTGTGACCCACCTGGCTTAGGGACTAAAGTGACAGGGAGAACCTCCCACACGCTTCTGGACAGGGCTCAATCATCTTAGTGGTCCAACAGGTAGTCAAGCTCCTTCTCGATGAAAGTGAACTTTCACTGGGTTCACACGGTAAGCGAGGCAATTTAATTGGCTTTGCTAGTCTCCAACATCGTACATCATGCATCAACACAGTGGTTCTTCCTGGAGTGGCACGGAACACTTGCGGGTACTCCTGCAGTAATGCCAGAAAACTCCTGCCTCTTCCTCGGGAGCTAGATGAGAAAGCTTGAGTCTGGAGATCATTCACATGATATCAGGATTCTTCCCAAAACTATCACTCAGGCTCATGCTGCATGGGAGAACTTCACTTGCAGCACTCGGGTGGAACAGCTACAGTGCAGACTGGATTATTTTCGTCCCGCCTGTGATATAACTTTAGCATGTTGATGTGACAAAGTTGCTTCTTCTTTCTACGATCTGGTGTGGCGATGACATAGTTGACATCACTGAGTTTCTTCTCCACGAAATAAGGACCACTAAACTTGGCTTGAAGAGGTTGCCCATGCACCGGTAGCAGAATCAAAACCTGATCCCCTGGCTAAAAGTGGCGTAACCTGGACTTCTTATCATATCAAGTCTTCATCTTCTCCTGAGCAGCTCCTAAATTCTCTCTCGCCAGCTGTAAAGCAGTGGACAGCCGTTCTTTGAACTTCATCACATACTCCAGCAGGTTGACGTCATCTTCCTCCGACAGCCAGCATTCCTTGAGTAACTTAAGGGTCCTCTTTACTTCATGGCCAAACAGTAGTTCAAAAGGTGAGAAGCCCAGTGATTCATTTGGAGATTCTCTTGCGGCAAATACAACGAATGGAAGACCTTTGTCCCAGACTTTCTGATGTTCCAAACAGTATTTCTTGAGCATCGATTTGAGTGTTTGATGATATCTCTCCAACGCTCCTTGGGTCTGGGGATGGTAAGCTGAAGACGTGATCTGGGTGGTGCCCAACTATTTCAGAGACTGCTTGAAAACATTTGACATGAAATTACTTACCCGGTCGGACTGTACCTCCTTGGGCAGACCAAACTTTGTGAAGAACCCTAGCATTTCCTTGACCACGTTCTTTGCTGAGATATTTCTAAGTGGAATGACTTCAGGATAACGAGTAGCCATATCAATCAGGGTCAACACATAAGAAAATCCTGAAGAAGTCTTAGGAAGAGGGCCCACAATATCCACCAACACACAGGTGAAAGGCGCCTCAAAAGGAGGAATGGGAACTAGAGGTGCAACCTTTTCGGTCTGATTACACTTCCCGAC
This sequence comes from Coenobita brevimanus, assembly GCF_032717465.1. Taxonomy (NCBI): domain Eukaryota; kingdom Metazoa; phylum Arthropoda; class Malacostraca; order Decapoda; family Coenobitidae; genus Coenobita; species Coenobita brevimanus. The sequence continues at coordinate 19,651,656 of NC_137031.1, forward strand.
AACTTGACAGGTGTGACAAGACTTACAATACCAGGAAACATCCCTGAAGATACCTGGGCAGTAGAAGTGTTTCAAAATGCGTGCCACAGTCTTCCTCACTCCAAGGTGTCCTGCCAAACTGGAATCATGAGCCACTCTAATGATATCCTGCCTACAAACACGAGGGATGACAACTTGATGTACAACCTCCCATTCACAGTCGGCTGATGCTGTTGGGGGTCTCCACTTCCTCATAAGTACTCCTGACTTTATATAATAACAAGTAGAAGCACCAGCTGACTCTTCCTCACTGCAAGCAGAGTTAGCTAGACCTTTCAACTCAGGGTCAGCAACCTGCAACTCAACCAACTCTTGACGAGACAAATTATCAACGCTACGGGGTACTGCCTCATCTGGTGAGTGGTCCAAATTAGCAAGAAAAGTGTCAGCTAGGCTAACATCATCTTCATCATTATCCTCTAAGTCACCAGTAACTTTAGACTTAGCCCTAGTGACATCACATGCAGAGAACACATCAGTGACATCACAATCCTGGGCCGCAGTCACTGGCTCACTAGACAACTGAGGAGCTGGACACACTTGACTTCCACCAATATCATTTCCAAGTAAGAAAGTTACACCTGACATTGGGAGTGTCTCAACCAAACCCAACCATAACGGAACCATTAACAAAACCAGACTCTAATTCACTCTGCACAGAGGGACAGAGAAGTAATTATTCCCTACACCTTGTAAGATTACAGTTTCATCAGAGGAATTAACATTAGAGCCTAGAACACTGGTCAGCATAAGGGATTGGCAAGCACCTGTATCACGATATATTTTAACTGATTTCCTGTCATTACTGTCCAGAGGACTGACAAAACCATCAGACAGGAAATTAGCACATGAACTCTTGAGAGTGTCACCCACTGTTCCTGCTCCAAAGAGGAGCTCCATCATGAGAATTTAAGTTACTCCTCAAAGCAGGTTCAGTTAACTCAGTTAAAGAATTCTGGGAAGTCTCAAGGGTGGACACTAGTCCAACTGACTGAATATTTAAAGACTCCTTTTGTTCACATCACGCTGTCTCCTGAAACATCTTCCGTAGTATAACGAAGCTTACTACAATAAGTACATTTACTTTTCTGAAATCTAGAGGTGAAGCTGGTATTTACTTCCTGAGAAATATCATCTTTATTCTCTTTCCTGTTACCTGTACTCTGAGTAGAGGCAACGTACTTACTCTCAGCTTTCCTTTTTCTCTAGAATATCTCTTGTGAGTGAGAACGTATTCATCAGCTAAAACTACAGCATCAGACAAATTATCTATTCTTCTCTCATCAAGATATAGGCTTACATCTTTACTAATACACCTTTTGAAGTCCTCCAGCAAAATCATCTGCTTAAATTTGTCAAAATCAGAATCCACATTCTCAGAATTTAACCACTGGTCTAACAGATCTTCTTTGATTTTTGCATACTCAACATGGGATTGCTTATCTTGCTTATAAGTTGTCCTAAATTTTACTCTATAGGCTTCAGGAACAAGCTCATAGGCCTTAAGAATCAAGTTCTTAACGACATCATAATTATCAGATTGATCCTGAGGCAAAGATGCATAAGTTACTTGAGCTTTACCGGTGAGAACAGTTTGAAGGAGTACTGGCCAATACTTTTTGGGCCAATTAAAACCTGTAGCTACCCTCTCAAACAAATGAAAATACTTTGTTAAATCAGATTCATTAAAAGAAGGGACAAGTTTAACATTTTTAGCCACATCAAAATCATCAGAGCTAGATGATCCAGTTCCACCTTGTTTCATGCGATACTCATGGTCTGCCTGAATCCTAGCTAGTTCAATTTGTGCCTGAGCCTCCTGAATACGAGCATTTGTCTGAAATTCAGCCTCCTTAGCACGAGCCTTCTGCAGGGCTAGCTGTAACTTAGCTAATTCAATCTGCGTTTGCTCATTTGGAGGAGTTACATTAAACAAACTTTCATTAATCATGTCAACAATTTGATCCTTAGAATGATGAGAGCGAACAGCAATTCCCAATTGTTGAGCAACAAGCTTAAGTTCATTCTTTGTTCTGTTTTCTACATCACACACTGTTTGCACATTTGACAAAAAATCTTTGGCTTCATCAAGCGTAGTAATAGTAGACATCATGAATAAATCACAGTCACAAAATATCAAGCAATATCCTTATGATAATATCCTGAATATCCTGATAAGAGGTCGCCAAATTTATGTTACGGAACAGAGAAAAATGTCCCGCAAAGTTCCAGGTTCAAAACAAAGAGTTAGGTAAAATTACAAGTTAAAGTTTAATGCTCAAACTAACAACAAAACATTCAGGACTCATAAGGATAATGTAATGGCAAAAAACAGGTTAAATATATGGTTAACTGCAATAGCCTCTATTAACACGAAATTAGCAAGTGTAAATTTATCTAAGTCAGCCCTGACAAAATGACAATACTAGATAATACTCAGTGAATGCAAGTTATATTATTACAGATACAAAATATTATCAAAAATGACTGACAAAAACACATGAATCACAAAAACCTCACTAGGCCTAAGAATTAACAACCCATGCTACACAGTACAAGAAAAAATGCAACAACACTTATACTCAAATTACACAGCTGCTAGATGGTTGGAGACTTCCTGAGCATTCACAATAATAACCGTACAGGGGAGGACAGAGATGTGAACAAAATGAGGAGTAGATCTAAGTGGCAATAATGCAGAGACAGAGCTCATTATATAGGGGCCGGCAGAGCTTGATACAACTTGTAAGAAGGACGCGCAAATGAAGCCAGAGGGGACAAAGAGTTGACACTCCTGCTCTGAACAACAGAAAGAACGACTTACTCTACTATAACGGTAGAAGGGGGGAGTGAGGTAGAACACGCTCGTGATCAAACATGCAGCATAGTGTACGTTAGAATTACACAAAGGATGATGAAATCATAGGCTATGTAACACCTCCCCACAAAGAAAAAGAAATTTACAAAGGAAATTTCTTATTACTCTAAAACAATCTGTCTAAAGTCTAGATAAGCAATCTGCAATAACATTTTCTTTCCCCTTGACATGTTGTATGTCTAATGAATACTCCTGAAGAAGTAGACTCCATCTTGTCAATCTCTGATTTTTATCTTTAACTTACTAAGGAATTTCAGTGGGTTATGATCGGTATAAATGACTATGGGGTCAAAACCAGAACACAAATAAAATGAAAAATGCTGTAAACAAAAAATCAAGGCCAAAAGCTCTTTCTCAATAGTTGAGTAGTTCTTTTGAGGTGGAGTGAATTTCTTACTGTAATAAGATACAGCGTGTTCAATACCCTGATCATCCTCTTGCAGCAAAACAGCCCCAGCTCCTGTATCACTTGCATCAACAGCCATCTTAAAAGGCTTAGCAAAATTTGGAGTAGCGAGCACTGGCTGACTTAATAGGATAGCTTTAAGTTTGCAGAAAGAGGATTCACAGTTATAGGTCCAAACAAATTTAACTCACTTTTTCAGTAGGTCTATAAGTGGTGATACAAGAATTGAAAAGTTAAGAACAAATCTCCTGTAATAACCTACCATTCCCAAAAATCTTTGTAGCTCTTTCCTACTTTTAGGTCTGGGAAGATCACTTATAACCTGAACCTTAGCTCCTGGTGGTGCAACATGTCCATCACCAATTACGTACCCAAGGTACTGAACTTTAGCTTGACCAAACTCACACTTTGATAAATTAGCTACAAGATTAGCCTGAACCAAACGCTCAAGAAATTTACTGACATGGCATAGGTGATCTTTCCAGTTGTCACTGAAGATTAATACATCATCAATATAAACAACACACCCTGCCAAACCCTCTGTTACAACATTCATGAGCTTCTGAAATGTGGCTGGTGCATTCTTCGTACCGTATGGCATTACAGAACATGCAAAAGTCTTTCCTAGTGTTACAAAACATGAGACCTCCCTAGCACTTTCAGTCATAGGTACTTGCCAGTATCCCTTTAACAAATCAAACTTACTTATGTACCTAGCCTTTCCGATCTTGTCTATCCAATCTTCCACGCGAGGGAGAGGGTAAGTGTCTGTTTTGGTTATCTGATTAACACGTCTGTAGTCAATGCAAAGCCGCTGTGACCCACCTGGCTTAGGGACTAAAGTGACAGGAGAACTCCACTCGCTCTGACAGGGCTCAATCATCTTGTGGTCCAACAGGTAGTCAAGCTCCTTCTCGATGAAAGGAACTTTCACTGGGTTCACACGGTAAGGAGGCAATTTAATTGGCTTTGCGTCTCCAACATCGACATCATGCATCAACACAGTGGTTCTTCCTGGAGTGGCATGGAACACTTGCGGTACTCCTGCAGTAATGCCGAAAACTCCTGCCTTTCCTCGGGAGCTAGATGAGAAAGCTTAGTCTGGAGATCATTCATGATATCAGGATTCTTCCCAAAACTATCACTCAGGCTCATGCTGCATGGGAGAACTTCACTTGCAGACTCGGGTGGAACAGCCACAGTGCAGACTGGATTATTTTCGTCCCGCCTGTGATATAACTTTAGCATGTTGATGTGACAAAGTTGCTTCTTCTTTCTACGATCTGGTGTGGCGATGACATAGTTGACATCACTGAGTTTCTTCTCCACGAAATAAGGACCACTAAACTTGGCTTGAAGAGGTTGCCCATGCACCGGTAGCAGAATCAAAACCTGATCCCCTTGGCTAAAAGTGGCGTAACCTGGACTTCTTATCATATCAAGTCTTCATCTTCTCCTGAGCAGCTCCTAAATTCTCTCTTCGCCAGCTGTAAAGCAGTGGACAGCCGTTCTTTGAACTTCATCACATACTCCAGCAGGTTGACGTCATCTTCCTCCGACAGCCAGCATTCCTTGAGTAACTTAAGGGGTCCTCTTACTTCATGGCCAAACAGTAGTTCAAAAGGTGAGAAGCCCAGTGATTCATTTGGAGATTCTCTTGCGGCAAATACAACGAATGGAAGACCTTTGTCCCAGACTTTCTGATGTTCCAAACAGTATTTCTTGAGCATCGATTTGAGTGTTTGATGATATCTCTCCAACGCTCCTTGGGTCTGGGGATGGTAAGCTGAAGACGTGATCTGGGTGGTGCCCAACTATTTCAGAGACTGCTTGAAAACATTTGACATGAAATTACTTACCCGGTCGGACTGTACCTCCTTGGGCAGACCAAACTTTGTGAAGAACCCTAGCATTTCCTTGACCACGTTCTTTGCTGAGATATTTCTAAGTGGAATGACTTCAGGATAACGAGTAGCCATATCAATCAGGGTCAACACATAAGAAAATCCTGAAGAAGTCTTAGGAAGAGGGCCCACAATATCCACCAACACACAGGTGAAAGGCGCCTCAAAAGGAGGAATGGGAACTAGAGGTGCAACCTTTTCGGTCTGATTACACTTCCGACAACTTGACAGGTGTGACAAGACTTACAATACCAGGAAACATCCCTGAAGATACCTGGGCAGTAGAAGTGTTTCAAAATGCGTGCCACAGTCTTCCTCACTCCAAGGTGTCCTGCCAAACTGGAATCATGAGCCACTCTAATGATATCCTGCCTACAAACACGAGGGATGACAACTTGATGTACAACCTCCCATTCACAGTCGGCTGATGCTGTTGGGGGTCTCCACTTCCTCATAAGTACTCCTGACTTTATATAATAACAAGTAGAAGCACCAGCTGACTCTTCCTCACTGCAAGCAGAGTTAGCTAGACCTTTCAACTCAGGGTCAGCAACCTGCAACTCAACCAACTCTTGACGAGACAAATTATCAACACTACGGGGTACTGCCTCATCTGGTGAGTGGTCCAAATTAGCAAGAAAAGTGTCAGCTAGGCTAACATCATCTTCATCATTATCCTCTAAGTCACCAGTAACTTTAGACTTAGCCCTAGTGACATCACATGCAGAGAACACATCAGTGACATCACAATCCTGGGCCGCAGTCACTGGCTCACTAGACAACTGAGGAGCTGGACACACTTGACTTCCACCAATATCATTTCCAAGTAAGAAAGTTACACCTGACATTGGGAGTGTCTCAACCAAACCCAACCATAACAGAACCATTAACAAAACCAGACTCTAATTCACTCTGCACAGAGGGACAGAGAAGTAATTATTCCCTACACCTTGTAAGATTACAGTTTCATCAGAGGAATTAACATTAGAGCCTAGAACACTGGTCAGCATAAGGGATTGGCAAGCACCTGTATCACGATATATTTTAACTGATTTCCTGTCATTACTGTCCAGAGGACTGACAAAACCATCAGACAGGAAATTAGCACATGAACTCTTGAGAGTGTCACCCACGTTACTGCTCAAAAGAGGAGCTCCATCATGAGAATTTAAGTTACTCCTCAAAGCAGGTTCAGTTAACTCAGTTAAAGAATTCTGGGAAGTCTCAAGGGTGGACACTAGACCAACTGACTGAATATTTAAAGACTCCTTTTTGTTCACATCACGCTGTCTCTCCGTAGTATAACGAAGCTTACTACAATAAGTACATTTACTTTTCTGAAATCTAGAGGTGAAGCTGGTATTTACTTCCTGAGAAATATCATCTTTATTCTCTTTCCTGTTACCTGTACTCTGAGTAGAGGCAACGTACTTACTCTCAGCTTTCCTTTTTTCTCTAGAATATCTCTTGTGAGTGAGAACGTATTCATCAGCTAAAACTACAGCATCAGACAAATTATCTATTCTTCTCTCATCAAGATATAGGCTTACATCTTTACTAATACACCTTTTGAAGTCCTCCAGCAAAATCATCTGCTTTAATTTGTCAAAATCAGAATCCACATTCTCAGAATTTAACCACTGGTCTAACAGATCTTCTTTGATTTTTGCATACTCAACATGGGATTGCTTATCTTGCTTATAAGTTGTCCTAAATTTTACTCTATAGGCTTCAGGAACAAGCTCATAGGCCTTAAGAATCAAGTTCTTAACGACATCATAATTATCAGATTGATCCTGAGGCAAAGATGCATAAGTTACTTGAGCTTTTACCGGTGAGAACAGTTTGAAGGAGTACTGGCCAATACTTTTTGGGCCAATTAAAACCTGTAGCTACCCTCTCAAACAAATGAAAATACTTTGTTAAATCAGATTCATTAAAAGAAGGGACAAGTTTAACATTTTTAGCCACATCAAAATCATCAGAGCTAGATGATCCAGTTCCACCTTGTTTCATGCGATACTCATGGTCTGCCTGAATCCTAGCTAGTTCAATTTGTGCCTGAGCCTCCTGAATACGAGCATTTGCCTGAAATTCAGCCTCCTTAGCACGAGCCTCCTGCAGGGCTAGCTGTAACTTAGCTAATTCAATCTGCGTTTGCTCATTTGGAGGAGGTTACATTAAACAAACTTTCATTAATCATGTCAACAATTTGATCCTTAGAATGATGAGAGCGAACAGCAATTCCCAATTGTTGAGCAACAAGCTTAAGTTCATTCTTTGTTCTGTTTTCTACATCACACACTGTTTGCACATTTGACAAAAATCTTTGGCTTCATCAAGCGTAGTAATAGTAGACATCATGAATAAATCACAGTCACAAAATATCAAGCAATATCCTTATGATAATATCCTGAATATCCTGATAAGAGGTCGCCAAATTTATGTTACGGAACAGAGAAAAATGTCCCGCAAAGTTCCAGGTTCAAAACAAAGAGTTAGGTAAAATTACAAGTTAAAGTTTAATGCTCAAACTAACAACAAAACATTCAGGACTCATAAGGATAATGTAATGGCAAAAAACAGGTTAAATATATGGTTAACTGCAATAGCCTCTATTAACACGAAAATTAGCAAGTGTAAATTTATCTAAGTCAGCCCTGACAAAATGACAATACTAGATAATACTCAGTGAATGCAAGTTATATTATTACAGATACAAAATATTATCAAAAATGACTGACAAAAACACATGAATCACAAAAACCTCACTAGGCCTAAGAATTAACAACCCATGCTACACAGTACAAGAAAAAATGCAACAACACTTATACTCAAATTACACAGCTGCTAGATGGTTGGAGACTTCCTGAGCATTCACAATAATAACCGTACAGGGGAGGACAGAGATGTGAACAAAATGAGGAGTAGATCTAAGTGGCAATAATGCAGAGACAGAGCTCATTATATAGGGGCCGGCAGAGCTTGATACAACTTGTAAGAAGGACGCGCAAATGAAGCCAGAGGGGACAAAGAGTTGACACTCCTGCTCTGAACAACAGAAAGAACGACTTACTCTACTATAACGGTAGAAGGGGGGAGTGAGGTAGAACACGCTCGTGATCAAACATGCAGCATAGTGTACGTTAGAATTACACAAAGGATGATGAAATCATAGGCTATGTAACACCTCCCCACAAAGAAAAAGAAATTTACAAAGGAAATTTCTTATTACTCTAAAACAATCTGTCTAAAGTCTAGATAAGCAATCTGCAATAACATTTTCTTTCCCCTTGACATGTTGTATGTCTAATGAATACTCCTGAAGAAGTAGACTCCATCTTGTCAATCTCTGATTTTTATCTTTAACTTACTAAGGAATTTCAGTGGGTTATGATCGGTATAAATGACTATGGGGTCAAAACCAGAACACAAATAAAATGAAAAATGCTGTAAACAAAAAATCAAGGCCAAAAGCTCTTTCTCAATAGTTGAGTAGTTCTTTTGAGGTGGAGTGAATTTCTTACTGTAATAAGATACAGCGTGTTCAATACCCTGATCATCCTCTTGCAGCAAAACAGCCCCAGCTCCTGTATCACTTGCATCAACAGCCATCTTAAAAGGCTTAGCAAAATTTGGAGTAGCGAGCACTGGCTGACTTAATAGGATAGCTTTAAGTTTGCAGAAAGAGGATTCACAGTTATAGGTCCAAACAAATTTAACTCACTTTTTCAGTAGGTCTGTAAGTGGTGATACAAGAATTGAAAAGTTAAGAACAAATCTCCTGTAATAACCTACCATTCCCAAAAATCTTTGTAGCTCTTTCCTACTTTTAGGTCTGGGAAGATCACTTATAACCTGAACCTTAGCTCCTGGTGGTGCAACATGTCCATCACCAATTACGTACCCAAGGTACTGAACTTTAGCTTGACCAAACTCACACTTTGATAAATTAGCTACAAGATTAGCCTGAACCAAACGCTCAAGAAATTTACTGACATGGCATAGGTGATCTTTCCAGTTGTCACTGAAGATTAATACATCATCAATATAAACAACACACCCTGCCAAACCCTCTGTTACAACATTCATGAGCTTCTGAAATGTGGCTGGTGCATTCTTCGTACCGTATGGCATTACAGAACATGCAAAAGTCTTTCCTAGTGTTACAAAACATGAGACCTCCCTAGCACTTTCAGTCATAGGTACTTGCCAGTATCCCTTTAACAAATCAAACTTACTTATGTACCTAGCCTTTCCGATCTTGTCTATCCAATCTTCCACGCGAGGGAGAGGGTAAGTGTCTGTTTTGGTTATCTGATTAACACGTCTGTAGTCAATGCAAAGCAGCTGTGACCCACCTGGCTTAGGGACTAAAGTGACAGGAGAACTCCACTCGCTCTGACAGGGCTCAATCATCTTGTGGTCCAACAGGTAGTCAAGCTCCTTCTCGATGAAAGGAACTTTCACTGGGTTCACACGGTAAGGAGGCAATTTAATTGGCTTTGCGTCTCCAACATCGACATCATGCATCAACACAGTGGTTCTTCCTGGAGTGGCACGGAACACTTGCCGGTACTCCTGCAGTAATGCCGAAAACTCCTGCCTTTCCTCGGGAGCTAGATGAGAAAGCTTAGTCTGGAGATCATTCATGATATCAGGATTCTTCCCAAAACTATCACTCAGGCTCATGCTGCATGGGAGAACTTCACTTGCAGACTCGGGTGGAACAGCTACAGTGCAGACTGGATTATTTTCGTCCCGCCTGTGATATAACTTTAGCATGTTGATGTGACAAAGTTGCTTCTTCTTTCTACGATCTGGTGTGGCGATGACATAGTTGACATCACTGAGTTTCTTCTCCACGAAATAAGGACCACTAAACTTGGCTTGAAGAGGTTGCCCATGCACCGGTAGCAGAATCAAAACCTGATCCCCTGGCTAAAAGTGGCGTAACCTGGACTTCTTATCATATCAAGTCTTCATCTTCTCCTGAGCAGCTCCTAAATTCTCTCTCGCCAGCTGTAAAGCAGTGGACAGCCGTTCTTTGAACTTCATCACATACTCCAGCAGGTTGACGTCATCTTCCTCCGACAGCCAGCATTCCTTGAGTAACTTAAGGGGTCTGTCACGGGGTTTTTATAATATCACTGTGTTTTTTGAAAATAAATGGTTAAATGTTATTTAAATTGTTAATAATATTCAATAATATTGAAGAGCAGAGACAATGATTGTCTTGCTACATCAAGCAACGATTACTTTACGCTGACTTACTAAGATTCTCAAGAACGAGAATTTATAAAGTTTCTCAACAGTACACAGCAGAGACTAATTACAATTGCTGAATTACTGTACTGTTAGCCTCTGGAGAAAGTTACATCACCCCTGACAATAAATAACTAATACTAATAATAATAACATCAGGTTCTTGCTGATGGATTAACTCCTGGCACAACGGATTTTAAGTTAATACAACAAGACTGGTCTAAGTACCAGTTATGAAAGCAAACGTTTATGCAAGCTAGGAGCTATATGGGAAATAAGCTTAATTATGGAGAAATGAAACAAGAGTTTACTTACATGAAGCTCAAGAAAGGAACTGTTAAATTTATTAATTACAAAAAATAAATTTAACGTTACAATTCAAATCAATTAAATGAGACGCACTCACTCACTCACGCAATAGCTAAATACTTACGCCTAGGGAAGAACACCTTAACTAAGCTCTTAAAACTACAAAATACACAAAAGAAATACCAGTCGATGAATGCTATGTATCACCACTAAGGTGGGAGTACTGGGATTAACTGTACTAATGGAGCTTGGGGTGCTAGCTGACCTCTCCACTTCTGAGCACATAACCTTTCTCCGTCACAGCAAACACAAGACTGAATTCAAATACATTGTATGGGCAGGACGCAAGGCGTGGCTAACGGTTGAGGGAAGCAGAGGCGAACGATAAAGAAACAATTGTATCGCTCAGTAGCGCACTTAGTGACGTGCATTAAATCGGTCACTTTTTGAAAGTGACGAATGTTTTGAAAAGTATACTCCGAAAGTGAGGGAGAAACTTTTAGCTGAGCGATACACAGTGAGTTTTCCACTAATAGTTCGTGGCTTCTCACAAAACGGAAATGTCGCGAATTGATTCGTGACATTACGCCCCTACAAAATTAAATTTTTTCCTTATGGGAAAAAATTTGTGGATATATATATATATGTATACATCCTAAGTCATTCGCACAAGATTCACACTGTGGTGTGTGTGCTATCCTGCTACAGGAGAAAGTCGCAGTCGTCAGTGAGCGAAAAAACCTCGTATTTACGTTAATAGAAGCAAGCTTGAGGGAAAAACTCCGTGACGACGGTGAAAATCCTGTACTCAGGTCAAACTGAGCGAAAATTCGCTACATTTACACTGACAACTAATTGTTGTGTAGCGTGGTGTATGTAATACACGGTGTAGGTGTGACAGTTGTAGTGTAACTGTACCTACGTGTAAAATGACACAGTAAATAATAGTATATGGCGATGACGAAGGCAGAGGAGAAGAGGCGGCAGACGATCAGCTGGTCCGCACAGCAAAACTGCTACACCCATTCCTGAACCTGCAAAACCAATTGAGGTGGAACATCAAAAGTGTCAATGAGACAAAATTTTATCATGTTACAATTACTCTCTCTTCCTAGCAGTCAGTACATGCTACGAAAAGTACGCTCTGGCTGAAAAATACGAGTGACAGCCAAGCTTCGTACATTCGAGGTCGCCATTAATTATAGCACACGATTAGATTCGACAAGTTGAGAATCCCTGTGCAAACTTGGGTCTTCCATAGCCTCAAACTGCACACGGGTCCTCAACCTGTGCCTTAACCTACAGTTCTTATATTAATATCGGGGAGCTGAGAATCCTTGTGCAAACTTGGGTCTCCCATAGCCTCAAGTCGCCTCTGCGGAGTTCTCTCTTGAACTTCCCCCTTAACCTACAGTACTTGTATTAGTATCGGGGAGCTGAGAATCCTTATGCAAACTTGGGTCTTCCATAGCCTCAAGTTGCCACTGCGGAGTTCTCTCTCGAACTTCCCCCTTAACCTACAGTACTTCTATTAGTACCGGGAAGCTGAGAATCCTTATGGAAACTTGGGTCTTCCATAGCCTCAAGTCGCCTCTCAACTTCCCCCTTAACTTACGGTACATAATATGTATGTACAGGCCCTGGACATAATGTGTCCTGTGGGGCCAATGGGCGAGACGTCAGGTCTGCACCCACTTCACCACTACCCTGTCTCTCAACTGACTCAGAGATTACAGGTGTAGTTACAAATGGCACAGGAAGGGCATGTCCCTGATTAGTGGTGATACTTTGGCACACACTGCAAGAACGGACAAAACTATCTATGTCCCGTCCCATCCATGGCCAGAAAAAGTCAGCTCGGATACGGCCCTGGGTCTTCCTTTTGCCCATGTGACCACCTGAGACTGAACAATGACCCCATTGTAACACTGCTAGGCGGTACTTGGCGGGAACGACAAACTGCAGTCGAACCTCGCCCTCGGGTGTTCGTGACTCACGGTAGAGCCGTCCTTGTTTGCGAAGGAACTTGGCTCGACCTCCCCGTGAATACTTAATCACTCGACCCTTTTGTTTGTTCCGCACGGCAGCAAGTGTCGGGTCAGAATGTTGTTCTTGTACAACAAATTGACTACACATCAGATCTTGTGGCGATTCAATGATCACTGGGGTGACACAGTTTGGAGCCTCAGTCATGGCTCGTGTTAACGCAGCAGCCGAAGTCTGAGTGCCGCCATCATCGGAGCAACTATCCTTGGCTCCTTGAATATTGCCTACTATCAAGTCAAATAGAGGCTCTGGCATGACAACTGCAAGTGTCATACCAGTATAAAATGGAGATGCCACCTGGATACATGCCTCAGGGAACAATCTCACTGATCCATCAATAAGATTTGCATGGATCTGTCGACCTGTATACTGCTCAGGCCGAACTAGACTCTGCTTGACAGAGCAACCTGAGGAACCATTATCTCTCAGGACCTTCACAGGAATGCCTCCCACAAACCCTGGCTGAACAAGGAAGGTACTGTCACCTGTGGGAGGGCCTGTGGAGGAAGCAGCTAGCCACTCATGAGGCTGCTGAATTGATGTGGCAAACATTGTGCCTTGAGAGTTATATACTTGAGGGTTTGCACTCACTGCATGGGAAGATGGAACATTGGCCATCTGTGGAGGGGGGTTCACTGTCACTGTGGGACTAGTGAACTGTGGGGAAGTACCCACACTGGTAGGGATGTGACCACCAGGCTGCTGCTGAGGAATGAAGGCTGCATTCGCTTCCTGCCTCTTTTGAGCTGGTGGTGAAAAAGTTTGTCCTGACGGTCGGTTGCGTGGCTGATACTGCTGCTGGTTGGGGTGCTTGTTGTACCGCTTCCACTCAGGTTTCTGAGTGTTCTGCCCCTGGTCCTTCTGTGGTTTGCTTGGACCTTGACCATTACTCTGAGAACGGCCTTGGTGCTGGGATTCAGTCTGAGACGGCTTCCCAGACTTGGCAGTATCTTTTCTGCTCCAGGTGTTTTGCTTACGAGCTTGATACCCGTATGCAGTAAAGAATGCGTCAGCCTTCTCTGCCATTTGGCTGGGATCTTTCACCTGGCAGATCTTAAGCTGTGCTATGAGCTCAGCAGGCCACGACCTCTCTAGCTGTGTACGCAGCATAAGGTCAATAATCCCCTCACGCGTGGAAGGAGTTTCATCTTTCTCCATCCACTCATTTAAGTAAGCTGTGAGACGATCAAGGAACTGAACAGCTGTCTCCTTGTCTTGGAGACGAGCTCGCATGAACTGAACTTTGGCGTCGTCTACTGTGAGACCATACGCCTTAATGAGTGCAGCTTTCATCATCTCATATATGAGATTGTCTCCACGAATTCTGTGGAGAATATCGAGGGCAGGGCCCTCGAATAGGCTAAGAAACTGAAGCCGCTTAGCTGCCTCATCCAGTTGGTAAAGCTGAGCCATGTCTTCAAATCGAGCTATGTATGGCTCGATTCGCTCGCCATCTTTGTATGAAGGAAGCTTGATGCGTGGGGTCGCCAGGACATGTGCAGGGAGAACGCTCATGGAGCTTGGACCAACTGCACCAGACGTGTCTGAAGCCAAGGAATCTCGCTTGAGCTTCAGCACTTCAAGTTCATGTTCTCGTTCTTTGTCTCGTTGTTCACGCTCGTATTCGCGCTGTTCTCGCTCTTTTTCTAACTCGAGCTCGCGTTGTTTCTGCTCGTGTTCGCGCTGTTCTCGCTCGTGTTCGCGCTGTTTCTCACGCTGCTCTTGTTCATATGCACGCTCTCTTTCACGTTCCTCACGCTGTTCTCGCTCGTATTCGCGCTGAATCCTACGCTCTTCACGAGCATCTTTCTCACGTTCTTGCTCGTAATTGAACCGTGAGAGAACGTAACTCTGTATTTTCTCTGGGTCTGTGAGACCCATATCTTTGGCTTCCTGTACAAATACAGCGGTAGCCATAGCGCTAATTTATTAAGCAACCCGAAATTGAGCACTGACTGCTTAGCGACGAATACTAATAAACACAAGTAAAGAATACAGACACAAGCTAGTGGTGACCAGTCTTATCCAGTTAACTGGCAAAGAATAAATCAAAAATGTAAATGACTGGGAAGACTCAATAATAAACACAATGGTAGGCGACTTCCCAGGAGCGAATAAAATCGTCTGGCGTTACCAAAAATAAACTAGAGTTAAGTATTCTATTGATTAATAAAGCAAAATTCACTTGCTAAATTAAGGGTAAACACCAGTAAGCTTGTGCCTATAAACTTTAATGATAAATACCTAAATATGAATGAGTGAGCACTATCTCGTGAATAGCTTTAGAGCTAGGAGTTAATATCCTGGCGAAGTCGCCAATTGTCACGGGGTTTTTATAATATCACTGTGTTTTTTTAAAATAAATGGTTAAATGTTATTTAAATTGATAATAATATTCAATAATATTGAAGAGCAGAGACAATGATTGTCTTGCTACATCAAGCAACGATTACTTTACGCTGACTTACTAAGATTCTCAAGAACGAGAATTTATAAACTTTCTCAACAGTACACAGCAGAGACTAATTACAATTGCTGAATTTCTGTACTGTTAGCCTCTGGAGAAAGTTACATCACCCCTGACAATAAATAACTAATACTAATAATAATAACATCAGGTTCTTGCGATGCATTAACTCCTGGCACAACGGATTTTAAGTTAATACAACAAGACTGGTCTAAGTACCAGTTATGAAAGCAAACGTTTATGCAAGCTAGGAGCTATATGGGAAATAAGCTTAATTATGGAGAAATGAAACAAGAGTTTACTTACATGAAGCTCAAGAAAGGAACTGTTAAATTTATTAATTACAAAAAATAAATTTAATGTTACAATTCAAATCAATTAAATGAGACGCACTCATTCACTCACGCAATAGCTAAATACTTACGCCTAGGGAAGAACACCTTAACTAAGCTCTTAAAACTACAAAATACACAAAAGAAATACCAGTCGATGAATGCTATGTATCACCACTAAGGTGGGAGTACTGGGATTAACTATACTAATGGAGCTTGGGGTGCTAGCTGACCTCTCCACTTCTGAGCACATAACCTCTCTCCGTCACAGCAAACACAAGACTGAATTCAAATACATTGTATGGGCAGGACGCAAGGCGTGGCTAACGGTTGAGGGAAGCAGAGGCGAACGATAAAGAAACAATTGTATCGCTCAGTAGCGCACTTAGTGACGTGCATTAAATCGGTCACTTTTTGAAAGTGACGAATGTTTTGAAAAGTATACTCCGAAAGGGAGGGAGAAACGGTTAGCTGAGCGATACACAGTGAGTTTTCCACTAATAGTTCGTGGCTTCTCACAAAACGGAAATGTCGCGAATTGATTCGTGACAGGGTCCTCTTACTTCATGGCCAAACAGTAGTTCAAAAGGTGAGAAGCCCAGTGATTCATTTGGAGATTCTCTTGCGGCAAATACAACGAATGGAAGACCTTTGTCCCAGACTTTCTGATGTTCCAAACAGTATTTCTTGAGCATCGATTTGAGTGTTTGATGATATCTCTCCAACGCTCCTTGGGTCTGGGGATGGTAAGCTGAAGACGTGATCTGGGTGGTGCCCAACTATTTCAGAGACTGCTTGAAAACATTTGACATGAAATTACTTACCCGGTCGGACTGTACCTCCTTGGGCAGACCAAACTTTGTGAAGAACCCTAGCATTTCCTTGACCACGTTCTTTGCTGAGATATTTCTAAGTGGAATGACTTCAGGATAACGAGTAGCCATATCAATCAGGGTCAACACATAAGAAAATCCTGAAGAAGTCTTAGGAAGAGGGCCCACAATATCCACCAACACACAGGTGAAAGGCGCCTCAAAAGGAGGAATGGGAACTAGAGGTGCAACCTTTTCGGTCTGATTACACTTCCCGACAACTTGACAGGTGTGACAAGACTTACAATACCAGGAAACATCCCTGAAGATACCTGGGCAGTAGAAGTGTTTCAAAATGCGTGCCACAGTCTTCCTCACTCCAAGGTGTCCTGCCAAACTGGAATCATGAGCCACTCTAATGATATCCTGCCTACAAACACGAGGGATGACAACTTGATGTACAACCTCCCATTCACAGTCGGCTGATGCTGTTGGGGGTCTCCACTTCCTCATAAGTACTCCTGACTTTATATAATAACAAGTAGAAGCACCAGCTGACTCTTCCTCACTGCAAGCAGAGTTAGCTAGACCTTTCAACTCAGGGTCAGCAACCTGCAACTCAACCAACTCTTGACGAGACAAATTATCAACACTACTGGGTACTGCCTCATCTGGTGAGTGGTCCAAATTAGCAAGAAAAGTGTCAGCTAGGCTAACATCATCTTCATCATTATCCTCTAAGTCACCAGTAACTTTAGACTTAGCCCTAGTGCCATCACATGCAGAGAACACATCAGTGACATCACAATCCTGGGCCGCAGTCACTGGCTCACTAGACAACTGAGGAGCTGGACACACTTGACTTCCACCAATATCATTTCCAAGTAAGAAAGTTACACCTGACATTGGGAGTGTCTCAACCAACCCAACCATAACGGAACCATTAACAAAACCAGACTCTAATTCACTCTGCAGAGAGGGACAGAGAAGTAATTATTCCCTACACCTTGTAAGATTACAGTTTCATCAGAGGAATTAACATTAGAGCCTAGAACACTGGTCAGCATAAGGGATTGGCAAGCACCTGTATCACGATATATTTTAACTGATTTCCTGTCATTACTGTCCAGAGGACTGACAAAACCATCAGACAGGAAATTAGCACATGAACTCTTGAGAGTGTCACCCACGTTACTGCTCAAAAGAGGAGCTCCATCATGAGAATTTAATTTACCCCTCAAAGCAGGTTCAGTTAACTCAGTTAAAGAATTCTGGGAAGTCTCAAGGGTGGACACTAGACCAACTGACTGAATATTTAAAGACTCCTTTTTGTTCACATCACGCTGTCTCCTGAAACATCTCTCCGTAGTATAACGAAGCTTACTACAATGAGTACATTTACTTTTCTGAAATCTAGAGGTGAAGCTGGTATTTACTTCCTGAGAAACATCATCTTTATTCTCTTTCCTGTTACCTGTACTCTGAGTAGAGGCAACGTACTTACTCTCAGCTTTCCTTTTTTCTCTAGAATATCTCTTGTGAGTGAGAACGTATTCATCAGCTAAAACTACAGCATCAGACAAATTATCTATTCTTCTCTCATCAAGATATAGGCTTACATCTTTACTAATACACCTTTTGAAGTCCTCCAGCAAAATCATCTGCTTAAATTTGTCAAAATCAGAATCCACATTCTCAGAATTTAACCACTGGTCTAACAGATCTTCTTTGATTTTTGCATACTCAACATGGGATTGCTTATCTTGCTTATAAGTTGTCCTAAATTTTACTCTATAGGCTTCAGGAACAAGCTCATAGGCCTTAAGAATCAAGTTCTTAACGACATCATAATTATCAGATTGATCCTGAGGCAAAGATGCATAAGTTACTTGAGCTTTACCGGTGAGAACAGTTTGAAGGAATACTGGCCAATACTTTTTGGGCCAATTAAAACCTGTAGCTACCCTCTCAAACAAATGAAAATACTTTGTTAAATCAGATTCATTAAAAGAAGGGACAAGTTTAACATTTTTAGCCACATCAAAATCATCAGAGCTAGATGATCCAGTTCCACCTTGTTTCATGCGATACTCATGGTCTGCCTGAATCCTAGCTAGTTCAATTTGTGCCTGAGCCTCCTGAATACGAGCATTTGCCTGAAATTCAGCCTCCTTAGCACGAGCCTCCTGCAGGGCTAGCTGTAACTTAGCTAATTCAATCTGCGTTTGCTCATTTGGAGGAGTTACATTAAACAAACTTTCATTAATCATGTCAACAATTTGATCCTTAGAATGATGAGAGCGAACAGCAATTCCCAATTGTTGAGCAACAAGCTTAAGTTCATTCTTTGTTCTGTTTTCTACATCACACACTGTTTGCACATTTGACAAAAAATCTTTGGCTTCATCAAGCGTAGTAATAGTAGACATCATGAATAAATCACAGTCACAAAATATCAAGCAATATCCTTATGATAATATCCTGAATATCCTGATAAGAGGTCGCCAAATTTATGTTACGGAACAGAGAAAAATGTCCCGCAAAGTTCCAGGTTCAAAACAAAGAGTTAGGTAAAATTACAAGTTAAAGTTTAATGCTCAAACTAACAACAAAACATTCAGGACTCATAAGGATAATGTAATGGCAAAAAACAGGTTAAATATATGGTTAACTGCAATAGCCTCTATTAACACGAAATTAGCAAGTGTAAATTTATCTAAGTCAGCCCTGATAAAATGAAAATACTAGATAATACTCAGTGAATGCAAGTTATATTATTACTGATACAAAATATTATCAAAAATGACTGACAAAAACACATGAATCACAAAAACCTCACTAGGCCTAAGAATTAACAACCCATGCTACACAGTACAAGAAAAAATGCAACAACACTTATACTCAAATTACACAGCTGCTAGATGGTTGGAGACTTCCTGAGCATTCACAATAATAACCGTACAGGGGAGGACAGAGATGTGAACAAAATGAGGAGTAGATCTAAGTGGCAATAATGCAAAGACAGAGCTCATTATATAGGGGCCGGCAGAGCTTGATACAACTTGTAAGAAGGACGCGCAAATGAAGCCAGAGGGGACAAAGAGTTGACACTCCTGCTCTAAACAACAGAAAGAACGACTTACTCTACTATAACGGTAGAAGGGGGGAGTGAGGTAGAACACGCTTGTGATCAAACATGCAGCATAGTGTACGTTAGAATTACACAAAGGATGATGAAATCATAGGCTATGTAACAATATATATGTATATATATGTATATATATATATATATATATATATATATATATATATATATATATATATATATATATATAAACAAGAAAAACCAAGGAAGAACTATTCAGACAGTTACAACACCATTTAAGAAATCTTTAAGTTTGGAAGATCCAAAGGCTTCGAGGACAGGGATAGTAGTACCAATTTTCAAAAAGGTTGATAAATCACCCACGCTGAATTATTGCCCAATAGGCTAAGTCTAACATCAGTAGTTGAAAAAATTCTAGATTCAAAATGGCAAATAAATTTAGAGAGCACCTAAAATATTTAATCGCATAAATGAAAGCCAACCCGGAAAATTGCAAGGACGATCCTGCTTCACAAACCTATTATAATTTATCTCCGAGGCCTGTGGGGCAGCAAACTGTGATAAAGCTTACAGTATTATTTATTTATCTTGCCCCTGGCAAAGCTTTCAATAGAATTCCACACGAAAGGTTAGTTAGGAGGGTTCGAGTACATGGTATAAACGGTGATGAGTTACAATGGATCGCATTCTGGCTGAAGGGATCAATGCAGATAATTTAAATAAATGGTTCTAAGTCGACCTGGCAATTAGTAACTAGCCGTGTACCACGAGTCAGTAGCCGGTTCCTTAAAATATATATATATATATATATATATATATATATATATATATATATATATATATATATATATATATATATATATATATATATATACATATACATATATATATATATATATATATATATATATATATATATATATATATATATATATATATATATATATATATATATATATATGATGTAGACTTAGGAATCACAAGCAGTATTAGCACCGTTACTAATGACACAAAAATATGACGTAACATTAACTCATCTGACGGTTGTGTTAACCCCCAGAAAGACCTCGATATATTGCGGAATCTAAAAAAAAAAAAAATGGAATTAACACAGAAAAATGTAAAAGTACATAACGGGGGCAAGACCACCTTAGATATTAGGTACAACTTAGTAAAGAAATTACTATATCAGAATGCAAGAGAGATCTAGGAGTCACGGTTAGTAAAGGGTTTAAACCAAAGGTACAGTGTATTAATGCAAGAAATAAAGGACATAGGGCCCTGGGATATACTCCCCGAAATGTGAGCAATAGGATATCTATAATAGTATTACAACTTTATGTTGCATTAGTAAGCCCGCATTTAGATTATACCGTGCAATTTTGGTTCTTTTACTATAGAATGGATATGAATTCGTTAGAAAATGTACAGATAAATATAACAGAAATGAAACACGATGCACAGAACCTTTCATATGAAGACGAACTGAGAAAACTAACTGCACTCACTAGAAGGGCGTAGAGTAAGAGGATACTTAATCAAGGAGTTTAAGTGGTTGAAGGGAATAAATAAGGAAGATAACATCAGGGTACTTAAAGTGACCATACTGGATGGAACTAGAAGCAATGGATTGAAATTAGATAAATTCTGTGTTAGTAAGGCAATAGGTGGAAATTGGTTTGGGAATAAAGTAGTGGGCGACTAGAATAAGCAACCTAGTGATGTGGTTGGTGCTCCTTCCATAAGTTTTAAGCATATTTAGATAGGCATATGACAAGTAAGGGTTTGGTATAAAGAATCTAATAACCGACACTAATTTATTCCTTTTCCTTTTCACATTACACTACGACAGTCTGTTTTCTCCTGTTGAACTTTCCTATATAATGCCTGCTACATTTTCCTTTACAGCGTTGTGTTCCTTCTTAGTTTGTCCTGCCGGGTTCTGCAGGAGGGTTGAGTGTGGCGAGGAAGGCCCTTTTTTTTGCTGCCCTTGTCCTATTATAGTAGTTTAGTTACTTTTGCAGGAACTACCTAGCAAGGGTCAACTTGCCTACTGCAATCCTCTCTTTTTATAATCTTATGTTCATACACATTAACAATGCCTTGTGTATAGGTTGTATCATTTAAGTGTTGATACTTTTGATACCAATAAAATGTAAGAGGATATTGTGGTGAGATGTGCAGAATAAATCGCAATGGAAGAAGTGAAATGGATCCTCCATATCCACTTAACATAAGAGTCTAATTTACTAACACTGGCTAGGGTCGGTGGGGGGGCCCATTATCCACTCACTGTAGTGTAGTAGTTGTCTATTTCAGAGTAACCTTACACTGAGTGGAAAGCCAAATGATCTCCTGCAAACCAGGAAATCATTAACGCTGAGGGGTGGTAACCTAATAACCAAACAACATGTGTTCCCTACGTGTCAACAAGTGAGTTGGCAGAGGGTTAGTGCCCCTCCCTGGAAAACAAATAACTAAAAATACAAACCAGAAGCCTCGGACCAGGACTGACCAACAGGTGACGACCAAGGACCGAGCAAAAGACATGGTACGGGTTGCAGCATAGAGTAAAAGGGATGCGAATGATGAGGTGAAAGAGAGAGATTGTCCAGGTGCTTCAGGGTGCAAAAGTGGACATAAGTGGATTAACTGGGACCAAATGGCGAGATGAGAATGTGAGAGAGTGGGACTATGGATGGGGTATATGCATGGGAGTAGATAAAAATGAGAGGGCAATAGAGGGAGTATGTATTGTTGTGTGCAAGAGACGGAAGGAGAATATAGTAGAGTGTGGATCAGTTCGTTCAAGGACTGGGGGGGGGGGGAAGAATGAAAGTAGGATTACAAACCTTATTTTTTCTTATATATATATATATATATATATATATATATATATATATTATATATATATATATATATATATATATATATATGTGTGTGTGTGTGTGTGTGTGTGTGTGTGTGTGTGTGTGTGTGTGTGTGTGTGTGTTTATGTGTATGTAATAGGGTGATGCAAAAATACAAACTTCTGAGAATCTTCCCTCCCACTTCTTATATCTTTTCCTGTTGTCATAAAAACATGTCTGTACGAATTTGAACCAGTTAGCATATCATTTAGGGTCATCAAAACACGCTGGGATAGATTACGTAATGTAGCACGTAAAATAACCTAACCTAACCTAGGCAAGTTCAGTGAACACTAACGCTGGAACTCCGATGACTCAAACCTAATTCTTATTTTATTCACAGGTAACTGAGACCGGGCATTAATGAATGTTATAATGTATAAGAAGAATCATGGATTTTATCTCATGGACAGTCCTGACGAGGAATTACTGGGGAGCAAGCAAACTACCATCAAACTGGCATGTTCTTGGAGTCTTTCTCCATCACCACATCACCTTGAAAAGGGGCACAAAGGAGAGCGCCAAAGAGGTCTGGCAATAACTGGAATCCTTCTGGAATCGTGCTTCCATCCCCAATAGGAGGAAGGATCATGTAATAAAAATGATTTTGAGCCTCCATCAAAAGTGGCAGGGTCTGAAGAAGAACATGTGCTGCACTCCAACCCAAGAAGAAAAAGGAGCCTTCAAGAGTGAGCTCACCTGTTTGTAAGATGTCTCCCACGGCAATGCAATGAACCTTGTTAAACAACCAAAAGACAAGGAGTTGTTGAAGGCTCCAAGGGAGTCCGGGAGGACAGGAAGTATCGGTACAGTGGATACAGCAACTTCAAAGAGAGTGAGAGCAGCAGTGCAACGGAAGAGAGCTGAAGACGAGAGGAAGAAGAGAATGGAGGAAGATTTAGCTGCAGCATCAGCGACAGTTGAGTTGGAGTCCTCGTCTGAAGGTGAGCAAGCACAGGGTGAATCATCATCGTCGGAGAAAGAAGGTGCAAGATCATCTGGAATTGCTAGCCAATCCAAAAGGAGCTGACTGAAGAAAATTTTTACCCCAGACTTTTCCACTGACTAGAATCGGACTGATATATCAAGCAGAAAGGCAACTTACATCCTCACTGAAGTTGCGTACTCACTCGGTCACAGTCCCCAAGAATTTAACATCAGTCGGTCAACAATCAGACGACAGCGTGAACTTCATCACAGCCAACGAGCCTTAGAGATAAGAAAAAACTTCAGTTCTTGTGGTCTGCTTATTGTTCATTGGGACAGGAATTTGCTGACAGGGCTTGTGAATCGTATAGAACATGTAAATCGCCTTCCTGTTCTAGTTTCCTCCTTTGATAGCCAGTGTCAGCTCCTGGCTCTACCAAAACTTGCCTCAAGGAGTGGCCAAATGCAGGCTAATGTCCTGTATGGCCTGCTTGAAGATTGGGGTGTCTCCCTAAATATCATCGGAGTGTGCTTTGATACCACTGCTGCCAGCACCGGTCATCTGAATGGAGCTTGTGTGCATCTGGAAAGGAAGACGGAAAAAGATCTCCTCAGCTTAGCATGCAGACTCCATATTTTAGATATTGTCATGGCAGGTCTTCAGAGTTTGCAACGGACCTTCATAAGGAACTGATATCCTGATGTTCAAGAAGTTTTAGGAGAAGTGGGACTGTATCGATCAAGGGAGCTTCTTACAGGATTAGAAGAGGGAGATATAACTGTAGCAGAGAGAGAAATAACTGTAGCAGAGAGAGAAACAATCTTGAGGTTCACTGAAGAGCATCTAACGAACGAGTCTTTCCGAGATGTTTACCAAGAATTCTTGGAGCTTTCCGCCTTTTATCTTGGTGGTCATCTGAATGGACATACTTTCAAGTGCCGTGATGCAATGCACCATGCCGGCTGGATGAGCAAAGTATTTTACTGTACATGCTGAAGATGAGACTTCTCCGAGACCAAATGGCCAACCTGTTAACACGAGAAAATATCTGCATCACGGAAGTAAGTGAGCTCGCAGTGAAAATCTAGTTGAAGGCATGGATTCAAGCATCACTGGCATCAAATGCTGCAACCACAGATCTTCAGTTTCTCAAGGCACTGCAGTCATACAGGAATGTGAATATCACCAAAGCTGCATCCATGAAATTTGAAAGACACCTGTGGTATCTGTCACAGGAACTGGTGGTTCCGGCACTATTTTGTCCTGCTCTTTCCCTGGACGAAAAACGTGCAATGTTGAATTCTATGCGAGAGAGGGAAAGGGAGTTAGAGTGTTTAAAATGGGCAATTGCAGACTCCATCGGTAATGACACAGGTCAGGCAAACTATTCGAACGACTCATCTTGAAATGCAGTTTCATGGATGAAGATCCTGAAACGTGGAAACACCATCAGGAGTTTCAGGAAGCAGTAATTCAAGTCAGAAACATGATGGTAGTTAATGATAATGCAGAACGGGGAGCTCCCCTCACTGAACAATTCATTGGGTGACAAATGCATTATGATGATCAGTTGCAATTCCTGCTACGAATTCTTGCTGATCACAGGATGCGGTTTCCTGAACAAAGGAAGTCTCTTTCGTAACTGGGCGACAATGGGCAGGGTAGCGCCCTTGACAGCCCCGCCTACGGGAAGATGATAGCTGTTTTACAGATGGGGACCCCGATGCTTCCAAGATGAAGAACTTCTAGGGCCGTGAGCGACCCCTAAATATCAGCAGATTTCTATGAAATTTTCTACGGCTGATGTTTTATTAAAATGGAAAAAAAAACAAAACGAAGGGCTGGGAGCATATGAATTAGGCAGCTAATTGTTCGTCTGTATATTCGTGGACCACCATAATATTCAGAGTGTATAGATAGATATATAGATAGATAGATTGATTGATTGATAGATATAGATATAGATATAGATAGACAGATAGATAGACAGATAGATAGACAGATAGATTGATAGACAGATATGGATAGATCAGTAGACAGATAGATATAGATAAATATACTGTATAGATATACATATATAGAGATATATAGATACATAGGTAGGTACATATGTAAATATATAGGCTTCTGATGATTGCTTCTCGGTCTTTAACTCTCAACCTCAGTCTTTGTGGCTGCCTCTCATACTTTATCCTTGCATCTACAACAATTCTGTCTGCCTGTCTGTCACTATGTCTCTGTCTGTCTGTCTGACTGTCTGTCTGTCTGTCTGTCTGTCTGTCTGTCTCTCTCTCTCTCTCTCTCTCTCTCTCTCTCTCTCTCTCTCTCTCTCTGTTCACGCGCACCCACCTCCTGTGAATAATGATATCCTACTAATCATCCGTTACTGTTAAGACAGTAGGGTTTCGCTGCTACGTCGAGAACGACGCATAAATAGGCCAGGCAAGTAATAAGTTGCCTTTGAACATGTCAAGCTTTTATTCCTTTTAGGCACAGGTGTCTTATACCCACAAAACACTGACTTTTCTCTCCCACACTACCTCCATCCTCTCTCACTGCAACTCGCTCACTCTCTGTTCACTGACTGACTGACTCACACTGACTCTCTGACTGACTACTCTGTCCGTCACTGAATAGCTCTCATTGTCTGGCTCGCTAACTGTCATTAACTCTCTATCACTCTACCGTCCTCCACTGACCCTGACTGGTTCTCTGGTTGTCTGCTGGCTGGCTGTCACTCCTCTCTGAGTGGTTACCTTGCACAGTCTAAGTGCTACTGACTGGATGTCTCACACAAAACTGGCCATTACTCATTGGCTCACAGACTAAACTGTCTTGACAGCATGATGGTGTCTTTAAACATCCCATGCCCCAACTCTACTGACTTCCTGAGCCCAGAATATTTCAGAGCCTAGAGAAAACTCATATTTTTTCATGCAATAATGTACTTAAAATCAAGAATAGACAATAACAATAATGAATAAAAATAATTCCTAATGTAAGAGAGAACAAAATTAAACAGACCTATCAAAATCGCTAGAATATTCTTCACATCTGCAGATACAAACATTAACCTAAACCTGTGACATAACAGTCTATTCTAGAATGTTCCTCAGATCTCCAGATACAAACCATAAGCCTAATCCTACCAGCATAAAACTGCCCCTCCCTCAAAACTGTGTTATTCTCAAATAAATCAACACTTCCTACCTACAGTATATACAATTATATACACAAAAAACTTTCAAGACTAGCAGGTAGTCACCATCAACTCTGTTGCTCAGGTCCCACAGAGAGAAGAACTGGACCTCCAGTTTTGTCAACGCTATCATTCTTCTTGGTCCTCCTTTAATCTATGGTGTCCAGCAGGTCCTCGGCTCCACTCCGAGTGCGCTTTCCAGGACCAGGTCTCCTGTGAAGAATACATCAGTATACTTCACCAAGAGCTCCTCCAGCTGCTCCATCTGTTGTTTCTCCAGACACTGGGCACTTCTGACAAACAGATCCTACAAGTAGGCAGGTACTTTTTCCTGAGGCTTACCCATATTCCTCTTGGATAATCTGCTTGGTGGCTCCTGATCAACTTCTTAACACAACCCCAGAATTGTGTCTTGATGTATTTTCTCAGGATGAGGTGAAAAGTTGGCTATGACAACGGGTACTTCCTCTGCCATAAGGTCTACTATAGTCCTGCCCACCATCACCCCCTCTTCTATCATGCCATGGATTTTGTGCTCCACCAATCCCTGAGCAATGTGCTGTGTGTTTTGGATCTTGCAGGGCAGCAGCATTTCTGACCCAGGAAAGATAAATGTAGGCTGTCTTGTGGTCACTTGTAGACTTCCATGCTTCTAAGCACTCAGCAGAACACTCCTCCCTCTTAGCAGCATTTGCACTGAACGGAAGTCAAGCAGGCAGTGGCACGACATCAGGCAGTTCAAACCCAAGATGCAGGGGGTACCCGATGTCAGCAACACATATGGACAGGGTCTCTTCCTTTCCTCCTGCTGCATCCTGACACCCAGCGGTGCCCTAAGCCCAGCACAACGCTCTGCAATTCCACACATCCGCTGTAAAGTCTGTGGAAATTGCTGATGACCGACCATATTCAGCTACACCAATGTCGTCTTTGATCTTGTGTCGAGGACCATTGGACATGCAACTCCATTAATCTTACCACCCCCCTCTGTGCACCTGTCACTGACACCTAAGGGGTGTGCTGGATGCTGACCCTCAGTCACTCACTGTTCAAGGACTTGACCTTGTTACTCATGTATTATATTTCATTTCTCACTTTATCATCCACTGTACAGGAGCTCTCTTCCATCGCTTCTCTTATCTGGTCGCTTTTTCTCGTTATCTTGCTGTACAGTCAGTTAAAAAAGTATCAACCATCTTACCACATGTATCATTTTGAAATGCAGATGGCACTGTGATATATGGGGCACTTTGTAATTACAAGGGCAAATGTTGTCCTTGGTAATTATAATCACTTGAAATTGTGTAAATCGTCACGTTCTGGATGGCATACTTTTTGAGGCAATATGTTAACTGAATCATGTGTCTGAAAAACTCTCTCGTTTTCTCAGCCATTGGACCTCATGTGTGCAAAATATTATGGTTAACTATTCACCATCTCTTTTTGTTGCTACAGTTCCCTAGTCCCGTCCTCCAACCTCTCTCAGAACTGGTGAAGCTCCTGTCTGTTCCCACTTATCATTTCCTCTAGTCTTGTATAATGTTATACTTGTGCATTTTTCATCCTGTTGTTTTTGGCTTTTGTTTTTCTTAATGTGCTCTCAGCACTGTGAGCTTATCTTCCTTTCGTTCTTCTTGCACTGGTTCCCAGTATTTTTGTTGTCTTGTTGTGTTTCCCAGTAGTTTTGTCTTTCCAACTGTTTCTTTTGTTCTTACTGTGCTTCACAATATTAATTTTGTTCTTCATAATGTGCTCCTAGATATTTTTTTCCTAGCTGTGCTCTTAACACTGCAAGTATATTACTGTTTTGTTCTTGCACTTAATCAAAAGTCCTCTGAACATTTCAGTGTTTTATTCCTTCTTGGCATAGCCGTGACTTTTCTCACCGTCATCCCCCACTACTATTCACTCAACGTCTGTTTACTGACTGACTCTGACTTACTGACTCTCTGACTGAGTACTCCATCCTTCACTGATTGGCTTTCATTGTCTAACGCATTCTCTTAGTGACTCTGTCACTTTCTATGCACCACTGGCTCATTGACTGACTCAGTGACTGTTCACTGACTGTCCATCATCGCTATCTGACATGCTGCCTTCGCAAACTAACTGCCACTGACTGGATGCTGCACACAAAACTCTGTTACTCATTGGCTCACTGGCTAAATTGTCTTGGCGACGAGACGGTCTCTTTAAATACGCCCCCCTCCACGACTCCACCTACTAGTGCAGCTCAGAATTTTCTAGGGTCTAGGAGAGAACTCACATTTTCTTGTACAATAATGCATATTCTAGGAGAGAATGCACATTTTCTAGTCAATAATGTACTTAAAATAACAATGAACAATAACAATAATGACAGGAACTAATTCCTAAAGTATGAAAGAAAATCAAACAGACATGACCAAATCTCCAGAATGTTCCTCGCATCTCCAGACACAAACATTAACCTAAACCTACTGCCTGTCACACAGTTTGTATGATATTTCTCACATCTCCTGATATAAACCACTGAACTAATTTTATCCACATAACAGTGCTAATTCACCGGCTTCTAGAAAATGCCAAGTAAAACAGAGGAAGTTAAAGAGGATAAGACAGAATTTTTTGTGTGAACAATGGTTTATGTGACATGAAGAGAATTGATGCCAGGTGCTTTTCAGGGTGATGTGGGTAGCTAAGGTAATGGTCTGATGTGAGTGGTGTGGTGGTGCTTTGAATTTTTTGTGTGAACAATGGTTTATGTGACATGAAGAGAATTGATGCCAGGTGCTTTTCAGGGTGATGTGGGTAGCTAAGGTAATGGTCTGATGTGAGTGGTGTGGTGGTGCTTTGAGTTGGAGAGAGAGAGAGAGAGAGAGAGAGACAGGTGTCTTTGTCCTGTACTGTTTATGCGGTGTGTGTGTGTGTGTGTGTGTGTGTGTGTGTGTGTGTGTGTGTGTGTGTGTGTGTGTATACTAGTGTTTATAATTATGGAAGGAGTTTATAAATATCTATGTGTATTGTGAATGGTCGGGACAAGTACAGTACATAAAAGGTTGATATACAGATATATAGATAGAAAGATTATTATACGATGGGGACAGTATGGTATGAGACTGATAAGAATACTTGTAGTGAAAAAAGCGTGCACACACACACACACACACACACACACACACACACACACACACACACACACACACACATATATATCACATATATATATATATATATATATATATATATATATATATATATATATATATATATATATGCGACTTTGTGTGTGTGTAGTTTTTATTATTTTTTTAGTTGCTTCTGAATATATATATATATATATATATATATATATATATATATATATATATATATATATATATATATATATATATATATATATATATATATATACCTAGGTTGCTTCCCCCAATCTATATATGTATATATATAGATAGATAGATAGATAGATAGATAGATAAATAGATGTTAACAGATATATAGATAGTTATTGTTATTGATAGACATAGATAATGCTTTTTTAGATGAAAGGAAACTGTATGACGTTAAATAGTTTGACACTAAGTAACTCGTCCCCATGGGACGGTTGAAATTTGGTAAGATAAACAGACGAAACTCTCTGAAAGGAATGGGGGCGCTGGGATGGCGTGGAGGTGAGAGAAGGGGAAAGGAGAGAGAGAGAAAGCGGGATGAGCAGTGTGAGGAGAGGAGGGGAGGACAGTGAGAGAGAGGGATTGGGGGTGGAGAGAAGGGCAGTAGTAAATCAAAGAAACTATAGGAGAAAAATTGTTAATAGTGGGAATCAGTTGCCAAGTAGCGCATTTATGTACTGGGGTAAACCACTTACACTAAATGTTTATACTGCCTGTGTGTCTATGGAATGCGGTGGACGACAGTAACATGTACTCTGCAACCCACCACTCCCTCCAGCGTATTCGTTGATAAGGCTGAGAAGAAAATTTGTACAGTGGTGTTTGAAAAAGGCTGGTGGAAGTTTTGCAGGAGAGAACAAAATCATCTAACAGCGCCCAAATTGATAAGACGCATTTTTGATAGACCGGATGCTTAAGCCGGGCATCGCTCTTTGGCTTAAGTCTGTTACCGTACAAAAACATTTTCTAACCTGTGATCAGCTGACCACTGCAAGCACTCCGATCAACGGACCGTTGTGTGCAAGGCATATACATTTCTGGAATGCATCCACAGTTCCTTCCAGCAGGTGTATGCAATCATGTATCATTGCAAGTCACATATTGACGGCGTAATCTAAGAGAAAATTTAAAACGACACTTATAACAGAAGAGAATACGTCAACTTTGTATATATATGACGTCATACCTCTGGCCTTAAGCCACCTCAAGCACGGTGTAAGACCAGCTTCCGCCCGTCCACCGTAAAAACTGGAACGAACGTTGCTATAGACAGGCTCAAGCCTGGGTCTGGCAAAAATACGGCTTAAAGTGGGCCCTTTCTTTGAAAAGGCAAAAAATGGTAATCACTCCTATACTTCCCCATAAAATGTGCAAAAATTTAAGGTTAGGTAGATGAGTACAGTTAAATCACTTTATGACTGTGCTCGATGGGGACTGCCTAGGAAATAAAATATATCAAATAGCCAACACTGAATGAATTTAAAGGAACTAATTTAGTAGCTGACTTTGTCAGTCAATGAATGAAACTAACCAATTGTAAATATCAATCTATGAATAAAGCGAACCATCAGTGTATAAAACTCTGCTGACTGAAAATATATGCATTTTCACATTCACATGCATCTGCATCTGCATATGTAACAACTCAGTCTTGGTAATATTGAAATGTTTATGATATTTTTATCACTGAATATCGAAAGCAGACTAAAAAAAAAAAAAAGATGATGGAAAAACAGTTGAATGGCAATACCATAGCCTCATGATGTTGCCGTATGTATGGCCTAATATTGGTCGTCTATATTTTAGAACAGGAGAGAGAGAGAGAGAGAGAGAGAGAGAGAGAGAGAGAGATGGATGTGAAGGGAGAATCTTGATAAATCGTTGACAGGAGAAAGGGAGCGTAAAATGAATGGGGAGGATGGAGGGAATGGAGGAAGGAGGAAAGAAGGAAGAAGAAATGATCAGAAGGTATGGAAGAAAAAAATAAAAGTGGAATGAGGTCCAGAAATAGCATGAATTATGTAGGTATGATGCCACTGTATAGTATCCTCTGTACAGTTTACTACAACTTATTCATTTTAATTAGGCGGAGATTTTCGTCTATTTGCTCCTTATTTCCCTTAGTCGGCAGAGTCAGACAATACTACGGTTTAGCATTAATTCCATAGCACATCTTTGTGGTTATCATCCCATTCTAGTGCTAATCTTATGTCCTGATCAAAGTAGGTTGGATCCCAAACGTCGGCGTGGCATGATTTTAGTTTTCAAAGGATGGAACTAGCTTTTGGAGGGTGAGGTTACCTTTTATGAGACGAAGTGAGCTTTTGTGGAATAACGTTAGCTTTTGTAAGACGACGTTAGGTATTGTAGGACGACGTTAGTTTTGTTGGACGACCTTAGCATTTACAGGACTAAGTTGTTACAAGACTGTTAGTTTTTGTAGGACGAGGTTAGTTTTGCAGAACGACCTTGCCTATATAGGACGAGGTTAGTTTTTTTTAGCACGGGTTTAGCTTCTCTAGCATAAGTTTAGCTTTTGTAGGACGAGGTTAGCTTTGTTGGACAACCTTGGCTTTTGAAGAACGAAGGTATAAGACTCGTTTATAGAGTGACGTTACCTTTTGTAGGACGAAATTACTTTAGGACGCAACACAAGAAGATTATATTCAGCTAAATCAAGGAAACCTGAGAGTGTTAATATCTCACTTTGCAGGTAACGCTTTCAAGACACTTAAGGCTGATTAAAGTGGCTTTACTTTAGCCTCTCCTCACAGATACACCCCATTTTCTAAGTCCTTCCTCTTCCCTTTACAGTATTGCCTTCCGTGCTACTATTTCGTTTTATTTTCCTCTCTCTCTCTCTCTCTCTCTCTCTCTCTCTCTCTCTCTCTCGTTTAATTTCATCTTCTCTATCTCTCTGCCTGTCTGCCTGATGAGAGGGTGAAGGGAGAATATAAATAGAGGAAGACGGGAAAGAGAATGAAATATAGAACGAATCATACGCGGAAATAATATAAAACAGTGGAAAAGGGGGAAGGGAAAGTTGAAGAATGACAATTTTGTGTGTGTGTGTGTGTGTGTGTGTGTGTGTGTGTGTGTGTGTGTGTGTGTGTGTGTGTGTGTGTGTGTGTGTGTGTGTGTGTGTGTGTGTGTGAGAGAGAGAGAGAGAGAGAGAGAGAGAGAGAATTTCGACTTAATTAGGCATAGCTCTTGACTGTTATTCTTTATCAAAATGATCTTTGAAGGTACAAGGAATTGGGTTTTAGATCATAATCCCCAAAACTGTAGCTGGGAAGTGTAAGAAGAATTACTCTTTGAGATGGTTTGGCCATGTGGGGAGAATGGAGAATGAGAGACTGACTTGGAGAGTGTGTGACTGAGGTGGAGGAATGGAGACGGAGTGGAAACCAAGGATGAGATGAAGGGATGGGATGGACATTTATAAGAATAAGGGTGGTGTGAGCTGAGAGCAGGACAGCTTGATGGAGGAGGAGGACAAGTTACAGGAAGGCCATTTGTTCGTGGCCACCCCTCCAAAATTAGCATAGGTCTTCCTGCTGTTTATAGATAGATAGGCAATAGTCGTATTTTGACACATTTTAAAACAGTAGGGTAAACAAGCGCCTTTGATCGTTGTGCTTGCTCAGGCCTGCCCCGCCGGAGGTGTGCCGGCTGAAGCACAGTCAGAGCACATCAGTCTGAATCAGACTCTGGAAGTTAGCTACTCAACCCCAAATGGATGCTTGTGCAAAGTTTTGCTAAAAGCGTATTTCAGGCTTGGGGTTTTGTTACATACGTATTGTACATACATACATACATACATACTGTGAGATCAGTGTCCAAACACATAGTACAGGGATCCAACTATATACGATACAGATCTCAGTTCATCACTCTAGGTACACCATCACCACCTTTGTAATTTTGTTGTAAAAGTAGTTTTGGAGACTAACATATATTTCTTTATGATTTATTATACTCAGGACACCTCAGTAGCCTGTTGAATGATAATAATACCAGAGCCATAATAGATAACATGCAGGACAATGTTAAGGTGAAATATACAAAATAATCAGTATGGAAAAGGTGATACTGAGCCTCCTGTACGAGCTAGAATGTAACTTTATATATGTTCCTGTAATGTGGCTATATTTTGTGTTTCGTTACGTGTGTAGAGACAGCGACAAAGACAAATGAACCAGTGATAAATGGTACTTAGAGAGAGAGAGAGAGAGAGAGAGAGAGAGAGAGAGAGAGAGAGTTAGATGGGGGGGAGGGAAGTACGTCTACTGGATGAGGAAGAGTAAATAAAGAATCCATTCAGGCCGTTGTTGTGATATTGGTGATAAAGTTGTGACATTAGTGGTAGTTGTACGGTTATGGTTGTTGTGGTAGTTGTGGTAGTTGTGGTAGGTGTGATGGTTGTGGTGGTAAATGACATGTCTAAGTTGTCCGAGTTTGTAATTATTCTGTCTTGGACGATGCAGTAAGTTCACTTCACAAATTGCCCCCCCCCTCCTCTCTCTCTCTCTCTCTCTCTAATATATATATATATATATATATATATATATATATATATATATATATATATATGTGTGTGTGTGTGTGTGTGTGTGTGTGTGTGTGTGTGTGTGTGTGTGTGTGTCTTTCCCTTCTTCCATTTTTCACATATCCTCCTTCCCTCCCATACTCCCTACCCTCCTTTCACTACCTCCATGCCTTCCTCCTCCCTCCCTTTCCTCTGCACTCCTTGCATCCCTCCTGCTCCCACTGTCTCTCCTTCCTTGTATGCCTTCCTTCCTCATTCTCTCTTCTTCCTTTCTCTTACCTTCTTTCTCTGCATGCCTGCCATCCTACCTGCCTACCACCCTGCCTTCCTACCGCTCTGCCTGCCCACCACCTTGCCTGCCGACCACCTTGTCAGCCTACCACTCTGCCTGCCGACCACTTTGCTGCCTGCCTGTCACACTGCCTTCCTGTCTACCATCCTGCCTGCCTGTCTGCCATCCTGCCTGCCTATCACCATTCGTACTTGCCTACCACCCAGCCTGCCAATCACTCTGCCTACCTGCCTACCACTCTGTCTGCATGGTTTTCAACCTTCTGCTTGTCTATCACCCTGCCTTCCTACCACTGCCTGCCTGTTGCCTACCGCACAGCCTGTTTGCCTACCACACTGCCTACCTGTCTACCACAGTTTGTGCCTGCCTACCACTTTTTCTACCTGCCTAGCACCACTTCTGTCTCCCTACCTCTCTGATACCACCTGTCTCCCTTTCCATTCTTCCTACCTGCCTAAATCCCGTACTGCATCCCTACTGCTCTGCCTCCCTTATCATACTGTATGCCTGCCAACCACCCTGCCTCCATTCCCCTGTACCAACTTGCTTGCCTACCTCCCTGTCTGCCTCTTTACCGCCCTTCCTGCTAGCCTACCGCCCTGCCTGCCTGTCTGCCACCTTACTGCCTGCCTACCAGCATGCCTGCTTGTCCGCCTATGGCCCCAGCTGCCTACCTATTGCCCTGCCTTCCTGCCTATATGCCGCTTCGCTGCCCGCCTACTACCCAAGCAGCCTGCCTACCACTCTTCCTACTTGCCATCCACCCTGCCTGTCTGTCTGCCAACTACCCTGCCTGCTTACCTGCCACCCTGCCTGCTTATTGCCACTCTGCCTACTTACCTGCCACCCTGCCTGCTTATTTGCCACCCTGCCTGCTTGTGTACCACCCTGCTTGCTTATTTGCCACCCTGCCTGCTTATTGCCACTCTGCCTACTTACCTGCCACCCTGCCTGCTTATTTGCCACCCTGCCTGCTTATTTGCCACCCTGCCTGCTTATTTGCCACCCTGCCTACTTATATGCCACCCTGCCTGCTTGTGTACCACCCTGCTTGCTTATTTGCCACCCTGCCTGCTTGTCTGTCGCCCTGCCTTACTACCACCTTTCGTGATTGCCTACGACCTTGCCTGCCCACCACCCTGCCTGCCTTCGTGCTCACCACCCTGCCTGCCAACACTTCTGCCTGCCTGCCTGCCTCACCTGGTTATCTTTCTTGGTTAATCATTTCCTTCTATAGGTCTCTCTGATGTTTATCTCGCGTCCTTATGATGTTATTCTCTTGCTCTTCCTGTTCTTCTTCCCCTTCTTCCTCCTCATATTCCTTCATTCTTCTTCTCCTCATCATCATCCTCTTCCTTCTCCTTCTTCGTCTTTTCCTGCTCCTGCTTTCCTCCTCCTATTCCTCTTCCTCCTTCTCCTCCTCCTCCTCCTTCTCATCATCATCCTTCTCCTATATTATTCTTTTTCCTTCCTTTTTTCTTTCTCTCCTTATTACTTAGTCATCAATTTGTTCTCTCTCTCTCTCTCTCTCTCTCTCTCTCTCTCTCTCTCTCTCTCTCTCAGGGCTTGATTAAGACGAATGCAGGGAATGAATTTTCGAGAAGGGAAATGGAGAGAATAATAGGAAAGAGAGAGAGAGAGAGAGAGAGAGAGAGAGAGAGAGAGAGAGAGAGAGACAGACAGACAGACAGACAGACAGACAGACAGAGACAGAGACAGACAGACAGACAGACAGACAGAGACAGAGACAGACAGACAGACAGACAGACAGACAGAGACAGAGTCCCTCCAAATTACACGAAGCTATGTAAAATCTGCTTCCAAGAGATTGGGTGTGCTAAGCCGACTCCGTTCCTTCTTTACCCCTGCACAAATGTTGACTCTATACTGGGGTTTTATCCGCCCCTGCGTGGAGTACAACTCTCATGTGTGGGGAGGCTCCCAACATACAGCTCTTCTCAATAGGGTGGAGTCAAAGGCATTTCGTCTCATTAACTCTCCCCCTCTTACTGACTCCCTTCAACCTCTGTCTCTTCGCCGCACTGTTGCATCTTTATCTCTTTTCTATCGTTACTTCAATGGTCACTGTTACTCTGAACTGTCTGCATACATTCCTCCACCTCTACGACGGGCACGTAGCACCCGTCTAGCAGCATACTCTCACCCTTTTTCTGTCCAACTCTCTAATGCAAGAGTTAGCCGTTACTCCCAGTCCTTCATTTATGCTACAGGTCAACTCTGGAACTGTCTCCCTTTGTCTATATTTCCTGCTTCCTATGATCTCCAGTCTTTCAAACGCAGTGTGTCCAGGCATCTCGAAATAAACTGATCTTGAATTTGGCTCTCTCTTGTATTTTGTTTTTCTCTTGGAAGGAACAGTTTTGAGGGCTCGTTGCCTTTGGTTCCTTTTTCCTCACATAAAAAAAAAATGATATCTGAAAGAAAAGTGTTTAAGTTAAATGTTGAATAAGCATTTTACAGTACTAGTTTCTAGGAACAATTATCTTAGTTTCCCTTCCACATACAACTTATGAATTGATAACGAGTTAGTCTGTGTTCTTATTCACATTATTTTTACTCCAATCTGGCCTAAATTTGTCATCCCTTCGTCTTCTTTGGTGATATTTAGAGAAAGATTAATAAAACAATACGATGCTAATCTAGAAGAAGTAGCCTAACTATAAAAAGAAGGTGGAGCCGCAGTATTGTCTTTTTCTGTCATCGAGCTATGGAAAATAAGCTGCAAAAGGACTATAAACTTTCCAGTACAAGGGCAACGAAATATGTTAATAGGTAACGTGGCTCCCCTCCACAATACACATGAATATGCATCGAAAGTGAGTTAGCAAGGCAATGTCCCTACTCATTACCAACTTTGAATTTTTTTCTTTTTGTTGGAGAGGGACGCGTTCATGTGGTGTCACCGATATAATATTTCTGAAATTTTCATGAACCATAGTTATTCAAAGCACACTTTTTTCTAAACAGATAACTGTAGTAAAACTTTGTACACGGTTTATAAAAGAAAGATTCATTGTGTCTCGCAATTAGTTATTTTTTACAATGGAGTTATTTTGGGTGCTGGAGAGGGACACATCCACGTGATGGCTCCATTATGTCCAGCAGGCCCCAGTGTCCTGTCAAACAAAATTCCCTAAGCTCATTCCTATCCCCCAAAAGAAGGATGGTGAACTGCCTGAAACCTGCAGTTTCAACCTGCAGTCCACCGTGTAGTGTGTCTTAGAAAATGTTGCAATAGCGTAAGAAAAAAAATACTACTACAGGATATAGTAAGAATATACGAAATAACAGGAAGTAGCAGAAACAGGGAAAATAACACGAACTGGAAAAATAGCAATGTATAGAATATTGCCATGACCACAGGAGGAATGTTTGTGAAAAATATGATTGGCATGAAGAATGTGTGTGTGTGTGTGTGTGTGTGTGTGTGTGTGTGTGTGTGTGTGTGTGTGTGTGTGTGCGCGTGTGTGTGAGCGCGCGCGTGTATCGGTACACGGCTAGCACTAAATATCGTGCCACCGCTAGCACCAATAAAATGTATCGTCGCACTGCTGGCCACCAATATAATGTAGCCGTTATGAAGTAGCAGTTGACTACATATTAAGTGTTCTGCTGTATAGTATAACTAGACCACCGTGTTGGATCGACGACACTGTCTGTAGTACACGTCAGCTACTCGCCGTCACTGCCCGACACTTCCCACCAAAGGTCCTCTGCCACGAGAAGGTGGAAGCTGGTCTGTTATTAAGTGGTAACGTAAGGTGACAGAAATGGGCAGATTAAATCTCTCTTTATTGGGTACAGAATAATATAACTGCGACCCGAGAGATATGTAGGAGCGACACCACCTCCCTTGATAACTGTAAAGCGATCTCTCTGACGCTGTACAGTCACCGAGCCGGACAAGGGCGCGGTGCTTAGGTCAGCTAAAAGTGAGGTGCCGAGCATTACATATACTCTGGGCTTATGCAAAAAGTAGAGATAAATGACAACTCTACTAGCACATTATACACCTCTATAGAATGGTATTAAGTACATTCACATATACCAACATAATAAATGGTTCCCCAGGACTTTACACTTACGCACTTATTCAGATATCTTTTCACTTCTCCTAACCTTCTTTTTATAATTGAAACAGGGTGGCACTTGTGGTCTGCCATCCACCTTCTTCCTATACCACAGCTAACAGCGAAATGATATTTGGTTGTTCATCATTCACACTTCATTACACACTGTTAATTATGACTAAACAGCTTTAAAAATTATTATGTAAAATGTGTAATACTACAACTTCATATGGAAAAAGATGTTGACACCAGAACATCGCTCGGCCACACCATAGACGTCCTCGTCGACATTGTTGTCCTAACTACCATGTAACCTAACCAGAGTGTAGGGTAGCTAACTATTCAGGAACATCCACTTGCAATCTGCGAGTACGGACACGTGGTATCAGTGGGTTCCTTAATTGGCGCCTTAATAGTAGCCTAAACCACAAACACAGGACAAGACCACAATAAGTAGAAGACCAACGCCAGGATCAAAATAGGAAGGAAAAGGTATGAAGGAAGATAGGACAGTACATAAGGCTCTAAATCAGTCCTGTTCAGGTGGGAGGGGAAGGTAAGCTCCTTAATACATGAGACAGCCTGTTCACATTCAAGAAGTAACATTGAATGAAGGTAAAAAGGGTCGTAACTGGGATGAGAAGTTCACTGTCAAAGCTAGATGATGCTTGCTAGGCAGAACTGCTATCTCTTTACTGTGTAACTCACAAAAATCAGGTGCAACATAGTACCCCTTTACTGTAAGGAATTGATTCTGTGAGGCACAAATCACAGTTACATCCTCTGTCTCAGGAAAGTAAAAGTACTGCTTCGCATGAATATGAACATGGAAAACTGACTTCAACTGAATGGGTTGGAAGGTGCAACGTTGCAGAGCAGAGGAAGTATTTGTGTCCGACAAGGCCCTCTTACACTCCTCTACCTTTAATGGTACGAAGACAAAATGGAAAGCAGGACATACATGGAGATCAAGAAATGAGGCCTTACACTTCTCAAATTCATCCACAGTCGTTTCTGCTACATATTTCTTGTCATCTAAGACAACTAGCACCTCTGGACCCTCTTCAATAACAACAAATGTATTATTAGCAGTAGCAAAAGGGAAGGAAATGAACCGCCATGCCTGGTATGTTACAGCATTCCTCATAGGTACTCAAAGAGTGGCATAAGTCCATGCTTCCACATAGCTATATAGCTATATCAAGTGCATTTGTTAATATATTAGTAGGCAGCAATAAAGCATTAACCCTGTTCAAACTTGCATCGATTAAGCCGTCCACCATATTGGCTGCATGCTTCTCCAAAGCAGTGGTTGACTCGTCGAGAGCATGTAAGTACTCAGCGAATAACACCAAGTTAGCAAGGGTTAGTAGATTAATTTGGATGTTGTTCACAAGCTCTACTAGATGGTTGGTAGTCCTATTTATCTCGTTAGCTTTGTTAGTGAAACTCATCTAACTGTTTATACACATGGATGATTAATCTATTATTGGCTTTAGCGGCCAGTGTCAAGTCATGCATCTGTCTACCCAATTGCACTACATCCTTATCTAATGCCATACCAAAGAGTTATCCACGTCCTCTCTTAGTACGTGCATGGACATGCTTGGAAAGATCAGAGTGTACGTTAGGTAAAGCTACATGCAAGTTAGTGAGCCTGTCGGTGAGCCTGTCTATATGCCTAGTCTGAAGCTCAACAAAGCTTCAGTGTCAGAGTTTGTCAATCGTGGGTTTCGATTAAACATCTTTCCCACTTCCAATAGTTGTTGTCTGAGATTCGACAAGCCCTTGGAGACCTCTTTGACAATATCTGGCGTTTGGAGATAGCCTTCCATTGGATAGTAGACGCATATTGCATCTTCCACTACCACGACTTCTCCAAGTGGGCTCTTCAATGCTCCTGGCATTAACGCAGTCGTGTCCATGTCCGATGTCGTTCCATAGGTCCACCCCAAGCAACGCACAAGGTGTTTGAGCCACAGCCACATTTTTTTTTTTTTCTGCAAGAGTAGATACTCCCTTAATCACTCTTGTTGTGGGATCGTAGCTTGCTGCGATACTCTTGGTTAGGGACAGGTACGGATGACGACATAGACTGCGATGAAGACAGAGGGCACAACACATCAGACGATAGGCCTAGCTCTTGTCTTACTAGTTTGATCCTATCAGCATGTACTGCCTCCTGAGTTCCATTAGCTTCATCCTTTATTCATAAGTATTTCCACGTACTTATTCCACAACGGTATATGGTCCGCGGAACTTAGGTCTGAGCTTGGAAATTCTCTCAGAGTTGTGGATCATGACCTTCTGGCCTGCCTGTAACGTCTTTTCTTGACTACCTTTGTGTTGTTTCGCCATCATCTCCGCTCTTAAGGCTTTTAATCTTTTCCGTACTTCACTGTGTATAAATTGGAATTTCAACAACTGTACCTTTGCGTAGTCTTCTTCGTTGTCTACTGGAGTAGGAGGTCCAGCCAACAAATCGTAGGGTAACACTTTCTCTTCTCCATAAAGGATATAATGAGGAGACTTCCCAGTTGATGATTTTTCTGAGGAGTTGATGGTCGTCGCTATATGTGGTAACCAGTCTTCCCAGTTATCCTCCTGATTTGAGGTTATTACTGGTCTCAAGACTTCCAGTATCTTCCTGTTTGTTCTCTCCACCAGGCCATTGCTCTTAGGACTATAAGGTGTTACAAAACTTGCTTTACTCCATACAACGACAGCTTTCTTGTAACACCTGGTTACGAAATTCACTGCCATTATCGCTGAGCAATACCTTAGGTGTAGAGTATGGACAAATCACTGAAGTCACAAAAGCGTGCGCCACCTCCTCTGAAGTTTTCGTCTGTAAAGGTGCTAAAACAGTGAATCGTGAGAAATGGTCCACTGCCACCAGTACATAACTTGAACCTTGACGACTTCTCGGCAACGTTAAGAGATCAATGGAGACTGTATCCCAGGGTTTTTTTTCCGGTAGAGGATACTCTAAGATGGGAGTCAGAAGTCCCGTCGTTCCTCGTATTTCCGCGCATTTGACACATTGACTGACGTGGGCTTCTATGTCCTTCCTCATGGTCGGCCCATAGTATTTCTTTCTCGCCTCACGTATGCATCTATCGCGACCGGGATGACCTGCTTGAGGTACGTCATGAACTAACTGTAGCACGGCTTGCTGT
This sequence comes from Coenobita brevimanus, assembly GCF_032717465.1. NCBI lineage: Eukaryota > Metazoa > Arthropoda > Malacostraca > Decapoda > Coenobitidae > Coenobita > Coenobita brevimanus. The sequence continues at coordinate 19,693,519 of NC_137031.1, forward strand.
AAGGTAGCAGGAACAACCAACTGATATGCAGTGTCCTTCCCTGGGGGTTGCTTATACAAAAGACCCTGATGGAAGTGAGTCATATAGATGACTTGAGACCACATCGCATCATTACGTTGTTCCGCTTTTACCGTGTCTGAGGAATACTCAGCAAGAGCAACATCCTCGGCTATGGTAGCAGCAATGTTTCTACTCAACGCGTCGGCTACACTTGCCAAACCAACGCGCAACCTTACCGTGCAAGTTTTTTCCTTTAAACAAGTCGCGTATGGGTGCATGGTCAGTTAAACAATTATCCGGTAGCCAAAAATAATATCCCGGAAATGTCCTAACGCCCACACGACTGCTAATGTCTCCAAATGTGTCGTCGAATAGTTCTTCTCTGGGGGTCTTAATGCCCTACTAGCATACGCTATGGTATGTGTCTTCCTTGCTCATCCTTCTGCTGTAACACCGCTCCCAGACCCAGACCTGAGGCGTCCGTGCACAGACAGAAAGGGTGAGTATAATCAGGAAACGCTAATACGGGTGTTTCTGACATGGCTTGTTTGAGCTCGTTGAAGCTTTTCTCTTCCGAGGGTCTCCATTTCCATGCAGCGTCCTTCTTAAGTAGCGTTGTTAAAGGTGATGCTATGATGGCATACCTGTGGACAAAAACTCCTATAAAAACCAGTGAGGCCTAGGAACGATCTTATCTGATCCTCGTTCTGTGGTGTAGGAAAATAGGTCATCTAGATACGCTAAGACGTCTTGCCCTAACATCTCGCCAAACAATTGGTTTATCATCCGCTGAAATGTTAAAGGAGCATTACTCAGTCCAAAAGGCATCCGGAGAAATTCAAAGTGCCCACGGTGAGTGCTAAAAGCAGTAATGGGACGCGACTCTTCGGTCAGCTCCACCTGCCAATACCCTGACGCTAGATCCAGACAAGTAAACACAGTATTTCCCTTACGTAAGATTGAAGTAAGTCTCGCAGATGCGGAATCGGGTAACGATCCAGTACTGTTTGTTCACTTGCCGAAAATCCACAACAGGTCTCACACCACCGTCCTTCTTAGGCACTAGAAAGAGTGGTGCTCCAAGGCGAGGAGGAAGAACTTCCTCATCCACTGCTTCCCTTTGGGTGTGCGGTAGACGGTATGCAGGCACATAAACTGGATTTGTACCGGGGCACAAACCAATATGATGCTTCACCCTATCCGTCCTACCCAGCGCTTCTCCTGGAAGTGCTACTACGTCGGAAAACTCTCTAAGGAGGGCTAGGAGTCGTGTTTTATGGTCTACATTATCCGTGACCTTCACGTATTGCTCCAGCTGTTTTCCTTAGCCAGACGTACGGGTTCCGACTGAGTCGTTGCTTGAGATGTAACTACAGGAGAGATCACCGGCACGTCGTCGACTTCCTTTATGGGGGCACCATAGCACATCAAGTCGCCTATATAACAACCATCTCTGAGCTTACTGCGCCACCACTCATATTTGCGATGAAGAGGGGCGTCTTCTGGTCTTGGCCAATGCTAGTCAGAGTCGATTCCAGCGATAATGCCTTATGTTTTACAGTCTCAGTTAAGCATGCTACATCAGTTCCCACCGACACGTCAGGTACTCGGACAGGAATTTTACAGACAGTTTGACTGGGTAAGTGGTGATTACCACTCACTATAGCCCTGACTTTCTTCCAGTCCATACCCTCCGCTTCGTGTGCATCCGGGGACTCCCTTGACGCTTCACTTGTTGGGGTCACAACTGGTTGGATGGCTCCTGGTTGGATGCCAGTTCCAGTTCGTGTTGCTGAGGGATTAAGGCCTACAAACTCTTTCCCGTTAAAGGAAATGGAATGTCTTTGAGGGTGTTAAACTACTATATCATACTCCTCCATGGTTTCAAAGCCTAACAGCCCATCAGCTGGCAGAGGAAAATCCTCAACCACATAAAACGTAGCACGTAACACAGGAGATCGTTTATCTGCCCTCAATGTCAACGGCACCTGGCTTACAATCTTCATTCTACTCCCTGTCACACCTGTCAACATTACATCAGGTGGTGATAATGTCCAGTTTGTTAGAGGCAATTTTAAGTCTTTCCAGCGCTTTACTAGAAATAATGTTTGTACATGACCCTGTATCTGCGATCAGGGACACTTGACCTTTCCCTATGATCCAAGGAATAGATAATAAGTCCACCTTAGTAATAGCTGCCACACACGCATCGGTGGATTGTACTATTTTAATTACTTTTGCGCGCGGCCCTGAGCTTCCCCCGAACTAGCTGGGTTCCCTAGTTTCTTCCTCTTTTCAATGACAAAGGGGCAACAGTCCGTCTCATGAGGACAATGCCCATGTATGACATACCATCTTTTCACCTCTGGCTTAACAGCCTTGGTCCTTTGCTGTGGAGAACTAGTAGCTGTATCTCTCCAGCCTGAAGTTTGCAAGGCTTTGCTAGCTTCTGCATAGCATATGCCTGCCTTCGCCAAAGCCTGACTTTCAGTACAGTTAGGATGCTGCTGTACTATATCAGTAGCCAGATTAGGTACAGGTATCTGCCACAAGGGAGGAGGGTTAGTCTGACTTTGCACGCCCATATTGTTAGTCATGCCCCAGGTATTTGGATAAGGGCCCTGGATTTGCATGCCAATATTAGTATTCATGCCCCATTGATTAGGATTCTGGGTTTGCATGCTAATACCATCTGTGTTTATACCCCATGCATTTGAAGAAAGAACAGAAAATAAATTCTGTCCAAAACCTTGTGGTGTACTAAAAAATATCTGAAGTATACACAGGTATGTGAGTGGTTGTAGTACTATCACTAATGACTGGATTTTGCATATCCTGAGTGACCAAAGGTACTGTTGTAGTCTCAGCTTTCACAGTCTCCTCACTAGGATTACCCTCATTAGCAAGACTAGTGGCCATTTTGGATCTAACTGATTGCTCTGGGACTGTTGAATAAGTATGACCAGAACGCAAATGCAAAACGTTCAAATCCTCATCCTGTCCTTCAGAAATATCCTCATCACCTTGATCCTCAATATGTCCCTCTCTCATTTAATATGTCTGAGCACTTTTATTTGATGTATCAACCCACTCATAAAATTCTGAGTCTAGTGGGATTGGCTAATCCCTATTTCCCTAATTCTACGTCCCCACTTCACTGTATCCATCTAACCTTGTCAGTAATATTCCCTCCCAGTTACAGGAAGATAACTGACATAAAAAAAAGGATAGTTATGGTAAGTGACAGAACGGAACATATATACAATACACAGAAAGTATATTTATTTCAAGGGAATTCTGAGAAACCTTTATTTCCACTCATCAACTAACTAACGTGTGTTGATTCAAGTGTGTGTGTGTGTGGTTTAATGCATGGACTCTACCTAGATATGAAAGTCCAGGATGATGTTCCACATTCCACGTTCCACACTCCACCAGACTCCTCCAACCATACGCAGCACCCGCTCGCTGTGGGAGTTAGCAGCACGCCAGGCAGTGACGCCACTCGACGCACCACATACGATCGTGGCACCACATACGCCCGCTCTCGCTCTCCCTCGGCTCGCTGCGGCCGTCCGCGCCTCTGGAGTTGCCAGAAGTCGCTCGCTAGTTGATCCACTCCTCACCGCACTGGCTTGAACTCTCCTTATCTCGCCTCTCACACACGAGCGCGAGATTCTTGCCAGTTTGCGCTTGAAGATGGAGATATCTCGCACACCACAGGGCGAGATAACTGCCAGTTTGTGCTTAAGATAGGAATCTCGCACTGGCAGAATAATGAGAGGAATTAATATGTACCACTCCAGTTTATCTGCTCCACTTAACTCACTGGTAATTAGTCCCCTTACAACAGTTGAGTAAGATTTTCTGTTTCACCTTCAGGAACGAGCGATTGCAAGGGTTACTGGTTCACAGCATAAATCCCTTTAGCACGTATCGTATCCCACTGCTGCCACCAATTTAATGTATCGGTACACGGCTAGCACTAAATATCGTGCCACCGCTAGCACCAATAAAATGTATCGTCGCACTGCTGGCCACCAATATAATGTAGCCGTTATGAAGTAGCAGTTGACTACATATTAAGTGTTCTGCTGTATAGTATAACTAGACCACCGTGTTGGATCGACGACACTGTCTGTAGTACACATCAGCTACTCGCCGTCACTGCCCGACACTTCCCACCAAAGGTCCTCTGCCACGAGAAGGTGGAAGCTGGTCTGTTATTAAGTGGTAGCGTAAGGTGACAGAAATGAGCAGATTAAATCTCTCTTTATTGGGTACAGAATAATATAACTGCGACCCGAGAGATATGTAGGAGCGACACCACCTCCCTTGATAACTGTAAAGCGATCTCTCTGACGCTGTACAGTCACCGAGCCGGACAAGGGCGCAGTGCTTAGGTCAGCTAAAAGTGAGGTGCCGAGCATTACATATACTCTGGGCTTATGCAAAAAGTAGAGATAAATGACAACTCTACTAGCACATTATACACCTCTATAAAATGGTATTAAGTACATTCACATATACCAACATAATAAATGGTTCCCCAGGACTTTACACTTACGCACTTATTCAGATATCTTTTCACTTCTCCTAACCTTCTTTTTATAATTGAAACAGGGTGGCCCTTGTGGTCTGCCATCCACCTTCTTCCTATACCACAGCTAACAGCGAAATGATATTTGGTTGTTCATCATTCACACTTCATTACACACTGTTAATTATGACTAAACAGCTTTAAAAATTATTATGTAAAATGTGTAATACTACAACTTCATATGGAAAAAGATGTTGACACCAGAACACGCGCGTGTGTGTGTGCGCCAACTGCATAACCAACTCTAGTACATACAAATAAGCAGAATTTCACAAGCAAGATCAAGTCAGTATTGAAGGAGGGAGTATGAGACGAAAAGGAAGTGGGAAGGAGTCCTGAGGGGACTTATCTACATTGTCCGAACTTAGGATTCGATTCTGATATGCATTTGGAGATCTCTTAACACTTCTTTAACTATTTACTCTGCACATAACCCCTCAATATCAACCTGTAAGTTACTTATTCAAACTCTCCCGGTGTTAAAGCTATATAAATGAGAAAAGACAATGCTAACGGTATTCGGGGCCGATGACGCACCGATGTGTATATTGTTGGACAACTGATTCCAGGCCAATGACGTCCCTGTGCGTCATTTGTTGGGGCGGTTTATCGTAGCTGAAATACATGGCACAACAATTTGATAAACACAGGCAACATATCTTGATTTTGATGGAAACTCGCTTCTGGCCCGGGAACGAGATAGAAAAGTTGGGCAAGGCTGGGCCGGATTAGTGCTAAGGTGTTGTAGAGAAAATAAAAAGATATGGAAGAGGTGCTACAAAGCCTTCCATATCGCTTCAAATACTTCCCTATATTTTCTGGTTAACTTTTTTTTCCAATGATGAAAAAGCTGTGCACCAACTTATTAACCCACTCTGCCATGGCGCAATAATTATTATATATTATATTTTATTTTACTATATGTTATTTATTTATTTTTCACTGCAAAATGAACTTATTAAGGTTTGGAAAGACTCTTCGAAATAGTTCTGATACAGTCTTCATTAATCCCTTCATTAATCGAGGTCTTTCCTGAGCCAGAGTGATAAACATGGAGGAAGGTTCGAGGATGTAAGAGGAAAGATACTGGGAAGAGAGAGAGAGAGAGAGAGAGAGAGAGAGAGAGAGAGAGAGAGAGAGAGAGAGAGAGAGAGACTATAAAGCTGCAGTCAAATTTGCACCTCTTTCTATGACGTCCTGGGAAACAAATAGACTTTCAAATCCTTAATCACGTGAACTACATCTCAGTTACGATTTTTATTCCAGGATGGTTAGGGTTACTGGGTGTTTTAATTTGGTCCGTCCCCTTACCGCCCTTTCGTCCTTCAACTTATACATTTGGCTTATGTTTGTCTGTCTGCTTGTCCTGCAACTGTCTGTTTATCTAACAGTCTACCCTTTAGTCTCTCTCTCTCTCTCTCTCTCTCTCTCTCTCTCTCTCTCTCTCTCTCTCATTAATCATGCTGATTTAAAATGCGTCCTTTCTCACTCGTTCAATATTGGAAACGTTCTCGGGTCATTCACATTTACAGTATTAATTATTGGGCTTAGATTATCTGAAGAGATCATCCGCTGTAGCTGGAATTAAATGTTCTTAATATAGTCCTTCTACTTCAACTTGGCCTAAATTTGCCATCCCTCCATCTCGCATACCGAGTTGTAACACTGGATTAACACTGGATTATGATGCTGGGCACGAAGAAGTCCTATGGAGAGGAATTAGGGCCGTGGTATTGTGTTCTTGTACCACCGACCTACGTGAAATAAGCTGCAAAAGATCGTACATCTTGGCCAGGTTAAGGTGAAGCAACTGTAGCCTCGTGTCATATGTCACTTAACTGTTGCTTAATATTAGGTTTGTTGAAAAGGTCAGATGAAGGCTTTGGTGTGTAAGTCGGTGCCTGTTTTAATATTCATGAGTATAGCTTATCTGGCCCAGGTGTTTTGCTGATCATTACGTTATGGACTGCAAGGTGAACAGTTGTCTGGCTAACTTTTATTAAAGTTAAGAGACACTATTCTATACGAAACTGAGGAGAAAAGTCTCTCTCTCTCTCTCTCTCTCTCTCTCTCTCTCTCTCTCTCTCTCTCTAATATATAAATAAATAAATATATATATATATATATATATATATATATATATATATATGTGTGTGTGTGTGTGTGTGTGTGTGTGTGTGTGTGTGTGTGTGTGTGCACTAGATGATGCAACAGCTGACAACCTTAATCAGCTTAAAATATCAAGGTGAACAATATTTTGTTTCATAAGAGTGTCGCTGAAATGTCTCCTTAAAGCCAATATTGAAACTTGCCTAATATGCTGCCCGTGTGCCAGCTGATATGTGAAATAAACTCTAAACTTCAAGTTCAATAACTTTGTGTTTCACAGGAAATTTGCTCGAGCTCTCCTAGGGCAGATATTCAAACTTTCCTTAAACAGAAATGTCGGCTTGGCCACACATAATAAAGACAAAAGATCAGAAAAGACATGTAGATAAATACAAGGAGAGAACAAAGAGAAAGGAAGACAAGGGAAAAAAATGTAGGCTGTAATACTTGCCATATGTACAGTATACACCAAGTTAAATGGCATACACTATCAACGACAGATAAAGAACGGTGTTGGGGAGAAGACAAACCATAAATGAAGACCATAACAGAACTAAGAACAATATACCTTAAAGATAAGCATAAAGACATAGGATTGACAGAAGCAAGAATAAAAGTACTGACACAAAACAGAAGGACAAACCCCAATGAAAGACAAAGATCTATAGTCAATGTGTTGATCCTGCTTTGTTGAATTCAGGGTCTTTGTTCTTACCTGATTTATATCGTTGTCCTTACTTGCTCCTCCTTATGTCATTATTATTCCTTGTTTATCTCTTCTTTGCTTTTGTATTTCCTTGTCTTCATTATCCCTTGGTTAGGGCAGTGGATGTTGGAGTGGCTCTGGTGAAAGACGGCAGTGTTTGGAAATTCCCTGTACTGTTGTATGCGGATGATACTGTGTTCTTAAGTGAAGACGAAGGGGAACTGCAGGGGTTGGTGGATGAGTTTGGGAGAGTGTGTAAGAAACGGAATCGAAAGGTGAATGTAGGGAAGAGTAAAGTGATGAGCTTCGAGAGAGGTGAAGCCAGTGAATGTACAGTGAGGTTGGATGATGAGGAAATGGAAAATGTGAGTACGTTTAAGTACTTGGGTAGTGTGATGAGTAAAGATGGAAGTTTGGAGGGTGAAGTGCTTGAAAGGTTACAACAAGAAGGAAAGGTTTCTGGTTCCTTGAAGGCAGTGATAAGAAACAGAGAAGTGAGCATGGGTGTGAAAATGTTATTACATGCCGGTATTGTGTTACCAACTCTAATGTATGGAAGTGAAGCTTGGACGTTCTTGGAGGGACACAAGTCAAGAGTGAGAGCAATGCAAATGAGTTATTTGAGAGGAACCTGGGGAGTTACATGGAGAGACAGACTAACAAATGAGGATGTGAAGGAGCGTTGTGGTGTGGATGGAGATGTGATAGGAAGCTTTAGGAGAAACATGTTGAGGTGGTTTGGCCGTGTGGAGAGGATGGAGAGTGAGAGACTGACGAGGAGAGTGTATGTTAGTGAGGTGGAGGGGGAGAGAGGGAGGGAATGGCCAAGGATAAGATGGAGGGATGGAGTGGAGAGGTAAATGAGAGAGGTGGGTGTGACTTGGGAGCAGGGCAGTGAAATGGCGGGGGACAGAGTGACTTGGAGGCGATATGTTTGTGACCACCCCGTATGAAATTATGATGTCTGGCAATAGATAAATAGATAGTTTGACTTAAGGTCGTTCAGCCTATTCTTTCTTTTGCTCTCTCGTTCAATCCGATTTTATTTTTTTCTTTAGTTCTTTTCTTTTTCTTTCTCCAGTGCCTCGCTAACTCCAGTAAGAATCTTCAAGGCCGAGCTGTCTGGGCTGGCTCACAAACACTCCTCTCTCTCTCTCTCTCTCTCTCTCTCTCTCTCTCTCTCTCTCTCTAAGATTTCCCGTTCGCTCCCGTTCCTTCACTTTCTTTCCTTCCTCCATCCACCCTTATTTTCCCCTTTCCCTTCTCTTCCCCATTCATCCTCTCCAACCCACATGCCATTATATTATATCTGATTTCGTTTCCTCTCGTCTTTAGTTCATCCTTCCTAAACCTCTTCTTCTTTTGCACATTTCAGCCTTTTTTTTTTTTTTTCATTCATCATCCTTTCTACATTTCCTCATCTTTCCCTATCTTCCGCTCTCTATCCATCCTTCACTCTTTCTATCCATCCATCTCTCCATCTATCCCTCATCCCTCATCCCATTATCTTCTCCCCTTCTCTCACCATCTCCTTCACTTAGGATTCTCTCCATCTATTCTCTCTTTGTGTCTTCCGTCTTATCTACCTCTATCCTATCCTATCCTCTCCTTTCATTCTAACTTATCTTCCTTTTATCCTTCCTCCCTTCCTCTCTCCCTAGCCTTCTTTCCTCCTTCCCTCCCTGCCTGCAAGGCATCTCCTGGACTCCCAGCGCGTCAAGCAAGATTAGAATACGTATATTGTCACCTTCCCAGGGAACGATAGAGGTGTAGTAGGATCCAAGATTGTATAAGGAGGATCAAAGAGGATTAAAGAACAATAAAGCCTGTGTTTGTGTGAATGTTTGTGAGTGATTTGTGTGTCGATGAGCTGTAAGCTGTCTGTGGAATGAGAGAGAGAGAGAGAGAGAGAGAGAGAGAGAGGAAGAATGTGTGTGTGTGTGTGTGTGTGTGTGTGTGTGTGTGTGTGTGTGTGTGTGTGTGTGTGTGTGTGTGTGTGTGTGTGTGTGTGTGTGTGTGTCATGTACGTGTGTGTTCTACAACAAAACTCCAGGCAAAGGCAATCCCTTCAAAAAACACACACCTGAATAACACACATAACCAAACACACACACGTAGAAGAAAAACGTGATGCCTCACTACAGAGCCACACACACACACACACACACACACACACACACACACACACACACACACACACGCGCACACACACACGCGCACACACACACACACACACACACACACACACACACACACACACACACACACACACACACACACATACCAAAAAAAGAAAAGCATTATATTCAAAGCATATAAAGAACTTGTAATAAACTCCTCTCTCTCTCTCTCTCTCTCTCTCTCTCTCTCTCTCTCTCTCTCTCTCTCTCTCTCTCTCTCCACAGAGAGATACGCATAAAATTTATTGATTTTTTGTTCCCTCGTCAACAACTTACAACGAGCGAAACTCCAGTACAGTACTTGTAATTTCAGAGTGGAAGCGTACATGCAGGAGTTGATGAGAGAGAGAGAGAGAGAGAGAGAGAGAGAGTGACTTTGAATCGTGCATCATATCCTCATCAGCCATTCGTTTTTAACAAATTCTCTCAATATTGCGTGTTGTTCATGCAAACCAGATGGATCACAAGATACCAGTAACAAGCTATGTAGTCTAATAGTGTTATATACAAAATAAATCGCTACGAATGAAGTGCTACGAAGTTTCATATTGCATCAAGACTATGTTGCAACGTTTGAACGTGTAGGGAAGATCTACCCTTCCATCCTACAATTCTTTCATTCATGCTGCTATTAATTCTTTCATTCAGTCGTTTTCCTCCATCCATCACTTCTTTTTTTACTCCCCCTCCCTCCTTCCCCCTCCCCACCTCTTCTCTCCCTCCTTCCTTCCCATCTCCCTCCTTTTTCCATCTTTCCATGTTCCCGGTTTCTCGTCCTTCCAACCTGCCTTCTTTTCTCTTCCTCCCTTCTTCCACCCACGCTCATTGCCCTCTCCCTTCCCGTCCTCTCTTCCAACTCTGCAGCCCACATTACACTTCCTTCCAGTGATGTGTTGTCCCCGTTAACTGTGTGGGGAGACAAACGCAGCATCGATCAGGAACCAAACTTCCTCACTTGTCCTCGCTCCTCGCTGTGGCGTGGTGCTGTCTGCCGTAATGGAACATTGGTTCACTGCAATGAACAGCCTTACAGAGGCAGTTGTTTGCCTTCGTTGATGGATTTCCTCGGTCAGACAGACCGTTGTTACTCAAAACACAACATATCCTTCGACTTTCTTTCTTTTCGTCTCAGTTTCAGGTCCTCTTTCTCTGTTTCTTTCTTCCCTTTTCCCAATTCATCCTTCTTCCCTTCTCATCTTTTCCCTTTCGCTGAGTTACCCCATCTCTTTCACCCCTGGCTCTATATCTCCTTTTTTCCACCTATCCCTCCCTCCCCCTCTTCCCTTCTCTTACTATGTCCATGACTGTTTTCTCTCCTTCTATCTTCTCCTGATCTCTTCTATCTCCCATCTACTTCAGACTCGTCTCATTTTATCCTCTCCTTCCATTCTCTCTTATCGTCTATTTCTCCTTTCTCCTTCCGTCCCTCCCTAACCTTCTTTCATCTTTCCCTCTCTGCCTCCAAGCCTTTCTTATGTCGTGGGCTGAAAGTGCGTTACATATAATTAGAATACTTATATCATCACCTTCTCAGGGAACGATAGAGGTGTGGAAGGATCCAAGATTTTATGAGGAGGATCAAAGAGGATTATGGCAGATTAAAGGGGATAAGAGAGAGAGAGAGAGAGAGAGAGAGAGAGAGAGAGAGAGAGAGAGAGAGAGAAGTCAGGTTGTGCAGAATGTTTGGAAAAAAAAAAATGTATATGCGTTCTAGTGTTGAAGGTCATTTCTTTGTCTTCCTTAGCTTTGATTACAGTTTTACTTTTTCTATTTCGTTTCTTTACTGTCCACTATTATTTACTTTTCTTGTCTTTGATTATGCATTCGTCTTCTTTGTTTCTACATTGGTCCTGTGTCACATCATTCACTTTCTTTGTATCCACCATCTGTAACCTATGTCATCATTCATTTTCCTCATTTTATTTCTTTCGTTTCAATCTCTATTCACTTTATTATTTTTTTCGTTAATTACTTTGATTTTCTTTGTTCATCCTCGTTTTCGTTGAATCCTACTTAGCCTCTTGAGGTGGGTGTGTTCAGCCTGAGAGTGTTGATGGCGCGACAAAGAAAAAACTCAGCCAAAACAACTGAGGAAGAAGAAAATAATGATGGGAAATAAAGAATACACAAACACACACACCAAAAAAATGGAGTTTGTGTTGCTGACTACCCTGGTCTTTTTGGCCAAGCAGTCCCATCAACAGCAGGCAAGTAACCACTCCTGCACGGCCATCCTGTGAAGTGAACCGATGTTCTCTTGCGACAAAGTGCGCCTCGCCACAACGATGCGCGGAATGTGTGTGGAGGCTTAGTTCCTGGATGGATGCCGCATTTCCGTCTACTCCCGGTTAACAGGGGCACCGTAGTAGACTCCACATCACCTGCAGAGTAACACAGACAAATAACAGAAACAAAGAAACATGTGGCAACTAAGACAATCTCTTGAGCTATAGAAAGTTTAAGGGAAATAAAAAGAAATAGTGACAAAGTAAAATAGAGCTTGAACATCGCAGGCGCAGAAAGAGAATTAGATTTACCTGTGCTTTTTAAATTTACCTGTTCTTTCTAACTTTGCCTTTTTATTTTAAATCTATTTGATCTTCCATCAGTCTTTGTTCTTTGTGCTGGTGCTTCGTCCTTCTTTCATTGTTCCTTCATCAGTCTTTGATTTAGTAAAGGGTTTGGTTTCTTTCCCTTCTTCGTCCCATGTTTATTTAGTGAGAATTTTAACTTCCTGAACCCCCTCCTTGCTAGTGAGGTATATATCAGTCCAGTCTTTTTTTGTGTTACATTGGATGTTTCCATTTATTCACAACATTATTTATCCTCTCTCTCTCTGACGAGTTCAGTTTTCATTTTGCAAATGTAGGTAAGAAGATGTATGAACGAACACAAGAAATCCTCCATGGTGAAAAAGTGTCAGGTTCTAGCAATTCTCCAAATATAATCTGAAGCGAGTGTTATCTTTTTAGACCTCATCCTGTTGATACTGACATCATCATTCTTACGATAAAAGGCCTGAATGAAACTCGTTCTGTGGGCTCGGATGGCATTTCACTGAGATTTGTTAAGGATGCACTCTGTGTTATAGCTTTTTACTTAACCTGTATTATCAATACCTCTATCGCAACAGGCATTTTTCCCACAGCCTGGAAACATGCATTGGTACTTCCTCTCTATAAAAGTGGTGATGTAAATGATGTAAGCAATTACGGACCAATCTCACTATTGCCTATTGTCTCTAAAATACTCGAAAAGGTTGTTACGAATCAGCTCATACACTTCTTGGAATCTAACAAATCACTATATAATACCCAACATGGATTTCGTCCTAGATTATCCACCGAGACCGCTCTTACTGTCATAACAGATAAAATGTATGATAACATGGACTCAAAGCAAGTTACACTGGTAACCTTGTGTGACCTCTCCAAAGCTTTCGATAGTATTAGTCACGACATTCTTTTAAGTAAATGTGCTAAGCTTAATATTGACTGCTTCTGGTTCAAACGTTACCTAGAAAATAGGACTCAATCTGTTCGCCTGAGCAACACTATATATGATAAACTGAATGTAGCTTACGGGGTCCTTCAAGGCTCAATCCTTGGTCCTGTCTTGTTTACCATCAATGTCAATGACCTTGCTGAGAGTATAAATGGATGTTCTTTGATGCAATATGCTGATGATGCCCAATTTCTCCATGCTGACACTATCAATAACCTCGAGGCTCTTATCTCCAAAACAGAAGGAACCTTACGGATTGCAAAACATTATTTTCTTAGAAATGGACTTATGTTAAATCCAAGAAAAACACAATGTATCTTCATAGTTAATAGACGACTTCTATCACATATTCCTCCTAACACTGTCATAAATTGTTCTAGTGAGCACATTTACTCGAGCACTAATGTAAAAAATCTAGGTGTCTACATCGAAAGATATATGCTTTTTGATGTGCATATTAATGAATTAAGTAAGAAAGTCATGAGAATACTTATGTTCACAAATCAAATAAATGAAAACTTTGATAAGTCAGCTCAAAAAATTGTTGTACAATCACGAGTTCTTAGCATAATAAATTACTGTATAGGTATATGCAGTACGACAAATTATACCATACTTCATCAGGTTCAGAAATTACAAAATTATGCAGCTAAAGTAGCTATTGGGGGAGCAAGAAAGTATGACCATGTAACCCCCATCATAAAGGAATTAAAGTGGTTAAAGATTAAAGATAAACATATTTTTGACAGATGAACCACCGTTTATATGGCTGTCAATAGTTTTTATCCTGAGTGGTATCTAACGTTGTCCACTGTCAGTGAAAACACAGCTAGTACAACAAGACAGCGAAATAACCTTTTTGTGCCTAGAGCCACAACAAACTCTGGTGCCAGAGCCATCACCATTCTAGGACCCAAACTGTGATATAATTTACCTACTGATATCACTAATTCCGGAAGCTTACATGTTTTTAAATTTAAACTTAGGAAGTTAATTTTAAGTGATTTGTAGTTGATATTATCATGTATCGAATATGACACGACTATTTATGTGTATGACTTTGTACACTGATTTGTAGAAGTAATATTTTATGGAAATAAATTATTTGAACTATTTGAACTTTGAACTCTCTCTCTCTCTCTCTCTCTCTCTCTCTCTCTCTCTCTCTCTCTCTCTCTCTCTCTCTCTCTCTCGTGTGGTGAGGGATTATAACAACAAATACACAGATACATCACTGCTTCCACGCACCATAGTGTTACAACTGGGGATATAGAGGAGTTGGCATTATGATATGGACGCCTGGTGGTCTAGTGGGTTTAGGCTCTTCAATCGAATGTACCCTTCAAGGCTTAACATCGTGGGGGTGGTTGAGGTTTATTGCTAACATAATGCCATTCAGGGAAGAACCGCTGGTCACTCGCCTTCAGTGCCTGGACTAAGTAACCTAGCCCCGGGCCCCTACACTCCTGTTGGTGTGTGTTGAGGGATTAAAGCAACAAATGCTCAGTGTTTTCATAGATGTGTCAACTGTTGGCACGTGTTTGGTTTTTGAACTTAGGTTTTCTAATCGTTGGTATTTTGGGGCGATGGCGTTTGAAATACAGGATTTTGAAGCGTAATATAAATTCAAGTGTTTGGGATGTGTGCTGCAGTTAGAGGGAGATACTGTGGCTCAGAGGTTACTGGCTTCACCTCATGAACAGTTGTTTTTGACCAAAGCACATATTAAATGTGATCCTAGTGGACTGCAGGATTATATTACCCTTCTGGAGTCCACCTACCTCCAGATGGGTGAGGGACATTTGTGTAATCAGGCAGGGGAGTCGCCTGGTTATGCTGGTGCCATCACATGAAAGCGTCCCTCTCCAGCACCCCTCCTTATTAATGGTGCAGAGGAACGCCTTCACGTGGTGGCAGCGATACAACTCAGTGTCCATGTAACCCGGGTCAAAAATCATCCCAAACCTCCCTCCCTGTACCCCGCAAGGAAGCCGCTGGACTGCAGGGAAGAGACAACTTCAGCCAGCAGTTCCACGTGAACCTTGGCCAACAACAACAACATGCTTACTTGGTCTGGAATGTGGGAAAACCGTGAATTTCAAGGAACAATGTGGAACCACACACTGACCTACGAGAGTGCTTGGATGAAGATTCTTTTTATTCAGAGTACAGTCAAAGAGAAAAGTCGTGTCGTGAAATTTTGGTGAAAATATCTGCAGAAAGAATATAGTCTTGGAGCAGTCAGCTTTGTGTCGAACGATCGGTTGGTAGCACTGACTTGAGTTGCCATTTGCTCCAGATGACCAGCCTGTGGATGCCCGCATATAAATTTTTGTAACTTACCCCAACTAATCTACATAATTATAAAATCTTTCTGACTGCTGTTTTTATATAGTATTTATGAAGCGTTTCTCATCTTTTAGTTTTATGACAACATTCTCAACGTTACAATTCAATTAACTGAATAGGTGTTCGGAAGTCAGTTCTCCATCTTTAGATAATCAAGTTGATAATTATAACCTGGGACATTATTTAAGTGTTGTAAAACAAAATTCACTATAGTATTCAACACATGAGAACAGTGTTATTCTATTATGATAACTGATTTTTTTCTTTTAGAGTGGCTGGCAAACTGAATCCCAAGGACGAGTTTGAACACATAAATCAGACGACCGAATTCTAAGCACAACTGTTCGTGTGCTTCATTCTTGCTTCATTCTAGGTGCACTTCGTTTCTTAAGGCGTAAGCATTGCTTACGGGTACTGCTTCCATCGTTGTGATTATTTCCTGGCCCTATAGCGTTGTGGTAAGACGAGGACGGCCTGAACGATGACGGTTCTCCGTTGTGCCTTCCTCCTCAAATCGTAATCCACCTTTCTGTTTGCTATGGTTATACCAAATGTTTGAGCTTTCTGTTCAGGCTTCGTTTCCCGTAAATAAATGAAGATCATGCCACTTCTCATATTCCTGTTAGTTGGCTGCATGTTGCTTGACTTCTCCATACTACGGTATAGTAGGTCTGCTAGACGTTTTGTGGTAAGATGTAAGATGAAATGGCAGGTGATCATCGCCTAACCGTTGGCATTTCGTCTCTCATACGAAGCTCGGAATCAGCAATTATTGCGAGTTGATGTTAAGGGTTCGGATTTTCATGGGTTCATTCATATCGTCATCCAATCAGCAGCAAATATGAAGCATGACGAAGTCAGGCTAGCCAACCACGAACATGTAACTGTGGTAGAGCTTTCATAATGTTTCAAGTGTTGCACTTAATCTTCGGACAAAACCGCGACACAACTTTTGTCTTTGACTGTACATGTGTGTGCATGGAAGGGAGGGCAGCCTGATGACAGAAGACAGGGTGACAGGGAGGAATTCGTCTGTGGTCAATCCTTCCGGGATAAAGGTGTCTGGATACAGACAGACGAATAGATAGATAAACCGATAGATTAGATATTTTCACCTTATTTGGTTGTGTTCATGAGTGAGGCCCACCGACTGTCGTCTAAACAAATAAGTGTTAGATTTAGAAGCGTTTGACGTGTGTAGGATTTAGAAGGCAGCCATTGTGGTTCAGTGATTGCCGCGTTTACCACCTGATATGTGCATGCTCTGAGGCGGCGGTGGGATGATGATGATGATGATGATGATGATGATGATGATGATGATGATGATTATTTGCAACATCTAACAATACAGCTTTTTCCCTCACCCTTTCCTACCCCTTGATCCCTTGTTTATCAATACCTGTCTCACCCCTACCTCACCTTGCCTTACCCTTGCCTTACCCTGCCTCTCCCCTGGTCATTAGACTTTTTCATTTCCTAAACGTAACCATCTCTCTCTCTCTCTCTCTCTCTCTCTCTCTCTCTCTCTCTAACCAAACATTTGACTTTGCCCTGTGACCTTGACCTTGCAATCACCGCAGTCAAAATCCAATCACTTCATACTTTCCCGACCCTTACCCCTTCCACCAAGTTTAATCCAGTCAGACAGAATCTGTTTTTGTTGACCCAGTTGTGTGACCTTCATTACTGACCTTTCCCTGTGACCTGGAGTGTTGAGGTATTGTTCTCAATATCAAATTCCTTTATTCTTACCTTATCCTGGACCCTTCCACAAAATTGGGCATAAGTCGGATAAAAATTATTGATGTTAGCATGCCATATGACCTTGACCATTGACCTACTGATCTTAAAAGCAATAGGTCAGTTCACTGACGGACCCTCAACCGTTCCACCATGTTTGGTACAAAGCAGATCAAAACTGCTTTAGTTATTTTGTTCACACACAGACACATGGGTCAAGTTTGACCTCACCAGTGACCTTGATCTTTAACCTATTATTCTCAAAATGGCATCCCTTGGTTCCTCCATCACTGTCATCTATTGCACAAGTTTGGTCTAAATTACGTCAACAAACTTTTAAAATCTTCCTTGATCAAATTGTGACCGATCACTGTCACCATGACTTTTGACCTGTTGCCCTCAAAAAGACTAGTTCATCCCTTTGACCGCCCACCTACCCCTCCGCCATATTTGTTTATATTGCATAGAGACTGTTTGAGTTGTTTTATACACACACACACACACACACACACACACACACACACACACACACACACACACACACACACACACACACACACACAGAAACTCGGTCATGCATCCAATCTGCAGTTTGCCAGATCGTTAGGCTGTCTTGGACAACATGCAAATATACACACACTCATGACCGTACGCACACACATCCTTACATACATACACATAAATGCATGGAACACAGTTGCGCAAACAGGCACACACACACATAGATACACTCCATAAACACACACACACACACACACACACACACACACACACACACACACACACACACACACACACACCAGAAAACAGACTCTCTCTCTCTCTCTCTCTAACATGAATTTGGGACCATTAATCGGATACATTTATATTGAAGAGCACTGTGTGTGTGTGTGTGTGTGTGTGTGTGTGTGTGTGTGTGTGTGTGTGTGTGTGTGTGTGTGTGTGTGTGTGTTCTTAAACTTCTGAAAACATTTTGAGAGAAAACAAACAATTGCTATTAAATTTTCTTTATAAAATGACGTACAAGATATCTTTAAGAAGTTGTCGTCATCTTCGTCTTGTGTTTCCAATCTTCCTTCCTTCCACCTCTCCCTCCATCCTGCCTTCCTCCCTTCCATCCATCCATCCATCCATCCATTCATCCTTCCACCCACTCATTCTTCTGTCCTGCCTTCCTCCCTTCCATCCATCCATCCATCCATCCATCCATTCATCCTTCCACCCACTCATCCTACTTTCCTTCCTCCCTCTCTTCCATCCATCCAATCAACCTTATATCCATCCACCCACCCAGCCATCTTTCTTCCCTTCCTGCCTTCCTTCCAACGTTTCTTTTTTTTTTTTTCATTCTCCCCTCATTCCTGATTCCAATCTCCTTTACAACGTCCAAGAATACCTGCTCTCTCTCTCTCTCTCTCTCTCTCTCTCTCTCTCTCTCTCTCTCTCTCTCTCTCTAAGAAGCATTTTAAAGGTAACGTGAGGCAACAGAGGAAAGGAGGAAGAAGAAAGCGACAAGAGAAGATTAAAGGAAGAAAGAGAGAGAGAGAGAGAGAGAGAGAGAGAGAGAGAGAGAGAGAGAGAGAGGGAGAGAAGTTCAGTACAAGGATCATGAAAGGAAGGTAAAGGAAGTGAAAGGATGCGGAAGACGAGGAGGAGAAAGAGGGAAAGGACAAAAGAGGATGGGACGCTGCGAGAGAACCACGATGATAGAATAACACTATTGTGGAGAGAGAGAGAGAGAGAGAGAGGTGAAGCTTTCTGTGTGTATGTGTGTGAGTTACACCGTTCTAACCTCTATTGTTTACCTGTCTCTTGTTGCTCCACGACATTTGATTTTTTGTTTTGATATAATATTTTTGTGGCCTAATTCACCGACTTTTCTTTCCCCGTGAAATTTTATTGTTTTTCAGGTGTTGTGTTCTGTTGTTTTTAGGCAATTATTTGGTTTTGTTTCCTTCATTATCTATGTGAATTTATTTTAATAATTTATTTTTTACCGAGACAGTCTTTTCTCTGAGGTCCAGCTGGCTTCCTGTGCGCCACACATCTTTTCATGTAACCGCTTCGTCTTTGTTACTTACCGTCCTTGGTGGTAGATAATGGCGACCATCATCCACGCACTTGGTGTAGCGCTGCCTGCTTCTTTCTTCATTTTCATCATTCTGTTTTTCTGACCTCCTCTGTTCCTATTTCTCCCTTTCATTCCTGTCGCATTTTATTTATCTTCTTTCCACTCCTTGTCGTTCTACACTGAGTGACATGCCTAGTGATTTCCTGTAACCCATGAAACCATTTACAACACTGGGTAGTACCCATATAACCAGATAACCGGGTTGCATGGAGCCTGCTATGATGCCCTTGCAAACTGGATTGTGTTCCTCAAAAGCGGTGTCCATCCAGGAACCATTCTCCACACTTTTCCCTGAGCAACCTTAGAGGAACATCAGTACACTGTACGCGATGACCCTACAGGGGCGGTTGCCTGCGTGTGGTTGATGGATCTGCTTGGACAGACAGATCGGGGTTGATCAACAGCCGCAACAACAACCCACCGTCAAACTTATTGCTCTGGTTAACTGTTTGTGTACCTGCATACACACCTGTCTATTCATCTGTTAGCTATCTGTCTATCTATTTTCGTATATTTATCTATCTGTCATTGTCTCTGTTTATCTGTCTACCTACCTGTCTATCTATCCATCTATCGTTTATTCATCAGCCTGCTCACAAGCACTGTAGGCCAGGATTATTTCTCACCAGCAACACACACACACACACACACACACACACACACACACACACACACACATGAGTTACACACTCCCAGAACGTAGTCATGGAGAATAGCCTACATATCAGTGACAAACAGACAGACAGGCAGGCCCGTAAGCACAACTCCTTAACTCGGATGACATGGGTAACTCGACGTGGAAATAACAGTACCACTGGGAAGTAATACACAGTTAAGAGGTGGCGGTGTTTGGAAGCTGTTTTATTTAATTTGACTGGCACTAAGGCGGTATGGTGTGTGTGTGTGTGTGTGTGTGTGTGTGTGTGTGTGTGTGTGTGTATTCATTCATGTATCTCTTCTATCCATCCAATCGTAAATCATATAATTATCTTTTCTTGTCTCTTGTTTATCTATCAGTCCATCTCACTTATTCATTCATTTATATTCGCCTATTAATTTACCCGTTGGAATCTACATGTGTGTCTGTCTATCCATCTGTCTCTTTATGTCTCAATTTGTTTATCTACCCGATAATCTACTCGTCAAAACCGGTCTATCAGCACATCTGTCTCTCTTTCTGTCCACCTTTCTCTCTGTTGTTACGGAACAGAGAGAGATAATGAACACTTCAAGTGAGAATACTAAAATCACTACTGTCCCGCAAAGTTCCAGGTTCAAAACAAAAGACTTAGGTAAAATTACAAGTTAAAGTTTAATACTCAAACTAACAACTAAACATTCAGGACTCATAAGGATAATGCAATGGCAAAACAGATTACATATATGGTTAACTGCAATAGCCTCTATTAACACGAATTTAGCAAGAGCAAATTTATCTAAGTCAGCCCTGATAAAATGAGAAAACCGGATAATGCTGAGTTAAAGCAAGATATAATATTATTACAGATACAAAAAATTACTAATACTGGCTGACAGTATGGAACCAATATGAATCATAAAAACTTTACCAGGCTTACGAATTAACGCCTTAGGCTATACAGTACAAGAAAAATGGTAATAACACTTATACACAAATTATACAGCAGCTAGATGGCTGGAGACTTCCTGAGCCCTCACAAAAATAATAATATACTGTACAGGGGAGGACAGAGATGTGAACAGAATGAGGAGTAGATCTAAGTGGCAACTAATGCAATGACTGAGCTCATTATATAGGGGGCCGGCAAAGCTTGATTCAACTTGTAAGAAGGACGCGCAAATGAAGGCATAGGGGACGAAGAGTTGACAATCTTGCTCTGAACAACAGAAAGAACGACTTACTCTATTATAAAGGGGGAGAAGGGGGGAGTGAGGTAGAACACACAAGCCTGGTCACTATAGAAGCCACGTGGCGAATCGTGAAAAAACATGCAGCATACTGTACATTAGGATCATACAAAGGATGATGCAATCATGAACAAAACTGTATGATAAGTTAGAATTATACAAGGGATGATGAAATCATAGGCTATGTAACACCTCCCCACAAAGAAAAAGAAATTTACAAAGGAAATTTCTTATTACTCTAAAACAATCGGTCTAAAGTCTAGATAAGCAATCTGCAATAACATTTCCTTTCCCCTTGACATGTTGTATGTCCAATGAATACTCCTGAAGAAGTAGACTCCATCTTGTCAATCTTTGATTTTTATCTTTAAACCTACTAAGGAATATCAGTGGGTTATGATCGGTATAAATGACTATGGGGTCAAAACCAGAACACAAATAAAATGAAAAATGCTGTAAACTCAAAATCAAGGCCAAAAGCTCTTTCTCAATAGTTGAGTAGTTCTTTTGAGGTGGAGTGAACTTCTTACTGTAATAAGATACAGGGTGTTCAATACCCTGATCATCCTCTTGCAGCAAAACAGCCCCAGCTCCTGTATCACTTGCGTCAACAGCCATCTTAAAAGGCTTAGCAAAACTGGGAGTAGCGAGCACTGGCTGACTTAATAGGATAGCTTTAAGTTTGCTGAAAGAGGATTCATGGTTATCGGTCCAGACAAATTTAACTCCCTTTTTCAGTAGGTCTGTAAGTGGTGATAAAAGAATTGAAAAGTTAAGAACAAATCTCCTGTAATAACCTACCATTCCCAAAAATCTTTGTAGCTCTTTCCTACTTTTAGGTCTGGGAAGATCAAAACTGGGAGTAGCGAGCACTGGCTGACTTAATACGATAGCTTTAAGTTTGCCGAAAGAGGATTCATGGTTATCGGTCCAGACAAATTTAACTCCCTTTTTCAGTAGGTCTGTAAGTGGTGATAAAAGAATTGAAAAGTTAAGAACAAATCTCCTGTAATAACCTACCATTCCCAAAAATCTTTGAAGCTCTTTCCTACTTTCAGGTCTGGGAAGATCACTTATTACCTGAACCTTAGGTCCTGGTGGTGCAACGTGTCCATCACCAATTACGTACCCAAGGTACTGAACTTTAGCTTGACCAAACTCACACTTTGATAAATTAGCTACAAGATTAGCCTGAACCAAACGCTCAAGAAATTTACTGACATGGCATAGGTGATCTTTCCAGTTGTCACTGAAGAT
This sequence comes from Coenobita brevimanus, assembly GCF_032717465.1. NCBI lineage: Eukaryota > Metazoa > Arthropoda > Malacostraca > Decapoda > Coenobitidae > Coenobita > Coenobita brevimanus. Next base: position 19,715,982 of record NC_137031.1, read on the forward strand.
TAATACATCATCAATATAAACAACACACCCTGCCAAACCCTCTGTTACAACATTCATGAGCTTCTGAAAAGTGGCTGGTGCATTCTTCATACCATATGGCATTACAGAACATGCAAAAGTCTTTCCTAGTGTTACAAAACATGAGATCTCCCTAGCACGTTCAGTCATAGGTACTTGCCAGTATCCCTTTAACAAATCAAACTTACTTATGTACCTAGCCTTTCCGATCTTGTCTATGTAATCTTCCACGTGAGAGAGAGGGTAAGTGTCTGTTTTGGTTATCTGATTAACACGTCTGTAGTCGATGCAAAGCCGCTGTGACCCACCTGGCTTAGGGACTAGAGTGACAGGAGAACTCCACTCGCTCTGACGGGGCTCAATCATCTTGTGGTCCAACAGGTAGTCAAGCTCCTTCTGGATGAGAGGAACTTTCACTGGGTTCACAAGGTAAGGAGACAGTTTAATTGGCTTTGCGTCTCCAACATCGACATCATGCATCAACACAGTGGTTCTTCCTAGAGTGTCACGGAACACTTTCGGGTACTCCTCCAGTAATGCCGAAAACTCCTGCCTTTCCTCAGGAGCTAGATGAGAAAGCTTAGTCTGGAGATCATTCATGATATCAGGATTCTTCCCCAAGCTATCACTCAGGCTCATACTGCATGGGAGAGCTTCACTTGCAGACTCGGGTGCAACAGCTACAGTGCAGACTGGGTTATTTTCGTCCCGCCTGTGATATAACTTTAGCATGTTGATGTAACAAAGTTGCTTGTTCTTTCTACGATCTGGTGTGGCGATGACATAGTTGACATCACTGAGTTTCTTCTCCACGAATAAGGACCACTAAACTTGGCTTGAAGAGGTTGCCCATGCACCGGTAGCAGAATTAAAACCTAATCTCCTGGCTGAAAGTGGCGTAACCTGGACTTCTTATCATACCAAGTTTTCATCTTCTCCTGAGCAGCTCCTAAATTCTCTCTCGCCAGCTGTAAAGCAGTGGACAGCCGTTCTTTGAACTTCATCACATACTCCAGCAGGTTGACGTCATCTTCCTTCGACAGCCAGCATTCCTTGAGTAGCTTAAGGGGTCCTCTTACTTCATGGCCAAACAGTAGTTCAAAAGGTGAGAAGCCCAGTGATTCATTTGGAGATTCTCTTGCAGCAAATACAACAAATGGAAGACCTTTATCCCAATCTTTCTGATGTTCTAAACAGTATATCTTGAGCATCGATTTGAGTGTCTGATAATATGTCTCCAACGCTCCTTGGGTCTGGGGATGGTAAGCTTAAGACGTGATCTGGGTGATGCCCAACTCTTTCAGAGAGTGCTTGAAAACATTTGACATGAAATTACTTCCCCGATCTGACTGTACCTCCTTGGTCAGACCAAACTTGGTGAAGAATCCTAGCATTTCCTTGACCACGTTCTTTGCTGAGATATTTCTAAGTGGAATAGTTTCAGGATAATGAGTAGCCATATCAATCAGGGTCAACACATAAGAAAATCCTGAAGAAGTCTTAGGAAGAGGGCCCACAATATCCACCAACACACGGGTGAATGGCGCCTCAAAAGGAGGAATGGGAACTAGAGGTGCAACCTTTAAGGTCTGATTACACTTCCCCACAACGTGACAGGTGTGACAAGACTTACAATACCAGGAAACATCTCTGAAGATACCTGGCCAGTAGAAGTGTTTCAAATGCGTGCCACAGTCTTCCTCACTCCAAAGTGTCCTGCCAAACTGGAATCATGAGCCACTCTAATGATATCCTGCCTACAAACACGAGGGATGACAACTTGATGTACAACCACCCATTCACAGTTGGCTGATGCTGTTGGGGGTCTCCACTTCCTCATAAGTACTCCTGACTTTATAAAATAACAAGTAGAAGCACCAGCTGACTCTTCCTCACTGCAAGCAGAGTTAGCTAGACCTTTCAACTCAGGGTCAGCAATCTGCAACTCAACCAACTCTTGACGATACAAATTATCGACACTACGGGGTACTGCCTGATCTGGTGAATGGTCCAAATTAGCAAGAAAAGTGTCAACTAGGATAACATCATCATCATCATTATCCTCTAAGTCACCAGTAACTTTAGACTTAGCCCTAGTGACATCACATGCAGAGAACACATCAGGGACATCACAATCCTGGGTCGCAGTCACTGGTTCACTAGACAACTGAGGAGCTGGACACACTTGACTTCCACCAATACCATTTCCAAGTAAGAAAGTTACACCTGACATTGGGAGTGTCTCAACCAACCCAACCATAACAGAACCATTAACAAAACCAGACTCTAAATTCACTCTGCATAGAGGGACAGAGAAGTAATTATTACCTACACCTTGTAAGATTACAGTTTCATCAGAAGAATTAACATTAGAGACTAGAACACTGGTCAGCATAAGGGATTGGCAAGCACCAGTATCACGATATATTTTAACTGATTTCCTGTCATTACTGTCCAGAGGACTGACAAAACCATCAGACAGGAAATTAGCATATGAACTCTTGAGAGTGTCACCCACGTTACTGCTCAAAAGAGAAGCTTCATCATGAGAATTTAATTTACCCCTCAAAGTAGGTTCAGTTAACTCGGTTAAAGAATTCTGGGAACTCTCAGGGGTGGACACTAGACCAATTGACTGAATATTTAAAGACTCCTTTTTGTTCACATCACGCTGTCTCCTGAAACATCTCTCCGTAGTATGACCAAGCTTACTACAATAAGTACATTTACTTTTCTGAAATCTAGAGGTGGAGCTGGTATTTACTTCCTGAGAAACATCATCTTTATTCTCATTCCTGTTACCTGTACTCTGAGTAGAGGCAACGTACTTACTCTCAACTTTCCTTTTATCTTTAGAATATCTCTTGTGAGTGAGAACATATTCATCAACTAAAACTGCAGCATCAGACAAATTATCTATTCTTTTCTCATCAAGATATAGGCTTACATCTTTATTAATACACCTTTCGAAGTCCTCCAGCAAAATCATCTGCTAAAATTGATCAAAATCAGAATTTACATTCTTAGAATTTAACCACTGCTCTAACAGATCTTCTTTGATTTTTGCATACTCAACATGGGATTGCTTATCTTGCTTATAAGTTGTCCTAAATTTTACTCTATAGGCTTCAGGAACAAGCTCATAGGCCTTAAGAATCAAGCTCTTAACTACATCATAATTATCAGATTGATCCTGAGGCAAAGATGCATAAGTTACTTGAGCTTTACCGGTGAGAACAGTCTGAAGGAGTACTGGCCAATACTTTTTGGGCCAATTAAAACCTGTAGCTACCCTCCCAATCAACTGAAAATACTTTGTTAAATCAGATTCATTAAAAGGAGGGACAAGTTTAACATTTTTAGCCACATGAAAATCATCAGAGCTAGATGATCCAGTTCCACCTTGTTTCATGCGATACTCATGGTCTGCCTGAATCCTAGCAAGTTCAATTTGTGCCTGAGCCTGTGCCTGTGCCTCCTGAATACGAGCCTGAGACTCAGCCTCCTTAGCATGTACCTGAAACTCAGCCTCCTTAGCACGAGCCTCTGCAGGGCTAGCTGAAACCTAGCTATTTCAATTTGCATTTGCTCATCTGGAGGAGTTACATTAAACAAGCTTTTATTAATCATGCCAACAGTTTGATCTTTAGAATGATGAGAGCGAACAGCAATTCCCAGTTGTTGAGCAACAAGCCTAAGTTGATTCTTTGTTCTGTTTTCTACATCACACACTGCACATTTGACAAAAAATCTTTGGCTTCATCAAGAGCAGTAATAGTAGACATCATGAATAAATCACAGTCACAATATATCAAGCAATATCCTCATGATAATATCCTGAATATCCTGATAAGAGGTCGCCAAATTAATGTTACGGAACAGAGAGAGATAATGAACACTCCAAGTGAGAATACTAAAATCACTACTGTCCCGCAAAGTTCCAGGTTCAAAACAAAAGACTTAGGTAAAATTACAAGTTAAAGTTTAATGCTCAAACTAACAAGGAAGGCGGTGGCTCAATCGGTAGAGAGGTGGCCTGTAGTCCTAACGGACCCAGGTTCGAATCCCGGCTGGGGCAGGGAACAGTTTAAGGATTTGAATTTCATTAAAACAGGCTTTACTGATCTACCAGAAGACCCGCTGACATGTCGTAAAAATACCCCCGCTAATACCAATACACCAGTCCAGTATGAGACAGCCCTAGCATGTATTCAATATGGGCGGTGGGTGTTAGCGCCGAAGTGGTGACATGTAGAGGTGTATGGTATGTAGGAGGACTGCTGGGCCTTGATAGCAGGCTGTGAAGCCTATGCCCAGAGTCGGACACATAAAAAAAAAAAAAAAAAAACTAAACATTCAGGACTCATAAGGATAATGTAATGGCAAAACAGGTTACATATACGGTTAACTGCAATAGCCTCTTAACACGAATTTAGCAAGAGCAAATTTATCTAAGTCAGCCCTGATAAAATGAGAAAACCGGATAATGCTGAGTTAAAGCAAGATATAATATTATTACAGATACAAAATATTACCAATACTGGCTGACAGTATGGAACCAATATGAATCATAAAAACTTTACCAGGCTTACGAATTAACGCCTTAGGCTATACAGTACAAGAAAAATGGTAATAACACTTATACACAAATTATACAGCAGCTAGATGGCTGGAGACTTCCTAAGCACTCACAAAAATAATAATATACTGTACAGGGGAGGACAGAGATGTGAACAGAATGAGGAGTAGATCTAAGTGGCAACTAATGCAGAGACTGAGCTCATTATATAGGGGGCCGGCAGAGCTTGATTCAACTTGTAAGAAGGACGTGCAAATGAAGGCATAGGGGACGAAGAGTTGACAATCCTGCTCTGAACAACAGAAAGAACGACTTACTCTACTATAAGGGGGAGAAGGGGGGAGTGAGGTAGAACACGCAAGCCTGGTCACTATAGAAGCCACGTGGCGAATCGTGAACAAACATGCAGCATACTGTACATTAGGATCATACAAAGGATGATGCAATCATGAACAAAACTGTATCATAAGTTAGAATTATACAAGGGATGATGAAATCATAGGCTATGTAACACTGTCTACCCCACTATCTCTTTGTCAACATATCTGTCTGTCTGTGTATCCATCTACCTATCAGTACAACCCTAGTGCACTCACCCACCTGGAATCCCATTAAGAAATTGTGGATAACTGCATTTTGGGTCGTCATCCCTTTTAATGGACGTGATTGCGGCCGTGGTGGTGAAGGCAGTGAATATTGGAAGAAAGAGAGAGAGAGAGAGAGAATGTGTTGGCCACCAACACCAACAAATTAAACTTTTCTTGCTGTGTTCAGCACGGTTGCCCTCAGTAATAAAAACCATCCACCTCTCTCTCTCTCTCTCTCTCTCTATGAATTCATTAACTGCAAAGATGGTGATAAGAGTTGAAGAATTTTACAAGGAACAGTATGTATCAACTGTATGTATCAACTTTTCAGTTGACACAAGTGAAACACCTGAGGCAACAGCTGGCGAAGTAAACATTTTAAAATATGGAAAGAGGGATGGCCCCAGAAGATGGAATAGTAGCAGAAGTACAAAACAGGCCAGCCCACTTATTTACTCAGTTTATAAAAAAAAAAAATGAAAATTCCCAAAACATGGTGTAATGCAATAGTTATTTTACTTAAAAAAAAAAAAAAAAGGCGACTCAAAAGATCTTAGTAACAACTGACCCATTAGCTTATTATCAATCAATTACAAACTGTTCACTAAAGTCCCTACAAACAGAATTACAGCAGATTTGGAAGAAAATCAACCTCGTGAACAGGCAGGATTCCGAAGCGGGTATTCAACTACTGATCGTCTACACGCAATGCATCAGCTAACGTAGAAAACTACAGAATGTAATAAACCACTGTGCTTGGGTTTTGTTGATTACGAAAGGGTTTTTGATTCAGGGGAGCACATGGCAATTATAAATTCATTGCGAGAAAAATGAGTGAATGAGAACATTGTAAAACTGCTAGAAAACATATATAATGAGGGAATTGCTACAGTGAAATTGCATAAAGACTAGGAAAAATAATTTGAGATTTGCAGATGACATTGTCCTAATCTCAGAAACAGCGGAGGGATTGCAAGAAATGTTAAATGACGTGAACAGATAAAGTCTCAAAGTAGGGCTGAAGATGAACCGGAGTAAAACTAATGTTTAATCCACATTCACCAAAGAAAAAGCGAAGAAATTCTTGAAGAAGTCAGGGAGTACAATTACTTGGGGCAAATACTAAAGTTAGCGAAAGACCATGATGGCGGGAAAAAAAAAAAAAACGCATTACAATTCTATGGAAAGCTTTTGGTAAACATTGAGATATTATGAGAAGTAGCTTGCCAATATTTATGAAACGAAAGTATATAACGAATATTTAATTCCAGCTTTGACATAGTGCAGTGAGACCTGGAAACTGACAAAATTGATGTGGACAGGCCATATAGCAAGAATAAGGGTGTACCCCCTCCACAATATGTCTACCGCCCGATGTATATATGTCCCCCCCCAATGCATACATGCCCCCACTAAACTTGCTGACCTAGCACGCTTTCCCAGGGCCCCCACGCCTGGACGAAGGCGTTATTGCATCAGTTCATAGCAGGCAGCCAAGACGGGCAGACTATTTTACTGTGATCTCGTAATAAATTCCTCATCTAGCTGTTTGCACACGGAATTTCTATCACCAAAGTATTGCAAGTTACATTTGGTAGCAGCGGTGTTTCGAACCATCAGATTCTGATTGCCTCATCCGATTTTTAGTGACACCACAAGATACACGACGTCTCGCATCTCCCAGCCTCGCCCCTCCTCAGTGCCTCTAGTGGTGTAATACCTGGCTGTGCTTTCTGAGTGTACAATTTTTCTCACCAGTGCTCACCTCTCAAACAACCCCACCCACACGCCTTGTTCCTGACTGCAAGTGTCACCGTCGCCGACCTACGCACCTGTTGCACCTGTTCCCAGCACCTGTTCCCAGCACCTGTTCCGAACTCATCATAACTCCTGCCCCACGGTGCCACTTATCACTGTCTGCCCACTGCCTGCCCACCACCATTCTCTGCATTTGCAACTCAACAGCTCTACACCTGCCTTGAACCAACATCTGCCCTCACAACCCACCACCGGCCCCGCCACCGCCACATCTGGTCTGCATTACGTGTGCCTCCTACGACCGCCACTCCCTGCCGGTGACTCATTACGGCGTCTCTTCTCTCCGCCCAGCTGTCTCTCCACCGCCGCCCCGCCCCGCCCCGCCCCAGCCCAGCTACGCCCAGCCACCCCTGCTTGTCCTACATCTCGACACTCCCGTCTCTACTGTGTAATTATAGTATATCTTTCCTTTCTATAGAGATTATCCTCGACTTTCTCTACAGATTTTATATTGTAAATATTCCATCTCATTTCCATTACCCCGTTTTCATCTTCACCTACGTTATTTATAATCCATCTCATCCTTCGCCTTTTATTTAAACCATCCATCCCCTCACCTTCATTCATTTTCACACCTACTCGTGTATTCCATTCTCTCATTGTTATATTATCCATTCTCACCTACGTATCCATCTTCATCCTTCATCTCATCTTCCATTGCCGCATTAAATGCAATACTTTCCACGTCAACCGCTTGACACCAGCCCTCTTGACCCGGAAACATCACCTGATCCTACACCGTCTGCCGACTCTAACACAATCACTCATTTACGAAGTGGCAAAGAGTACCACCGCCCTGTACCTGAGACTCCCGTTTCACTTCCCGCAGAATCACTTACTACCCATCCTACACTTGTACACCCAGATACCTCCTCCTCTACTCCTGCCTCTACACTCCCTTCTTCTTCCTCTACTCCTTCCCCTGTCGTTCCCCCTCCTGCCTCCCTCCATACCCTGTCTTGCTCGCCCTTAACTGCCACTACCTTCTCTCTCTCCCACACCTCTCCTGCCACCACTTCTGCACTTTCAGCCATGGCCAACCTTCCACAGTCTATGTATCTCGACAATGCCAATCGTCCCAAATTTACTGGCCAGGACCCAACTTGGTCTGTCTATGATTTCCTCAGAGAAGTCGAAACAGAAATCCACAATAGACAGATCACCGATGAATCGCTCAAAGTAGCCTACCTCATGGGTCTTTGCACCACGGCAAATCGGACATCGGATCCACGATCCGTGCAGGACATTTCGATAGCATTCGTACCTTTGCTGATTTTCGTACGGAACTCATCAGCCTTTGTTGCCAGCATTCAAATACCGCGTCTCTCATCGGATTCATTCATCTCCTAAACCAACTAGATGAGGACTTGCGAGTCCCAGCACAACATGCCAAGCTCCGTGAAGCTGCCGCCGCCATGAAAGCAACCAGTAGCGAGATGCTCCAATTACTGGTAGGCACGAAATGGTTAGAAGACAAGAATGGCGTTCCAGTGCTCTCACTCACCAACTTTGCTGACATAATTGGTTACCTGAGATTCCTTCACTGGCTTACTCCTAAACATCGAGAGCTAGCCTTGGAAATCGGTTTCAATCCAGGAGATAAAATTATTCGGGTCACTAAAGCCATTCATGAAAGAACAGGTTCGAACTACACGCGTCAGGGCACCACCCAACCCTTGGCCTCCTCAGTCTGTCACACCTCCACTACCCCAGACCAATCTCGCTCCCGTCCCACCACACGCGGCAGACCTGCCACACATCGTTCTCCTACCGCAGGTCGTGATCAATCTAGCGTCCAGCGGAACAGACAATCTTTGATTCTTTGCTGGCACTGTGGTCATCCTGGACATCGAGCATCCAGTTGCGACCGTACATACAGACGTCCTCACTCCCAAACCAGACAGCGTACGCCTTCCCGCTCACGTTGTCCACACTGCAAATACCACAAATCAAGCACGACTCACACCACTGAGGAATGTCGTTATCTCAACCGCCAACAGTCGGGGGAAGCGCCGTGCCCGTATCGGCCCAATATCACGTAGAACCAGAAACCCAACTCCCCATCCACCATGTAGGTCCCATAACATCCTCGGGTTTAGTCATTCTCAGATGCAGTCATGACATACCAACGTCATTCTTCTTGGACACAGGATCTATAGTAAATCTCATCTCCGACAATTCCTTACAAATTATTCATCGACATCACAACCACGTCAGTTTCCTAGAACCACCAGACATTCGCCTATGTGGTGTCGAAGGCTCCGAGTTTAAGGTTAAGGGAAGAGTCACCCTTGAAGTCAAACTCCATAGAGATTTGCCCCCTATCCCCATTGAATTTCATGTCACTAATGACTTGCAGTATCCCGCAGATGCCCTTATTGGTTTCTCCACCATGGCACAACACTCCATTGCATTATTACCTGCTTGTGGTAGTATAGACATTTCTGGATTCCCGGTTTACACTATGGAATGTCCCCGTCCTGTTCTTACGATCAAATCAGTCCTTCAGTTGCCTCTGTCCCTATCACTACCAAAAAGTCCAACCCAGCCCAAACCACCACTATCATCATCTGAGAATACAGAGATCATTCCTTTCCTGACTGCGAGCAAGGACATAAATTCCTCAATGTCTACTGATACATCATCTCAGCCTTCGGACATGGCTCTTACCTCCTCTCCCGACAACACTATCGCTGACTCAGACATGTCTCAGTTACCTACCTCACACAGTCTGAATGATCTTCAACACGCAGAGACGAAACGTGCAGTAACGAATATGTGCACAATTTTGTTACCGCATGAGTTCACCAAAGTCTCTGTTTGTGTTGCCGGTGCGAAAGCAGGTTTGGATGTACTAACACTACCTGAGACGTGTTGTGTGAATGGCTTGACTTATGAGTCAGCGTGGTGTACAGTCTTAGAGGACAGTTTATGCTACCTGTACTTGCTCAATGTCACAAATGCTCCACTAAAACTTAAAAGTGGTGTAAAGATTGGAGACTTCCTAGTATACCCAGCGGCCGTTAAGGTGTGCCAGGATTCCTCAATTCCTACTATTCAGACTGATGATAGTATGCCAATCGGTGTATGTACTATTAACTCTATGGGATCTGCGCCGACATATTCACCCGATATGCTCTCACATCTCACTTGCACAGATTTCCCAGAAAATACACCTCAACTTCTCAACCTTCTGACCTCGTACAGAAACGTGGTTGCCTTACCCGGTGAACCGATGGGTAGAACAGACCTTGTCAAACATACGATTGAACTATAACCAGGAACTCAGCCGATTTACATACCAGCGTATCGATTTCCTCACAGCCAGAGAAAGCAGACAGATCAAATGGTACAGAACATGTTAGACCAAGACATTATTGAACCCTCCGTCAGTCCATGGAATAGCCCACTTTTCTTAGTACCAAAGAAGGACGGCAACTTTAGACTAGTAGTCGACTATCGTAAGGTCAATTCTGTCACCGTTCCAGACCGTTTCCCGTTACCCGTCCTCACTGATTTGCTAGAATCCCTTGGTGAAAATAACGTAGTCTTTTCATCTTTAGACCTCCTCAGCGGGTACAGGCAGGTCGAAATGGAAGAGTCCTCTCGCCCAGTTACAGCCTTTAGCACCCCTTCCGGACATTTTCAGTTTATCCCCTACACCGCGGGCTTGTTTACCAATAACTTGCGTGTGCCGCGGGGTTATTTGGGCTCCGACAGACTCTCAAAAAATATTTGCCAAAAATCAGTTATTAGTCCTAGAATAATAAAATTACATATGCTTATGGCACATACCTTCAGCTTTCTCCTGGAATGATTGTTGAGCCTTCGTCGGTTACCGTAGGACTTGTGGAGACCTCTGAAGTAGGGTAACGAAGTCTCCACTTTACACTTCCCGACAACCCGTAATATGATTACCACAGCCAGATACAAACACTATAAACACTATTCTACAATTTTCAAGTAGTTTGGGATCCATACTCAAAAAAAAAAACACTGTGAAAGCAATGGAAATTACGAGCGCGTCTGATCGTCGCACTGGCACTAGTTCGCTCATGGTAGTCTGTCATTTATTATTCATAAAACCCCTCACACTTTATATTTCTATTACTATATAACACTTATATATATCTACAGTCTTTATCCATAAGTTTCCCTCAGTAGTATTAGTTTATTGTCACTGTAGGGATTCAATTTCTTTCAGTAAAATACGTAGCATTCACTTTCTCGTCCTGTATACTGGCATTGAGAGTGAATGTCACTTTCATCTTCACTCTCATAACTCATAGCATTCAGACATGCTAGAGTGAAACTTTCACTTTCATTACTCCTAGGGTATATACTCGTATTCTTATAATACTACTCATTTACATTTCTATTTACGTTCTCTATTTTATTTACGTTATTTACATTTCTATTTTATTTACACTGTGTTGTGCACTGTCACTTGAAATAACTTATAAAACTATTTTCCATTGTTCACGTATATTTACATTCATTACTTTCACTTGCTGTTTACACATTATTTACACATTATTTACAATTCCACTTGCACTGTTTTACTCAATAGAAAGATCGTAGTCACTCTTTTATCAATTGTCAGCCCTTTACCTCTTTCCACATGAGGTTTAGTAGGGGGTAAAGGTCACAGAGCCATTTGCATGGGGGTGAAAAAAGGCCTTGAAGTCAGCAAGATGAAACATACGTCCTCTCACTTCGGAAGATGACACTACACTGCTAACGCAGGGGCCAGGCCAGGCAGCCTAGAGGCCTGCTTTAGGGGATATTCAGAGTTACCAATATTACTTCTTGAAACAGCTAAGTCTAGCACTGATATGATTGGCAGGAAATCTAGAGAATACATTATAAATTTGGTAGTTCCAGGTGAATGTAAATATCATTTAGGCTTCTCCCTTCCCTTCTTACATGTATATTTATTACGAAAATAGATTAGAGGCCTACTTAGGAGATATATAATCAGAGCTACCAATGTTAAATCTTGAAACAGCTTTGTGTAGCACTGATATGATTGGCAGGAAATCTAGACAATACATTATAAATTAGGTAGTTCCAGGTGAATGTAAATATCAGTTAGGCTTCTCCCTTCTCTCCTTACATGTATATTTATTACGAAAATAGATTATACGGCATATTTCAAGGGGACAAAACAGCGAAAATTAGCGAACGAGTGCACGTGAGGCGTTGTCAGGTGATAATTAGCCAATTCCAGGTGTATGGCACTCTCACTTACCTGATTTCTTTCTTGTATATATTATTTGGTATAAGAATACGACATAGGGCTTATTTCAATGGATGAAATCAGTGAAAAATTCCAGGGAAGATTTACTTAGCGTAGCATGGCCGGGCAGGCGAGAGGATAGGGTAATGGAGGGGGGGTAGGGAGGGGAGTCAAGAACGGGGAGAAATGGCTAAATTGTCAACAATGGATGGGAGTACAGATGAGATTAGGAGTGCTGACTAGTGTTGGACATTGTCAGTACTGATAGATGATACAAGCCCCCACTTGAAAGCCCGGGTGAATTCAAAATAACACAGAATCACAAAAGCGACGCCCCGCGGTATGATCCCTTGCTCCCAAGCGTCACGAAAGTGACGCCCCACGGTTAAGGGGTTAAGAGACTCCCTTTCGGTCTGAGAAATGCTCCTTCCGTGTTTATGCGACTTATCCATTCAGTCTTCAGCGGTATGATGGGACACTCTCTTTTTGCTTACCTAGATGATATCATTGTTGTGAGTAAATCCATCCCTGATCATTTTACCAAACTCCAGCAAGTCTTTGAACGCCTCCAGCTCGCAGGCCTGAAAATCAATCTCAGTAAATGTGACTTCCTGCGAAAGAAAATCAAATTCCTAGGCCATGTCGTAGATGCACAAGGCATTCATACTAATGAGGATAAAACTAAGGCGATTATTAACTTCCCAGAACCTACCACTACCGAAGCTGTACGAAGTTTCCTGGGCCTCAGTGGCTATTATCGTCGATTCATACAGGATTATGCAAAGATCGCCGCTCCTCTGACCCACTTACTCAAGCAGAATGTGCCCTTTGTTTGGACTAACGACCAGTCACAGGCCTTCCAAAAGCTAAAGACAGCTCTTGTAAATGCCCCTGTTCTAGCGTTCCCTGATTATACCACACCCTTCCTTCTCTGCACAGACACCTCAGGCACTGGACTTGGTGCCATTTTGATGCAACTCGATGAAGCATCGAGGAAGTGCGTAATAGCGTATGCTAGTCGCACCCTTACAACCGCTGAACGTAACTACAGTGTCACAGATCTCGAAGCGCTAGCGGTAGTCTGGTCCTTGAAACATTTCAGAGATATAGTCTATGGTTATCCAGTGCATATCCAAACAGACCACCTTCCACTATGTGATTTGTTCAAGAACCGCAACCTAACAGGTAGGTTAGCTAGATGGTCTGTCATCATCCAGGACTTTAATCCCACTTTTCAATATGTACCAGGCAAGTTGAATGTAGTCACAGACGCACTCTCACGTCACGTAGCAGCAGCTATAACATCACTGCAGCCCGAAGTAACTGAAAACACTAACGTCAGAAGTTGTCCGAAACTTTCAGTTCCAAGACCCCATATGGTCCAAAGTCATTTATTTCTTAGACTCTGGCGATGTCTCGACCTTACCTACTCTGCCAGTATCACTAGATGAGTTCATGCTAGATGATGATCTCTTGTACAGGAAAACACTGCTAACAGGCAAAGATATGCCCAATCGTGAAGTACGCCAACTTGTCCCCATTGCCCTGATACCAAAGGTTCTTCATATTGTTCATAATACTCCCCAACCTTCCCATCCAGGTAAAGACCGATGCTTGCACCAAGCACGTCTCAAATACGATTGGCCAACCATGCGCCGTGATATCAATGCCCACTGTGACTCTTGCTTCTCCTGCCACAGCCACAAAGGATCAACTGGCTTACCAGCACCTCTCTTACAATACCCAATGCCGTCACGACCATGGGAAACTGTCTCAATCGATCTCCTAAAACTACCTCTCACAGAATCTGGCGCTGAGTACTTGTTCGTAGCGGTCGACCACTTCTCCCGCTACTGTGTCCTCGTACCCCTCTCCGACAAGACCGCTAAGAGTGTTGCACGTGCCTTTGTAGATCACGTAATTTGCCCGTTCAGTACCCCTCATACCATTCTTACTGACAACGGTACGGAGTTCAACAATAGCCTTCTAGATGATTTCTGTCGCCGCTTTCATATCAGTAAGTGCAATGTCGTGCCTAACCATCCGGCTTCCAATAGCCTTGTAGAACGCCACAACCGAAAAATCTTAGAGTGCCTTAGACATCTAGGCTCCCATAGTTCGTCCTGGGATGACTGGATTCCCCAAGTGGCATCCTCAATCAATAGCTCCATCAATGCATCCATTGCTGAATTTCCCTTCTTCGTCCTCTTTGGTTTTGACAAGGACCTCCCATACTCTCTCTTATCCTCAAAGCCAGAACCCATCTACAACATGGATGATTATGGTAAACTAAAATTGGCCAACTTCCAGACAATCCACCAGTATGTCCAATCCACTTTGGCTTCTTCTCAGGAGGACATGCTGCAGCGCCAACATAAGTCCGCCTCTCCTATCACTATCAATGTAGGCGATCTTGTCTTTGCTCATTCCCATACACGTTTCTCTAAGTTGGATGACAAATTTACTGGGCCCCACCGCGTCCTCACTCAACAAGGCAACAAATTTCACCTCCAGGACCTGTCCACTAAGGACACCAGATGGGTCCACGTCGATGACTTAAAGCGAGCACCCCATGGCCTCGTGTTGGAAAAGTCACTTACACAACCTCCTGCCCCCTCTTCCCCTCCACACATCCCTCAGTCTACTTTGTCTCCACCTATCCCTTAGTCTCCTTCCTCTCCACCTCCACCTGCTCATTCATCAACCAATCAATATCGGTCCAAACTGCGCTCTGCCCATCAGCCTCTTCACGCCCTCTCCCATTAACTCTACCCTGATTTTCTAGGTACGATGTTAGCGATCTCCCTGCTGGCAGTGCTGACCCTCCTGGGGTCTGGGTCAGGTCAGGACGATGGTGGAGTAAAACCCGGGGCCTTGGTCGGCTCGGGAGGCGAGGTAATGCTTATCGAAGACGTAGCCTCCTTGCGCTACGATTTTGCGACCCTGGCCGACGTAGCCATTGCCCTACCTGCCTACCCGCACCAGCTCCACGGAATCAGGAACCATCTCACGGCCATCATGGGGACACACAACCCGAATGAGTATCTCTATAACCTTTTCCTACCACTGTCCTGGCCATTGCAATACATCAGTAACAGATTCACTGAGCTCAATGACACATTTTCCATTCAGACACTCGTGGGTCGTTCTCGTGTGAAACGTGGTCTCTTCGACTTCGGCGGTGAGATTCTGAGTGGTTTGTTTGGCGTTGCTACAGCCCATGACATTTCTGACTTCATATCTGATCTCACTCATTTAGCTTCAGCCCTAGAATCACAACGCCGAGTCATTAAAATCCAACACACTACGTTACAGAAGCTCACGACCCAACTCAATGAAGTCACGTCCACTCTAAACAATTTCACCGATATCTTACAACGCCACCTTTCAGATCTCAACGTTATCTCTCAGTTCTTCTACCTTAAACTCAACATGGATAATCTCCAACTGGCCATTGCCTCTCTCCTGTCTCAAGTCTCTACCTTGGTTCGTATCCTGGTCAATGCTATCAATGGACGTGTCACTGCCGACTTAGTACCTGTCTCAGCTCTCCGTTCTGTCCTGGAATGGGCTCACTCAACCTTCGGTCTCTCCCCAGTCCTCCCCTACTCCTCCCTTGAATATTATTATCCTGTTCTCGAGGCCACTCTTCTCACCACATACGTCGTTGTCCACATTCCTCTCCGTTCTGCGATAACCTTTAACCTTTTCCACATCATTCCTTTCCCTTTCCGCCTTAACAACTCCTTGTTACAAGTATCTGTTCCTTCAGAATATTTCCTCCTCTCCCATGATCATCTTTCAGTTGCTTTCCTTTCTTCCACGGACCTCCAGAAATGTTCCTCCCTTACTCCGACCTCTCGTCTCTGTGCTGCCCACCTTTTCGCTATCTTCCCTAGCAGTGCTACACCCTGTGAGTCTGCTTTAGTTCGCAACCATTCCATCTACTGGGCCTGTTCTTTTGTCCCAGCTCCTGACCTCCCGGTCCACGATGCTCACCTCAACCATGTCCAGTACTTCTTCTTTGCTGTTCCCATCTCTGTCACAATCATGTGTCCTGGTTCTTCGGTTCGATCCGTCCCCGCTCGTGGTCTCTACAAAGCACCAGACTATTGTACTGTCAAATCAGAGTCTGTCATCACTTACGCCACTCGCTATCACCAAGCTGTCCCTAAACACTCCTATGACATCTTTCAACCAATCGACATGCCTTCAACCCTACCATCTGCCAACATTACCATCACCTCCCCTAACTTGCGCATGCTAACCTTCCTCACTGACAGTGATTTCATTATGGATCAATTCTCTCTGGCCTTCAGCCGTTCATGGGTTCATCCAACAGTTGTGTTTCCCCCTGTGGTTATCGCTTTCATAGGTTTTCTACTCATCATATGTGCAGTGCATTGTTGTGTCAGAAAAATGGAATGTCGACTCCAGGAAATCAGAGGCGCTACAGGCATAGTATGCCCTACACACGACGTAGAAACTCCCCGTACTTAGTGCCCTCACATTCAGTGACTACCAATGCCATCTGACAATTAACCAAACTGTGAACAGACCTCTGCCTACTAGAAAATGATGGTATTTCTTTAATGCATTACTGAGTGACAGTGTATCCTACAGAAATAAAAAAAAAATGAATGAAGAACAATAGCTCTCTCATATCTACTCCTTGTTTATCATGTATCAAACTATTATTGTGTAATTCCCATTATGTCTATATATACCTTCGACCCTTACTGGACTCGTACCTATTAATCCTTGTATATCTTATATGTATATATCCTTCTAATTCCCTCCCCACAACATGGCCATGTCTCCCCTACTGCCCCTGTATCATCCTTATCCCTTGTACAACCCTCCCCGGTCCTGCCTTACTACTATCGTCAACCACCATTTAACTCCTGGTGTCAGGAGACACCATCTCAGCTGCCCGGGGGAGTAGTGTACCCCCTCCACAATATGTCTACCCCCCGATGTATATATGTCCCCCCCCAATGCATACATGCCCCCACTAAACTTGCTGACTTAGCACGCTTTCCCAGGACCCCCACGCCTGGACGAAGGCGTTATTGCATCAGTTCATAGCAGGCAGCCAAGACGGGCAGACTATTTTACTGTGAGCTTGTAATAAACTCCTTATCTAGCTGTTTGTACACGGAGTTTCTATCACCAAAGTATTGCAAGTTACAATTGGATAACCTATGGAGCAAGAGGCTGACTGACTGGACACCAAGCGATTGTAGGTGTAGCAGAAACGGGCCAGACAGGAGATGGAGAGATGAGATAGAGAAGCTTGCTGGGAAAACGTGGCAAAGATTGGCTGTCAAGGAATTCGTGGAGAAGGTTGGGGGAGGCCTTAATTCAGCAGTGGACTCGTAATGGCTGATGATATATATATATATATATATATATATATATATATATATATATATATATATATATATATATATATATATATATATATATATATATATATATATATATATTGTATATCAGTTTATCTGTCTGTCTGATAGTCTGTGTGCCTTTGTCTGTCTGTCTATCTGCATCTATATATCTACCTGTCCATCGGTCTATCCATGTGTGTTTATTACTGTGTCTATCTACCAGTGTACCTAACTTCTTATCTATCTATCTATCTATATATATATATCTATATCCATGTATCTGTCTATCCATCTATCTGACTGTTTTCTTTCTGCTGACGTATAAATGTTTCTGTCTATCTTCTGTCTGTCTGTGTATCTGTTATCTTTTTTATGTCTAACACTTTATCAGCTGGGATAAGACTATTTAGTGCAACGGCAAAGATTATAGTCCGGTTCAGAAATATGAGGTAAAAGTTGAAAAATTCAACTTTTAACTTTCACTACTGCCACCATCAGAGAGAGAGAGAGAGAGAGAGATGATGATGATGATATGATGATAAGAATGGAGAGGTGAGAAAGAAGAGAGAGGAAGATAGAGAGGGAGATTAGAGCCAGGATGAGAGAGAGGAGAGAGAGGGAGGTGATAAGGGGAGTACAAGAGAGAGAGAGAGAGAAAGAGAGAGAGAGACCAATCCCATAATATACAGTACAGGTATGTTGATTATTAAGTGAAAAAAAAAATTAATCCAGAGAACTATAAGATGTATGAGAACAAAGAACTCGTATAACAAGGAAAGACGGAAGACAAAAATGTTATTGCAGTAATTCTTAATTGTACTCCGGTCATTTACAAACGACTTTTATCATTTAATTCAAGGAGAAACGTTGTGAACTGAACGGTATGGAAATGGTCTTCATAAATGCATTCAGGACGCCTCCACGTGGTGGCACCGATATAACGAGACAGTGGTTATTCATCCCTCAGCTACCTCCCTACCTCAGAAAAGGAAGACGACTGGACTGCAGGAGAACGGCGACTTCATCCTGCAGTCCACAGTGATAGCTCTCATATACGCCTGGGACCACATCAAAGACAACAACCCCTTCACTACCAGGGTGTGCCGTCCTAAGCTGAATAAAATCTTGTGGAAGAAGAAAAATATCGGAGAGAAGCTCCGTGATGATGAAGGTGGTAAGAATTGTCGATGAAGTGGTATAAAAAGAAATGCGCACAGTATTATCTGTTAGTGTATACATTTATCCATCAGACTCTGTTGTTTGTTTGTTTTTGTGTCTGTGTATATGCCCGTGTTGGCATGTTAGTCAACTTTCCTTTTTGTCTCCATCTCTCTATCTACAATAAATATATATATATATATATATATATATATATATATATATATATATATATATATATATATATATATATATATATATATATATATATATATATATATATCTGTTAATCTGTCTATTAATCCATCTATATCTATCTATTACTCTATCTATTTACCTGTCTGCCTGGGGGGCCCCAGGCCACCGAAAGCCCTCCCACATCTACTTCCTGTACGCCACTGACTTGATCATTCATATCATTAATATAACAGGTAGAAGGCCATACACAATGTTAGGGTGTTTATGTATCGCATATTTTCCCTCTAACTCTTTTCCCTCAGTGACATCTCTATATCTATCACTATCTATCAACATGGAGTGTAGGGGGTGTTTGAGGGTGAACAAGTGGAAATATGTGGATTAACTGACCTAAATGGTGGGATGAGAGTATGGAGGGGGTATATGGGCAAAAGTAGGTGAGAATGAGAGGGCAAAAGAGACTATGTATTGTGTGGAAGAGATGGAAGGAGAATGTAAGACAGTCTGGATCTGTTGGCTCAAGAATTGTGTAGGTAAGACTGAAAGTGGGAATATAAGCGCGGGCGATTATGTGAGTGTATGGGCTAACGAAAGATCGTGCATGCAGAGCGAAAGAAGAGTTCCGGGCAAATGTGGAAGAGTGCATGGGAAAGTTTGAGAGAAATGAAAGTGTGTTTTTGATTGGAGATATGAATGGAAATGTAAGAAATGTGAAGGTGGTTGGAGTAGATGATGAGTGAGGTGTGCCTGGAGAAGTGGGTGAGAATAGCAGTGCTCTAGGAGACATTTCTGTGGGGAGGGGGATGGCGATAGCCAATACCCTCTTTAAGCACAAAATGATCCACAAGTATACGTGGCGAGTGATGAGAAGGGTGGGTGGTGAACTGAATGAAGAGAAGGCCATGACTGATTATGTGTGTGTGGATGATAGAATGAGAAGGTATGTAATGGATGAAAGAGCATACAGATGTTGATGGAGTGGGCATTCTGACCACCATTAGGTGGTGGTGAAAATCAAGTTCAAATGAGATGGAGGAATAAGAGGGAAGGACAGGAAGAAGTAGTCCATACATAGAGGGTGGAAAAGTTGCGAGAGATTGTAAAAAAGGCAGAATATTAGAAAGAAGTCCAGGAGCGATTGAGTAAGTGTGATTTGGAGCAGATGGGTGAGGTGGAAAGTGTCTGCAAGATTATCACAGATGATATCTGTGCAGCATGCGAAGTGGTGTGTGGGGTGAAGAGAAGACGAAAGGGAGTGCAAGGAACAGCATGATGGAGTGAAGAGGTGAGGCAAGCAGTGGCACAAAAGAGGGAAGAGAGGTATATGTAGAGAGGAAGAGAGAGGTGAAAAGATTAGTAAGGGAGAGTAAGAAGAGAGTGGATGAGGACTTTGGAAGGAATTTGAGTGTAAAGTGCAGGGAATGTAAGAACACGTTCTGGAACGAGGTAAAGAGAGTTAGACAGGGTGAAAAGGAGGTAGAAAGGGAGTAAAAGATAAAAATGGTAGATTGATTGTGCAGAAAACAGAAAAAGTATGCAGATGGAAAGAACACTTTACAGAACTGTTAAACATAGACAATGAAAGTAATGTAAGTGGCTGGGGAATAAATGGAAGGAGGGTGGTGAAAAGGGAGGATGAGATCAGTAGGATGGAAGTAGTGGAAGCAATAAAGTCAAAATGGGCAAAGCCCCAGGAGTTAATTTAGTGTGTGGTGAAATGCTGGAGCATAGGGGAGAGATACAATGGATATGAACGATGTGCAGATTGGCCTGGGAGGAAGGTAAAGTCCCGGAGGATTGGAAGTTAGGTATAATTATTCCCACGTACAAAGGAACTGAGGAAAAAGAAGTGTGTAGTAATACTGGCGGCATCTGTTTTCTTAATGGAATAGGAAATGTATATGGTAGAATACTTATTGACAGAGTTACGGAACTAACTTAGGAATTGATTGGAGAAGAAAAGAGAGGTTTTAGGAAGGGAAAAAGTTGTACCCGTTGCGTCGGAGGCTTTGTCGTCGTTTTGGCCCCCAGTGCCGGACATTTTCGACTTTTTTTTCCAGGAATAGACCTGAGAATTGGTTAAAATATGCCTAGTGATGGTAAAAGTGCTCACCTAGCACACCCAGATTTGCGTCAGATGGCAACTTCCAGATACCGTCAGTGGCTGATGTGGATAGACTGTCCATCTTGGTTTGGAATAGGCAGATGCATGGAGTACTTGCAGTACAGAAACGCAAGCTGGTTTACATAATGTGGTCACAGTCAAAACTTTGATGATGGGAAGTTGGGGTTGTGTGTTAATTTAACATTTTTTCCTCTTGTTTTATATTGTATTTGTATAAGGCACTGTAACCACTAGCATAAGCCACAATACACATTCATGCAGCACGCACTCACATTCGTTACGGTAAATCACACATTTCTTACGTTATTTTACTTACATTACTTGATTTCATGTTTCACTTCTATTTGCTTACATTTACTTTTATTGTTTTCATTATATACACCATTTACGAATCACTAGCAGTTAGTTCAACGCTTGGAAGTTCTCCATCTTCGACTGGAAGTCGAAGTAAGCACAATATCCTTGGCAGCATGGCGTGACCCAGATTCTGTGTCAGATGGCTACTTTCAGATACCGTCAGCAACTGATGTGGACGGATAGTCTATTTTGGTGTACAGTGGGTGGATGCACTGAGTACTTGTAGTAGGGTAATACCCACCACATCCCAACCAATCCCATACCTACCCTAAGACATCCCACATACATCATACCTACCCCACCACACCACACCCAACCCCATACCTACCTCACTACACCCCACCCAACCTCATATCTGCCCCACCAAACCCCACCCAACTGCATACGTACCCCCCACACACCACCCAACCCAATACCTACCGCACCACACACCACCCAACTCCATTACATACACAATATATTTCACCCCAAAAAAAAAAAAAAAATGTACATTTTCCTAACCTTGCGTTGTATTTCACTACTTTTGTGTTAGCTCAGTTGTACGACACACACTCTTCATTACGAGCAGGTGGGTCAGTTTTTCACTATCTATTCACATAAAACATAGCCAAATTTATCAATAAATGGAATACACAGTATATTTCACACACAAAAAATGTAAGTGTAAATGCACGTTTTCCTAACCTCGCATTGTATTTCACTACCACTGTGCTAGCTCAGGCGTACAACACGTACGCTTCATTACGAGCACGTGGGTCAGTTTTTCAGTGTCTTTTCACATAAAATATAGCCAAATTTATCAATACATGGGATACACAGTATATTTCACCCCTTCCCAAATCTAAATGCACGTTTTCCTAATGTAAATGCAAATGTAAATGGATATTTGTGTGGTAGGTCGGGGCATCATCATCCACCCACTTAGTGTAGTAGTACCCTGTGTTTAGGGTAGCTCTACACCGAGTGGCAAGCCAAATGATTTCCTGTAAACCAGGAAATCATTTGGCTTGCCACTCGGAAATCATTTACAACGCTGGGTGGTAACCTTATAACCAACCAACACGTGTTCCCTACGTGACAGCAAGTGGGTTGGCGAAGGGTTAGTACCCCTCCCCGGAAAACAACTAACTAAAAATATGGACAAGAAGCCTCGGACCAGGACTGACCAAAAGATGATGACTAAGGACCGTACAGAGGACAAGACACGGATGGCGGCCTGGAATGTAAGGGGTGCAAATGATGAGGTGAAAGAAAGATTGTCCAGGTGCTTGAGGGTGCAAAAGTGATGTATGTGGATTAAATGAAACTAAATGGCAAGGCGAAAGTGTGAAAAGATGAGAGTAGGGATGGGGTATATGTGCAGGAGTAGGTGAGAATGAGAAGGAAAAAGGAGTGCGTATTGTTGTAAGTAACAGATGGAAGGAGTATATAAGAGCGTATGGATCAGTTGGTTCAAGGATTGTGTGGGTAAGCCTGAAAGTTGGACTACAAATGTGGGCGATTGTGTGCGTGTATGCGCCAACACAAGATCGTGTAAGCAGAGTGAGAGAAGATATTTGAACAAATGTGGAAGTGTGCATGGAAAAATTTGAAAGGAATGAGAGACTGTTTTTGATTGGTGATATGAATGGTAAAGTGGGGAATGTGAAGGTGGATGGAGTAGTTGGTGAGTGGGGTGTGCCTGCTGAGATAGATGAAAATGGCAGTGCTCTACTGGACATTTGTGTCGGGAAGGGGTTGGTGATAGCCAATACCATCTTCAGGCACAAAATGATCCACAGGTATAAGTGGTGAGTAATGAGAAGGGTGGATGGTGAACTAAATGAAAGGAAGGCAATGACTGATTATATGTGTGTTAATGACAGGATGTGAAGAAGCGTAATGGCTGCAAGAGCACATAGAGGTTGGGGGAGTGGACTTTCTGGCCACCACTTGGTAGTGGTCAGAATCAAGGTCCAAGTAAAATGGAGAAAGAGAAGAAGCGAAAGACGGGAGGAAGGAGTAGATGTAAGGAGAGTGGAAAGGTTACAAGTGGATTAGAAAAAGGCAGAGTATAAGAGAGAAGTGGAGGAACGATTGGGTAAATACAAATTGGAGCAGATGCGGGATGTGGATGGTGTGTGTATGATATTCACAGAGGAAATATGTGCAGCATGTGATGTGGTGTGTGGGGTGAAGAGAAAACTAAAGGGGGTGCAAGGAACAGTATGGTGGAATGAAGAGGTGAGACAGGCTGTGACACAAAAGAGGAAAGCATATAATGAATGGATGAGAAATAGGGGTGTAGAAGAAGTTGAGAGACGGAAGAGAGAGTTATATGTAGAAAGGAAGAGAGAGGTGAAAAGATTAGTAAGAGAGAGTAAGGAGTGAATGAGGAATTTGGAAGGAATTTGAGTGTTAAGTGGAGGGAATGTAAGAAAATGTTCTGGAAAGAGGCGAAGAGAGTCAGATAGGGTGGCAATGAAGTTAGGGGAGTGAAAGATTAAAACAGGAGATTATTAGTTGAGAAGGGAGAAAAAGTGAGCAGATGGAGAGGACACTTTAATGAACTGTTGAAAAAAGAGAATGAAAGTAATGCGAGTATAAGTGGCTGGTGAATGGCTGGGAGAAGGAGGGAGGTGAGAAGAGGGGAAGAAATCAGTAGGATGGAAGTTGTGCAAGCACTGAAGAAAGTCAAAATGGGGAAAGCCCCAAGGATTGATGGGGTGTGTGGTGAAATGGTGAAGCATGGGGGAGAGATATAGTAGAATGGATGTGGAAGATGTGCAGATTGGCTTGGGAGGAAGGTTAAGTCCCAGATGATTGGTAGTTAGGTATAATTATTCCCTTGTACAAAGGGAAAGGGGAAAAATAAGTGTATGTTAATAATAGGGGCATGTGTCTTCTCAGTGTAATAGGCAAAATGTACGGTAGGATACTTATTGACAGAGTTAGGGAAATAACAGAGGAATCAGTTGGAGAAGAACAAGGAGGCTTTAGGAAGGGAAGAGGTTGTGTTGATCAGATATTAATTCTTAGATCTTTAGTGGAAAAGTGTCTAGAGAAGGGAAACAAGTTGAATGCAGCCTTCATGGATTTGGAGAATGATATGACAGGGTGGATAGACAAGGATTGTGAAAAGTGTTAAGAATATAAGAGTAGATGGGAAGTTGTTGAATGCTGTGAAGAGTATGTATGAGGGTGCTAAGGCTGCAGTGAATGTGGATAGTGAACTGAGTGAATTTTTCTTTTTGAAGGTTGGGTTGAAACAGGGATGTGTCATGTCTCCATGGTTGTTGAATCTATATATGGATGGGGTTATAAACGAGATACAAGGTAGGGCAGTGGATGCTGGAGTGCCCCTAATGAGAGAGGGCAGTGTTTGGAAACTCCCTGTACTGTTGTTCGCTGATGATACTGTGTTGTTAAATGAAGACGAAGCGGAGCTGCAAGGCTTGGTGGATTAGTTTGGGAATGTGTAAGAAACGGAATCTAAAGGTGAATGTAGGAAAGAGTAAAGTTATGGTCTTCAAGAGAAGTGAAGTCAGTGAATGTACAGTTAGGTTAGATGATGAGTAAATGGAAAATAAGAGTACGTTTAAGTACTTGGGTAGTGTGATGAGTAAGGATGGAAGTTTGGAGGGTGAAGTGCTTGAAAGGGTACAACAAGGAAGAAAGGTTGCTAGTTCCTTGAAGGCAGTGATAAGAAACAGGGAAGTGAGAATAGAAGTGAAAAAGTTATTATATGACAGTATTGTAATACCAACTCTGACGTATGGAAGTGAAGCTAGGACGTTGTTGGAAGGACATAAGTAAAGAGTGAGAGCAGCGGAAATAAGTTATTAGAGGAGCCTATGGAGTCACATGGAGAGACAGACTGACAAATGAGGATGTGAAGGAGCGTTGTGGTGTGGATGTGGATGTGATAGGAAACATTAAGAGAAACACGCTGAGGTGGTTTGGCCATATGGAGCGGATGGAGATTGAGAGACTGACGACGAGAGTGTATGTGAGTGAGGTGGAGGGGGGAGAGAGGGAGGGGAAGGCCAAGGATAGGATGGAGGGATGGAATGGAGAGGTATATGAGTGAGGGCAGTGTGAACTGGGAGCGGGGCAGTGTAATGACGGGGGACAGGGTGACGTGGAAGCGATTTGTTTGTGGCCACCTCGTATAAGGGATTAAGGCTTCTGGCAATAGACAGATAGATAAATGTCTTCCTAACCTTGCGTTGCATTTCGCTACCTTTGTTCTAGCTCAGGTGTACGACACACACTTCTCATTACGAGCACGTGGGTCAGTTTTTCACTGTCTTTTCATATAAATCATTACCTAATCTATCACTTTTTATGAGATACACAGTGTATTTCACCACAAAAAAATGTAATTGCACCTGTTCCTAACCTCGGGTTGCATTTTGCTACCTTTGTGCTAGCTCAGGTGTACGAGACGTTATCTTTCTTATGAGCACATGGGTCAGTCTTTCACGTTATTTTCACATAATACATAGCCTTATCTATCATTATATGGGACACATAGTATATTTCACCAATAAAGTATAAATGCACGTGTTCCTAACCTCGCGTTGCATATCGCTACCTTTGTGCTAACTCAGATGTACGAAATGCACTCTTTCCTACGAACAGTTGGGTCAGTCTTTTACTGTCTTTCACATAAAACATAACCAAATCTATCACTATATGAGATACACAGTATATTACACCACAATAAGTACAAGGACGTGGCCCTTACCTGTGTGCTAAGGTGTAGCGGATGATGTTTCCCTTACCTGAAGACGTTCAAGAGTTTACGATTTTGTTTCACAATACACATAATCAAATCCATCATGTTATGAGACATGCAGTATATTTCACCACAACAGTACATGAACGTGCTCTATATATCACATCTGCGATATCTAAGGCATCGCAGACGATATTTTCTGATGAGCACGTGGAGCAGTGTTTACGTTCATCCACACAAGCATACGAGAAACATATCACCATAACACTCATGCTTTATTTCACACAGAAAGCATACAGAATAAATATAACAATATGATAAAATCAAATATACCTATAAACCTCCTCTATTTTATCCCCTCCTGACAACGGCGTGTAAGGCATATGTGACTCCTGCCCTAGCCAATATTTCATCACGTACACTCGTTGCACTATACTCCTATCTATTGCACAATAACACTATCTACCATATATCAGTATAAAACAAGGATTTCATCAACACCTTGGCAAATTTTCCATTCAAGACAACGCAGTGTCGTCAGGTGGTTCCCCCCCCCCCCGCTAAACAATTCACCATGTCCTTCCTCACTAGCTATTGCACACTATATTCACCTGATTCGCTGTCACTGTTGATCAATGTTGAATACTTATATTGGGTGCAGGGTAGAGGGAGTGTAGTTGGGAGATGCCAAAAAACAGGGTAGGCCTAGCACAATCTTTGTTGGGCTGATAACGGCCAGGAATGATTCACAAACATCTAATTCCCTATTCTAAACATCAAATCTAATCACAATAGTGCCCAAAAAGTAAACACAAGCCCTTGGGTATAGTGAAATATGACGCACACCTAGGACGGAGGTAGAGTATGATTTAAATGCCCTGCCTCGCGCTACCTTCTCCCTCGACAGTTGCCATGGAACTAATCAACCAGTCTGGGCTGCCGCACGTCTCAGGCCCTAAGGCTGCCAAGTCATTACTTTTGATGAGAAGCAAGAGAACTATGATGCCTCCAAAAATGATGCCGATCGACCAAAACCTGTTTCTCTGACGAAAGTTTTTATATTAAATGAAGACAAACGCGTCATCGAGTATAGTCGCAGCCACGCCCATAAGATGACAAATGTGTCATAGTGGGTGGAGGGGTTAAACTGCATGCAGAGCAATGAAAAGGTTAGTGTTATGTTTTTGAGATATTATACAATATGTCTTCAAGAAGAACTGTCTGTTTTCAGAGAATATAGGAATGTCATACACAGGGTCATACAGACAGATCTGACATCACAGGTGCCTGTAAGCTAGCTGATTATGAGAAAAACAGCTGAAAATATTGACAGAGATGGCTGGTTGAGAGCATAGCAACTCTAAACACCTACCAAATGATCTGGCAACAACCAATTTACATTTGTATACCATTACATTCGTTTTCTTTCATGCTCCCATTTTCTCTCTCTTATTATCCTTGATATCACAGCCTTTGCACGAGCCGGGGGCGGTGAAACTACCTCTCACATTCTCATTACCTTGGGTGACTCTACACTGAGCGACACAAGAAAGGTTTACTTGTTCACAAAGAAAATGTTTATGACATTGCATGTACTGCTCACATAATGCCTCTTAGGGATTAGGGACATTGGTCATCCTTGACTTAAATGTTGGGACTGAGTATCCTAGCTTCAGGTTCCTACGTTCCTGATGGGGGAAAAAGCACTGGAAAACAGACAGATAGCCTCTAGGCTATTAAGGTATCCATGACCAGACGTCAATCTGGTAAAATAAGAGGTGGCTGTGAATAATTCCGTGTGACATCTTGATGTAAATCGTAAAGAGAATGACACACAGCAGATGTGCTTAATGTGTTGCATACTGGCATACACAGATTTTTTGTTTTGAAGGGCTTTTTTATAATAATGAGTAACTGGATGAGTTGCTCCATCTATGCATTCAGCATCTGATCATTTATTGCCCCTCCAAAACAATAGCGGTACAGGTCTAAGCTACTCACTCCAGGCATAAGAAGATAGAGTGATCAGCCACCAGCCATGATGGGAGAGCCTTTTTGCTTAAGTAACTAATTTCTCTGGATTCCACAACATACTAAGTGATGGACACGTGGCTCATGCGGTAAAAATGAGACACATTCCTGTGAGATGGTCATGGTTTATTGCATGAATCATACAGGTTTCTTTCTCTTCAGTACACATGGAGTTATAATTATCAACCTTACAAGGAACATCAGCCCCAGTGAAGGTGTTTGGCTGTGTAGTCTTTGTTATGTACACTACCACCACCCATTACTCAGAACTTTGGAGCAAAATAGTTCAGCGGCCGTATTTATAAAGATTCCGAACCAATTTCTGCATGCAGAGGCATCTCTAGAAGCAGATATGCCCTTCAGTCACTCGCTAAGCATTTTCGGAAATAATCTACCCCATAACTTTAAAAGAGCCCTATGTTAGGGCCGTGTGCTCCAGCATAAGTTTAGTGCTGTTGTACATGTTTGATAGGCAAGTCTCCATATGTCTACTATGGTCATAGGGTGTTTAGGTTTTTCCAGCTCATTCACTTTCATGCTAATGCTAATATAATTATGAAGTGTTTGGTAGCTTTATTAGTGAAGGTAAATGTTTATTCTAAACAAGGAATATAATTTACAAGCCTGTGATCGTTTACAAATACGGCCCCAGATCTATAAAGCACATCAAGTACTGCAAGTATGCGGTGGATTGTCTGAGAAACAACTGTCAAGCATGTGATTATATAAACAATAGTTTAACAGTCATAAGTGCAAAACAGAAAAATTATTAGAAACTGAACAATGTGAAGTGAACTTAACCTAGTAGCAGGAGGAATAATAATCAGTTAAAGCTTTGTGTGGAACAATCTTAGTCTTCTGTCTGATAAATGAAAGCATCTTCCATACTAATATGGGCGCTCAGGGTGGCCTTTCAAACTGAAATAAAAACAAATAAAAATTATGGTTTGTAAACTACAGGAGGAATATAGTATGACAGAAAATACTACATATCAAGAAAATCCAGTCCCAGAAAATCCCTTGCGTGGTGATGAAGTCTGAGTCATCGCCGTTTAAAGAAAGATAATCGGTGACACATGCATCAAGTTATTGCATGTGCAAAATACTTTTTTTTACTAAATTTTCCTGTAGAACTCCCTGGCTTGTGGACATACGTAAATTCGGCAGCCTCTCCAAACCAATGACAAAGCACTTGCTCTTCACTCAGACGTGTGCCTAAGGCCACTTAAATAGGAGGTGGCTCATGGTCTTGTGAGCAGAATGTCCCAGTCCGAGTCATGAACCTGCCGAAATTGCAGCACTGAACCACGAGAGATGACTGGGAGTTTCGATTATTGAAAGTAAAAGTGTCTTTTCATCTACGCATAAATACGAATCTGCCAGACTGTTTTAGCCAGGCATTGGGCCCTATACTCCAGATAGGTAATTTGGTACTGGTGGACTCATTATTTGTCATATCGTAGTTTAAACATAATTATCATCTTCCTAACTCAACTTACCCTAATTTTCTTTGGCTTGAAAGATCCTGAGAATGACTATTTGCTTTTTAATTTATTTATTTTTCTATTTTATCAATCTAGTTATTTGGTGATGGCGGGCAATACACATTCTTGGGCGAATGCTTTGGCTTTTATGATTTACATCTGATCTACCCTCCTTCAAACTTTTATCATACCACTGTCATTCAACACTCCCTTCTGTTTCAATTGTTTGTGTGTGTGTGTGTGTGTGTGTGTGTGTGTGTGTGTGTGTGTGTGTGTGTGTGTGTGTGTGTGTGTGTGTGTGTGTGTGTGTGTGTGTGTGTATAATTTTAAAAGATGTCAATATTCCCATATCCACTACAATTGATATCCTACGTGTTACTCTAAACCCCAACCTAAGCTGGACAGCTTATATTAAATCCCTTGCTAAAAATGCTTCCAAAAAATTGGGGATTATGTACAGAGTTCGTGAGTTCTTCACTGACGAGCAGATGGCCACAATATACAAAAGTCATGTGCGTTCTCAGATCGAATACTGTTCACCACTGTGGAGTGGATGTGGAGCGGTTGCAATAAGGCAGTTGAACAAAATTCAAAATAAAGTCATTACATTAATCAATAATCCTGCCATCACGCAAGACCTTCCTCCATTATTAGTATGTAGAGATGTTGCTTCTTTAGCATTATTTTATAGATATTTTTACCGTAAGTGTTCAGACGAACTGGCTTCAATTGTTACTCCCCTTCACATTTTCTCCCGAAATACTCAAGCAGCTGGGAGAGCCCATGAACTCACACTCTCTCCCCCGCAATGCAGAACCTCTGCTTATCAAAATTCATTTATCCCCAGAACTACTACTCTCTGGATTTCACTTCCTGGGAGTTGATTCCCACAAACATTTAATCCACTTCAATTTAAATCCAGTTGTTATAAATATTTTATAAATGGAGAATGCCTTTAGGCACATGGACTTATTTTTTTATCGCTTTGTTTTTCCTTCCTCCATTCATTATCTATTAATATATCGATCTATCTATCTACCTATATCTATATCCATATCTATCTATATCTGTATCTATCTATCTCTATCTCTATCTATAACTATCTATCTATCTCTATCTATCTATCTCTATCTCTATCTATCTATCTATCTCTATCTATCTATATCTATCTATATCTATACCTATTTATCTATATCTATGTATATCTATCTAACTATATGTATATCTATCTACAGTATCTGTCTATATCTATCTATCTATCTATCTATATCTATATCTCTATCTATCTATATCTTTCTATCTCTATCTATCCATCTATATCTATCTATCTATCTATCTATCTATCTATCTATATATATATTTATTTATTTATCTGTCTATCTATATCTCTATCTATCTATCTATCTATATCTATATCTATCTGTTCTATGTATCTATATATTTATATCTATCTGTATCTATCTATATCTATTTCTCTCTCTCTCTCTCTCTCTCTCTCTCTCTCTCTCTCTTTCTCTCCACACAGTCTACTGTATATTGCCCTCCTCCTAACCTATAGTACCAATATCAACTCCAGTTCCAGTTTCACTGTCTGTGCCTCGTATCACTCCTGCTTTCCTCCTAACATGAGCCATATCATTGTCAGTTACCAATCACTTCTGTCATCATCTGTGTCTTGTATCTGTCCTACTTCCTTCTAATCCCAATGTGACTTTTCCTCTTTTCACTATGAGGTCTTATTCTCCTTTATTTTGGTGGTGCTTCTAAGTAATAACTTAGAAATGGAGTAACAGTATTTCTCATCACTGTTGTTGTTTTGGCCCCAGGCTTATCTGGACGTGAACCTCATGAAATGCATGTTGAAACCGCTTTTGTCCTTCACTCCACCATCCTTCTTTTTTACAGACAAGGAGGGAGCTGAGGGACACTTATCATACCCGGCCAACAAAGATTAGAGCCGCCAAGAAATATTTGTGACACCACGTGAAGGCCTCTTGTCCCAGAGACACTTTTCATACTTTTTGACAACTAAGAGACTCATGTAACTCACTCGAAACGCTCAGTGGAGTTTATAATACGTCCCGCATCCCCTTCGTCCAGTGACTGCAGTGCGGCCATCTCCAAGTCAGTCAGTGTGAACCCCCACACCTGATAAATAAGTTTGGAGACACGGTTAGTCCTCGTTTAAAATCGCATCTCTTTGCAGTCGCCCCTCTATATTTACGGATTCACCACTGGCGTGTCGAGTTATAAGCCTTGTATTGAATCATCCCAAAATACACATATATCAGCAGATTTTAACGTCTATTGAAGCTTTGGTGCATTATAAAGGGTTTTTAAGTAATCCCATAGTTAAACGAAAGCTGCCGGGGCCGTTCTGGAGGGCGTCGTTCGTTTTCGGATTTTCACCATTCATGGGCATCTTAAAAATGCATCGCCAGCGATTATTTGAGTTGACTCTACCAGTCTTGTTGTTATGCTGTTGATAAACTACCAACTATTTACCACTTAATGCAGTCATGGCTGTGGTAGATGTGAGTTCTGAAGGTCTGATAAAGGTTATACTGTGAACATTTTTGCTCTTTACCCTTTCCGTCAGATGATATGCTTTTAGAGTTTTGTTCAAAAGTGTCACCTAAACTGAACAGTATCTGAAAAATACTTAAATGACTGACAAAAATGTTCCAAGTCTTTTGACTCTAAAATCTTTATATACTGAGCATGAAATGCAATGTCTTGTACATAACACGGTAACGAATTAATGTGCCTTATTTTCAGTTGATCTGTAACTTTGAAAAATAAGGCATTTCAGGGCTTAATTTGGTATTGCCATAAATGCATCGTTATTACTGTAATTCTATGTATTGATGTGTTAATTTATTAACTATACTAGTTTTATGTAAAGCTGGCCCAGATTTTCGTCTTTCGCAGCTTATTTCACGCATTTCAGTGGGAGAAAAATGCATTGCTATGGCTCTACATTCTTTCCTGAGCAATTTCTCGTGACTTACTTAATATTCTAGTGCTAATATATTCCTACAGTTCAGCGGCCTAGCTAGCACAAAAAAAAGCACGGTAGTCCAACGACGTACTGTTCATTGAGAAAGTGATAACAAAACTCCATGTATTTGATCCCTTCACTACAAGGGTGTCATTAGATTTGTAGTCATGATAAGATTTTTTTTTTTTTTATCAGCTTAGGATTGGCTTTTTAAACTTCATTGCTAGAGTTGCCTTAGTACTGTCAGTAGCAGAGATCATTCCAAAGATATTTTAAAATTCTTCTGGTGACAGCTTAGTTATGATGAAAAGATATTGTCCTTAACAGAGGAAATGATGTGCTACAGAATTGCACGTCAGAATAAATACAGCCATAATTTTCCCCGACACTGTACTCCTTGCCAACCAGAATGTCCGTAGATTCACACCTGATATTCACCTCTAACTGCCTACGTCAATTTCCTGTTTACTGATTAATTTATGATTTGCACCACGGTATGCTTACTTTTATTCATAAATTTCATTTTAAGTTGATGGTGGCTAAGAAAATGCTGCTCTACTGACAAGCGGGCTGGAGCAGAGTATGGCAGAGTTCCTTACTGAGTAATATAAAACAGCTTGGGTGTGGTCAGATTATCATGAAAAGATATCACTCAACTGAAGAAAATACTCAGTGATATGCCACTGAATTACATACATCAATATTGGTCTTGATTCGAGTCGGGTTTGCAGACTTGGGAATGACGATGACGTTGAGCTGCAGCAGGTAGCGGATGAGCACCTGTGCCGGTGACAACTTATGGCGCTCAGCAATCAGCCCCACCACAGGGTCCTCCAGCGGCTGCTTCCTGTTGGCGGTCCCCGAGGGTCTGTCCAGAAAGTAAGGTTTGTAAAAGAAGCGTTTTTATCAATTATCTGCTTTTATTTATTAATTTATTAATTTATTGTCTCATCGGGTGTGAAGCAGCCCTGGGCTAATATAATCTGTCCTGGCATTTAAGGCTAGGGAGGCCAGACCCCTACCCCCTACATAGCATTATGTGGGCAGTAAATCCTAACCCTCCCTCGGTTGTAAAATCATCTGAGCCCTGTTCAGCTGAAGCGTCATAATCTACTGTACATTTCTGGGAAAGTGACAAACCTGCTGCCATTGATATTACTGGGTGATCGAAAAAACTCCAGTTACATCTTAGAGATCAAATCTTTTCAAGGCTCTCATGGAGAATCCTTGTCTTAGTTTGCCTTTCTTTCATGTTCCTTTCTTTTCCCTCACAAGTCCATAATATCCTACAGAAAAATTCTCTATTTTTGCAGCGTTGCAAACTACAAATAGCGTTGCCTGAGGCACTCAGGACAAAAAGCAGGATGTTCTCGTTATAAAGCACATCTCTGACCCTGTTGTCATTAAGTCTACAGTATTCTTCAGAAAATGGGCTCTTAACCCCTGCACTACTAACACTTCTAATCCATTCATGCTTCCACCAGATAATTTACTTAGTTCAAGACAGATTCTTTATACTGAAGGGAAGTATCACATTAACTTGCCTATTCCTTGCCAGGACGTTCTCCCAAGCTCTCTTAAAATCGAGTAGAGGTAGCGTGAGTAAAACCTACACCTCCCATCGTACTGAAGTTCCTAAGTTATTTTGCTGTTTATAATGTGCTCTGCCTGTCACTCTGCAGAGAGAGTACAGTTGTTGTTGTTGTTGACTCACGCTCATCTGAACATAAACTTGATGGCCTGTGTGCACATTAAGTTCAAGCTGCCCTTATCATATAATCCACCACCCTTCCTTCACAGGATAGGTAAGGAGCTGAGGCACATTTGTATAACCGGACCAGTTATTTCTGTGCCACTACGTGAAGGCGTCACTCTTCATCACCAAAACTGCAGTAAATCCTTCTTGTTATTCTAATTCTTATGCTAATATAATTTTAAGAGCTCATTCAGTTCGATGGCATAAGTTTTCCTTTCATTCATGCAGAGAGCTATAGAATTTTTGCAGCATAGGAAAAAGGTCTTGTACTGAAGAGATTATCCATCCTGTTTGAAAAATCTCTCTTACATTATACACAGAGTAATCTTCAGAAGGTATCCGGAATAAAATAAAAATTATTCCAGTAGAAAGTGGTTAAGGTTAAAGTATACAGCACTAGAATTTTCTTTACTGATAATCTACTGCTTGTTCTTGCGACTGATAGGCCGTTCGAACGGGAATGCATTGTAGTCTACGCGCTCTGGTTCGAGTCCAAGAGATGACCAGAGGTACTTATATTATGTAAACGTTACCAGGGGCGTAGGTTGGTCTCCAACCCTTAAATGATCTGGATTTAAAGGAACCTAGTCTCGGATCCCTACTCTGTGAATGGGGCAACATGGGATTTAGCAATTACTGTTTTATTTTTTCCTCTCTTTTTAGTATGGGCACAAATTCCATCAGTAATTTGCCGGAGAAAACTAAGAGTCAGGCTCCTATGACTCATGTGAACGATATCTACCACTATGTCAACACCCAGGTTCTTATGACTCGCTCTCAGGTAAATAAAATCGTTGGCGTTAGCTGGACTAAAATACTATAGGCTTCCCATCGCATAAAAGGGTTAAAATTAAGGCTGATGTGTAACGAGTAAAATAAATAGCTTGATACGGTGTTTTAATAATCCCAAGCCAAAGAGGATAAGAGAAAAAAACCTGGAGTGGTTAGGGGCAGCTCACAGACCAATACGCTCCGTCCCAAGCAGCCATCATGATAACACTCGAGACTCTTATCACATGCTTTCCTTATCTTTGGAGTTTTTCCCACGTTCCTTTGAGTAATTGTCAAACATGGTTTTCTGGGAAGCACGGCCACTTCAGACAGAGTTCCTTCTTTTAATATGTTTCTGAGTCCGCTTCTCTCCATGATTCCTAATGGCAAGATAGATAATAATGATTGGGTCAGACGCTGACGAGACTATTACCCATGGAATTTTAACATTATAGCCCATGTCCGTTCCTTAGGCAATTAGCACAAAATTTATTTACTTATTCATTCATATATACATGGGAGGAGGGGTATTAGTCAATCTCTGCTCTCATCATTCATGGCAAACTGAACCATGTAACAGCTAGCACTTCGTAGCACATGTTCTTTTGCTATTCATTATGAATATTACACATAATTTATATTTTCCTCTTTCATTACTTAGATCTGTTTAATATCTATAGAGCTTGCACTAATAATGTGGAATATGATATCAAGGTGCAATATACTGTATAACTAAATCGCCTAGAAAGAAATATTACGAAATTTGTACCAGAGAAAATACGGAATGAGCCTGGTTTGGAGGGATGTATTGTTCCAGACTGGCCACGAAGGCTGCGTCTTAGGCTTTGCTCACCTGTTACGCCACGCACTAGACCACTAAGGACGTCAAAAGCTAACGTTAATTCCACTGTTGTTAACTGTCAATATTTTCCTCCTTGAATGATCTACGAATAGTGTCTCATGAGAGGTACTGGTGGTCGACTGGTTTGGGATGCTGCCTGTGTCAGAAGTGACGGGAGTGTCGATCATTGGCTAAAATAGGGCTTAGTTTGATTACTTGAATTTAGTTATAGCGGCTTTTCTTTTACTTCCACCAAACATACTTCCACCGTACCAACCCAAATGCCATTAAATACTCCTCCGCATATACCAAATTACCGGTAATGCATGAGACAGCGCTAGAGCGTATTCAGTATGGACGGTGGGTGTTAGTGCTGAAGCGATTACAGTTGAGAAAATGCGCACGTAGAACTGGTGAGCCTCAGGGAAAGGGTTGTTACGCTTATGACCAAAGGCGGACACGATGAGAAAATTTTCGCCGATCAAAGACACTTGCCTCGTGAGGGCGCTAGATTACAACATACAGTATAAAATGACTTTGTTTTTTACACACACTGAATGATAAGATATTCCACCATTTCTTCTTCAGTACTGTGACTATTTTATCAATGTTACATTTTAACAATTGTATTCGGGTTTAAAAAGGCCTCAGGTAGTGAAAGGGTTAGAACCAATCAATATTTTCCTTTGGTTTCAAACGATTATCATCCTACTGAGAAGCAAGTCCCTGCATTTAATATCCAGCAGTTAAATCACACACACACACACACACACACACACACACACACACACACACACACACACACACACACACACACACACACACACACACACACACGCACGCACGCACGCACACACACACACACACACACACACACACACACACACACACACACACACACACACACACACACACACACACACACACACACACACACACACACACACACACACACACACACACACACATACTACAATGTTATATGTTGTGTCACCAGTGCTTGTCGTTGCTGCTGTTTCGGCTGTTCTTTGTGACCGTACCATCTAAATGGCTTAGGCAGTGCATGGGGACATGTACAGAGAAAGCAATAAGTATCTTCCCAAAGTGTGACGAATACATAGCGGAAAAGTTGAACCATCTGAAACACACACTAGTAGACACAGGGTTTTCATAATATTTCACCAATTGTTAATTTCCTTCAGACGGAACTGGGAAGATGGTTCTTTGACTACAGTCGTGGACATAAGTACCGATTTACTTCTTCACAATAAATAACTACACAACACTCAAAGACAGCATACCTCCGCCAATACCTATAGCAAACAACTCACATCACCACCAAAATTAATAAGCTCTTTGTTGGCCCATAACTCACATACCCACAAAATTTCACTGAAATCTATCTGTAACTCTTTTGTTCGCGGAGGTAACGAGGTACTGAACATTATTTTCTGAAACCCCGAAGTACGATCCTCGGAGCCAGAAAAACTCGTTGAGATATTCAGTTATGTAATATATTTTCCCACACGTACAGAAAGACGAGATGGCAGAGGGAGTTTCATGGATCGTTAGTGGGCCTCGTCAAAGTTGCTGAAGTCTATAGACAAGGAACAGAACTCTGAGGGACATAAGATGAGGCTTCATTAAAGTAGTTAATGTCTACGAGAATGAAGTATCTCGTGTTCGATAAATGTTAGTGAGTGACAGAAGGACAGGATGACAGTTCTGTCAGGACACTAAAATATCTTAACACACTACATAATAGCTAGTGACATACATGCTGTTAATATGTAATACAGAGATTTGAGGAAAATCGTGCCAAAATTCGAGAGAGCTGGAGGAAAGAGCAGTGGAGATTCTAGCTAGAGAATTTAGGCATGACTTTCCTCAAACCTCGGTATTAACATACTAACAGCATATACAGTATGTCACTAGCTGTTATGTAGTGTGTTATGATATTTTCGTGTCCTGACAGTTCGAGGTGGGAGTCTAAAGAGTGGATCAATATTCTTGTCTGTGATTGTGGACATTTAACTCACGGGCCCATGACCTTTGTTCTGCCGGGTGATCCCAGTGGACTGTAAGCTGTGATATAGATGTTGTGAGCCTTGCAGAACCCATGCAGCTCCTTTTGTTGCAGATACACGTGCATCTCAACCTGCAACGACACGGAGACGAACACTAGTCAGTGCGATGGGTCATATTGTCCAAAGTCTAAAGAATATACGTTTATTCCCTGCGGTCCTATGACTTCCTAGTTTTTCATAATCTGTTTTGATATGTCGTGTCCAAACAGTTTTACTTAGCTTAATATTTTACCTCTTCTGCTTCTCACATTCCTCGCTGGATAATATTCTTATGGTTCAAGAGGCTTGGCACGTTTGTTTGCTCATAGGTGTTTTTCCTTGATATGATGCAGTCAGGAAGGAAAGTGATGGACATATTTTGGATGTGAAACAGGCAGTATGATATTCATCCAGCTTTCTACACTACATTCAGGATCAGTAAATAGCTGACACTTCCTGCTGACTGTGGTGATGTAAGATGATGTATATAGTATGTTTATGTGATAGGAATATGAAGGACACAACAAAGGAGCCTGAGAGGGAAGGATATTCTGAGTGAAAGGCAGGAGGCAATGTTGACAGGGAAATGTTGGTGAAGTTTAGCTCGTGCTAGTAAATCTAATATACTATAGCACTAGCCGTGTGTGTGTGTGTGTGTGTGTGTGTGTGTGTGTGTGTGTATTTTGGGCAGCCGAAACTACACATTCAAATCGCACCAAAATTGGCACAAAAATTGCAAGAAATTCACTGATGTGAAAAAAAAAAAAAAACTTACTCCCATCACGATTGAAAAACTCTTACTATATTAAATGAGTGATCACATTTTGACCAAAAACACCGCTGCCCCATAGGATCTCTATAGAATTTTTTGCCCACAGCTATAACTAAAATATATTACAGAAGCACGAGAGCCCTCCACAGGAGCGAGTGCGAGGGGCCCGAAAGGCCCACGAGCACTTGTCTAATAATACAATAGCAGTAGCCGTGTGTGTGTGTGTGTGTGTGTGTGTGTGTGTGTGTGTGTGTCTGTGTATTTTGGACAACCGAAACTACACACTGAAATAGCAACAAAATTGGCAAAAAAATCGCAAAAAATTCGCTATTGTGAAAAAACTTAGTCCCATCTCAATTGAAAAACTTTTACTATATTTCATGAGCGATCAAAGTTTGACTAAAAAATGCTGCTCCCGGCATGAGTGCTTGAAACCGGGGTTGCGATCACCGTAGAGTTTTGGATGGCTTTCAGTCTAATATACTATAGCAGTAGCCGTGTGCCTGTGTGTGTGTGTGTATTTTGGGCAGCCGAAACTAGACATTCAAATCGCACCAAAATCGGCAAAAAAATCGCAAAAAATTCGCTGATGTTAAAGAACTTGGTCCCATCACGACTGAAAAACTTTTACTATATTTAAAGTACGAGAACGCAGAGCACGCAGAGCGAAAGCCCTCTGCAGGAGCAAGTGCTAGAGTGCCTGAAGGGTCCACGAGCACTTGCTCTGAATAGAGAGTAATTTATGTATATTTGGTGCAGCTGACCTGGTTGGTGGCTGGTGGTATTTTGGCGATGGCACAGATCCTCCTCATCTGTGGCACACTGAAGTTAGACACACCGATGGATTTGGCCAGGCCTATCTTAACCATCCTCTCCATCTCCTTCTCAAGAGAAAGAAATAATAATAATAATAATAATAATAATAATAATAATCATAATAATTTAATGGTGATGGTGATGATAATGGAAATAGTAATAAAAATAATAATAATGCTGATGCTGATGACGATGCTGATGCTGATGACGATGATGATCGTAGTAATAATAATAATAATAATAATAACAATAATAATAATAGTAACCATCCATCCATCCATCATCCAGTCCAATGTTGCCTCATGAGGAGAGGAAGAGCCAGGGTTAGGTAAGTTGGTCATGACATTTAAGATGAGAGAGACCAGCCTCACTCATCCCTGAGTGGCATTATGTAAGCGATAAACCCCAACCACCCCATGGATATAAACCAACACAGGCTCAGTCCGACTGGAGCTCCTTAATTACCCACTACACTACCACGTGCAGTAATCTGATTTTCAGGTTACCACCCAGCGTTGTAAATGGTTTCCTGGTGTACGGGAAGCCATTTGGCTTGTCACGCAGTGTAAAGTCACCCAAAGGCAGGAGGAAGATGAAAGAATGAAGGAAAGAAAGAAGAAGAAGGAAGGATGAGAGAAAAGGGAAGACACTCAAAGCAGCGCGACATCGAGTGAGTGGATGGTGAGCGTCCCCACCTACCAACATAAGAACAACAACAACAACAACAACAACAACAACAACAACAACAATAATAATAATAATAATAATAATAATAATAATAACAATAATATTAATAATGAACAATAATAACAACAAATAAATTGAAAAGTAATATGTACATTTCCAAACTCTAATGTCTCTCCATGTTATTGGAGCACTTATGGTACTCTTCAAATTATTAAACCTAAGGTGCTAAACAGTGGCAGGAAAAACGTAAGGGCCGTTATAGCATAAATAATGTTCATCTTGAGAGAGTAAACCATGAAAAAGACTTTGAAGTTATAATAATATGTGATCTAAAAGCAAGACAACAGTGTCCAGAGGCTGTTAAAAACGCCAATAAACTGACTGGATTCAGAGGTAGAGCATCCACATAAATCAGAAAATATCATCCTCACCTTGTATAATTAATTAGTATACCTACACGTAAAGTACTGCGTCTAGTTCTGGTCACAATATTAATAAAAATTGATATGGAAAACACTGAAAGAGTACACTAAAGGGTTACAAAAATGATACCATGATTGAAAAATAAACCACATGAGGAACGTTTGGAAGAGATGAATCTGTTTACCTAAGCCCGACTACGAGGGGATTTAATTCAAGTACACAAAATCTTCACGGGACATGATAATATGACTGTTGAAAAGTGCATCACGGTAGAGCGGTCGAAATTGACGAATTATACTTATTGGTGATGAACATAAAATCGTTGGCAAGCTTTTTTACCACACGAAGCTGAGAACAATTTCAATTGAATTATAAATATAGGGAAGAAGTTGCCTCCTTATGTTGTTAACTGTGATTCAGTACTAACATTTAAAAACCGCATAGATACGCATGTGTCTTCTAATCCCCAGCTTAGCATGTTCACTTCTGATTCATACATTTATGAATTAAGATGTCATGCAATTCATAACTATGGAGGACGTAGCATTAAATGTAGAACAACATCTTCCTTAAGTTGACTAGATATGTTTCCCTTGCAGGTTAAACAGCATCGAATATGATATCGTTTCATCCTTACCCAAGAATATTCTATGACAGTTTTTGGATGCTGCATGGTATACAGTACCTTCTGACTAGTTCATGTCAGTCTCTGCTGGTGGGTTTGGTGGGTTGAGCTTTCCTGCTTTGCTATCATTGTCTTTGACAATGAAAAGTGACGTTTGTTATAACCTATTCCGTTATAAACAGCCCCCAAAGAACCAGTAAGTTACGTCAGTAATAACCTATCCCGTTATAAACAGCCCCCAAAGAACCAAAAGGTCTATTGCTGTTTGCTTTCTTTTGTACTCTTACATAATATTCTAAAAACTATGTTGAGCACCCTAAGTCGCACAACTTGGTCTTTGAAGACATTGTTAACTGCTGTTATTTATCGTCATGAAGTGGATCAGTACTTATGTCCTCAACCGCATCATCATCAACAATACAGTCGTAACTCCCACATAACATACTGACTACTGATTGCATTTAATGATCTTGGCAGCGTAAGATCAAAGGACATTCCTAACGTATCGCAAGGATGACAATTATGATAGGGATAAACATATATATATATATATGTACCACACATATGAGGTAGGTTGTAATT
This sequence comes from Coenobita brevimanus, assembly GCF_032717465.1. Lineage (NCBI taxonomy): Eukaryota > Metazoa > Arthropoda > Malacostraca > Decapoda > Coenobitidae > Coenobita > Coenobita brevimanus. The sequence continues at coordinate 19,758,026 of NC_137031.1, forward strand.
ATTGTGATGATAAAATTCATCCCCATCATCATCATCCAGATCATAAGTATCACTTTAAGGTCGAAGTATCTGTATAAATTATCAACTGATTTCTCATACAAAGCAAGGATACCCGTAAATCATCACTACCATCGCAAATCCTAAACCCCGTAAGAGATGGAGTCAAGTATGGCTAAAAAAAAAAAAATAAATAAAAAAAAATAAATAAAACAAGCAATATAAATTAACGGAAAAAATACATTATCAATGGAAAACTCGAAGGTCCAAATTCACTATCACTTTTAAGACCACTGTTTACGAGTATATAACATATGAACCTAGTATCAGGGCTTATCTGCATCATCCACTGACAGAGAAGTTATCTGATATATTTATCTCTTATCAGCTCTTCAGAAATAATAAAAAACTGCTTGCTTTGGCCTTGCCCCAGGACTTTCCATCTCACTTGATAGATTACATGTTTATCTAGCACGTCAAGTCCTCAAGAAATTATCGCGTTTTTTCTGTCATATAAAGAGTTGCCGGAGAAGTATATCGGTCTCCTGCCCTTAATAAATCTGGGGTTGTAAAGGATCCTAACCTGTTTCTCTAATGAAGAATTTTCCAAGGCAAGTAACAATTTCGATATCCTTAATTTGTCTCATTATTATTCACATCACTGTCATTATAAAGTGTTTAATCTCCATATGAGCCAAGACAAACGTAAACTCATGGAATCTTAAGCATAACATTTAATTAGAGCGTTTTTTAATTCGGCGAGTGATGAAGCTAAAGGTGATGAAGACTGTGACGATTATGATGACAAGGATTTTGATGATTAAAATAGTAGTAGCAGCAGTAGTAGTAGTAGTAGTAGTAGTAGTAGTAGTAGCAGTAGCAGTTGCATCCCCAGGCAACAAGAGGACTATAAACTTAAGTTAACCTTCATCTGCAGTCCACCATCATCCTTTTGATGGATAGGGAGGGAAGTGAGAGATGTTTGTGGCCAAGCAGCTGAGCCACCTGGTCATATCGGTGTCACCACGTGAAGGCGATTTGTTTCGTACAGTACCAGTTAACACTGCTGCATAATCTATTTATATCACATTAATTCCAGAACACTATACTCCGTGCACTGTAACTTGGCCGTACTTTTCATTCTTTTGCTGCTTATTTCACGTAGCTCGGTGGCGGAAAAAGATAATAATGTCGCTCTACATCCTCTCTGTTGTACTCTTCGTGACTCGCATCATATTCTAGTGTTATTCTCGTTTTACATCTCAGTAATCAAGATGGAAGGATGGCAATTTCTGGTTAAGGGAAAGTGAACAGAGTATAACATCAAAAAAAACACACCAGCGGATGCTTTGGTAAAGAGTAACGAACACATCGATAAGCAAGGGGCGCTGCGGACGTTCCAAAATCATTTATAATACAACGAAAAGATTGTGAAGGTTATACCGAAGTAAAAAATATCGAGAATCATGAAGACAAAATGTAAGACAGCGCTAATGATAAGGATAGAGATGGTAATGACTCTCTCTCTCTCTCTCTCTCTCTCTCTCTCTCTCTCTCTCTCTCTCTCGTACTGACCTTCCAGATAGCGATATGGTCAGTGCCGTAGTCCAAAATAAATTTCTGGTTCTCATCCGTTGGTATGAAGTCGTCGTCGTCCTTGCTCTGTAAGTACAATATATATATATACTATATATATATATATATATATATATATATATATATATATATATATATATATATATATATATATATATATATAATGTGGAAAGAAATATGTCTGTTGAAACAAAAAACACATATGGAAGAGATACGCATAGCTGACAAACAGGAATAATTTCACATGTTGCAAGTAACCAAATACCAAAGAGCTATGTCTGCATGAAAGAGAACAGAAATATATAGAAAAACTATACGTGAAGGAAAGGCAGGTATAAATGAAGAAAAGATGTGCTGTCTGAGACAAAATTTCGCTATTTCACTGCGTCTGCTTTGAAATTAAGGCTTGTCTTTGATTTTCTTTTATGATCCATCCAACCAAAGAAAACAATTTATGGTCAGAAGACATTCCACGCCTTTCTCAGCATGGAAATAATGGCCAGCGACCAAAACTGAGTACAAGGGGAACTTCAAATACAAGCGTCTCCATACGTATACGATTCCTTACACACACACACACACACACACACACACACATATTACATATATATATATCCGCAATAGATCTTCCTCTTGGGAACCTTAGTCTTGTCAGGAAAAGTAGTACCAACGTTGTGATATACAGCATCTTTATTAATCCAAACGTTTCGGAGACAGTCTCCATCATCAGTGGATCTAAAAGTTTAAAAGACAACGGTCATCGATCAGTGTCAGGAGAAATATAAAACCTGTGTACAAAACATAAACTTAAAGAAGAAAAAATAAAAAGAGGGAAGCGATATAAAAAGAGGTAAAGTATAGAATTAATATGTTTAATCCTTGCAAAATCAGAATATCAGGACAAAGGCTAACTATGCTAAACATATATAAAAAAAATATATAAAAAAAGGAAGAAAAAGGGTAAGAGTTGACCTACTAAAGTAGTTACTGCGTGAATAGTGGGGTAGCGCTAGTCAAGTTATTGAGACTGGGTCATATTTTATGAATCAGGATAGATTCGGCAGTCATGAGGTTAGAGAAGGACTGACATGAGATTAGTATCCGAAACACTTTTATGCATGGTCGTGGAGAGTGAGGTTGTGTGCTGCCGACCTCTCCTCTAGCTTCCTAGGGCTGCCTCACCGGCAATTAGCTTTTTTTTTTTTTCACCCTTCTGGTGTGCGTTAGGCTAGCTAGTTTCTCACTTTCCTCCCCTCCCTGTTAGTTTGAAACAGTAGGTGTCTGTTCCTGTGTACTGAGATTACCTTTGCTTGCTACCCACGGAGGGTCCCCCCCACTGATCGCTCTGGGGCGTGAATTGACACGGTCGGGCATCCCTGGAGTGGTTTGAGAGGGCAATTTCAGCCACAGGTGTTTGGTCCCGGTGTGTTTTGTCCCTTGCTCGTTTTCTTCCTACTTCCCACTTCCCCCGTTAGGGGAGGGTGGTTACTATGTCCGACGCCCATGCCGCCTTCCCCCCTTTAGGGGGGGAGGTGGTCCTGACGAACCTAGGACTGTACCACGGACTGACCGCCCCCTGACTGAATGGCCCCTGACTGAACGGCCCCAGACTCGTACCGATCTGGACATTAATGTAAATAATGCACAGTTTGTTACTCTCCATGCTCTCGGTTCCACTCCCTTGAGCAGTATCAATCCTTTCACCATCAAGAAAGTGATTGATTACTGTGCTGGGGATTTGGAACAGGTGAAAAAACTTGCAAATGGAGACCTCCTCATCAAAACCTTCAACTCCTCCCAGGTAAAAGATTTGATGAAACTTCGTAAGTTCCATGAATATGATGTCGAGCCGAAGATCCCGCACGCCATGAATTCCTGCAAAGATGTTATCACCTGCAGGGATCTTATGGTTATGGAAGAGGACGAGATCATAAGGGAACTTGCTCAACAGGATGTAATCAATGCCCGATTTATAACCAGATTTTCTGAAGGCATGAGGATGAAGACTGCCACTATTGTCTTGTCTTTTGGAAAAGTTTCACTCCCAGACCAAGTCAAAGTTGGATACAAAATTATTAACGTAAGACCTTATATCCCTAATCCACTTCGTTGTCTAAGGTGTCAATTGTACGGGCACAGCGATAAGACTTGTCGGGCTTCCCAGTCAGTGTGTAGCAAATGTGGAACATAGGGACATGATGCTGAACACTGCACACCGGAGACGGTATGTTGTTTTCACTGCAAGAGCGCACACTCCACTTCCTCTAGCGATTGTCCCAAGTGGAAGGAGGAGAAGGAGGTCTGCGTAGTGAAAGCAACTGAGGGCATTTCCTACTATGAAGCAAGGAAAAAGGTGAAGGAGTTGCATGCAACTCCCACGCCGAATAGGTCCTATGCTTTGGGGGTACTATCCCGTTCCGTGATGTGTTCTCTTGAAACACAGACTGACCCTGAACCTGTTCCACTTGACACACACTCTACCTCTCCATCTGAGCCTCCTATCCAATCCACCTCTCAAACTGACACCCCTGTTGCACCTTGCTACTCTCAGGCTGCTGCTGCCTCTCAGTCAGTAAAGCCTAAAGAGAAGTCTGACAACTCTAGTAAGAGTAATATGACCAACCTTACGAAACAGCCACGTCCTCATGTCCTTCCTGCTCCTAGTCCAGCGAGGGAGAGAAGAGTTAGCTCTTCCTCGGGGTGCTCTGGGAGCCTAGTTATTGATGAGCAACATATGGAGGTTTCCATTAGTAAGCACCGGGATAGGTCCCCCGGTAGCCACTCGTCCGGCGGCGGGTGGCATAAAAAAGCTAAGCACACTGGCCCCTCTCGTAAATCTTAAACCGCCACATTCACTGTGTTACAATGGAATTGTAGGACTCTTGGGAATAGAGTCCACAATATAGCAATTTTGCTATCTCAACACTGGCCAGACGTTGTTTGTTTACAGGAGACGCGCTTGCTGGATCACCCTGGTCCTCCACAGTTCAAACACTACCATTCGTATAGAAGATATGATGGTCACGGAGTTGCCATATACATACACAAATCACACACACAAACAGAAGTGGTTCTAAATTCTACTTTGGAAGCTGTCACGTGCAGAGTAAAAATTAATAATACGTATCTGTCTATTTGTTATATCTACTGTCCTCCCCATGGTCCCATTATTAGTGATGCTTTCACTTCCCTAACCCATCAACCTCCGGGTCGAAAATTAATTTTAGGCGATTTTAATTAACGCCCATCACTGTCAATGGGGAAGCTTGAGGAGTGATGGTAGGGGGGAGTAAATAGCCGACCTAATATTACAGTCAAACCTCTGTCTTCTAAACCATGGTAGAGCAACTCGTGTAGATGACCGCACTGGCAACATGTCATGTATAGATCTGTCCTTGTCATCTCCCGATATATACACCAACATCTCTTGGGACCCATATGACAATTCAATGGGTAGCGATCATTTTCCAATCTTTCTTTCTTATACACACGACGATTCTCCTCCTCCTCCACCATCTTAATTTAACTTTAAGAAAGCAGATTGGGGGTACTACTCAAGGGTCGCCAATCTAGATATATCGGGAGATAACATTGATGAGAAAGTTGCACACCTACAGACTTCCATTATACACGCAGCTGAGGCTGCTATTCCCAAGACATCTACAATTCCAAACAAGCGTAGAGTTTCGTGGTGGACACCAGATTGCCGACAAGCACTCACAAAGCGCAATAGAAGATACAGGATTTTTGAGAAACAGCCAACAGAATCAAACTTTATTGCTTACACAGCAGCTAAGGCTTAGGCAAGGAGGACAATTAAAGCAACAAAACGACTGGCGTAGTTTTGTGTCCATGGTGAATCGCTCCACCCCACTAAGTTAGGTCTGGTCCACCATAAATATACTAAACAACAAGTACACCCAGTCACCGATCACCACACTTGAGGTGGCCGGAATGTCATTGACGATCCCGTGGACATTGCCAATACTATTGCTTACCATTTTGCCCAGGTAAGCAGCTCAGCCAACTATGATCCTTGCTTTCTCCACCATAAGCGTACGGCTGAGCTGCAAAATTTCGACTTCGCCACTGAAGACGGAGATACCAGCTACAACTCCAAATTTACATTAGATGAACTTCTTGCAATTAAATCCTGTAAAGGCTCCAGTCCCGGTCCATCCATCATTACGTACGGTATGATTCAGCATCTTACTCAGGCCAACCTGAGTAAGCTGTTAGCAGTGTACAGTGAGATTTGGGAGTCTTGCACGTTCCCAAACTCATGGCACTACGCGCATGTCATAGCGATACCTCGCCGGGATGGTTGCCTTACGAGTCCCAGTTCGTTTTGACCTATTGTGTTGACTGACTGTCTATGTAAGGTCTTTGAACATATGGTTAATAAAAGGTTACTTTTTGTTTTAGAGTCGAAGGGTGTGTTAAATGATCAACAGAGAGGATTCCGTAAATACATGTCCACTTTGGATCATTTAGTGCACCTGGAGCATTGCATAGCCGAGGCTTTTGCCAATCGCGAATTCATGGTAGGAATTTTTCTGGATAATCATAAGGCTTATGATACGACCTGGCGAAACGAAATACCAAGTAAACTCTATGCTGATGGTTTAAGAGGTAATTTGCCCATTTTCCTTCAGAACTTCCTTACTGACAGAACCTTTTCTGTCAGGTTACCCTGTAATGTAACTTCGGACATATTTGTCCAAGAGAACGGGGTACCACAAGGAAGTGTGCTTAGCCCTACTTTGTTCAGCGTTGCCATTAATGACATTCTGTCGTTTGCGTCCATCCCCAGGACGATCAGATACTCATACTGTGCTGATGACTGTGCAGTTTGGCACTCTTCCCGCAATGCACAGTCCTCGGCAGAGCAGATTCAAGTGGCGCTTGAATCTGTTCAGCGTTGGGCCCTGGAGTGGGGATTTAAATTTTCCGTCCCTAAGTGTGTCGGTGTTGTTTTTACTCGTAAACTTAACGTACCTCCTTTGCACTTGACTTTAGACAATCAGCTGATACCTTTTCAAAATTCAGTAAGATTCCTGGGTCTATATTTTGACAGTAGGCTCAGTTGAAAAACGCATATTAATCATTTGCTTGTTTCTTGTAATAAAAAAGTAAACATTCTCAAGTTTCTTTCTGGTACAGCGTGGGGAGCAGACAGAACGTCTTTATTGATGGTGTATAAGGCCCTTATCCGTTATAAGCTTGACTATGGCTCACAAGTGCATGGGTCGGCATCGGATGCTGTACTCCGTAGACTTGATGTGCTTCAGAACGTGTGCTTGCGTATATATCTCGGAGCCCTTCGATGTACTCGTTTGGAGCGGTTGGAAGTGGAGGCTAATGTGCCTCCCCTCCGTTTACGATGTGACCACCTGCTATTTTCTTACGGTATCACCACCCACCGGAAACGCTCACTTGGCCTTCCAAGTTGTCAGATCCTCCTACAGTGGGAATACCTGCTGTATGCGGCCCTCAAGCCGGTGGCTGTGAGGCTTCACTTCCTCTGTGAGGTGTTAGGGTATGACCTTTCTAATGGGGATCTGGTTTTAACATCAAAAATAGCGCCCTGGTAGTCTCTTGCTACCACTTTTAATACTGACTGGCTCCCCGTTGCAAAGTACAAGGCGCCGGAGGTGGAGGCACGACAGTTGTTCCGGATGATCCTCATTAGACACCTAGCATCATTTCACTTGTACACCGATGGTTCTAAGATGGATGAATGTGTGGGTGCGAGTGTGTGGTCTATGGAGTTCCGGATCCGTTTTCACTTGCCCTCCCATAAATCTGTATTCACTGCCGAATTATTTGCCAAAGATTAAGCTATAGACTTTGCTTTGCGTTCAGATCACAGCAGTTTTGTCATTTTTTCGGACTTTAAGTCAGCCCTTCAGGCAATTCATGTAGGACTGATGCACATGATGTCCTGGGCCGCATTATCAATAAACTGCACACATGTGCTAAATCCTTCTCTCTAATCTGGGTGCCTGGTCATTGCGGTATTTAATGCAATGAGCAGGCTGATGTACTAGCTAAATCGGCTGTAGAACTCAAGGAGACTTGGGACGTTCCTCGTGAGCTACAGTCTAGTCTCCCTTTCGGAAAGAAATCAATTAATCTTCTGTGGTAAAGTCAGTGGACCGACTTAGCAATTCCATCTGTCAAAAGGACCATGTGTGACTCGTCCAGTTCCTCCCGAGGAAACAGACGGGAGGAGGTCACTTTAGCCCGCCTCTGCATGAATTACACCCTATTGACACATATGTTACCATATATTAACAGACAATTTCCACCGCGTTGTACCACGTGTGATGCTGTGTTATTTATTAGTCACATCCTTTTGTACTGCAGTAGGTATGCTAGGGAATGTACTTCTCTGACTGCCTACTGTATAAAGAAAGAAAAAGGGTAGGAGTTGACCTGCTAAAGTAGTTACTGCGTGAATAGTGGGGTAGCGCTAGTCGAGTTATTGAGACTGGGTCATATTTTATGAATCAGGATAGATTCGGCAGTGATGAGGGCAAAGCAGGACTGACATGAGGTTATTTTTTAATTTTTTTTTTCTGGCCTATCGACCATTGGGGCCAAACCTCTGGTCATTAAGGTCATATATGTATATATATACATATACACATATACACATATATACAGTACACACACACACACACACACACACACACACACACACACACACATATATATATATATATATATATATATATATATATATATATATACACACACACACACACTGCCATGCATAAATACAGACACTTTCATGCACACGTATACTCTGTCCAGAAAGTATCGGTTCAAAATATGGATTAAATATTATGACACGTAATGAGGGAAACTGAAAATTGCGGTTCTGTCCTCCCACACGCAGGGATCTCAGACGACAGATGACTGCTATATCACATTCCTCTTGTGTCCTTTATAATGACTTAGGAATGCCGTAAATGTTATAATATATACAGGTAATAACGGGCATTCACTACCACATGGTCGGATCATTCCGGATGGCATCGGACCCACAGTGCACCCATACTTTCTGGAGCGAGTGTATATATATATATATATATATATATATATATATATATATATATATATATATATATATATATATATATATATATATATATATATATATATATATATATATATATAAATAACTTTTATTTCATTTGTTTTTTTGTATATTTATTTTTATTATTATTTATTTTTTAAATTTTTTTACTTTACATTATTCATAAACATGAATACCTAATCTAAAGACCCTAAAATTAATCACCTAACACACAAATCGCTAACCTATACTAAATCCTAGAGACAAATAGTTAGACCTACACTAATGGTAAAAATACCTCGACTAACAGAACACCATCGACTGCAGATATGTAATGCCTTTGTACATTACATACCTGCACTCATCACCTGGTGACTGTCAGTCGAGGCACAATCTAATATAGGGGACATCAATATATGAAAGGGAACCATACGAGTCAGGAACATTTCCATATACGTCAGCTGTCGACCCTAATTAGGACAACTTAATCAAGATGGTACAATATATTTACCTAGAATGTACAAAAAGTGAAGAACCTTGCCCAACATACCACCATCGACTGCAAGTGCCCAATACCTTTCTATATTGCACACTTGTACTCATCAACTGGTGACTGTCAGGTGAGGAACGGGGTTTAATGTAGGGGACATCATTATTAGAAATAGATCAGTGGGAGGAGGAACTATTTCAAATATGTCAACTGTCAACCCTAATTAATAGTACAATAAATGCATATTTACAATCGATAAAAACCAAAACCATATAGTAAAAAAGTCACATCACTCTGATCAGTCCGGTTTGTCTCAAGAAAGCCATCAATTTATCAGTCATAACAATGTCCCCATCACCCAGGATGGTGGAAAGGGTGAAGGGGACGTCTGCTGCGCCGCAGTAATTAAAAAGTGAAGCGCGTTCACGAATAAATCGCCGGCAGCACAGGATATGACTGATAGATAACACCGCATCACGGATGTCACAGTACGGTGGGAATCGTTTTTCCATATAAGGTTTCATGTGCGTAAGCATGGTGGCATTAAGCCGTAATCGTCCCAACACTTTTTCTTCCAGGCGACTGGGACGTTTGGCAGTGTCCCAGTCGCCCAGGTACGGCTTACATATTCGAATATTCAGTCTGGTCCACTGATCTTGCCACAGAAGATTTATTGATTTCTTTCCGAGAGAGAGACTCGACCGTAGATCACGAGGAACGTCCCAAGTCTCCTGGAGCTCTACAGTCGACTGTGCAAGTAAGTCAGCCTGCTCATTCCCATAGATGTGACAATGACCAGGCACCCAGATCAGCGTGAATGACTTGTTGCATGAATGCAACTTATTAACAATGCAGCCTTGGATCTCGTGTGAATCCGCAGTGCAAGATGCAATTGTCTGAAGGGCTGATTTTGAATCTGAAAATATGACAAATGAGTCATGCCTAGATTTGAGAGCATAGTCTATGGCTTTGTCAACAGCAAAAAGTTCGGAGGTAAACACAGATGTATGAGTCGGCAACCGATACCTGAGGGCACATTCAGTCGACCACACACTAGCACCCACACATTCACTCGACTTGGAACCGTCAGTGTACAATTGGTGGGACCCCAAGTGACGAATGATGATGTTACGAAACAAGTGGTGAACCTCCACCTCTGGTGCCTTGGTCTTTGGTGCTGGGAGCCATGATATATCAACAGTAGAGCTGGGTGGCTCCCAAGACGCTATATTTTTAAACACCAACTTGTCACAGTCACTGAGGTCCACACCAAGCTCCTGAGTTAGTAAATGGAGGCGAACGGCAAGTGTCCGACGCACCCCCCGCAGATGATGGTGGTATTGATGCGGGGGGGGTACAGGCTACATTGCCGATATTACTTTTCCTCGATGTTCTGAGGCCATAGGACCAAGCCAGGTGGTCACAGCGAATATGGAGGGGAGGCACATTCGCCTCCACTTCCATACGAGCTACACGAGTACACCGGAAGGCTCCAAGACACATTCGTAAAAATTTATTCTGCAACACATCCAGTCCTTTCAGTGTGGCATCTGATGCCCAGCTATACACCTGTGCGCCATAGTTAGCTTCGATCGAATAAGGGACTTAAACACCTTTATCAAAGATATTCTGTCGGCACCCCATGTAGTACCCGCTAGGTACTTGAGGACATTTAATGGTTTATCACAATGAGCAATCAAATTATTAACATGAATATTGAAGTTCAAATGACGATCAAAATGTATTTCCAAAAACTTTACAGAATTTTTAAAAGGTACCACCTGATTATCCAAAGTTAAGCACAAATTAGGTACATTACGAGTCGTTAAAAACTACAGCGGCACACTTAGGGACGGAAAACTTAAATTCCCACTGCAAGGCCCATTGGTGGACGGAATCAAGGGCTGCTTGAATCCGCCCAGCCGAAAATTGTGCATTATGGGAAGAGTACCATATTGCACAATCGTCAGCATAGAGCGAGTATTTGAGATTCCTCGAGATGGGAGCTGATAACAGAATATCATTGATCATAATGCTAAATAAAATGGGACTAAGCACACTTCCCTGCGGCACCCCATTTTCCTGGATAAATATATCCGATGTTATGTTATGGGGCAATTGGACAGAGAAAGTCCTGTCCCTTAAGAAATTTTAAATAAAAATAGGCAAATTTCCTCAAACAATAAGCATAGAGCTTCATTAGTATACCGTGTTGCCATGTCATGTCATAGGCCTTATGGATGTCCAAGAACACCCCCTATCATGAATTCGTTATTGGCAAATGCCTCTGCTATACAATGCTCCAAATTCATTAAATAATCTAGTGAACTTCTGTATTTATGGAAGCCACATTGTTGAACATTTAACAAATTCTTCGACTCTAAAACAAAAAGAAGCCTATTGTTTACCATTCGTTCCATGACCTTACGTAGATAAGAAGTCAACACAATAGGACGAAATGAAGCGGAATTCATAAGGCGACCAGCCACTTTGGGTATTGGTATGATGTGCGCAAAGTGCCATGAGTTTGGGAACGTTCGAGACGCCCAAATCTCATTGTACAATACTAACACCTTAATCAGGTTGTCCTGATTAAGATGCTGGATCATACCGTACGTGATGGTGTCTGGTCCAGGGCTGGTGTCTTTACAGGATTTAAGGGCAAGGAGTAGTTCATCTAGCATAAACTCTTCGTTGTAAGGGGAGTCTACGTCTTCTGTGGCAAAGTCGATTAACTGTAGCTCAGCCATCCACTTATGATGTTGGAAACGCTGGTCATAATTGGCTGAGCTACTTACATGAGAAAAACTTCTGGTGAGGATGTTAGCAACGTCCACGGGCTCGTCACAGATGGCGTTGTTCATCTGCAGGGTGGTAACAAGGAAGTATGGGCCTTTATTATTTAGTATTCTTATACTGGACCAGACTTTACTTAATGGTGTAGTACGAGTCACTGGACACAAAGAACCGCCAGGAGTCACGTTTGGCCTTTCTTATTATTCTCCTTGCCTCAGCCTATGCCTGTTTGTATGCAATGAAATTTTCCTCAGTGGGCTGGCTATCAAAAATCCTGTATCTCCTATTGCGTTTCCTTAATGCTTGTCGGCAATCCGGCGTTCACCAATGTGCTGTATGCTTCTCATGAACTGTAGAAGTCTTGGGAATAGCAGCCTCAGCTGCATGTAATATGGATTTGGTTAAATTTTCGACCTTAACATCTATGGTCTCCCCAGATACATTTAAATTGGCGATCCTTGAGAAAGATCCCCAATCTGCTTTCTTATAGTTAAATTTTGGAGGTGGAGGGTCCGAAATGATGTTGCATGTATAAGAAAGACAGATGGGTAAATGATCACTTCCCAAGGAATTGTCATAAGGATCCCACGAGAAATCTTGATGTATACCAGGGGAGGGTAAAGATAAGTCAATGGCCGAAAAGTTACCAGTACGATCATCTGCACGAGTCGCTCTACCATCGTTCAGAAGACAGAGGCTGGACTGTAGTATTAGGTCGGCTACTTGCTCCCCACGACCATCGATCCTCAAGCTACCCCATTGATAGTGATGGGCATTAAAGTCGCCCAACAGTAACTTATTTCCAGGAAGATGTTCCAGTAATGAATTTAAAGCATCACTATCAATGAGGCCATGTGGAGGACAGTACAGAGAGCAAATAGACAGATACGTGTTATTAAATTTTACTCTGCACACGACAGCTTCCAGAGTAGAATTTAGAATCACTTCCATTTGTGGGTGTGATTTGTGGGTGTATATGGGAACTTCGTGACCTTCATATCTTCTCTAAGAGTGGTAGTGTTTGAAATGTGGAGGATCAGGATGATCCTCCAGGCACGTCTCCTGTAAACAAACAACTTCTGGCCCTGTGTAGGGATACCAATATTGCTAGATTTGGTAATTTATTTCCAACACCTCTACAATTTCACTGTAATATAGTGAAGGTGACGGTTTAAGATTTTCTTTGGGGGCCAGCATGCCTCATCTTTTTTTGTTTCCTGCCAGCAGGTGAGCGACTACCGGGGTACCTATCCCCGTGCTTGTTGATGGAAACCTCCATATTTTCATCAATAACTAGGCTCCCAGCCTCCCCTGAGGAAGATTTAACCTTTCTCTCCCTCGCTGGAGTAGGAACCGGAAGAACATGACATGACTGTTTCGTGAAGGTGGTCATGTTATTCTTAGTAGGCTTGTCAGAGTTCACTTTAGGCCGTACTCATGGAGAGGCAGCAGCAGCCTGAGAATATGTGGAAGCCTTAGGGATGTCAGTGAGAGAGTTGGAGTGGACAGGAGGGAGAGATGGAGAGGTACTGTGAGTGGCAGGAGGGAGAAGGACAAGGTCAGTTTGCGTTTCGACAGAGCACGTCACAGGACGGGACATTACCGGCGAAGCGTAGGACCTATTCGGGGTGGGAGTTGCATGCACCTCCTTCACCTTTTTCCTAGCTTCGTAGAAGGAAATACCCTCAGTTCCCTTCACTGTGCAGACCTCCTTCTCCTCCTGCCACTTGGGACAATCCCTAGGGGAAGTGGAGTGAGTACCCTTGCAGTGTAAGCAACATAATGTCTCGGATTTGCAATGTTCTGCATCATGACCCTGGCTTGCACACTTGCCACACACTGGCTGGGAAGCCCGACAAGTCTTTGCACCATGCCCATACTGCTGGCATTTCAAGCAACGCAAAGGGTTAGGGATGTAAGGCCGAACGTGAATGATTTCGTAACTAACTTTGACATAACTAGGAAGTGAAGCTTTGCCAAATATCAAGATAATAGTTGCTGTCTTCGTCCTTGTGCCTTCTGAGTAACGAGTGATGAATTTAGTATCAGTTACATCTTGCTGCGCCAATTCACTTACAATCTCGTCCTCGCTCATCACCATGAGATCCCTGCAAGTGACGACACCCTTGCAGGAATTCATGGAGACTGGGATTTTCGATTTGACATCGTAACATTGGAATTTGCGCAGTTTCAGCAAATCTTTCACCTGTGCCGAGTTTACAGTTTTGACCAGGAGATCTCTGTTAACAAGTTTTTTTACTTGTTTGATTTCTCCCACACAGTGGTCAATCACTTTCTTGATAAGGAAGGGATTGAGACTGGACAGGGGAGTGGAACCTAGAGCATGAATTGTCATGTAGGTTGCATTCCCTACAGGAACTTCAAGTGGGGCTTGAGTCTGGTGTCCGTCAGTCTGGGGGAGGTCAGTCATGTCAAACCTATTGTCGGCAGGACCACATCCTCCCTCCCTGAAGGGGGGGAGAGGCAGCAGGGGCGTCCGCCATAGTAACCACTTCCCCTTCATGGGGGAAGTGGGAAGAAAGAGAAAAAACAAGCAAAGGACAGAGCACTTGGGGATGACACACCTAGTCTAAGATTACCCTCTCAAACCACTCTCGGGAGGACGCGCCTGTGTACTGTATAACTCACCTCAGAGTGATGAGTGGGGGGTACACTCCAGAGGCGAATAACCAAAGACAATCTCAGTAAGTAGATATAGATACCTACTATATTAAGGACAGGGAGGAATATTAGAACTAGCTAACCTAACTTTTATTCACGCTATATACAAAACCAATGCCGGCGAGGCAGCCCTGAAAGCTAGAAGCGAGCCAGAAAAACACATCTGTACTCCCCATGACCATGCATGAAAAGTACGCCATGAGGTTAGCATCCGAACGCACTTTTATGCATGGTCATGGAGAGTGAGGTTGTGTGCTTCTGAGCTCTCCTCTAGCTTCCTAGGGCTGCCTCACCAGCAGTAAGTTTTTTTTTTCACCTTTCTGGTGTGCGTTAGGCTAGCTAGTTTCTCACTTTCCTCCCCTCCCTGATAGCTAGGAACAGTAGATGTCTGTTCCTATATCCTGAGATTACCTTTGCTTGCTGCCCAAGGAGGGTCCCCCTCACTAATCACTCTGGGGCGAGAATTGACACAGTCGGGCATCCCTGGAGTGGTTTGAGAGGGCAATTTCAGCCACAGGTGTTTGGTCCCGGTGTGTTTTGTCTCTTGCTAGTTTTCGTCCTTCTTCTTACTTCCACTATTAGGAGGGGGTGGTTACTATGTCGGACGCCCTTGCCGCCTCCCCCCCTTCAGGGGGGGAGGTGGTCCTGACGAACCTAGGACTGTACTATGGACTGACTGCCTCCTGACTGAATGGCCCCAGACTCGTACCGATCTGGACATTAGTGTAAATAATGCACAGTTTGTCACGCTCGATGCTCTCAGTTCCACACCCTTGAGCACTATCAATCCTTTCATCATCAAGAAAGTGATTGATTACTGTGCTGGGGAGGTGGAACAGGTGAAAAAACTTGCAAATGGAGACCTCCTCATCAAAACCTTCAACTCCTCCCATGTAAAAGATTTGATGAAACTACGTAAGTTCCATGAATATGATGTCGAGCCGAAGATCCTTCATGCCATGAATTCCTGCAAAGGTGTCATCACCTGCAGGGATCTCATGGTTATGGAAGAGGACGAGATCATATGGGTACTTGCTCAACAGGACGTAATCAATGCCCGATTTATGATCAGATTTTCCGAAGGTGTGAGGACGAGGACTGCCACTATTGTCTTGACATTTGGCAAAGTTTCACTTTCAGACCAGGTCAAAGTTCGCTACGAAATTGTTTACGTAAGGCCATACGTCCACAATCCACTTCGTTGTCTATGGTGTCAATTGTATGGGCACGGTGATAAGACTTGTCAGGCTTCCCAGTCAGTGTGTGGCAAATGTGGAACACAGGGACATGATGCTGAACACTGCACACCGGAGACGATAAGTTGTTTTCACTGCAAGGGCGCACACTCCACTTCCTCTAGGGATTGTCCGAAGTGGAAGGAGGAGAAGGAGGTCTGCGTAGTGAAAGCAACTGAGGGCATTTCCTACTATGAAGCTAGGAAAAAGGTGAAGGAGTTCCATGCAACTCCCACGCCGAACAGGTCCTATGCTTCGGCAGTAATGTCCCATCCCATGATGTGTTCTGTTGAAACACAGACTGACACTGAACCTGTTCCTCTTGACACACACTCTACCTCTCCTTGTGAGCATCCTGTCCAAACCATCTCTCAAACTTACAACCCTGTTGCACCTTACTACTCTCAGGCTGCTGCTGCCTCTCAGTCAGTAAAGCCTAAACAGAAGTCTGACAACTCTAGTAAGAGTAATATGACCACCCTTACGAAACAGCATACGTCCTCATGTCCTTCCTGCTCCTGGTCCAGAGAGGGAGAAAAAGTTTAGTTCTTTCTCGGGGGGCTCTGGGAGCCTAGTTATTGATGATCAATGTATGGAGGTTTCCATTAGTAAGCACCGGGATAGGTCCCCTGGTAGACACTCGCCTGGCAGCGGGCGGTATAAGAAAGCTAAGCACACTGACCCCTCTCGTAAATCTTAAACCACCACATTCACTGGGTTACAGTGGAATTGTAGGACTCTTGGGAATAAATTCCACAATATAGCAATTTTGCAATCTATACACAGGCCTGACATTTGTTTACAGGAGATGCACTTGGTGGATCACCCTGATCTTCCCCAGTTCAAACACTACCATTTGTATTGAAGATATGATGGTCACGGAGTCGCCATATACACCCACAAATCACACCCACAAATGGAAGTGATTCTAAGTTCTACTTTGGAAGCTGTCGCGTGCAGAGTAAAATTTAATAACATGTATCTGTCTATTTGCTCTATCTACTGTCCTCCCCGTGGTCCCATTGATGATGATGTGTTCACTTTACTACTCCATCAACTTCTGGGTCATAAATTAATTTTAGGCGATTTTAAAGCCCATCACTGTCAATGGGGAAACTTGAGAAGTGATGGTAGGAGGGAACAAGTAGCCGACCTCATACTGCAGTCAAACCTCTGTCTTCTAAACAATGGTAGAGCGACTCGTGTAGACGACTGCACTGGTAACATGTCATGTATAGATCTGTCCTTGTCATCTCCCGATATACACACTAACATCTCTTGGGACCCATATGATGACTCGATGGGTAACGATCATTCTCCAATCTGTCTTTCTTATACACACAATGATTCTTGGCCTCCTCCACCACCTAAATTTAACTTTAAGAAAGCAGATTGGGGGTATACTCACTGGTCACCAAGCTATACATATCAGGAGATGACATTGATGAGAAAGTTTCATACCTACAGACTTCCATTATATATGCAGCTGAGGCTGCTATTCCCAAGACATCTACAATTCCAAACAAGCGTAGAGTTTCATGGTGGACACCAGATTGCCGACAAGCACTCACTAAGCTCAATAGGAGATACAGGATTTTTGAGAAACAGCCAACAGAATCAAACTTTATTGCCTACAAAGCAGCTAAGGCTGAGGCAAGGAGGACAATTAAAGCGGCAAAAAGGAATAACTGGCATAGTTTTGTGTCCACAGTGAATCGCTCCACCCCACTAAGTCAGGTCTGGTCCACCATAATTGTACTTAACAACAAGTACACCCAGTCACCAATCACCACATCTTAGGTGGCCAGGAATGTCACTGACGATCCAGTGGACATTGCCAATACTATCGCCAACCATTTTGCCCAGATAAGCAGCTCAGCCAACTACGATCCCCGCTTTCTCCACCATAAGCGTACGGCTGAGCTGCAAAACTTAGACTTTGCCACGAAAGACAGAGATACCAGCTACAACTCTGAATTTACATTAGATAAACTTCTCCTTGCCCTTAAATCCTGTAAAGGCTCCAGTCCCGGTCCATCCACCATTCCGTACGGTATGATTCAGCATCTTACTCTGGACAACCTGAGTAAACTGTTAGTGGTGTACAATGAGATTTGGGCATCTTGCATGTTCCCAAACTCATGGCACTATGCGCATCTCATACCAATCCCTCACCAGGAAGGTCGCATTACGAGTCCCAGCTCATTTTGACCAATTATGCTGACTGACTGTGTATGTAAGGTCTTTGAACGTATGGTCAATAAAAGGTTACTTTTTGTTTTAGAGTCGAAGGGTGTGCTAAATGATCAACAGAGTGGTTTCCATTTAATACGGTGTCCACTTTGGATCATTTAGTGCACCTGGAGCATTGCATAGCCGAGGCTTTTGCCAATTGTGAATTCATGATAGGAATTTTTCTGGATATTCATAAGGCTTATGATATGACCTGATGAAACAGAATACTATGTAAACTCTATGCTTATGGTTTAAGAGGTAATTTGCCCATTTTCCTTTAGAACTTCCTTACTGACAGGACTTTTTCTGTCAGGTTACCCTGTAATATAACTTCGGACATATTTGTCCAAGAGAACGGTGTACCACAAGGAAGTGTGCTTAGTCCTACTTTGTTCAGCGTTGCCATTAATGACATTCTGTCGTCCGCTTCTGTCCCCAGGACGCTTAGATACTCACTCTATGCTGATGATTGTGCAGTGTGGCACTCTTCCCGCAATGCACAATCCTCGGCACAGCAAATTCAACTGTCACTTGAATCTGTTCAGCGTTGGGCCCTGGAGTGGGGATTTAAATTTTCCGTCCCTAAGTGTGTCGGTGTTGTTTTTACTCAGAAACTTAACGTACCTCCTTTGCATTTAACTTTAGATAATCAGCCGATACCTTTTCAAAATTCACTCAGATTCCTGGGTCTACATTTTGACAGTAGGCTCAGTTGGAGAACACATATTAATCAAGTGCTTCCTTCTTGTGGTAAAAAAGTTAATGTCCTTAAGTTTCTGGTAAGTCGTGGAGAGCAGACAGATGTATTTATTGATGGTGTATAAGTCCCTTATCCGTTCTAAGCTTGACTATGGGTCACAGGTGTATGGGTCGGCATCGGATGCTGTCCTCCGTAGACTGGATGTGCTTCAGAACGTGTGCTTGCTCATATGTCTCGGAGCCCTTCGATGTACTTGTGTGGAGCGGTTGCAAGTGGAGGCTAATGTGCCTCCCCTCTGTCTATGACGTGACCACCCGTTATTTTCTTATTTATCACTACCCACCGTAAACGCTCACTTGGCCTTCCGACTTGTCAGATCCTCCTACAATGGGAATACCTGCTGTATGCGGCCCCCAAGCCGGTTGCTGTGAGGCTTCCCTTCCTTTGTGAGGTGTTAGGGTATGACCTTTCCAATGGGGATCAGGGTTTAACATCAAAAATAGCGCCCTGGGAGTCACTTGCTACCACGTTCAACACTGACTGGCTCCCCATTGCAAAGTACAAGGCGCCGGAGGTGGAGGTATGACAGTTATTCCGGATGATCCTCATTAGGCACCTAGCATCATTCCACTTGTACACCGATGGCTCTAAGATGGATGAATGTGTGGGTGCGAGTGTGTGGTCTACGGAGTGACACATCCGTTTTTGCTTGCCCCCCCATACGTCTGTATTCACTGCAGAATTATTTGCCATAGATCAAGCTATAGACTTTGTTTTGCATTCAGATCACAGCAGTTTTGTCATTTTTTTGGACTCTAAGTCAGCCCTTCAGGCAATTCATTCATGTAGGACTGATTCACATGATGTCCTGGGCCACAATATGAATAAGCTGCACACATGTGCTAAATCCTTCTCTCTGATCTGGGTGCCTGGTCATTGCGGTATTTACGGCATTGAACAGGCTGACGTACTAGCTAAATCGGCTGTAGAACTCGAGGAGACTTGGAACGTTCCTTGTGAGCTAGAGTCTAGTCTCTCTTTCGGAAAGAAATCAATTAATCTTCTGTGGCAAAGTCAGTGGACCGACTGGCAATTCCTTCAGTCAAAAAGACCATATGTGACTGGTCCAGCTCCTCCCGAGGAAACAGGCAGGAGGAGGTCGCTTTAGCCCACCTCCGCATGAATTCCACCCTATTGACACATATGTTACCATACATTAACAGACAATTTCCACCGCGTTGTACCACCTGTGACGCTGTGTTATCTATTAGTCACATCCTTTTGTACTGCAGTAGGTATGCTGGGGAACGTACCTCTCTGGCTGCCTACTGTAGGACAAATGCACTGCTTTTCACACTTGATTCTGTCTTGGGTGATGGGGACGTTGGTGTGACAAATAAATTGATGACTCTCCTGAAAGAGACCAGATTACTCAAAAAGTTGTGATTTATTTTAAGAACTTGGTTGTGGTTTCCGTATTTATTATAATTATTAATATATATATATTTTTTTGTATATAGGGATATGGTTTTTGTACATATGTAAATACGTCAATACACTTTTATAGATTTGTGAACCGCAGGAGGAAGTTACATTTATATAAATGTGTTTTTTTTTTCTTTTGTTCAGGACTAGTAAATTTGTAATTGTTCTTTTTATGTATTTTTTACATAAATTTGATAATTATTTGATTATTTTGTAGTAGTATAGTAATGAGTCTACATGTGATGTATAGATGGAAGTATTTGTCCTGGTACTATCCATGTATACTGATGTATTCTTTATTACTTATTATCTTTCATAATCATGAATAATAACTTTTTATTGGTATGAAATAGATGCAAATATTTCATATCATTATTATGGCTTTCATGATTATCGATTCTTGTTGGCCTAATGCCCTTTCAGGGTGATGGCCATTATATATATATATATATATATATATATATATATATATATATATATATATATATATATATATATATATATATATATATATATATATATATAAAGTATCTGAAAATCTGCAGAAGAGAAAGGGTTATCAGAAAGGTGGGAGTGCTCTCTGACAGAAGAATAAGAGGGTTTAGAGAGGACCCTTCCAGTCCGGGTGGATTTACCTTGGTGCTCAGGAATTCGGTGGAGCAGGCAACGTGAGGTCGACCCCACGTATCTAGCAGGACAGCTAGAACATGAAAATAAATAAACCACATTGGACCGGAGATTAGTATGAAAACAAGATGAATGCTTAAGAAAGCTACCCATAGTGTTTTTGTTTAAGATTATCTTAAAATTTGTTTGTGGATAACAATCACGGAGAAGTTTGTTTAGTGTTTTCTTAATTTCGTAACTTAATGAACCTAAGTATGGGAACTTGATATACAAACATTCGTTATCTACAGTGTGAACAGACCTGATTGAGGAAAACTTTGAATTTAAAAACCTGCTTAATAGTTTCTCGAAAACACTGATGGGGTACTTATTATTGGCAAATAGGTTCTTAAGAAACAAATTTCGGAGTGGAAAGTAATGTCAGAGGAACAACAATTGTACGCTCTGTTGAACAACGTTGTAATACTGTTGATCTTAAAACTGTACGGGATGTAACTGAGGAAGTTTGTGCCTAGGCCAGTGAAAGTAGGTTTCCCGTAAACAAACGTGCATAAATGAGAGGAGTGATTGTTAACTAGAATGTCCCGGAACGGAAGGCGTTTATCTTTTCAGCTTCATGAGTGAATTTTATATTGGGATGTTGGGAGTTTATATAATCCATAAACTTATGAATATCAGCAGGGTTTTTAAATTCAACGAAAGTATCGTCCATGTACCTTCGGTAAAAAATGGGTTTAAAATCAGTGGGACAATTATTAAGCCAAGTTTGTTCATGGTGGCAAAGAGAAGCTTTAGCATATGAAGGACCTAGTGGTGATCCCATCGCCACTCCATCTGTTTGAGTAAAAAGTTTTCCATTAACTGTAAACAGAGATTGGTGGGTTGCTATCTCCAACAGGTTTAAAAGATTTTCTGTCCAAGCCAACTGAGGTGAGAGTAGAAATACTGGTGATATCTTTGATGAACTGAGTAGTTTCATGCAAGGGAACATTCGTGAAAAAGGATTCTACATCAAAGCTAGCCAGGGTGACAGTGTGATCAAATCGCAGAGAAGTGACTTCCTTGACAACCTGCAGAATTTTGAACCGTATATTTATTTGTACATAGGGAAATGATCAGGGGAACCAAAAATTTTGCTGTGTTATAATTGAAGGTACCAATAGATGAAATGATGGGTCTTAATGGTGTATTAGGTTTATGAACTTTGGGGAGACCATAGAGATAACCAGGAACTGAGCCAGAAGCATACAGACTATTAGTCGTACTGTCACCTACTTTATCTTTAATACTAAGTAGTAAAGATAAAGAAGGTGATAGTACGACTTAGTTACGATATTAGGAAAACACTAAACAAACTTCTCCGTGATTGTTATCCACAAATAAATTATAAGATAATCTTAAACAAAAACACTATGGGTAGCTTTCTTAAGCATTCATCTTGTTTTCATACTAATCTCCGGTCCAATGTGGTTTATTTATTTTCATGTTCTAGCTGTCCTGCTAGATACGTGGGGTCGACCTCACGTTGCCTGCTCCACCGAATTCCTGAGCACCAAGGTAAATCCACCCGGACTGGAAGGTTCCTCTCTAAACCCTCTTATTCTTCTGTCAGAGAGCACTCCCACCTTTCTGATAACCCTTTCTCTTCTGCAGATTTTCAGATACTTTTTTTTTTTTTTTTTAATGGCCATCACCCTGAAGGGACGTTAGGCCAGCAAGAATCGATAATCATGAAAGCCAAAATAATGATATGAAATATTTGCATCTATTTCATACCAATATTAAGTTATTATTCATGATTATGAAACACAATAAGTAATAAAGAATACATCAGTATACATGGATAGTACCAGGACAAATACTTCCATCTATACATCACATGTAAACTCATTACTATACTACTACAAAAATAATCAAATAATTATCAAATTGATATATTAAAAAAATAAAAAATAATAAAAGGAATAATTACAAATTTACTGGTCCTGAACAAAAGAAAAACAAAAATACGCATTTATATAAATGTAACCTCCCCCTGCGGTTCACAAATATATAAAAGTGTATTGACGGATTTACATATGTACAGAAACCATATCCCCATATACAATATATATATATATATATATATATATATATATATATATATATATATATATATATATAGATAGATAGATAGATAGATAGATAGATAGATAGATGGATTGATAGATAGATAGATATAGATATATAGATAGATAGATAGATATGTATATATATATATATATATATATATATATATATATATATATATATATATATATATATATATATATACATATATATATATATATATATACATATATATATATATATATATATATATATATATATATATATATATATATATATATATATATATATATATATATATATATATATTATATCTATCTAATAAATAAGAAAACCACAACCAAGTTCATAAATAAATCACAACTCTCTGAGTAATCTGGTTTCTATCAGGAAAGTCATCAATTTATTAGTCACACCAACGTCCCCATCTCCCAAGACAGAATCAAGTGTGAAAGGGAGCGCATTTGTCCTACAGTAGGCAGTCAGAGAAGTACGTTCCCTAGCATACCTACTGCAGTACAAAAGGATGTGACTAATAGATAACACCGCATCACAGGTGGTACATCGCTGTGGAAATTGTCTGTTAATATATGGTAACATATGTGTCAATAGGGTGTAATTCATGCGGAGACGGGCTAAAGCGACCTCCTCCAGTCTGTTTCCTCGGGAGGAACTGGACGAGTCACACATGGTCCTTTTGACAGATGGAATTGCTAAGTCGGTCCACTGACTTTACCACAGAAGATTAATTGATTTCTTTCCGAAAGAGAGACTAGACTGCAGCTCACGAGGAACGTCCCAAGTCTCCTTGAGTTCTACAGCCGATTTAGCTAGTACATCAGCCTGCTCATTGCATTAAATACCGCAATGACCAGGCACCCAGATCAGAGAGAAGGATTTAGCACACGTGTGCAGCTTATTGATAATGCGGCCCAGGACCTCATGTGCATCAGTCCTACATGAATTGCCTGAAGGGCTGACTTAGAGTTCGAAAAAATGACAAAACTGCTGTGATCTGAACGCAAAGCAAAGTCTATAGCATGATCTATGGCAAATAATTCGGTAGTGAATACAGATGTACAGGGAGGCAAGCGGAAACGGATCCGGAACTCCGTAGACCACACACTCGCACCCACACATTCATCCATCTTAGAGCCATCGGTGTACAAGTGGAATGATGCTACGTGTCTAATGAAGATCATCCGAAAGAACTGTCGTACCTCCACCTCCGGCGCCTTGTACTTTGCAACGGGGAGCCAGTCAGTATTAAATGTGATAGCAAGAGACTCCCAGGGCGCTATTTTTGATGTTAAAACCTGATCCCCATTAGAAAGGTCGTACCCTAACACCTCACAGAGGAAGTGAAGCCTCACAGCCATCGGCTTGAGGGCCGCATACAGCAGGTATTCCCACTGTAAGAGCATCTGACAACTTGGAAGGCCAAGTGAGCGTTTACGGTGGGTGGTGATACCGTAAGAAAATAGCAGGGGATCACATCATAAACGGAGGGGAGGCACATTAGCCTCCACTTCCAACCGCTCCACACGAGTACATCGAAGGGCTCCGAGATATATAGAGAAGCACACGTTCTGAAGCACATCAAGTCTACGGAGTACAGCATCCGATGCCGACCCATACACTTGTGAGCCATAGTCAAGCTTAGAACGGATTAGGGCCTTATACACCGTCAATAAAGACGTTCTGTCTACCCACGATTTACCGGAAAGAAACTTGAGGATGTTTACTTTTTTATTATAAGAAACAAGCAAATGATTAATATGTGTTCTTCAACTGAGCCTACTGTAAAAATATAGACCCAGGAATTTTACTGAATTTTGAAAGGGTATCGGCTGATTGTCGAAAGTCAAGTGCAAAGGAGGTACGTTAAGTTTACGAGTAAAAACAATACCGACACACTTAGGGATGGAAAATTTAAATCCCCACTCCAGGGCCCAACGCTGAACAGATTCAAGCGCCAGTTGAATCTGCTCTGCCGAGGACTGTGCATTGTGGGAAGAGTGGCACACTGCACAATCATCAGCATAGTATGAGTATCTAATCGTCCTGGGGACGGAAGCAGACGACAGAATGTCATTAATGGGAATGCTGAACAAAGTAGGGCTAAGACAACTTAACTGTGGTACCCCGTTCTCTTGGACAAATATGTCCGAAGTTACATTACAGGGTAACCTGACAGAAAACGTTCTGTCAGTAAGGAAGTTCTGAAGGAAAATGGGCAAATTACCTCTTAAACCATAAGCATAGAGTTTACGTAGTATTCCGTTTCGCCAGGTCATATCATAAGCCTTATGATTATCCAGAAAAATTATTATCATGAATTCGCGATTGGCCAAAGCCTCGGCTATGCAATGCTCCAGGTGCAATAAATGATCCAAAGTGGACATGTATTTACGGAATCCACTCTGTTGATCATATAACACATCCTTCGACTCTAAAACAAAAAGTAACCTTTTATTAACCATATGTTCAGAGACCGTACATAGACAGTCAACGCAATAGGTCGAAACGAACTGGGACTCGTAATGCAACCATCCCGGCGAGGTATCGCTATGACATGCGCGTAGTGCCATGAGTTTGGGAACGTGCGAGACTCCCAAATCTCATTGTACACCGCTAACAGCTTACTCAGGTTGGCCTGAGTAAGATGCTGAATCATACCGTACGTAATGATGGATGGACCGGGACTAGAGCCTTTACAGGATTTAAGGGCAAGAAGTTCATCTAATGTAAATTTGGAGTTGTAGCTGGTATCTCCGTCTTCAGTGGCAAAGTCGAAATTTTGCAGCTCAGCCGTACGCTTATGGTGGAGAAAGCGAGGATCATAGTTGGCTGAGCTGCTTACCTGGGCAAAATGGTCAGCAATAGTATTGGCAATGTCCACGGGATCGTCAATGACATTCTGGCCACCTCAAGTGTGGTGATCGGTGACTGGGTGTACTTGTTGTTTAGTATATTTATGGTGGACCAGACCTAACTCAGTGGGGTGGAGCGATTCACCGTGGACACAAAACTACGCCAGTTATTCCGTTTTGCTGCTTTAATTTTCCTCCTTGCCTCAGCCTTAGCTGCTTTGTAGGCAATAAAGTTTGATTCTGTTGGCTGTTTCTCAAAAATCCTGTATCTCCTATTGCACTTTGTGAGTGCTTGTCGGCAATCTGGTGTCCACCACGAAACTCTACGCTTGTTTGGAATTGTAGATGTCTTGGGAATAGCAGCCTCAGCTGCGTGTATAATGGAAGTCTGTAGGTGTGCAACTTTCTCATCAATGTTATCTCCCGATATATCTAGATTGGCGACCCTTGAGTAGTACCCCCAATCTGCTTTCTTAAAGTTAAATTTAGATGGTGGAGGAGGACGAGAATCGTCGCGTGTATAAGAAAGAAAGATTGGAAAATGATTGCTACCCATCGAGTTGTCATATGGGTCCCAAGAGATGTTAGTGTGTATATCGGGAGATGACAAGGACAGATCTATACATGACATGTTGCCAGTGCGGTCATCTACACGAGTCGCTCTACCATTGTTTAGAAGACAGAGGTTTGACTGTAATATGATGTCAGCTATTTGCTCTCCCCTACCATCACTCCTCAAGCTTCCCCATTGACAGCGATGGGCGTTAATTAAAATCGCCTAAAATTAATTTTTGACCCGGAAGTTGATGGGTTAGGGAAGTGAAAGCATCACTAATAATGGGACCACAGGGAGGACAGTAGAGAGAACAAATAGACAGATATATATTATTAAATTTTACTCTGCACGCCACAGCTTCCAAAGTAGAATTTAGAACCACTTCTGTTTGTGTGTGTGATTTGTGTATGTATATGGCAACTCCGTGACCATCATATCTTCTATACGAATGGTAGTGTTTGAACTGTGGAGGATCAGGGTGATCCAGCAAGCGCATCTCCTGTAAACAAACAACGTCTGGCCTGCGTTTAGATAGCAAAATTGCTATATTGTGGACTCTATTCCCAAGAGTCCTACAATTCCATTGTAACACAGTGAATGTGGCGGTTTAAGATTTACGAGAGGAGCCAGTGTGCTTAGCTTTTTTATGCCACCCGGCGCTGGACGAGTGGCTACCGGGGGACCTATCCCGGTGCTTACTAACGGAAACCTCCACATGTTGCTCATCAATAACTAGGCTCCCAGAGCCCCCCGAGGAAGAGCTAACTCTTCTCTCCCTCGCTGGACCAGGAGCAGGAAGGACATGAGGACGTGGCTGTTTCGTAAGGGTGGTCATATTACTCTTACTAGAGTTGTCAGACTTCTCTTTAGGCTTTACTGACTGAGAGGCAGCAGCAGCCTGAAAGTAGCAAGGTGCAACAGGGGTGTCAGTTTGAGAGGTGGATTGGATAGGAGGCTCAGATGGAGAGGTAGAGTTTGTGTCAAGTGAAACAGGTTCAGGGTCAGTCTGTGTTTCAAGAGAACACATCACGGAACGGGACAGTACCGCCAAAGCATAGGACCTATTCGGTGTGGGAGTTGCATGCAACTCCTTCACCTTTTTCCTAGCTTCATAGTAGGAAATGCCCTCAGTTGCTTTCACTACGCAGACCTCCTTCTCCTCCTTCCACTTGGGACAATCCCTAGAGGAAGTGGAGTATGCGCCCTTGCAGTGAAAACAACGTACCGTCCCCGGTGTGCAGTGTTCAGCATCATCTCCCTATGTTCCACATTTGCCACACACTGACTGGGAAGCCCGACAAGTCTTATCGCCGTGCCCGTACAATTGACACCTTAGACAACAAAGTGGACTAAGATTATAAGGTCTTACGTTAATAATTTCGTATCCAACTTTGACATGGTCTGGGAGTGAAACTTTTCCAAAAGACAAGACAATAGTGGCAGTCTTCATCCTCATGCCTTCAAAAAATCTGGTTATAAATCGGGCATTGATTACATCATGTTGAGCAAGTTCCCGTATGATCTCGTCCTCTTCCATAACCATAAGATCCCTGCAGGTGATAACACCTTTGCAGAAATTCATGGCTTGCGGGATCCTCGAATCGACATCACATTCATGGAACTTACGAAGTTTCATCAAATCTTTTACCCGGGAGGAGTTGAAGATTTTGATGAGGAGGTCTCCATTTGCAAGTTTTTTCACCTGTTCCAAGTCCCCAGCACAGTAATCAATCACTTTCTTGATGATGAAAGGATTGATACTGCTCAAGGGAGTGGAACCGAGAGCATGGAGAGTGACAAACTGTGCATTTTTTACATTAATGTCCAGATCGGTACGAGTCTGGGGCCGTTCAGTCAGGGGGCGGTCAGTCCGTGGTACAGTCCTAGGTTCGTCAGGACCACCTCCCCCCCTAAAGAGGGGGGAGGCGGCAGGGGCGTCCGACATAGTAACCACCCCCCCTAACGGGGGAAGTGGGAAGAAGAGAACGAGCAAGGGACAAAACACACCAGGACCAAACACCTGTGGCTGAAATTGCCCTCTCAAACCACTCCAGGGATGCCCGACCGTGTTAATTCATGCCCCAGAGCGATCAGTGGGGGGGACCCTCCGTGGGCAGCAAGCAAAGGTTATCTCAGTACACAGGAACAGAGACCTACTGTTGCAAACTAACAGGGAGGGGAGGAAAGTGAGAAACTAGCTAGCCTAACACACACCAGAAGGGTGAAAAAAAAAAAAAAGCTAATTGCCGGTGAGGCAGCCCTAGTAAGCTAGAGGAGAGGCCAGCAGCACACAACCTCACTCTCCACGACCATGCATAAAAGTGTTTCGGATACGAATCTCATCTCAGTCCCGCTCTGACCTCATCACAGCCTAATCTATCCTGATTCATAAAATATGACCCAGTCTCAATAACTCGACTAGCGCTACCCCACTATTCACGCAGTAACTACTTTAGCAGGTCAACTCCTTCCCTTTTTCTTTCTTTTTACAGTAGGCAGCCAGAGAAGTACGTTCCCTAGCATACCTCCTGCAGTACAAAAGGATGTGATTAATACATAACACCGCATCACACGTGGTACAACGCGGTGGAAATTGTCTGTTAATATATGGTAACATATGTGTCAATAGGGTGTAATTCATGCGGAGGCGGGCTAAAGCGACCTCCTCCCGTCTGTTTCCTCGGAAGGAACTGGACCAGTCACACATGGTCCTTTTGACAGACGGAATTCCTAAGTCGGTCCACTGACTTTACCACAGAAGATTAATTGATTTCTTTCTGAAAGAGAGACTAGACTGTAGCTCACGAGGAACATCCCAAGTCTCCTTGAGTTCTACAGCCGATTTAGCTAGTACATCAGCCTGCTCATTGCCGCAGATACCGCAATGACCAGGCACCCAGATCAGAGAGAAGGATTTAGCACATGTGTGCAGCTTATTGATAATGCGGCCCAGGACATCATGTGCATCAGTCCTACATGAATTGCCTGAAGGGCTGACTTAGAGTCCGAAAAAATGACAAAACTGCTGTGATCTGAACGCAAAGCAAAGTCTATAGCTTGATCTATGGCAAATAATTCGGCAGTGAATACAGATGTATGGGGGGGGCAAGTGAAAACGGATGCGGCACTCCGTCGACCACACACTCGCACCCACACATTCATCCATCTTAGAGCCATCGGTGTACAAGTGGAATGATGCTAGGTGTCTAATGAGGATCATCCGGAACAACTGTCGTACCTCCACCTCCGGCGCCTTGTACTTTGCAACGGGGAGCCAGTCAGTATTAAATGTGGTAGCAAGAGACTTCCAGGGCGCTATTTTTGATGTTAAAACCAGATCACCATTAGAAAGGTTGTACCCTAACTCCTCACAGAGGAAGTGAAGCCTCACAGCCACCGGCTTGAGGGCCGCATACAGCAGGTATTCCCACTGTAGGAGCATCTGACAAGTTGGAAGGCCAAGTGAGCCTTTACAGTGGGTGGTGATACCGTAAGAAAATAGCAGGTGGTCACATCGTAAACGAAGGGGAGGCACATTAGCCTCCACTTCCAACCGTTGCACACGAGTACATCGAAGGGCTCCGAGATATATAGGCAAGCACACGTTTTGAAGCACATCAAGTCTACGGAGTACAGCATCCGATGCCGACCCATACACTTGTGAGCCATAGTCAAGCTTAGAACAGATAAGGGACTTATACACCATCAATAAAGACGTTCTGTCTGCTCCCCACGATTTACAGGAAGCTTGAGGATGTTTACTTTTTTATTACAAGAAACAAGCAAATGATTAATATGTGTTCTTCAACTGAGCCTACTGTAAAAATAAAGACCCAGGAATCTTACTGAATTTGGAAAGGTATCGGATGATTGTCTAAAGTCAAATGCAAAGGAGGTACGTTAAGTTTACAAGTAAAAACAACACCGACACACTTAGGGACGGAAAATTTAAATCCCCACTCCAGGGCCCAACGCTGAACAGATTCAAGCGCCAGTTGAATCTGCTCTGCTGAGAACTGTGCATTGTGGGAAGAGTCCCACACTGCACAGTCATCAGCATAGTATGAGTATCTAATCGTCCTGGGGATGGAAGTAGACGAGAGAATATCATTAACCCCTACACCGTGGGCATGTTTACCGATGTTTTGCGTGTGCCGCAGGGTTATTCGAGCTCCGACAGACTCTCAAAAAATATTTGCCAAAAATCAGTTATTAGTCCTAAAATATTAAAATTATATATGATTATGGCACATACCTTCAACTTTCTCCTGGAATGTTTGTTGAGCCTTCGTCCGTTACCGTAGGACTTGTGGAGACCTCTGAAGTTGGGTAACGAAGTCTCAATTTTACACTTCCCGACAACCCGTAATATGATTACCACAGCCAGATATTAACACTATAAACACTACTCTATGATTTCCATGTAGTTTGGGATCCATACTCCAAAAAAAAAAAAAACACTGTGAAAGCAATGAAAATTATGAGCGCGTCTGACCGCCGCACTTGCGCTAGTTCGCTCTTGGTACTCTGTCATTTATTATTCATAAAACCCGTCACACTTTATATTTCTATTACTATATAACACTTATATATATCTACAGTCTTTATCCATAAGTTTCCTTCACTAGTATTAGTTTATTGTCACTGTAGGGATTTAATTTCTTTCAGTAAAATACGTAGCGTTCACTTTCTCGTCTTGTATACTAGCATTGAGAGTGAATGTCACTTTCACCTTCACTCTCATAACTCATAGTATTCAGACATGCTAGAGTGAAACTTTCACTTTCATTACTCCTAGGGTATATACTCGTATTCTTATAATACTACTCATTTACATTTCTATTTACGTTCTCTATTTTATTTACGTTATTTACATTTCTATTTCAATTACACTGTGATATGCACTGTCACTTGAAGTAACTTATAAAACTATTTTCCATTGTTCACGTATATTTACATTCATTACTTTCACTTGCTGTTTACACATTATTTACACATTATTTACAATACCACTTGCACTGTTTTACTCAATAGAAAGATCGTGGTCACTCTTTTATCAATTGTCAGCCCTTTACCTCTTTCCACATGAGGTTTAGTAGGGGGTAAAGGTCACAGGGCCCTTTGCATGGGCATGAAAAAGGCCCTGAAGTCAGCAAGAGGAACAGACGCGTACCTCCTCTTTGAAAGATGAGAGAACTGATAAGGGAGGGCCGGCCCGGGTAGAGGCCTACTTAGGGGATATTCAGTACTACCAACATAGCTCTTGAAACAGCTATGTATTTCACTGAAATGATTGGCAGGAAATCTAGACAATACATTATAAATTAGGTAGTTCCAGGTGAATGTAAATATCACTTAGGCTTCTCCCTTCCCTCTTTATATGTATATTTATCACGAAAATAGATTATATGGCATATTTCAAGGGAAAAAAAAAGCGAAAATTAGCGAACGAGTGCACTTGAGGTGTTGTCAGGTGATAATTAGCCAAATCCAGGTGTATGGCACTCTCACCTACCTTATTTATTTCTTGTATATATTATTTGGTATAAGAACAGGGCATAGGGCTTATTTCAACAGATGAAATCAGTGAAAAATTCCAGGGAAGATTTACTTAGCGTAGCACGGCCGGGCAGGCGAGAGGATAGGGTAATGGAGGGGGGTTAGGGAGGGGAGTCAAGAATGGGGAGAAATGGCTAAATTGTCAACAATGGATGGGAGTACAGATGAGATTAGGAGTGCTGACTAGTGTTAGACATTCGCAGTACTAATAGATGATACAAGCCTCCACTTGGAAGCCTGGGTGAATTCAAAATAACACAGAATCACAAAAGAGATGCCTTGCAGTATGATCCCTTGCTCTCAAGCATCACGAAAGTGACGCCCCGCGGTTAAGGAGTTAATGGCAACGCTGAACAAAGTAGGGCTAAGCACACTTCCTTGTGGTACCCCGTTCTCTTGGACAAATATGTCTGAATTTACATTACAGGGTAACCTGACAGAAAACGTTCTGTCAGTAAGGAAGTTCTGAAGGAAAATGGGTAAATTACCTCTTAAACCATAAGAATAGAGTTTATGTAGTATTCCGTTTCACCAGGTCGTATCATAAGCCTTATGATTATCCACAAAAATTCCTATCATAAATTCGCGATTGGCCAAAGCCTCGGCTATGCAATGCTCCAGGTGCACTAAATGATCCAAAGTGGACATGTATTTACGGAATCCACTCTGTTGATCATTTAACACACCCATCGACTCTAAAACTAAAAGTAACCTTTTATTAACAATATGTTCAAAGACTTTACATGGACAGTCAGTCAATGCAATAGGTCGAAACGAACTGGGACTCGTAAGGCAACCATCTTGGCGAGGTATCGTTATGACATGCGCGTAGTGCCATGAGTTTGGGAACGTGCGAGACTCCCAAATCTCATTGTACACCGCTAACAGCTTACTCAGGTTGGCCTGAGTAAGATGCTGAGTCATACCGTACGTAATGATGGATGGACCGGGACTGGAGCCTTTACAGGATTTAAGGGCAAGAAGTTCATCTAATGTAAATTTGGAGTTGTAGCTGGTATCTCCGTCTTCAGTGGCGAAGTTGAAATTTTGCAGCTCAGCCGTACGCTTATGGTTGAGAAAGCGAGGATCATGGTTGGCTGAGCTGCTTACCGGGGCAAGATAGTCAGCAATAGTATTGGCAATGTCCACGGGATCGTCAATGACATTCCGGCCACCTCAAGTGTGGTGATCGGTGACCAGGTGTACTTGTTGTTTAGTATATTTATGGTGGACCAGACCTAACTCAGTGGGGTGGAGCGATTCACCGTGGACACAAAACTATGCCAGTTATTCCGTTTTGCTGCTTTAATTGTCCTCCTTGCCTCAGCCTTAGCTGCTTTGTAGGCAATAAAGTTTGATTCTGTTGGCTGTTTCTCAAAATTCCTGTATCTCCTATTGCGCTTTGTGAGTGCTTGTCGGCAATCTGGTGTCCACCACGAAACTCTACGCTTGTTTGGAATTGTAGATGTCTTGGGAATAGCAGCCTCAGCTGCGTGTATAATGGAAGTCTGTAGGCGTGCAACTTTCTCATCAATGTTATCTCCCGATATATCTAGATTGGCGACCCTTGAGTAGTACCCCCAATCTGCTTTCTTAAAGTTAAATTTAGATGGTGGAGGAGGACGAGAATCGTCGCGTTTATAAGAAAGAAAGATTGGAAAATGATCGCTACCCATCGAGTTGTCATATGGGTCCCAAGAGATGTTAGTGTGTATATCGGGAGATGACAAAGACAGATCTAAACATGACATGTTGCCAGTGCGGTCATCTACACGAGTCGCTCTACCATTGTTTAGAAGACAGAGGTTTGACTGTAATATGATGTCAGCTATTTGCTCTCCCCTACCATCACTCCTCAAGCTTCCCCATTGACAGCGATGGGCGTTAATTAAAATCGCCTAAAATTAATTTTTGACCCGGAAGTTGATGGGTTAGGGAAGTGAAAGCATCACTAATAATGGGACCACAGGGAGGACAGTAGATAGAACAAATAGACAGATACATATAATTACATTTTACTCTGCACGCCACAGCTTCCAAAGTAGAATTTAGAACCAATTCTCTTTGTGTGTGTGATTTATGTATGTATATGGCAACTCCGTGACCATCATATCTTCTATACGAATGGTAGTGTTTGAACTGTGGAGGATCAGGGTGATCCAGCAAGTGCATCTCCTGTAAACAAACAACGTCTGGCCTGTGTTTAGATAGCAAAATTGGTATATTGTGGACTCTATTCCCTAGCGTCCTGCAATTCCATTGTAACACAGTGAATGTGGCGGTTTAAGATTTACGAGAGGGGCCAGTGTGCTTATCTTTTTTATGCCACCCGCCGCCGGACGAGTGGCTACCGGGGGACCTATCCCGGTGCTTACTAACGGAAACCTCCATATGCTGCTCATCAATAACTAGGCTCCCAGAGCCCCCCGAGGAAGAGCTAACTCTCTCTCCCTCGCTGGACCAGGAGCAGGAAGGACATGAGGACGTGGCTGTTTCGTAAGGGTGGTTATATTACTCTTACTAGAGATGTCAGACTTCTGTTTAGGCTTTGCTGACTGAGAGGCAGCAGCGGCCTGAGAGTAGCAAGGTGAAACAGGGGTGTCAGTTTGAGAGGTGGATTGGATAGGAGGCTCAGATGGAGAGGTAGAGTGTGTGTCAAGTGGAACAGGTTCAGGGTCAGTCTGTGTTTCAACAGAACACATCACGGAACGGGACAGTACCGCCGAAGCATAGGACCTATTCGGCGTGGGAGTTGCATGGAACTCCTTCACCTTTTTCCTAGCTTCATAGTAGGAAATGCCCTCAGTTGTTTTCACTACGCAGACCTCCTTCTCCTCCTTCCACTTGGGACAATCCCTAGAGGAAGTGGAGTGTGCGCCCTTGCAGTGAAAACAACGTACCGTCTCCGGTGTGCAGTGTTCAGCATCATGTCCCTATGTTCCACATTTGCCACACACTGACTGGGAAGCCCGACAAGTCTTATCGCCGTGCCTTTAAAATTGACACCTTAGACAACAAAGTGGACTAAGATTATAAGGTCTTACGTTAATAATTTGGTATCAAACTTTGACATGGTCTGGGAGTGAAACTTTTCCAAAAGACAAGACAATAGTGGCAGTCTTCATCCTCATGCCTTCAGAAAATCTGGTTATAAATCGGGCATTGATTACATCCTGTTGAGCAAGTTCCCGTATGATCTCGTCCTCTTCCATAACCATAAGATCCCTGCAGGTGATAACACCTTCGCAGGAATTCATGGCGTGCGGGATCTTCGCCTCGACATCATATTCATGGAACTTACGAAGTTTCATCAAATCTTTTACCTTGGAGGAGTTGAAGGTTTTGATAAGGAGGTCTCCATTTGCAAGTTTTTTCACCAGTTCCAAATCCGCAGCACAGTAATCAATCACTTTCTTGATGATGAAAGGATTGATACTGCTCAAGGAAGTGGAACCGAGAGCATGGAGAGTGACAAACTGTGCATTATTTACATTAATGTCCAGATCGGTACGAGTCTGGGGCCGTTCAGTCAGAGGCCATTCAGTCAGGGGGCGGTCAGTCCGTGGTACAGTCCTAGGTTCGTCAGGACCACCTCCTCCCCTAAAGGGGGGGGAGGCGGCAGGGGCGTTTGACATAGTAATCACCCCCCCCTAACGGGGGAAGTGGGAAGAAGGAAGAAAATGAGCAAGGGACAAAACACACCGGGACCAAACACCTGTGGCTGAAATTGCCCTCTCAAACCACTCCAGGGAGGCCCGACCGTGTTAATTCATGCCCCAGAGCGATCAGTGGGGGGACCCTCCGTGGGCAGCAAGCAAAGGTAATCTCAGTACACAGGAACAGACACCTACTCTTCCAAACTAACAGGGAGGAGAGGAAAGTGAGAAACTAGCTAGCCTAACGCACACCAGAAGGGTGAAAAAAAAAAAGCTAATTGCCGGTGACGCAGCCCTAGGAAGCTAGAGGAGAGGTCAGCAGCACACAACCTCACTCTCCACGACCATGCATAAAAGTGTTTCGGATACTAATCTCATGTCAGTCCAGCTCTGACCTCATCACTGCCGAATCTATCCTGATTCATAAAATATGACCCAGTCTCAATAACTCGACTAGCGCTACCCCACTATTCACGCAGTAACTACTTTAGCAAATCAACTCCTACCCTTTTTCTTTCTTTATACAGTAGGCAGCCAGAGTAGTACATTCCCTAGCATACCTACTGCAGTACAAAAGGATGTGACTAATAGATAACACCGCATCACAGGTGGTAGAACGTGGTGGAAATTGTCTGTTAATATATGGTAACATATGTGTCAATAGGGTGTAATTCATGCGGAGGAGGGCTAAAGCGACCTCCTCCCATCTGTGTCCTCGGGAGGAACTATACCAGTCACACATGGTCCTTTTGACAGATGGAATTGGTAAGTCGGTCCACTGACTTTACCACAGAAGATTAATTGATTTCTTTCCGAAAGAGAGACTAGATTGTAGCTCACGAGGAACGTCCCAAGTCTCCTTGAGTTCTACATCCGATTTAGCTAGTACATCAGCCTGCTCATTGCCGTAAAGACCGCAATGACCATGCACCCAAATCAGAGAGAAGGATTTAGCACATGTGTGCAGCTTATTGATAATGCGGCCCAGGACCTCATGTGCATCAGTCCTACATGAATTGCCTGAAGGGCTGACTTAGTGTCCGAAAAAATGACAAAACTGCTGTGATCTGAATGCAAAGCAAAGTCTATAGCCTGATCTATGGCAAATAATTTGGCAGTGAATACAGATGTATGGGGGGGGCCAGTGAAAACGGATGCGGCACTCCGTAGACCACACACTCGCACCCACACATTTATCCATCTTAGAGCCATTGGTGTACAAGTGGAATGGTGCTAGGTGTCTAATGAGGATCATCCGGAACAACTGTCGTACCTCCACCTCCGGCGCCTTGTACTTTGCAACGGGGAGCCAGTCAGTATTAAATGTGGTAGCAAGAGACTCCCAGGGCGCTATTTTTGATGTTAAAACCAGATCCCCATTAGAAAGGTCGTACCCTAACACCTCACAGAGGAAGTGAAGCCTCACAGCCACCGGCTTGAGGGCCGCATACAGCAGGTATTCCCACTGTAGGAGGATCTGACAAGTTGGAAGGCCAAGTGAGCGTTTATGATGGGTGGTGATACCGTAAGAAAATAGCAGGTGGCCACATCGTAAATGGAGGGGAGGCACATTAGCCTCCACTTCCAACCGCTCCACACGAGTACATCGAAGGGCTCCGAGATATATAGAGAAGCACACGTTCTGAAGCACATCAAGTCTACGGAGTACAGCATCCGATGCCGACCCATACACTTGTGAGCCATAGTCAAGCTTATAACGGATAAGGGCCTTATACACCATCAATAAAGACGTTCTGTCTGCTCCCCACGATTTACCGGAAAGAAACTTGATTATGTTTACTTTTTTATTACAATAAATAAGCAAATGATTAATATGTGTTCTTTGAGCCTACTGTCAAAATATAGACCCAGGAACCTTACTGAATTTTGAAAAGGTATCGGCTGATTATCTAAAGTCAAGTGCAAGGGAGGTACGTTAAGTTTACGAGTAAAAACAACACCGACACACTTAGGGACGGCAAATTTAAATCCCCACTCCAGGGCCCAACGCTGAACAGATTCAAGCGCCAGTTCAATCTGCTCTTCTGAGGACTGTGCATTGCGGGATGAGTGCCACACTGCACAGTCATAAGCACAGTATGAGTATCTAATCATCCTGGGGACGGAAGCAAACGACAGAATGTCATTAATGGCAACGCTGAACGAAGTAGGGCTAAGCACACTTCCTTGTGGTACCCCGTTCTCTTGGACAAATATGTCCGAAGTTACATTACAAGGTAACCTGACAGAAAACGTTCTGTCAGTAAGGAAGTTCTGAAGGAAAATGGGCAAATTACCTCTTAAACCATAAGCATAGAGTTTACGTAGTATTCCGTTTCGCCAGGTCGTATCATAAGCCTTATGATTATCCAGAAAAATTCCTATCATGAATTCGCGATTGGCCAAAGCCTCGGCTATGCAATGCTCCAGGTGTACTAAATGATCCAAAGTGGACATGTATTTACGGAATCCACTCTCTTCATCATTTAACACACCCTTCGACTCTAAAACAAAAAGTAACCTTTTATTGACCATTTGTTCAAAGAACTTACATAGACAGTCAGTCAACGCAATAGGTCAAAACGAACTGGGACTCGTAAGGCAGCCATCCCAGCGAGGTATCGCTATGACATGTGCGTAGTGCCATGAGTTTGGGAACGTGCGAGACTCCCAAATCTCATTGTACACCGCTAACAGTTTACTCAGGTTGCCCTGAGTAAGATGCTGAATCATACCGTACATAATGATGGATGGACCGGGACTGGAGCCTTTACAGGATTTAAGGGCAAGAAGTTCATCTAATGTAAATTTGGAGTTGTAGCTGGTATCTCCGTCTTCAGTGGCGAAGTGGAAATTTTGCAGCTCAGCCGTACGTTTACGGTGGAGAAAGCAAGGATCATAGTTGGCTGAGCTGCTTACCTGGGCAAAATGGCCAGCAATAGTATTGGCAATGTCCACGGGATCGTCAATGACATTCCGGCCACCTCAAGTGTGGTGATCGGTGACCAGGTGTACTTGTTGTTTGGTATATTTATGGTGGACCAGACCTAACTCAGTGGGGTGGAGCGATTCACCATGGACAAAAAACTACGCCAGTTATTCCCTTTTGCTGCTTTAATTTTCCTCCTTGCCTCAGCCTTAGCTGCTTTGTAGGCAATAAAGTTTGATTCTGTTGGCTGTTTCTCAAAAATCCTGTATCTCCTATTGCGCTTTGTGAGTGCTTGTCGGCAATCTGGTTTACACCACGAAACTCTACGCTTGTTTGGAATTGTAGATGTCTTGGGAATAGCAGCCTCAGCTGCATGTATAATGGAAGTCTGTAGGTGTGCAACTTTCTCATCAATGTTATCTCCCGATATATCTAGATTGGCGACCCCCAATCTGCTTTCTTAAAGTTAAAAATAGATGGTGGAGGAGGACGAGAATCGTCGCGTGTAATGATCGCTACCCATCGAGTTGTCATACGGGTCCCAAGGGATGTTAGTGTGTATATCGGGAGATGACAAGGACAGATCTATACATGACATATTGCCAGTGCGGTCATCTACACGAGTCGCTCTACCATTGTTTAGAAGACAGAGGTTTGACTGTAATATTAGGTTGGCTATTTACTCCCCCCTACCATCACTCCTCAAGCTTCCTCATTGACAGTGATGGGCGTTAATTAAAATCGCCTAAAATTAATTTTCGACCCGGAAGTTGATGGGTTAGGGAAGTGAAAGCATCACTAATAATGGGACCACGGGGAGGACAGTAGATAGAACAAATAGACAGATACATATTATTAAATTTTGCTCTGCAAGCGACAGCGTCCAAAGTAGAATTTAGTACCACTTCTGTTTGTGTGTGTGATTTGTGTATGTATATGGCAACTCTGTGACCATCATATCTTCTATACGAATGGTAGTGTTTGAACTGTGGAGGATCAGGGTGATCCAACAAGCGCGTCTCCTGTAAACTAACAACGTCTGGCCTGTGTTTAGATAGCAAAATTGCTATATTGTGGACTCTATTCCCAAGAGTCCTACAATTCCATTGTAACACAGTGAATGTGGCGGTTTAAGATTTACGAGAGGGGCCAGTGGGCATATGCCATCCGCCGCTGGACGAGTGGCTACCGGGGGACCTCTCCCGGTGCTTACTAAAGGAAACCTCCATATTTTTCTCATCAATAACTAGGCTCCCAGA
The DNA here is from genome assembly GCF_032717465.1 of Coenobita brevimanus. Classification (NCBI taxonomy): domain Eukaryota; kingdom Metazoa; phylum Arthropoda; class Malacostraca; order Decapoda; family Coenobitidae; genus Coenobita; species Coenobita brevimanus. The sequence continues at coordinate 19,797,894 of NC_137031.1, forward strand.
GCCCCCCGAGGAAGAGCTAACTCTTCTCTCCCTCGCTGGACCAGGAGCAGGAAGGACATGAGGACGTGGCTCTTTCGTAAGGGTGGTCATTTTACTCTTACTAGAGTTGTCAGACTTCTCTTTAGGCTTTACTGACTGAGAGGCAGCAGCAGCCTGAGAGTAGCAAGGTGCAACAGGGGTGTCAGTTTGAGAGGTGGATTGGATAGGAGGCTCAGATGGAGAGGTAGAGTGTGTGTCAAGTGGAACAGGTTCAGGGTCAGTCTGTGTTTCAACAGAACACATCACGGAACGGGACAGTACAGCCGAAGCATAGGACCTATTCGGTGTGGGAGTTGCATGGAACTCCTTCACCTTTTTCCTAGCTTCATAGTAGGAAGTGCCCTCAGTTGTTTTCACTACGCAGACCTCCTTCTCCTGCTTCCACTTGGGACAATCCCTAGAGGAAGTGGAGTGTGCGCCCTTGCAGTGAAAACAACGTGCCGTCTCCGGTGTGCAGTGTTCAGCATCATGTCCCTATGTTCCACATTTGCCACACACTGACTGGGAAGCCCGACAAGTCTTATCGCCGTGCCCGTACAATTGACACCTTAGACAACAAAGTGGATTAGGGATATAAGGTCTTACGTTAATAATTTCGTATCCAACTTTGACATGGTCTGGGAGTGAAACTTTTCCAAAAGACAAGACAATAGTGGCAGTCTTCATCCTCGTGCCTTCAGAAAATCTGGTTATAAATCGGGCATTGATTACATCCTGTTGAGCAAGGTCCCGTATGATCTCATCCTCTTCCATAACCATGAGATCCCTGCAGGTGATGACACCTTTGCAGGAATTCGTGGCGTGCGGGATCTTCGGCTCGACATCATATTCATGGAACTTACGAAGTTTCATCAAATATTTTACCTGGGAGGAGTTGAAGGTTTTGATGAGGAGGTCTCCATTTGCAATTTTTTTCACCTGTTCCCAATCCCCAGCACAGTAATCAATCACTTTCTTGATGATGAAAGGATTGATACTGCTCAAGGGAGTGGAACCGAGAGCATGGAGAGTGACAAACTGTGCATTATTTACATTAATGTCCAGATCGGTACGAGTCTGGGGCCGTTCAGTCAGAGGCCGTTCAGTCTGGGGGCGGTCAGTCCGTGGTACAGTCCTAGGTTCGTCAGGACCACCTCCCCCCCTAAAGGGGGGGGAGGCTGCAGGGGCGTCCGACATAGTAACCACCCCCCCCTAACGGGGAAAGTGGGAAGAAGGAAGAGAACGAGCAAGGGACAAAACACACCGGGACCAAACACCTGTGGCTGAAATTGCCCTCTCAAACCACTCCAGGGAGGCCCGACCGTGTTAATTCACGCCCCAGAGCGATCAATGGGGGAACCCTCCGTGGGCAGCAAGCAAAGGTAATCTCAGTACACAGGAACAGACACCTACTGTTTCAAACTAACAGGGAGGGGAGGAAAGTGAGAAACTAGCTAGCCTAACGCACACCACAAGGGTGAAAAAAAAAAAAGCTAATTGCCGGTGAGGCAGCCCTAGTAAGCTAGAGGAGAGGTCAGCAGCACACAACCTCACTCTCCACGACCATGCATAAAAGTGTTTCGGATACTAATCTCATGTCAGTTCTACTCTGACCTCATCAATGCCGAATCTATCCTGATTCATAAAATATGACCCAGTCTCAATAACTTGACTAGCGCTACCCCACTATTCACGCAGTAACTACTTTAGTAGGTCAACTCCTTCCCTTTTTCTTTCTTTTTACAGTAGGCAGCCAGAGAAGTACGTTCCCTAGCATACCTACTGCAGTACAAAAGGATGTGACTAATAGATAACTCCGCATCACACGTGGTACAACGCGGTGGAAATTGTCTGTTAATATATGGTAACATATGTGTCAATAGGGTGTAATTCATGCTGAGGCGGGCTAAAGTGACCTCCTCCCGTCTGTTTCCTTGGGAGGAACTGGACCAGTCACACATGGTCCTTTTGACAGATGGAATTGCTAAGTCGGTCCACTGACTTTACCACAGAAGATTAATTGATTTCTTTCCGAAAGAGGGACTAGATTGTAACTCACGAGGAACGTCCCAAGTCTCCTTGAGTTCTACAGCCGATTTAGGTAGTACGTCAGCCTGCTCATTCCCGTAAATACCGCAATGACCAGGCACCCAGAAAAGAGAGAAGGATTTAGCACATGTGTGCAGCTTATTGATAATGCGGCCCAGGACCTCATGTGCATCAGTCCTACATGAATTGCCTGAAGGGCTGACTTAGAGTTCGAAAAAATGACAAAACTGCTGTGATCTGAACGCAAAGCAAAGTCTATAGCTTGATCTATGGCAAATATTTCGGCAGTGAATACAGATGTATGGGGGGGCAAGTGAAAACGGATGCGGCACTCCGTAGACCACACACTCGCACCCACACATTCATCCATCTTAGAGCCATCGGTGTACAAGTGGAATGATGCTAGGTGTCTAATGAGGATCATCCGGAACAACTGTCGTACCTCCACCTCCGGCGCCTTGTACTTTGCAACGGGGAGCCAGTCAGTATTAAATGTGGTAGCAAGAGACTCCCAGGGCGCTATTTTTGATGTTAAAACCAGATCCCTATTAGAAAGGTCATACCCTAACACCTCACAGAGGAAGTGAAGCCTCACAGCCACTGGCTTGAGGGCCGCATACAGCAGGTATTCCCACTGTAGGAGGATCTGACAAGTTGGAAGGCCAAGTGAGCGTTTACGGTGGGTGGTGATACCGTAAGAAAATAGCAGGTGGTCACATCGTAAACGGAGGGGAGGCACATTAGACTCCACTTCCAACTGCTCCACACGAGTACATCGAAGGGCTCCGAGATATATACGCAAGCACACGTTCTGAAGCACATCAAGTCTACGGAGTACAGCATCCGATGCCGATCCATACACTTGTGAGCCATAGTCAAGCTTATAACGGATAAGGGCCTTATACACCATCAATAAAGACGTTCTGTCTGCTCCCCACGATTTACCGGAAAGACACTTGAGGATGTTTACTTTTTTATCACAAGAAACAAGCAAATGATTAATATGTGTTCTTCAACTGAGCCTACTGTCAAAATATAGACCAAGGAATCTTACTGAATTTTGAAAAGGTATCGGCTGATTGTCTAAAGTCAAGTGCAAAGGAGGTACGTTAAGTTTACGAGTAAAAACAACACTGACACACTTAGGGATGGAAAATTTAAATCCCCACTCCAGGGCCCAACGCTGAACAGATTCAAGCGCTAGTTGAATCTGCTCTGCCGAGGACTGTGTATTGAGGGATGAGTGCCACACTGCACAGTCATCAGCACAGTATGAGTATCTAATCGTCCTGGGGACGGAAGCAGACGACAGAATGTCATTAACCCCTACACCGTGGGCATGTTTACCGATGTTTTGCGTGTGCCGCAGGGTTATTCGAGCTCCGACAGACTCTCAAAAAATATTTGCCAAAAATCAGTTATTAGTCCTAGAATATTAAAATTATATATGATTATGGCACATACCTTCAACTTTCTCCTGGAATGTTTGTTGAGCCTTCGTCCGTTACCGTAGGACTTGTGGAGACCTCTGAAGTTGGGTAACGAAGTCTCAATTTTACACTTCCCGACAACCCGTAATATGATTACCACAGCCAGATATTAACACTATAAACACTACTCTATGATTTCCATGTAGTTTGGGATCCATACTCCAAAAAAAAAAAACACTGTGAAAGCAATGAAAATTATGAGCGCGTCTGACCGCCGCACTTGCGCTAGTTCGCTCTTGGTACTCTGTCATTTATTATTCATAAAACCCGTCACACTTTATATTTCTATTACTATATAACACTTATATATATCTACAGTCTTTATCCATAAGTTTCCTTCACTAGTATTAGTTTATTGTCACTGTAGGGATTTAATTTCTTTCAGTAAAATACGTAGCGTTCACTTTCTCGTTTTGTATACTAGCATTGAGAGTGAATGTCACTTTCACCTTCACTCTCATAACTCATAGTATTCAGACATGCTAGAGTGAAACTTTCACTTTCATTACTCCTAGGGTATATACTCGTATTCTTATAATACTACTCATTTACATTTCTATTTACGTTCTCTATTTTATTTACGTTATTTACATTTCTATTTTAATTACACTGTGATATGCACTGTCACTTGAAGTAACTTATAAAACTATTTTCCATTGTTCACGTATATTTACATTCATTACTTTCACTTGCTGTTTACACATTATTTACACATTATTTACAATACCACTTGCACTGTTTTACTCAATAGAAAGATCGTAGTCACTCTTTTATCAATTGTCAGCCCTTTACCTCTTTCCACATGAGGTTTAGTAGGGGGTAAAGGTCACAGGGCCCTTTGCATGGGCATGAAAAAGGCCCTGAAGTCAGCAAGAGGAACAGACGCGTACCTCCTCTTTGAAAGATGAGAGAACTGATAAGGGAGGGCCGGCCCGGGTAGAGGCCTACTTAGGGGATATTCAGTACTACCAACATAGCTCTTGAAACAGCTATGTATTTCACTGAAATGATTGGCAGGAAATCTAGACAATACATTATAAATTAGGTAGTTCCAGGTGAATGTAAATATCACTTAGGCTTCTCCCTTCCCTCTTTATATGTATATTTATCACGAAAATAGATTATATGGCATATTTCAAGGGAAAAAAAAAGCGAAAATTAGCGAACGAGTGCACTTGAGGTGTTGTCAGGTGATAATTAGCCAAATCCAGGTGTATGGCACTCTCACTTACCTTATTTATTTCTTGTATATATTATTTGGTATAAGAATAGGGCATAGGGCTTATTTCAACAGATGAAATCAGTGAAAAATTCCAGGGAAGATTTACTTAGCGTAGCACGGCCGGGCAGGCGAGAGGATAGGGTAATGGAGAGGGGGTAGGGAGGGGAGTCAAGAATGGGGAGAAATGGCTAAATTGTCAACAATGGATGGGAGTACAGATGAGATTAGGAGTGCTGACTAGTGTTAGACATTCGCAGTACTAATAGATGATACAAGCCTCCACTTGGAAGCCTGGGTGAATTCAAAATAACACAGAATCACAAAAGAGATGCCTTGCAGTATGATCCCTTGCTCTCAAGCATCACGAAAGTGACGCCCCGCGGTTAAGGAGTTAATGGCAACGCTGAACAAAGTAGGGCTAAGCACACTTCCTTGTGGTACCCCATTCTCTTGGACAAATATGTCCGAAGTTACATTACAGGGTAACCTGACAGAAAACATTCTGTCAGTAAGGAAATTCTGAAGGAAAATGGGCAAATTACCTCTTAAACCATAAGCATAGAGTTTACGTAGTATTCCGTTTCACCAGGTCGTATCATAAGCCTTATGATTATCCAGAAAAATTCCTATCATGAATTCGCGATTGGCCAAAGCCTCGGCTATGCAATGCTCCAGGTGCACTAAATGATCCAAAGTGGACATATATTTACGGAATCCACTCTGTTGATCATTTAACACACCCTTCGACTCTAAAACAAAAAGTAACCTTTTATTGACCATATGTTCAAAGACCTTACATAGACAGTCAGTCAACGCAATAGGTCGAAACGAACTGGGACTCGTAAGAGAACCATCGCAGCGAGGTATCGCTATGACATGCGCGTAGTGCCATGAGTTTGGGAACGTGCGAGACTCCCAAATCTCATTGTACACCACTAACAGCTTACTAAGGTTGGCCTGACTAAGATGCTGAATCATACCGTACGTAATGATGGATGGACCGGGACTGGAGCCTTTACAAGATTTAAGGGCAAGAAGTTCATCTGATGTAAATTTGGAGTTGTAGCTGGTATCTCCGTCTTCAGTGGCGAAGTCGAAATTTTGCAGCTCAGCCGTACGCTTATGGTGGAGAAAGCGAGAATCATAATTGGCTGAGCTGCTTATCTGGGCAAAATGGTCAGCAATAGTATTGGCAATGTCCACGGGATCGTCAATGACATTCCGGCCACCTCAAGTGTGGTGATCGGTGACCGGGTGTACTTGTTCTTTAGTATATTTATGGTGGACCAGACCTAACTCAGTGGGGTGGAGCGATTCAACGTGGACACAAAACTACGCCAGTTATTCCGTTTTGCTGCTTTAATTGTCCTCCTTGCCTCAGCCTTAGCTACTTTGTAGGCAATAAAGTTTGATTCTGTTGGCTGTTTCTCAAAAATCCTGTATCTCCTATTGCGCTTTGTGAGTGCTTGTCGGCAATCTGGTGTCCACCACGAAACTCTACGCTTGTTTGGAATTATAGATGTCTTGGGAATAGCAGCCTCAGCTGCGTGTATAATGGAAATCTGTAGGTGTGCAACTTTCTCATCAATGTTATCTCCCGATATATCGATTGGCGGCCCTTGAGTAGTACCCCCAATCTGCTTTCTTAAAGTTAAATTTAGATGGTGGAGGAGGACGAGAATCGTCGGGTGTATAAGAAAGAAAGATTGGAAAATGATCGCTACCCATCGAGTTGTCATATGGGTCCCAAGAGATGTTAGTGTGTATATCGGGACATGACAAGGACAGATCTATACATGACATGTTGCCAGTGCAGTCATCTACACGAGTCGCTTTACCATTGTTTAGAAGACAGAGGTTTGACTGTAATATTAGGTCAGCCATTTGCTCCCCTCTACCATCACTCCTCAAGCTTCCCCACTGACAGTAATGGGCGTAATTAAAATCTCCTAATATTAATTTTCAACCCGGAAGTTGATGGGTTAGGGAAGTGAAAGCATCACTAATAATGGGACCACAGGGAGGACAGTAGATAGAACAAATAGACAGATACATATTATTAAAATTTACTCTGCACACGATAGCTTCCAAAGTAGAATTTAGAACCACTTCTGTCTGAGTGTGTGATTTGTGTATGTATATGGCAACTCCGTGACCATCATATCTTCTATACGAATGGTAGTGTTTGAACTGTGGAGGATCAGGGTGATCCAGCAAGCGCATCTCCTGTAAACAAACAACGTCTGGCCTGTGTTTAGATTGCAAAATTGCTATATTGTGGACTCTATTCCCAAGAGTCCTACAATTCCATTGTAACACAGTGAATGTGGCGGTTTAAGATTTACGAGAGGGGCCAATGTGCTTAGCTTTTTCATGCCACCCGCCGCCGGACGAGTGGCTACCGGGGGACCTATCCCAGTGCTTACTAAAGGAAACCTCCATATGTTGCTCATCAATAACTAGGCTCCCAGAGCCCCCCGAGGAAGAGCTAACTCTTCTCTCCCTCGCTGGACCAGGAGCAGAAAGGACATGAGGACGTGGCTGTTTCATAAGGGTGGTCATATTACTCTTACTAGAGTTGTCAGACTTCTCTTTAGGCTTTACTGACTGAGAGGCAGCAGCAGCCTGAGAGTAGCAAGGTGCAACAGGGGTGTCAGTTTGAGAGGTGGATTGCACAGGAGGCTCAGATGGAGAGGTAGAGTGTGTGTCAAGTGGAACAGGTTCAGGGTCAGTCTGTGTTTCAAGAGAACACATGACGGAACGGGACAGTACCGCCGAAGCATAGGACCTATTCGGCGTGGGAGTTGCATGCAACTCCTTCACCTTTTTCCTAGCTTCATAGTAGGAAATACCCTCAGTTGCTTTCACTTCGCAGACCTCCTCCTGCTTCCACTTGGGACAATCACTAGAGGAAATGGAGTGTGCGCCCTTGCAGTGAAAACGTACCGTCTCCGGTGTGCAGTGTTCAGCATCATGTCCCTATGTTCCACATTTGCCACACACTGACTGGAAAGCCTGACAAGTCTTATCGCCGAGCCCATACAATTGGCACCTTAGACAACAAAGTGGATTAGGGATATAAGGTCTTACGTTAATAATTTCGTATCCAACTTTGACATGGTCTGGGAGTGAAACTTTTCCAAAAGACAAGACAATAGTGGCAGTCTTCATCCTCATGCCTTCAGAAAATCTGGTTATAAATTGGGCATTGATTACATCCTGTTGAGCAAGTTCCCATATGATCTCATCCTCTTCCATAATCATAAGATCCCTGCAGGTGATAACACCTTTGCAGGAATTCGTGGCGTGCTGGATCTTCGGCTCGACATCATATTCATGGAACTTACGAAGTTTCATCAAATCTTTCACCTGGGAGGAGTTGAAGGTTTTGATGAGGAGGTCTCCATTTGCAAGTTTTTTCACCTGTTCCAAATCCTCAGCACAGTAATCAATCACTTTCTTGATGATGAAAGGATTGATACTGCTCAAGGGAGTGGAACCGAGAGCATGGAGAGTGACAAACTGTGCATTATTTACATTAATGTCCAGATCGGTACGAGTCTGGGGCCGTTCAGTCAGGGGCCGTTCAGTCAGGGGGCGGTCAGTCCGTGGTACAGTCCTAAATTCGTCAGGACCATCTCTCCCCCTAAAGGGGGGGGAAAGGCGGCAGGGGCGTCCGACATAGTAACCCCCCCCCAATGGGGGAAGTGGGAAGAAGGAAGAAAACGAGCAAGGGACAAAACACACAGGGACCAAACACCTGTGGCTGAAATTGCCCTCTCAAACCACTCCAGGGAGGCCCGACCGTGTTAATTCACGCCCCAGAGCGATCAGTGGGGGGTACCCTCCGTGGGCAGCAAGCAAAGGTAATCTCAGTACACAGGAACAGACACCTACTGTTTCAAACTAATACGGAGGGGAGGAAAGTGAGAAACTAGCTAGCCTAACACACACCAGAAGGGTGAAAAAAAAAAGCTAATTGCTGGTGAGGCAGCCCTAGGTAGCTAGAGGAGAGGTCACCAGCACTCAACCTCACTCTCCACGACCATGCATAAAAGTGTTTCGGATACTAATCTCATGTCAGTTCTGCTCTGACCACATCACTGCCGAATCTATTCTGATTCATAAAATATGACCCAGTCTCAATAACTTGACTAGCGCTACCCCACTATTCACGCATTAACTACTTTAGTAGGTCATCTCCTTCCCTTTTTCTTTCTCTATACAGTAGGCAGCCAGAGAAGTACATTCCCTAGCATACCTACTGCAGTACAAAAGGATGTGACTAATAAATAACACAGCATCACAGGTGGTACAATGCGGTGGAAATTGTCTGTTAATATATGGTAACATATGTGTCAATAGGGTGTAATTCATGCGGAGGTGAGCTAAAGTGACCTCCTCCCGTCTGTTTCCTTGGGAGGAACTGGACGAGTCACACATGGTCCTTTTGACAGATGGAATTGCTACGTCGGTCCACTGACTTTACCACAGAAGATTAATTGATTTCTTTCCGAAAGAGAGACTACACTGTAGCTCACGAGGAACGTCCCAAGTCTCCTTGAGTTCTACAGCCGATTTAGCTAGTACGTCAGCCTGTTCAATGCCGTAAATACCGCAATGACCATGCACCCAGATCAGACTGATGGATTTAGCACATGTGTGCAGCTTATTGATAATGCGGCCCAGGACCTAATGTGCATCAGTCCTACATGAATTGCATGATTGGCTGACTTAGAGTTCGAAAAAATGACAAAACTGCTGTGATCTGAATGGAAAGCAAAGTCTATAGCTTGATCTATGGCAAATAATTCGTCAGAGAATACAGATGTTTGGGGGGGCAAATGAAAACCGATGCGGCACTCCGTAGACCACACACTCGCACCCACACATTCATCCATCTTAGAGCCATCGGTGTACAAGTGGAATGATGCTAGGTGTCTAATGAGGATCATCTGGAACAACTGTCGTACCTCCACCTCCGGCGCCTTGTACTTTGCAACGGGGAGCCAGTCAGTATTAAATGTGGTAGCAAGAGACTCCCAGGGCGCTATTTTTGATGTTAAAACCAGATCCCCATTAGAAAGGTCGTACCCTAACACCTCACAGAGGAAGTGAAGCCTCACAGCCACCGGCTTGAGGGCCGCATACAGCAGGTATTCCCACTGTAGGAGGATCTGACAAGTTGGAAGGCCAAGTGAGCGTTTACGGTGGGTGGTGATACCGTAAGAAAATAGCAGGTGGTCACATCGTAAACGGAGGGGAGGCACATTAGCCTCCACTTCCAACCGCTCCACACGAGTACATCGAAGGGCTCCGAGATATATACGCAAGCACACGTTCTGAAGCACATCAAGTCTACGGAGTACACCATCCGATGCCGACCCATACACTTGTGAGCCATAGTCAAGCTTAGAACGGATAAGGGCCTTATACACCATCAATAAAGACGTTCTGTCTGTTTCCCATGATTTACCAGAAAGAAACTTGAGGATGTTTACTTTTTTATTACAAGAAACAAGCAAATGATTAATATGTGTTCTTCAACTGAGCCTACTGTAAAAATATAGACCCAGGAATCTTACTGAATTTTGAAAAGGTATCGGATGATTGTCTAAAGTCAAATGCAAAGGAGGTACGTTAAGTTTACAAGTAAAAACAACACCGACACACTTAGGGACGGAAAATTTAAATCCCCACTCCAGGGCCCAACGCTGAACAGATTCAAGCGCCAGTTGAATCTGCTCTTCTGAGGACTGTGCATTGCGGGAAGAGTGCCAAACTGCACAGTCATCAGCATAGTATGAGTATCTAATCGTCCTGGGGATGGAAGTAGACGAGAGAATATCATTAATGGCAACGCTGAACAAAGTAGGGCTAAGCACACTTCCTTGTGGTACCCCGTTCTCTTGGACAAATATGTCTGAATTTACATTACAGGGTAACCTGACAGAAAACGTTCTGTCAGTAAGGAAGTTCTGAAGGAAAATGGGCAAATTATCTCTTAAACCATAAGCATAGAGTTTACGTAGTATTCCATTTTGCCAGGTCGTATCATAAGCCTTATGATTATCCAGAAAAATTCCAATCATGAATTCATGATTGGCAAAAGCCTCGGCTATGCAATGCTCCAGGTGCACTAAATGTTCCAAAGTGGACATGTATTTACGGAATCCACTCTGTTGATCATTTAACACACCCTTCGACTCTAAAACAAAAAGTAACCTTTTATTGACCATATGTTTAAAGACCTTACATAGACACTCAGTGAACACAATAGTTCGAAACGAACTGGGACTCGTAAGGCAACCATCCCGGCGAGGTATCGCTATGACATGCGCATAGTGCCATGAGTTTGGGAACGTGCGAGACTCCCAAATCTTATTGTACACCGCTAACAGCTTACTGAAATTGGCCTGAGTAAGATGCTGAATCATACCGTACGTAATGATGGATGGACCGGGACTGGAGCATTTGCAGGATTTAAAGGCAAGAAGTTCATCTAATGTAAATTTGGAGTTGTAGCTGGTATCTCCATTTTCAGTGGCGAACTCAAAATTTTGTAGCTCAGCCGTACGCTTATGGTGGAGAAAGAGAGGATCATAGTTGGCTGAGCTGCTTACCTGGGCAAAATGGTCAGCATTAGTATTGGCAATGTCCACGGGGTCATCAATGACATTCCGGCCACCTCAAGTGTTGTGATCGGTGACTGGGTGTACTTGTTGTTTAGTATATTTATGATGGACCAGACCTAACTCAGTGGGGTGGAGCGATTCACCGTGGACAAAAAACTACGCCAGTTATTCCCTTTTGCTGCCTTAATTGTCCTCCTTGCCTCAGCCTTAGCTGCTTTGTAGGCAATAAAGTTTGATTCTGTTGGCTGTTTCTCAAAATTCCTGTATCTCCTATTGCGCTTTGTGAGTGCTTGTCGGCAATCTGGTGTCCACCAAGAAACTCTATGCTTGTTTGGAATTGTAGATGTCTTGGGAATAGCAGCCTCAGCTGCGTGTATAATGGAAGTCTGTAGGTGTGCAACTTTCTCATCAATGTTATCTCCCGATATATCTAGATTGGCGACACTTGAGTAGTACCCCCAATCTGCTTTCTTAAAGTTAAATTTAGATGGTGGAGGAGGACGAGAATCGTCGCGTGTATAAGAAAGAAAGATTGGAAAATGATCGCTACCCATCGAGTTGTCATATGGGTCCCAAGAGATGTTAGTGTGTATATCGGGAGATGACAAGGACAGATCTATACATGACATGTTGCCAGTGCAGTCATCTACACGGGTCGCTCTACCATTGTTTAGAAGACAAAGGTTTGACTGTAATATTAGGTCGGTTATTTGCTCCCCTCTACCATCACTCCTCAAGCTTCCCCATTGACAGTGATGGGCGATAATTAAAATCGCCTAAAATTAATTTTCGACCCGGAAGTTGATGGGTTAGGGAAGTGAAAGCATCACTAATAATGGGACCACGGGGAGGACAGTAGATAGAACAAATAGACTGATACATATTATTAAATTTTACTCTGCACGCGACAACTTCCAAAGTAGAATTTAGAACCACTTCTGTTTGTGTGTGTGATTTGTGTATGTATATGGCAACTCTGTGACCATCATATCTTCTATACGAATTGTAGTGTTTGAACTGTGGAGGATCAGGGTGATCCAGCAAGCGCGTCTCCTGTAAACAAACAACGTCTGGCCTGCGTTTAGATAGCATAATTGCTATATTGTGGACTCTATTCCCAAGAGTCCTACAATTCCATTGTAACACAGTGAATGTGGCGGTTTAAGATTTACGAGAGGGGCCAGTGTGCTTAGCTTTTTTATGCCACCCACCGCCGGACGAGTGGCTACCAGGGTACCTATCCCGGTGCTTACTAACGGAAACCACCATATGTTGCTCATCAACAACTAGGCTCCCAGAGCCCCCCGAGGAAGAGCTAACTCTTCTCTCCCTCGCTGGACCAGGAGCAGGAAGGACATGAGGATGTGGCTGTCTCGTAAGGGTGGTCATATTACTCTTACTAGAGTTGTCAGACTTCTCTTTAGGCTTTACTGACTGAGAGGCAGCAGCAGCCTGAGAGTAGCAAGGTGCAACTGGGGTGTCAGTTTGAGAGGTGGATTGGATAGGAGGCTCAGATGGAGAGGTAGAGTGTGTGTCAAGTGGAACAGGTTCAGGGTCAGTCTGTGTTTCAACAGAACACATCACGGAACGGGACAGTACCGCCGAAGCATAGGACCTATTCGGCGTGGGAGTTGCATGCAACTCCTTCAACTTTTTCCTAGCTTCATAGTAATGCCCTTAGTTGCTTTCACTATGCAGACCTCCTTCTCCTCCTTCCACTTGAGACAATCCCTAGAGGAAGTGGAGTGTGCGCCCTTGCAGTGAAAACAACGTACCGTCTCCGGTGTGCAGTGTTCAGCATCATGTCCCTATGTTCCACATTTGCCACACACTGACTGGGAAGCCCGACAAGTCTTATCGCCGTGCCCGTACAATTGACACCTTAGACAACGAAGTGGATTAGGGATATAAGGTTTTACATAAATAATTTCGTATCCAACTTTGACATGGTCTGGGAGTGAAACTTTTCCAAAAGACAAGACAATAGTGGCAGTCTTCATCCTCATGCCTTCAGAAAATCTGGTTATAAATCGGGCATTGATTACATCCTGTTGAGCAAGTTCCCGTATGATCTCGTCCTCTTCCATAACTATAAGATCCCTGCAGGTGATAACACCTTTGCAGGAATTCATGGCGTGCGGGATCTTCGGCTCGACATCATATTCATGGAACTTACGAAGTTTCATCAAATCTTTTACCTGGGAGGAGTTGAAGGTTTTGATGAGGAGGTCTCCATTTGCAAGTTTTTTCACCTGTTCCAAATCCCCAGCACAGTAATCAATCACTTTCTTGATGATGAAAGGATTGATACTGCTCAAGGAAGTGGAACCGAGAGCATGGAGAGTGACAAACTGTGCATTATTTACATTAATGTCCAGATCGGTACGAGTCTGGGACCGTTCAGTCAGGGGCCGTTCAGTCAGGGGCCATTCAGTCAGGGGGCGGTCAGTCCGTGGTACAGTCCTAGGTTCGTCAGGACCACCTCCCCCCCTAAAGGGGGGGGGAGGCAGCAGGGGCGTCCGACATAGTAACCACCCCCCCTAGCGGGTGAAGTGGGAAGAAGGAAGAAAGCGAGCAAGGGACAAAACACACCGGGACCAAACACCTGTGGCTGAAATTGCCCTCTCAAACCACTCCAGGGAGGCCCGACCGTGTAAATTCACGCCCCAGAGCGATCAGTGGGGGGGACCCTCCGTGGGCAGCAAGCAAAGGTAATCTCAGTACACAGGAACAGACACCTACTGTTTCAAACTAACAGGGAGGGGAGGAAAGTGAGAAACTAGCTAGCCTAACACACACCAGAAGGGTGAAAAAAAAGCTAATTGCCGGTGAGGCAGCCCTAGGAACCTAGAGGAGAGGTCGGCAGCACACAACCTCACTCTCCACGACCATGCATAAAAGTGTTTCGGATACTAATCTCATGTCAGTTCTACTCTGACCTCATCACTGCCGAATCTATCCTGATTCATAAAATATGACCCAGTCTCAATAACTCGACTAGCGCTACCCCACTATTCACGCAGTAACTACTTTAGCAGGTCAACTCCTACCCTTTTTCTTTCTTTATATATATATATATATATATATATATATATATATATATATATATATATATATATATATATATATATATATATATATATATATATATATATATATATATATGTTTAGCATAGTTAGCCTTTGTGCTGATTTTCTGATTTTGCAAGGATTAAACATACTTTACCCCCTTTTATATCGCTTCCCTCTTTTTATTTTTTATTTTTCTTTAAGTAAGCTTATGTTTTGTACACAGGTTTTATATTTCTACTGACATTGATCGATGATTGTTGTCTTTTAAACTTTTAGATCCACTGATGATGGAGATTGTGTCTCCGAAACGTTTGGATTAATAAAGATGCTGTACATCACAACGTTGGTACTACTGTACTTTTCCTGACAAGACTAGATAGATAGATGGATAGATAGGTAAATAGATAGATGCCACATATGCCACTGACTTCGGCAAGATCTTTGTCAAAGTTAATAGTGAAGAAATGGTGACATTGAGATAAATTACTAAGAGATTTCACGGCTAAATTTCCTTAATGAATCGGAGAGAGAGGGCAAGCTCCCCTTTCTAGTTGTGCTTGTCCAACAAAGTCTTACCAGATTACACACCAGTGTCATTTGAATCCAACCAACCTCGGACTATGCGTAACTGGAAAGAATTAGTGCCTCCAACAATACATGGACTCCACCATCAAGGTCTTCATCAGGATGGTCCTCAGACATTCGAGTACTTGAATACCACCCATCAGGAAACCTAATGGGCTGCACAGGTACGTGTCAATAATGGACCATCGAACTGGGGCATTAATAAAACAGCAAACAAGGAGTTACAAAAATTGTACCAGGGAAATGAGAACAGACGCAACCAAGATGACCAACGCATAAAATTATACTATAAAGCCCACATGCATCCAGAATATAAGAAGGAAGAAAGGATATTGAAACAGATAATCAAAAAATTCCATCATTCCTTCACAAGGTGGCAGTCAAATTTGTCTTCAAGGGAACTTGTCACTGAAATATACATAGAGACATAGTTATTGATAGATAGATTTATGCATAGACAGACACAGACAGACAGTCAGGCAGATAGACAGATAGAGAAATAGATAGACAGTTAGATGGACAGACAAACGTAAAAAACAGACTTTCATTAAAACGGAGAGAAAAATTAGTGAACTTAGGTTCATCTCAAGCTCTGTGAGTCTCTCTCTCTCTCTCTCTCTCTCTCTCTCTCCTTCATTCCAAATGGAATGTGAATGAGGTAAAGGTCGACGTATGTGAGGCCGAGCTTTTTGAGGGACTTCCTGAGCTGTAACTCCACTTTCTCCGGGTACATCCCATTGGGCGGCAGCTGTAGAAGGAAGAATTAAGCACTGAGATAAGCAGATGTGTAAGAATTGGCTAGATAAATAAATAAATAACTATAGATAAATAAATAAGTGCATTTGTAAACAGTGGACATCAGCGTTGGAGGTGGAAGGGTGTTGTCTCCTGTTGGACGTGGTAGGGTGTTGTTCCGAATTATAGACCCTGGTGGAAGCGTGTAACCTTATAGGGGAGGATGCAGTTCCTGTCTTCAGTAGATGGTCTTTTGATGTTGTTCAATTCTCCATCTTTTTGTTAACCCTTTCACACCGATTACATGTTTGTATTTTATTCTTACTCCCTCCTCTGGGACTGGAGTGGGGTACCTTCTCGTGATGACACTGATATAACAGATCTACACTGCTGTTAGGTTATAAAAATGTCTCTCAACTCCCCCGCATCCCTCCAAAGAAGGATGCTTACTTGGAGGAGGAGGACACTCAAACTGAAGTCACCACGATAACGTTCAAATGAC
This sequence comes from Coenobita brevimanus, assembly GCF_032717465.1. Taxonomy (NCBI): domain Eukaryota; kingdom Metazoa; phylum Arthropoda; class Malacostraca; order Decapoda; family Coenobitidae; genus Coenobita; species Coenobita brevimanus. Next base: position 19,814,202 of record NC_137031.1, read on the forward strand.
CCTGGGATTGCAACTACTACTACTATGCTATTACTACTACTACTACTACTACTACCACAACAACCACTACTATTACTACTACGACTACAACTACTACTACTACTGTTACTACGACCACTGGCGTACCCAGAAAGTTGAAAAGGGAGGGGGGACTTTTTTTCTTGTCTTTTTAACTGCGCAGCCCATGACTTTGTCCAGCGCAGAGAGCCCGTACAGCTGGGGAGTTTGGAGGGGAGCGCTGTAAGCCCCCTCCCCGATAAAATTTTGCATTTTGGCCAATTTTGTGATCATTTTGAGGCCATATGGAATGGATATATGACATAAATATAGCGTATTCTAAAGTCATTTTGGAGTACTCTGTGCCACTGAGTTACAATTCAGTCTCTCCAGTAACCTTATAGTACTAAAATTCAAAAGCTCACATTTCAGTCAAACACCTTTACAACTGTAATGAACTAATAATAATAACATTAAAAAATTATGATAATTTAATAACTGTATTAGTCTAAATTACAAACAGTTAAACTTATATAAATATATAAATATATATATATATATATATATATATATATATATATATATATATATATATATATATATATATATATATATATATTCAGCCTAAATGGCTGAATTGGTAAGCTGCTGTACTCACGCAGTTGCAAGCGCTGGTTCGAATCCTCCCCCCCTGGGGGTAGGGGGGTTTCAAGAATACTCCCCCAGTATCCCTGCTTGTCGTACGAGGCGACTAAAAGGGTTGGTGGTGGGTTAGTGCCCCACCCCGTAACGGACCATACGTTGACGACTAAGGAACGGACGAAGGACATTCTTAGGGTGGGAACGTGGAATGTGAGAGGAGTGAATGATGAAGTGAGAGAGAGATTGTTCAGGTGCTTGAGGATGCAAAAGTGGATATATGTGGATTGACTGAAACTAAATGGAAAGGTGAAAGGGTGAGAGAGTGGGAAAATGGTTTAGGTATATGTGCGGGAGTCAATGAAAATGAGAGGGCAAGAGAGGGAGTATGTCTGATGATAAGCAAGAAGTGGAAGGAGAATATAAGAAAGTATGGAACAGTGGGTGCAAGGATTGTATGGGTGAGGATGAAAGTAGGTATACATGCATGGGCGATTGTATGTGTGTATGCCCCAACAGAGGATCGAGTGGCAAGAGTGAAAGATGAGTTTTGGGCGAGTGTAAAAGCGTGTATGGACAAGTTTGAGAGGAGCGAGAGAGTGCTGTTGATTGGAGACATGAATGGCAAAGTTGGGAATGTACGAGTGGATGGAATGGTTGGTCAGTGGGGTGTGCCAGCTGACGTAGATGGGAATGGAAGTACTTTGGTGGACATCTGTGCTTGTAAGGGGTTGGCAATAGCCAACACCTACTTTCGGCATAAGATGATCCACCGGTATACATGGAGAGTAATGAGGAGGATGGATGGTGAACTTGTTGAACGAAAGGCAATGATAGACTACGTGTGTGTGGATGAGCGAATGAGAAGACAAGTGTTGGATGCAAGAGTGTGGAGAGGATGGGGGAATGGAGTCTCGGACCATCACTTAGTGATGGCCAAGGTAGAGCTGCAAAGAAAGTGGTTGAGGAGACGAAGGGGAAGACAGGAGGAAGCAACTCCTGTGAGAAGAGTGAAGAAATTGCAAGATAGTGAGAAAATGACAGAGTATAAGAGCATAGTGGAAGAAAGACTGGGAAGGTATGAGCTAGACCAGATGGAAGGAGTGGAAGATGTATGTAAGATATTCACGGAAGAGATAGGCGCAGCGTGTGAGGCGGTTTGTGGAGTAAGGAGGAGATGCAAGGGTGTGCAAGGGACAGCATGGTGGAATGATGAGGTGAAACGAGCTGTGGAACAAAAGAAGAAGGCATATACTGAATGGTTAGCGAGTAGAGGTAGGGGAGAAGATGAGAGAGAGAAGAGAGAGGTATATGTGAGCAGGAGAAGGGAGGTTAAGAGACTGATGAAGGAGAGTAAAAAGAAAGTGGATGAGGAGTTTGGGAGGAATCTGAGGGTGAAATGGAGGGAGAGTAAGAAATTGTTTTGGAAGGAGGTAAAGAAAGTAAGGCAGAGTGAAAGGGGAAATAGTAGGGGAGTGAAAGATAGGAATAATAGATTGTTGGTGGAGAAGAGAGAGAAACTGAGGAGATGGAAGGAGCACTTTGAGGATTTGTTGAATGTGGAGAGCGAGAGCAGTGCGAGTATAAGTGGTTGGGGAATGGCTGGGAGAAGAAGAGATGAGAGGAGGGAGGAAGAGATCAGTAGGGCGGAAGTAGTGGAAGCGATGAAGAATATTAAGTTGGGAAAGGCCTCAGGAATTGATGGAGTGTGTGGTGAAATGCTTAGGTATGGGGGTGAGATTGTTGTGGAGTGGATATGGAAGTTGTGTAGATTGGCTTGGGAAGAGGGAAGGGTTCCAGAGGACTGGAAATCAGGTATAATTGTTCCTTTATACAAAGGAAAAGGAGAGAGAGAAGTATGTGGTAACCATAGGGTTATTTGCCTACTTAGTGTGACTGGTTAAATATATGGTAGAATACTCATTGATAGGGTTAAGCATATGACAGAGGAGCTAGTTGGAGAAGAACAAGGTGGATTTAGGAAGGGAAAAGGGTGTGTAGATCAGATATTTGTTCTAAGATGTTTAGTGGAGAAGTATCTAGAGAAGAGAAGGAAAGTGTATGCTGCCTTCATGGACTTGGAGAAAGCTTATCACAGAATAGATAGGCAAGGTATGTGGAAGGTATTAAGAATATATGGAGTGGAGGGGAAATTGTTGAGTGCTGTGAAGAGTATGTACGAGGGAGCTAGGGTTACAGTGCGAGTGGATGGTGAGCTGAGTGAGTTCTTTTATCTCAATGTGGGACTGAAACAGGGTTATGTGATGTCTCCATGCCTGTTTAATATATACATGGATGGGGTTGTAAAGGAGGTGCAGGGTAGGGCAGTGGATGTGGGGGTGGCTCTAATGAATGAGGGTGAAATTTGGAAGCTTCCGGTGTTGCTGTTTGCTGATGATACAGTACTTTTGAGTGAAGATGAATGGGAGTTGCAAGGTTTCATAAATGAATTTGGGACAGTGTGTAGGAGGAGGACTCTGAAAGTTAATGTAAACAAAAGTAAAGTTATGGTGTTTGAGAGGAATGAAGTCACAGAGTGTGCAGTGAGGTTGGATGGTGAGGATATGGAGAATGTGAGTGCATTCAAGTACTTGGGTAGTGTGATGAGTAAGGATGGAACTTTGGGGGATGAAGTGCGTGAGAGGGTACAGCAGGGAAGGAAGGTCGTTGGTACACTGAAAGCAGTGATGAGAAATAGGGAGGTGAGTATGGAAGTTAAGAAGCCACTGCATGATAGTATTGTGATCCCTACCCTGACGTATGGAAGCGAGGCATGGACCTTGCAAGAGGGGAACAAGTCAAGAGTGAGAGCAGTGGAAATGAGTTACTTGAGAGGAGCATGTGGAGTGACGTGGAGGGACAGGTCGACGAATGAAGAAGTGAAGGAACGCTGTGGGGTGGATGTGGATGTGGTTGAGAAGATTAGGAGAAATACACTGAGGTGGTTTGGACATGTGAAGAGAATGGAAAATGAAAGACTGACTAAGAGGGTGTATATAGGTGAGGTGGAGGGAGGGAGAGGGAGAGGTAGACCGAGGATGAGGTGGAGGGATGGAGTTGAGAGGTATATGAGGGGGGAGGGTGAGTGGGGGGGGAGGGCAGTCAAATGGTGGGTGACAGAGTGACTTGGAGGCATTTTGTCTGTGGCCACCCTTTGCGGGATTAGGGCGTCGGGCCATAGAATAGAATAGAAAAATATGTATATATAAATATGTATATATATATATATATATATATATATATATATATATATATATATATATATATATATATATATATATATATATATATATATCTATCTATCTATATACCTAGGCTGCTTCCCCCAAGGAAAGGGAGGTAGCCGAGACAGGACGACTCACTCTCCATTTACTCATCCATTCAAACACATTTATTCGCATCTTAGCCCCAAAGGGGAGAACGGACAGATCCTCACCGCACCACACCGCACAAGGGTCAACTGCACAATGCAATCAGTGACATCCGCAGCAGGGCCCGACAGCAGAACTGGTTTACCCTTGCCACATCATAATACACCCATCCCCTTACCCGCACCTGACCTGACTAGCTGATCAGACCAAATGCGGGAGAATATCCCCTCAGGGCTGCGTCATCACTTATTCATTCACAATTGCTCTCCATTTATTTCTGTCACGCACAGCCACTCTTCCTTGCTCAACAGACATCCCTCTCGCATCCAGCGCTCTCTTCACACTGTCCATCCATCCTATTCGTGGTCTTCCTCTCAGCCTTACACCTCTCACATCAGATCTAGTTATCTTTTTCACCAATCGCTCATTATCCATTCTCTCCATATGCCCAAACCATTGCAACACCCTCTACTCAACTCTACCAGCCATCTCCCGAACAACTCCAGTTCTCCTTCGCACTTCATCATTTTGCACTCGATCCATACGCGTCACTCCACACATACTCCTCAGACACCTCATCTCCATTACATTCAAACTTTTCCTCTCTGCTACACCCATATTCCATGTTTCAGCCCCATATAATGCAGTCGGTACCACAACACCCTCATACAGCCTTCTCTTTACATCCATTCTAAGCGAACGACATTTAAACACTTTTTCATTCCTCCCAGCACCTTTCCTACTTCATTTATTCTAAACTTCACTTCTGCATCTATTCTTCCATCCACAGCAACATGTGACCCTAGATATTTAAAACAATCTACCTCCTCAAGCAACTCACCATTCAAAACTATATTCATCCCCCTACCATCTATCAACCTCGTACACTTCATCACTTTACTCTTATTCTCATTTACTTTCAATTTCCTCCTTTCACATACCCTTCCAAACTCCTCTATCAACTGTCTCAATCTCTTCTCTGAATCAGTCACCAGTGCGGTATCATCTGCAAACAGCAGCTGCTTCAGATTCAACTCTCCTCCATCAACATTTACCAGACTCAGACCACCTAAAACTCTTGCATTCACCTCCCTTACAACACCATCCATGTAAATATTAAACAACCAAGGCGACAACACACATCCCTGTCGCAGCCCCACTCTCACGGGAAACCAATCACTCACAGCATTTCCCACTCTTACACACGCTCTACTATTTACATAAAAACTTTTCACCCCTTTTAGTAACCTACCATCAAGCCCATACAATCTTAAAACAGTCCACAAAGCCTCCCTATCAATTCTATCATACGCTTTCTCTAAATCCATAAATGCCCAAAACACATCCTTGCCTTTCGCTAAATACTTTTCACACACTTGTCTCATAGCAAACACCTGATCAACGCATCCCCTCCCTCTCCTAAAGCCACACTGCTCATCACTAATCACTCCCTCTGTACCCTCTCTAACTCTCAAAATTAACACTCTACCATACACCTTACCTACAACACTCAACAGACTTATACCCCTAAAGCTAGTACATTCATACTTATCACCCTTGCCTTTATACAACGGGACCACACAAGCACTTGCCCAGTCAATTGGCACCATACCTTTCTCAAAGCACACATTCAACAATCTTACTAACCAGTCAACAATAGTCACTCCACCACCCTTCAGGCATTCCACAGCACACCCATCCATACCTGCAGCTTTCCCTGTTTTCATCTCCGTTACTGCTTTCTCCACTTCCTCCTTTGTGATCAAAGAATCATTCAACTCTCCCAACAGATAGATATAGATATATATACAGTGTCTGCCCTTTCCGCTCCATCCTTCTTTCCTTCCATCTTCTTCTGTCTTTCCTTCAGTCTTTCCTTGTCTTTCTGCCTACGGGTGACCTTACACTCCCTCTTCTGTCTTTCATTCCTTCAGTTTTACCTCGTCCTTCTGCCTGTGGGTGACTCTACACTGAGTGACAAGCCAAATGATTTTCTGTACACCAGAAAACCATTTACTACGCTGGGTGGTAACCATATAACCAAATTTTGCCGCCTGGTGGATTAGTGGGTAATTATTGTGCTCCAATCGGATTGAGCCAGTGAAGGTTTATATCCAAGGGATGGTTGGGGTCTATTGCTCACATAATGCCACTCAGGGATAAGTGAGGTTGGTCACTCTCATCTTAAATGTCAGGACCAACTGCCTAGTCCCGGGCTCGTACGCCCCTCATGGGGCAACGTAGGATTGCACGATGAATGGATGGATATATATATATATATATATATATATATATATATATATATATATATATATATATATATATATATATATATATATATATATACATGAATATATATATACACACATACTCGTATAAGTATACATATATATACATATAATTACATCTATATATATATATACGTATAGATAGATATATATATATATATATATATATATATATATATATATATATATATATATGTATATATATATATATATATATATATATATATATATATATATATATATATATTTTTACGGAACAGAGAAAGATAATGTACACTTTAAGTGAGAATACTGAAAATCACTGCTGTCCCGTAAAGTTCCAGGTTCAAAACAAAAGAGTTAGGTAAAATTACAAGTTAAAGTTTAATGCTCAAACTAACAACAAAACATTCAGGACTCATAAGGATAATGTAATGGCAAATAAACAGGTTAAATATATGGTTAACTGCAATAGCCTCTATTAACACGAAATTAGCAAGAGTAAATTTATCTAAGTCAGCCCTGATAAAATGAGTTACCAGATAATACTCAGTGAATGCCAGATAAATTATTACAGATACAAACTATTATAAAAAATGACTGATATAAAACTCTACATTAATCACAAAGACCTCACTAGGCCTAAGAATCAACCATATGCTACACAGTACAAGAAAAAATGCAATAACACTTATACTCAAATTACACACAGCTGCTAGATGTTTGGAGATTTCTTGAGCACTCACAATAATAATATCTGTACAGGGGAGGACAGAGATGTGAACAAAATGAGGAGCAGATCTAAGTGGCAATGATGCAGAGACTGAGCTCATTATATAGGGGCCGGCAGAGCTTGATACAACTTGTAAGAAGGACGCGCAAATGAAGCCATGGGGACAAAGAGTTGACAATCCTGGTCTGAACTCCAGAAATGACGACTTACTCTACTATAACGGTAGAAGGGGGAACTGAGGCAGAACACGCTCGTGATCAAACATGCAGCATACTGTGCGTTAAAATTACACAAAGGATGATGAAATCATAGGCTATGTAACACCTCCCCACAAAGAAAAAAAGAAATTTACAAAGGAAATTTCTTATTACTCTGAAACATTCTGTATATGGCATTACAGAACATGCAAAAGTCTTTCCTAATGTTACAAAACATGAGATCTCCCTAGCACGTTCAGTCATAGGTACTTGCCAGTATCCCTTTAACAAATCAAACTTACTTATGTACCTAGCCTTTCCGATATTGTCTATGCAATCTTCCACACGAGGGAGAGGGTAAGTGTCTGTTTTGGTTATCTGATTAACACGTCTGTAGTCAATGCAAAGCCGCTGTGACCCACCTGGCTTAGGGACCAGAGTGACAGGAGACCTCCACTCGCTCTGACAGGGCTCAATCATCTTGTGGTCCAACAGGTAGCCAAGCTCCTTCTGGATGAGAGGAACTTTCACTGGGTTCACACGGTAAGGAGGCAATTTAATTGGCTTTGCGTCTCCAACATCGACATCATGCATCAACACAGTGGTTCTTCCTGGAGTAGCACGGAACACTTGCAGGTACTCCTGCAGTAATGCCGAAAACTCCTGCCTTTCCTTGGGAGGTAGATGAGAAAGCTTAGTCTGGAGATCATTCATGATATCAGGATTCTTCCCCAAACTATCACTCAGGCTCATACTGCATGGGAGAGCTTCACTTGCAGACTCGGGTGGAACAGCTACAGTGCAGACTGGATTATTTTCGTCCCGCCTGTGATATAACTTTAGCATGTTGATGTGACATAGTTGCTTGCTCTTTCTACGATCTGGTGTGGCGATGACATAGCTGACATCACTGAGTTTCTTCTCCACGAAATAAGGGCCACTAAACTTGGCTTGAAGAGGTTGCCCATGAACTGGTAGCAGAATCAAAACCTGATCTCCTGGCTGAAAGTGGCATAACCTGGACTTCTTGTCATACCAAGTCTTCATCTTCTCCTGAGCAGCTCCTAAATTCTCTCTCGCCAGCTGTAAAGCAGTGGACAGCCGTTCTTTGAACTTCATCACATACTCCAGCAGGTTGACGTCATCTTCCTCCGACAGCCAGCATTCCTTGAGTAACTTAAGGGGTCCTCTTACTTCATGGCCAAACAGTAGTTCAAAAGGTGAGAAGCCCAGTGATTCATTTGGAGATTCTCTTGCAGCAAACACAACGAATGGAAGACCTTTATCCCAGTCTTTCTGATGTTCCAAACAGTATTTCTTGAGCATCGATTTGAGTGTTTGATGATATCTCTCCAACGGTCCTTGGGTCTGGGGATGGTAAGCTGAAGACGTGATCTGGGTGATGCCCAACTCTTTCAGAGACTGCTTGAAAACATTTAACATGAAATTACTTCCCCGGTCTGACTGTACCTCCTTGGGTAGACCAAACTTTGTGAAGAACCCTAGCATTTCCTTAACCACGTTCTTTGCTGAGATGTTTCTAAGTGGAATGGCTTCAGGATAACGAGTAGCCATATCAATAATGGTCAACACATAAGAAAATCCTGAAGAAGTCTTAGGAAGAGGGCCCACAATATCCACCAACACACGGGTGAAAGGCGCCTCAAAAGGAGGAATGGGAACTAGAGGTGCAACCTTTTCGGTCTGATTACACTTCCCCACAACTTGACAGGTGTGACAAGACTTACAATACCAGGAAACATCCCTGAAGATACCTGGGCAGTAGAAGTGTTTCAAAATGCGTGCCACAGTCTTCCTCACTCCAAGGTGTCCTGCCAAACTGGAATCATGAGCCACTCGAATGATATCCTGCCTACAAACACGAGGGATGACAACTTGATGTACAACCTCCCATTCACAGTCGGCTGATGCTGTTGGGGGTCTCCACTTCCTCATAAGTACTCCTGACTTTACATAATAACAAGTAGAAGCACCGGCTGACTCTTCCTCACTGTAAGCAGATTTAGCTAGACCTTTCAACTCAGGGTCAGCAACCTGCAACTCAACCAACTCTTGACGAGACAAATTATCAACACTATGGGGTACTGTCTCATCTGGTGAGTGGTCCAAATTAGCAAGAAAAGTGTCAGCTAGGATAACATCATCATCATCATTATCCTCTAAATCACCAGTAACTTTAGACTTAGCCCTAGTGACAGCACATGCAGGGAACACATCAGGGACATCACAATCCTGGGACACAGCCACTGGCTCACTAGACAACTGAGGAGCTGGACACACTTGACTTCCACCAATATCATTTCCAAGTAAGAAAGTTACACCTGACATTGGGAGTGTCTCAACCAACCCAACCATAACGGAACCATTAACAAAACCAGACTCTAAATTCACTCTGCACAGAGGGACAGAGAAGTAATTATTCCCTACACCTTGTAAGATTACAGTTTCATCAGAGGAATTAACATTAGAGCCTAGAACACTGGTCAGCATAAGGGATTGGCAAGCACCTGTATCACGATATATTTTAACTGATTTCCTGTCATTACTGTCCAGAGGACTGACAAAACCATCAGACAGGAAATTAGCACATGAACTCTTGAGAGTGTCACCCACGTTACTGCTCAAAAGAGGAGCTCCATCATGAGAATTTAATTTACTCCTCAAAGCAGGTTCAGTTAACTCAGTTAAAGAATTCTGGGAACTCTCAAGAGTGGACACTAGACCAATTGACTGAATATTTAAAGACTCCTTTTTGTTCACATCACGCTGTCTCCTGAAACATCTCTCCGTAGTATGACCAAGCTTACTACAATAAGTACATTTACTTTTCTGAAATCTAGAGGTGAAGCTGGTATTTACTTCCTGAGAAACACCATCCTTATTCTCTTTCCTGTTACCTGTACTCTGAGTAGAGGCAACGTACTTACTCTCAGCTTTCCCTTTTTCTTTAGAATATCTCTTGTGAGTGAGAACATATTCATCAGCTAAAACTGCAGCATCAAACAAATTATCTATTCTTTTCTCATCAAGATATAGGCTTACATCTTTATAAATACACCTTTTGAAATCCTCCAGCAAAATCATCTGCTTAAATTTACCAAAATCAGAATCCACATTCTTAGAATTTAACCACTGCTCTAACAGATCTTCTATGATTTTTGCATACTCAACATGGGATTGCTTATCTTGCTTGTAAGTTGTCCTAAATTTTACTCTATAAGCTTCAGGAACAAGCTCATAGGCCTTAAGAATCAAGCTCTTAACTACATCATAATTATCACATTGATCCTGAGGCAAAGATGCATAAGTTACTTGAGCTTTACCGGTGAGAACAGTTTGAAGGAGTACTGACCAATACTCCTTAGGCCAATTAAAACCTGTAGCTACCCTCTCAAACAACTGAAAATACTTTGTTAAATCAGATTCATTAAAAGGATTGACAAGTTTAACATTTATAGCCACATCAAAATCATCAGAGCTAGATGATCCAGTTCCACCTTGTTTCATGCGATACTCATGGTCTGCCTGAATCCTGGCAAGTTCAATTTGTGCCTGAGCCTGTACCTGTGCCTCTTGAATACGAGCATTTGCCTGAAATTCAGCCTCCTTAACACGAGACTCCGCCTCCTTAGCCTTAGCCTCCTGCAGGGCTAGCTGTAACTTAGCTAATTCAATCTGCGTTTGCTCATTTGGAGGAGTTACATTAAACAAGCTTTCATTAATCATGTCAACAATTTGATCTTTAGAATGATGAGAGCGAACAGCAATTCCCAATTGTTGAGCAACGAGCTTAAGTTCATTCTTTGTTCTGTTTTCTATATCACACACTGTTTGCACATTTGACAAAAAATCTTTGGCTTCATCAAGTGTAGTAATAGTAGACATAATTAATAAGTAACAGTCACAAAATATCAAGCAATATCCTTATGATAATATCCTGAATATCCTGATAAGAAGTCGCTAAATTTATGTTACGGAACAGAGAAAGATAATGTACACTTTAAGTGAGAATACTGAAAATCACTGCTGTCCCGTAAAGTTCCAGGTTCAAAACAAAAGAGTTATTTAAAATTACAGGTTAAAGTTTAATGCTCAAACTAACAACAAAACATTCAGGACTCATAAGGATAATGTAATGGCAAATAAACAGGTTAAATATATGGTTAACTGCAATAGCCTCTATTAACACGAAATTAGCAAGAGTAAATTTATCTAAGTCAGCCCTGATAAAATGAGATACCAGATAATACTCAGTGAATGCCAGATAAATTATTACAGATACAAACTATTATCAAAAATGACTGATATAAAACTCTACATTAATCACAAAGACCTCACTAGGCCTAAGAATCAACCATATGCTACACAGTACAAGAAAAAATGCAATAACACTTATACTCAAATTACAAACAGCTGCTAGATGTTTGGAGATTTCTTGAGCACTCACAATAATAATATCTGTACAGGGGAGGACAGAGATGTGAACAAAATGAGGAGCAGATCTAAGTGGCAATGATGCAGAGACTGAGCTCATTATATAGGGGCCGGCAGAGCTTGATACAACTTGTAAGAAGGACGCGCAAATGAAGCCATGGGGACAAAGAGTTGACAATCCTGGTCTGAACTCCAGAAATGACGACTTACTCTACTATAACGGTAGAAGGGGGAACTGAGGCAGAACACGCTCGTGATCAAACATGCAGCATACTGTGCGTTAAAATTACACAAAGGATGATGAAATCATAGGCTATGTAACAATATATATATATATATATATATATATATATATATATATATATATATATATATATATATATATATATATATATATATATATATATATATATATATATATATATATATATATATATATATATATATATATATATATATATATATATATATATATATATATATATATATATATATAGATAGATAGATTGATAGATGGATAGATATATACATATATATGTATATATATACATATATGTATAAATATATACATATATGTGTATATATATGTATATATACATATATGTATAAATATATAGATAGATAGATTAGATAGATAGATAGATAGATATAGATATAGATATTTATTTATATATAATGTCATAAGGTCGACATAAAAAGTACCTTCTTTCATAATTCTTACTCAGCAAGAAACACCGGGAGTTGTTTACTCAGATACAACTAGGATTTATCTGACTCTAAAATGTTACAAGAATTTAAACATAAGCTTCGGAACACGAAGCATAAGACCCCGATGAAATCGAACAAAGAACTCAGAGACAGTCATAATGAGTCCAACCCATTTGAAAAGAAGCATTCCCAGTAAACCCCAGTTTTATACCACATTCACCCTATCTATTAAAGTTCCAAGCAAATATTTAGTACAACTCAGTTCAAGAATTAAATCTATTTACACAATTATATTTACAAAAATTTTGTCTATAAATCTAATTGGTAGTAAGTAAGCCTATCTACAGGTGTTTTAATTCTGATAGAACGACCAACAGGTTCTGGCATAATAGAAGTAGGCTGTTCTTCGGGAACCAGGGAAGCCTGTTTGGGAGAGAGATAATCATTCTCCGGTGATGTTTGGAGGTCTGGCACAGAGTCAGACGAACCCTGGGCAGTAGGTTGATTCTCTGAAGGCTGATCAGGCGGTGGGGGTAGAGACTCTTCAGAGGGCACCAGAGCCTTAGAGGAAGGTGCCAGGTCCCTTGTGGAGACAGTAGTTTCCCTCCCGTCAGGATAGCGGACCCGGGCATAGTGAGGGGTGGCGTTCACAAGGTCGACAGGCTCTACCGGAGGATCAGACTTAGACTGGCGGACAAACTTGCTCAGGAGCACAGGCCCAGGGAAAGAAAGTCAGGTTGATAGAGAGTAACCATTACAGAATTTCCTGGGGTAAGTGAACAGTCTTTCTTGAGGGGTTTGATTAGTGGCAGTGCAAAGAAGAGACCTGATAGAATGAAGAACTCTGTCTAGTACTAGTTCCCAGTGAGTCTCTGCAAGATTGCGGGATCTAAGAGCCGAACGCACAGCTCTCCATATAGTCCCATTCTCCCTCTCGCACTGACCTTTACCCTGAGGATGATAGGGGGTGGAATGAGTCATAGCTACACATTGTTCCATGAGAAAACTAGAAATTTTCTTGGATACAAACTGCGGTCCCATGTCAGAGTGGATAGAGGAAGGGCAACCAAACAGAGAAAACAGTTTCAGACGACAAGATATTACAGTCTGAGCAGACATGTCTGGACAAGGAAATGCAAATGGAAATCTAGAGTATTCATCTTCCATAAGCAGAAGATATTTGTTGCGAGTAGAGAAAGGCTTAGGACCTATAAAATCAATAGAAATACGGTCGAAGGAATGCATAGCATGATTGAGATGAGCTGAGGGTGGTCTGAAAAACTTAGGTTTCAGTTCAGAACAGACAGAGCATTATGAACAAACTCTTTTCACATCCTCTACTGAGTAAGCCAGATTTTTAGCCCTCACAGAGTGGTATAGTCTAGAGACACCAGGATGACAAAGAGATCTGTGGATCTCTTCAGGGGAAACAAAGCGAGAATTAGAGGTGGCACTGCAAACACGGGAAAGAGTATCACATGGAATATTCTCAACTCCGGGTCTGTAATTGATATGCAGGTATTCAGAGAGTTCCAGTCGCCACCGCAAGATCTTGTCATTCTTAATTTTGGACGAGTGACGAGAGTTGAACATGAAAGATACTGCCTGCTGATCAGTCACAATAGTGAACCTCCTGCCAATTAGAAATAATCTCCACCTACGTAATGCTTCAATGATAGCAGTAGCTTCTCTTTCCACGGCAGACTGGAGCCTTTCAGAGCTAGTCAAGGTCCTCGAGAAGAATGCTTCCGGACGACCCTGCTGAGAAAGAGTGGCAGCCAAAGAGGTAGCAGAAGCATCAGTCTCAACCTGTAAAGGCAAAGTCTCATCAAATGCATCCAGAGACGCTTTGCAAATCTCGTCTTTCAAGGAGTTGAAGCACCGAGTTCCATGGGAGTCCAAGGGAGTTTAAGAGAGGTAGAGTACGACTAGAATAATTGGGAATCCAAAGTGAATAATAAGAGAAGAGGCCCAAAGCACGCTTGAGGGAAGTAGAATCTGAAGGGACAGGCAAGTTCCTCAGGGGAGAGAGACTTTCAGGGTCAGGGCGTAGAGTTCCGTTAGATATGCAGTATCCTAGGTAGTTTATTTGAGTCAAGTTGTTCTGGCATTTGGCCTCATTCAAAGTAAGATTATACTTAGAAGCAACTTCCATGAAGTGCTCAAGATTACGATCATGATCGTTTTGCCCAAATCCACAGATTATAACATCATTAATATAAGCATATGTGGCTTCCAGGTTATTATCAGTAATCAAAGTAGTAATCACACGCTGGAAAGCAGCTACTGCATTAGTCAGACCAAATGGGATCCTAGTGTACTGAAATAATTGCCCATCAGCCTCAAAAGCAGTGTACATTTCCTCATCCCTGAGGGGAACCTGGTAATAAGCACTTTTAAGATCAAGCTTGCTGAACACCCTATACCTTGCCATTTTATGGACCAAGTCATTAATGCAAGGAATTGGGAAAGCGTCTGGTAGTGTAAAACGATTTATAGTCCTAGAATAGTCAACTACCATGTGGTGCTTATGGCGTTCATTCCTAGTTACAAAAACCTGAGCTCTCCAGGGAGACTGGCTCCTCTCAATTATCCCTTCACGAAGCAAGGACTGAACTTCCTCGCGAATGAAATCCTCCTCAGACTTAGAGAACCTACGAGTGTGAGTTTACAATTAGAGGTCAAGTTAGGGAACAGGGAAGGAGGATCCAAGGACATACAATCAACTTCACAAACTGTTAGCTTAAGTCTAGGTCCATGAAGGTCAAATTCAACTGATTTATGCATCTTCATAAAGTCTTTTCCTAGAATTACTTTAGCACACAGATGAGGAAGGAGAGACAATTTAAATTTTGAATACTCATTTCCAAGTACGTTAAGGTTAGCAGTACAATGCCCCACGGTATCTGAGGATAGGGATGAAGATGCCATAGTTACGGATGCCCTAGAAGGGGTAATGTTCAGGCCCAGTTGTACAGCTACCTTAGCTTGCATAAAACTAGAATCACTACCACTATCAATCAGAGCATACATATTGACATTATTAACCCTTACAAAAACATTAGAACAGCATGGTTGTTTGAAGGACGCAGCATCCTCTTTAAACGGGTCCGTAGTTGCAGCAGAAGAGCCACAGGGTGGAGTAGGTGCAGTCGATCCATTGGGTGGAGTAGGAGCAGTAGATATAGTAGCCAAAATGGTAGCTACAGACTCACTAGCATAGGATGATCGTTTGGAGGAACCATCATCAACTATAACCGGGTCCATAGTTGCAGCAGAGCCACAGGGTGGAGTACGTGCAGTAGATACGTTGGGTGGAGTAGAAGCAGTAGGTATAGTAGCCAAAATGGTAGCTACAGACTCACGCTTCGCTCTGTCCTCTCTGTCCCTCCAAGATTTACACACACTGGCAAAATGACCCCTCTTACCACATTTGTAGCATACAACGGTCCGAGCAGGACATTGAGCTTGAGGGTGACGGGACCAACCACAGAAAAAACATGAGGGTTTCGAGGCAGCAGCTGTCCTTATATATTCAGCAGCTTCTAGGCTGCGACAGGACGAATTTACTTCATTAGGAGAAGTTGAGGCGTCCATTGTAGCCAAGTAGTTTTCATGGAGTTGAGGTGTAACATATACTTCGGCATCCCTCTGAGCCATGTCCAAACTTCAAGCAAGCTGTACAGCTTCATGTAGAGTTAGGGATTCTTTCTCCATGAGTCGCTGATGAATCATAGGTGAAGTGAGACCAGAGACAAAAGCATCACGGATGGCTTCCTGGGTATAAGTATCAGCAGTCACAGCCTTAAACTCACATTCCTTGGATAGCAGCTTCAGCAACTGTAGAAAGTGGTCAATGTATTCACCGTGTAGCTGTTTCCATGTAGAGAGCTGATGCCGAGCAAAGATGACGTTTATAGGTTTCACATAAACAGCCTTCAGTACCTCAGTAGCTTCATTGTAGGTCTTGCAATCAGCAATATGAGTATAGACTGAAGGGGACACTTAGTTAAAAAGGAGCTTGAGCTTGTCTCGTGCAGTGTTGCCACTCACGGTCTCGAGAAAATTAGTGAAGGCACAGAACCAATGTTTCCACTGACCAGCAGTAGTATCTGGAGTTCCGTTTAAACGTTCAGGTCGTAGCAACTTCTCCATCTTCAGTAACTTGGTCTTGGTGTCGGCAGTGAATAAAAGATTTTCCATGCTAAGTAAATTGTCATAAGGTCGATTTAAAAGTACCTTCTTTCATAAGGCTTTATTTAGCTAGAAACACAGGTAGGTGTTTACCCATATACAACCAGGATCTATCTTTTTTTCTTTTTTTTAATGGCCATCACCCTGAAGGGGCATTAGGCCAGCAAGAATCAATAATCATGAAAGCCAAAATAATGATATGAAATATTTGCATATATGTCATACCAATATTAAGTTATTATTCATGATTATGAAACACAATAAGTGATAAAGAATACATCAGTATACATGGATAGTACAAGGACAAATACTTCCATCTATACATCACATGTAGACTCATTACTATACTACTACAAAATAATCATATAATTATCAAATTTATGTAAAAAATACATAAAGGGAACAATTATAAATTTATTGGACCTGAACAAAAGAAAAGAAAATACACATTTATATAAATGTAACCTCCTCCTGCAATTCACAAAGTAATCCCTCCACTATCCGACGTAATAGAGCCAAAGGCATGTCCAGAAAGTGGTCCTGTCTGGATAGTGGGCACCAGCCTCCCGGACTTGTACTTATGGACTCTAACTCAGAAAAACATCTATACAACTCTCTCTGGACATGCATAGCACCTATTTAAGACCCAAATCACACCAATAAGGGACATAAAAGACTGAAATAAATGCAAAAGAACCATAAAATGAGGTTTTTGAGGTAGGTTTATACAATATTAAACATTCTGGGTACTTACAAGTCCCTGGCTCCTGGACTGGTAGTTATGGACCCTATCCTAGCCTAACTCAGAAAAACACCTCCCTACTGCACATGCATAGCACCTAAGACACTACATATTCACACCAAAAAAGGATATAAAAGAGTGAAATGAGGTGTTTGAGGGAAGTACAATATGGAAAATACAGTACAGTACAGTATGAAACATTCTGCGTACTTACAGCAAGTCCATGGCCATCTCGATGAATAACCGCCTCCTCTCAGACTCTGACAGTAAGAAGGATTTCCTGAAGCACTTACAGTACACTGTTCATGAAGTCTTGCACATAACTTAGTCATTCGCACTCAGAATTCCATTCTCTTCACACTGCACACTCTTGTCTTACTTATGCTCCATTGTAACTTAGTAAGTGTTGCACTCTGCACTTTAAGTCTTTCAACTCATAAAACCAATTTCAAAACAAAACACACAAATTAATTTACGTTAAATTTAGTCCAAAAATTGTTTGTCTTTTCACTCAAATTTCTAATTTCTCAACAATACTGTATGCACTGTTTTTCTTTCACTGCACAACACTAAGTTCCCGTGTGGTCTAGTGGAGAAGTTCTTGCCATTTAATCACTGTCAGTGTCTGAGAGTATCACTGGGAGGTGACCTAGGGGTGCGTCGCTGGGTCGTGGTGATGGCGTACCCACTGCAGACGACTCAGAAGATAGATGCAAACTCACGTCGAGCGGTGACTCCAACGTGGCTGATGTGCTGGGCTGTGGCTCGGAGCATGAGGGCCTGTCTTGGGGAGGCAACAGAGTGGAGCCAGGGCTGGGCACAGCGGGGGTCACGGGCCTGAAAAAGCTGTCAATCGTTGATTGACGCAAGGAACGACGATTCTGACGATTTATGATGCACTGGCTGGAAGCACACACTTCCTCCACAAGTCCCAAGGGCCCCATCTCCCTGTTGCAGTCCGGGTGTTCCAGGTAGTCCAGAACGAACTATAGGTGTTCCTGGAGTGTGTTCAGCTTGGGGATGGCTAGAGTAGTGTCATGCTGAGAGGAGTCTGCATCATTGTCGCCGTCCGTGTCGGAATCTTCAAGCTGGGTACTGACACCTGCAACTGAAGATGCGATCTTGATATCAGACAGGGTCTGATACCCAGGATCACCCTCGTCGTCATCCAACCACTCACGCACTTCATCCACATTAACATCGTCCCCATGCGCACGTAGACGTGCATGGAAGTCATCCACGTCGAAACCTAGGAAATCATGCTCCACATCCATTCCAAGAAGCAGACGAGACCAACCATTTTCTAGAGCTTTGACAGGGATTTCCTTCCATGCACTGGCCCAGTTGTAAATGGCAGACTTGATGTTGAAGCGGCGAAGGTTTTCCAAAGTCCGCTGGCCTTGTGTGTCCCGTCCCTCCCTGCGCTTGTCCTCGTCCTCGAGAACAACCATCACCTCGTCCAGGAACTTCCGTAGGTATAGCTGCTTCGTTGGCACGATCACTTCTTGATCCATTGGTTGGATGAGAGCAGTAATATTAGGTGGCAGAAACATGCACCTAATGCGGCTATTCTCAGCCACCAAGTCCTTGTCACACGGGTGGGCAGGTGCATTGTCGAGGAGAAGGAGGGCCTTTACCTGGTCACGTGGGATTCCCAGTTTCTCAGTCTGGTAATGTATGACCTCCTTGACGAAATGGCGGTGGAACCAGTCTTTGAAGATGTGGACTGTGAACCATGCCTTCAAGGAATGGTACCAGATGACAGGAAGGACATCCATCACCCCACAAAGACACCGAGGCTGCTTTGCATGGCCAACAATAACGGGCTTAAGCTGGTGCATGCCGTTAGCATTTGAACAACATGAAGCAGATAGCCTTTGCTTGGAGAGCTTGCGGCCAGGTACACGCTTCTCCATCTGCTTGGCTAGAGTGTTCGTAGGCAAAGAGCAATAGAATAAACCAGTTTTGTCAGCGTTGTAGACTTGACCGAGAGTGAGGCCCTCCCTGTCGATAAAGCCCTTCACCTTGTGCCAAAACTTCTCTACTCCATCCTCGTTAGCGTCCAAAGCTTCGTCATGAGACATACGGTTGGTAAGGCCATGTCGTAACTTGAACGCTAAGAGCCAACCCTTGGATGCCTTGAAGTCTAGGGCACCGTGAAGCCTTGCGAACTTCTCAGTAGCAGTCTTCAGCTCCACGTTGCATTTGCTTTTCGACGAGAAGTCAGCCATGTACTGCATGAGTTTGTCTCGGGATCTCTTAATATCAAACGAAGTAGATCAGGCCAGGTTGAACTCACGAAGGATGCGTGACGAAGACCATCCCACGTCTACTTTCTCCAATATCTCCCTCTTCTTCTCCAGAGTCAAAACCACTCTCTTCCTCTTCTCAGGTGGCAGAACCATCATCACACACACGAAGGAGAGGCACGAGAGCAGCAGGAGTGCCTGCAGCAGGTAAGGCACCACCACAAAAGCGAGCATGTGGGCAGCCATAACAATGAGTGTTCACTCACGACAAGAGATGGGTGGAAAGTGGGGAGGATGCAGGGGGGTTCTAGCGGACGTCAGAGGGATGAAGCACCACAACAAAGCTGTCCCGTGCCGTGCGCGCCAATTTCAAATTATGGGTGGGAAAAAGTCGGATCTTTTTCGATTTTTTTTTGCGGTTTTCAGACCATTTTGGGAATATTGGATCCCGGGACGATTATGTCCAGTAAGTGGGGATGTCCAGAATGTGGGCATCTGCAAAGTAGAGGGATTGCTGTATATAAAAGTGTATTGATGTATATACAGATGTACAAAAAAACCATATCCCTATAAACAAAAAAAAGAAAAAAAAGATAAATATAATAAAAAAGGAAACCACAAACCATTTTCATGAAATAAATCACAACTCTCTGAGCAGTCTGGCCTCTTTCAGGGTCATCAATTTATTAGTCACACCAACGTCCCCATCACCCAAGACAGAATCAAGTGTGAAACGAAGCACATTTGTTCTACAGTAGGCAGCCAGAGAAGTACGTTCCCTAGCATACCTACTGCAGTACAAAACGATGTGACTAATAGATAACACCCCATCACAGGTGGTACATCGCTGTGGAAATTGTCTGTTAATATATGGTAACATACAGTATGTGTTATTAAGGTGGAATTCATGCGGAAGTGAGCTAAAGCGACCTCCTCCCGTCTGTTTCCTCGGGAGGAACTGAATCAGTCACATATGGTCCTTTTGACTGATGAAATTGCCAGGTTGGTCCACTGACTTTGCCATAGAGGGTTAATTGATTTCTTTCTGAAAGAGAGACTAGACTGTAGCTCACGAGGAACGTCCTAAGCCTCCTCGAGTTTTACAGCCGATTTAGCTAGTACATCAGCCTGTTCATTGCCATAAATACCGCAATGACCAGGCACCCAGATCAGAGAGAAGGATTTAGTACATATGTGCAGCTTATTGATAATGCAGCCCAGGACCTCATGTGAATCAGTCCTACACGAATGAATTGCCTGAAGGGCAGACTTACAGTCCGAAAAAATGACAAAATGGTCATGCTCTGAATGCAAAGCAAAGTTTATAGCTTGATCTATGACAAATAATTCGGCAGTGAATTCAGACGTATGGGGGAACAAGTAAAAACGGATGCGGCACTCCGTAGACCACACACTTGCACCCACACATTCATCCAACTTAGAGCCATTGGTGTACAAGTGGAATAACGCTAGGTGTCTAATGAGGATCATCCGGAACAACTGTCGTATCTCCACCTCCGGCTCCTTGTACTTTGCGATGAGGAGCCAGTCAGTGTTAACTGTGGTAGCAAGTGACTCCCAGGGTGCTATTTTTGATGTTAAAACCTGATCCCCACTGGAAAGGTCGTACCCTAACTCCTCACAGAGGAAGTGAAGCCTAACGGCCACCGGCTTGAAGGCTGTATACAGCTGGTATTACCACTATAGGAGGTTCCTACAGGTCGGAAGGCCAAGTGAGCGTTTACGGTGGGTAGAGATACCTAAGAAAATAACAGGTGATCACGTCGTAGACGGAGGGGAGGCACATTAGCCTCCACTTCTAACCACTCCACATGAGTACATCGAAGGGCTCCGAGACATATGCGCAAGCACACGTTCTGAAGCACATCAAGTCTATGGAGGACAGCATCCGATGCCGACCCATACACCTGTGAGCCATAGTCAAGCTTAGAATGGATAAGGGACTTATACATCATCAATAAAGACGTTCTCTCTGCTCCCCATGATTTACCAGAAAGAAACTTAAGGACATTAACCTTTTTACTACAAGAAGCAAGCAAATGATTAATGTGTGTTCTCTAACTGAGCTTTGTCAAAATGTAGACCCAGGAATCTGACTGAATTTTGAAAAGGTATCAGCTGATTATTTAAAGTTAAATGCAAAGGAGGTACGTTAAGTTTATGGGTAAAAACAACACTGACACGCTTAGGGACAGAAAATTTAAATCTCCACTCCAGGGCCCAACGCTGAACAGATTCAAGTGACAGTTGAATCTGCTGTGCCGAGGATTGTGCATTGCAGGAAGAGTGCACAATCATCAGCATAGAGTGAGTATCTAAGCGTCCTGGGGACGGAAGCGGATGACAGAATGTCATTAATGGCAATGCTGAACAAAGTAGGGCTAAGCACACTTTCTTGTGGTACCACTTTCTCTTGGACAAATATGTCCGAAGTTTCGTTACAGGGTAACCTGACAGAAAACGTTCTCTCAGTAAGGAAGTTCTGAAGGAAAATGGGCAAATTACCTTTTAAACCATAAGCATAGAGTTTACGTAGTATTCCGTTTCGCCAGGTCATAAGCCATATGAATATCCAGAAAAATTCCTATCATGAATTTGCGATTGGCAAAAGCCTTGGCTATGCAATGCCCCAGGTGCACTAAATGATCCAGAGTGGACCTGTATTTATGGAATCCACTCTGTTGATCATTTAACACACCCTTCGACTGTAAAATAAAAAGTAACCTTTTATTAACCATAAGTTCAAAGACCTTACATAGAGAGTCAGTTGCCACAATTGGTTGAAACGAACTGGGACTCGTAAGGCGAACTTCCTGGTGAGGTATCAGTATGACATGCACGTAGTGCCATGAGTTTGGGAATATGCGGGACTCCCAAATCTCATTGTACACCGCTAACAGCTTACTCAGGTTGGCCTGAGTAAGATGCTGGATCATACTGTACGTAATGGTGGATGGACCGGGACTGGAGCCTTTACAGGATTTAAGGGCAAGGAGAAGTTCATCTAATGTAAATTCGGAGTTGTAGCTGGTATCTCCGTCTTCTGTGGCAAAGTCTAAGTTTTGCAGCTCAGCCACACACTTATGGTGGAGAAAGTGAGGATCGTAGTTGGCTGAGCTGCTTACCTGGGCAAAATGGTCGGCGTTAGTGATGGCAATGTCCACGGGATAGTCATTGACATTCCCGGCCACTTCAAATGTGGTGATTCGTGACCGGGTGTACTTGTTAAGTATATTTATGTTGGACCAGACCTGACTCAGTGGGGTGGTGCGATTCACCGTGGACACAAAACTACGCCAGTTACTCCATTTTGCCGCTTTAATTGTCCTCCTTGGCTCAGCCTTAGCTGCTTTGTAGGCAATAAAGTTTGATTCTGTTGGCTGTTTCTCAAAAATCCTATATCTCCTATTGGGCTTAGTGAGTGCTTGTCGGCAATCTGGTGTCCACCACAAAACTCTACGCTTGTTTGGAATTATAGATGTCTTGGGAATAGCAGCCTCAGCTGCGTGTATAAGGGTAGTCAGTAGGTGTGCGATTTTCTCGTCAATGTCATCTCCTGATATGTCTATATTGGCGACCCATGAGTAGTACCCCCAATCTGGTTTCTTAAAGTTAAATTTAGGTGGTGGACGAGGCCAAGAATTGTCGCGTGTGTAAGAAAGATAGATTGGAAAATGATCACTACCCACTGAGTCGTCATATGGGTCCCAAGAGATGTTAGTGTGTACATCGAGAGATGACAAAGACAGAACTGTACGTGACATGTTGCTAGTGGGGTCGTCTACACGAGTCGCTCTACCATTGTTTAGAAGACAGAGGTTTGACTGTAATATTAGGCTGGCTACTTGCTCCTCCCTACCATCACTCCTCAAGCTTCCCCATTGACAGTGATGGGTGTTAAAATCGCCTAAAATTAATTTATGACACAGAAGTTGATGGACTAGTAAAATGAACACATCATCAATGGGACCACGGGGAGGACAGTAGATAGAGCAAATAGACAGATATGTGTTATTAAATTTTACTCTGCATGCAACAGCTTCCAGAGTAGAATTTAGAATCACTTCTGTTTGTGGGTGCGATTTGTGGGTGTATATGGCGACTCTGTGACCATCATATACTCTACATGAATGGTAGTGTTTGAACTGGGGAGGATCAGGGTGATCCACGAGGCACTTCTCCTGTAAACAAACAACGTCTGGCCTTTGAATAGATAGCAAAATTGCTATATTGTGAAATTTATTCCCAAGAGTCCTACAATTCCGTTGTATCACAGTGAATGTGGCGGTTCATGATTTACGAGTGGGGCCAGTGTGTATAGCTTTTTTATGCCGCCCGCCGCCAGGCAAGTGATTACTGCGGGACCTATCCTGGTGCTTACTAATGGAAACCTCCATACATTGGTCATCAGTAACTAGGCTTCCAGAGCCCCCCGAGGAAGAGCTAAACCTTTTCTCCCTTGCTGGACCAGGAGCTGGAAGGACATGAGGACGTGACTGTTTCGTTAGGGTGGTCATATTACTCTTAACAGAGTTGTCGAACTTCTGTTTAGGCTTTACTGACTGAGAGGCAGCAGCAGCCTAAGAGTAGGAAATTGCCGTGGGGATGTCAGGTTGAGAGCTGGACTGGACAGGAGACTGAGATGGTGAGGTAGAGTGCGAGGAAAGAGGAACTGGTTCAGGGTCAGTCTGTGTTTTAACAGAGCACATCACGGGACGGGACATCACCGCCGAAGCCTAGGACCTATTCGGCTTGGGAGTTGCATGCAGCTCCTTCACCTTTTTCCTTGCTTCATAAAAGGAGATAACTCTGTTGCCTTCACCAGCAGACCTCTTTCTCTCCCTTCCACTTGGGACAGTCCCTAGAGGAAGTGGAGTGAGCACCCTTGCAATGAAAGCAACAGACAGTCTCTGATGTGCAGTGTTCAGCATCGTGACTCTGTGTTGCACATTTGCCACACACTGACTGTGAAACCCGACAAGTCTTATCCTTATGTCCATACAATTGACACCATAGACAACGAAGTGGATTGTGGATGTACGGCCTTACTTTAACAATTTCGTAGCCAACTTTCACCTGGGCTGGGAGATTCACTCTGCCGAATGTCAAGATGATCGTTGCAGTCTTTATCCTTCCGCCTTCCGCAAAACGAGTGATAAATCGGGCCTCAATCACATCTTGCTGAGCAAGTTCATGTACGATCTCGTCCTCTTCCGTGACCATGAGGTACCTGCAAATGATGACACCCTTGCAGGAATTCATGGCATGCGGAATCCTCGGCTCGACATCGTAACAGTGAAACTTGCGCAGTTTCATCAAGTCAAGAACCTGGGAGGAGTTGAGAGTTTTAATCAAGAGGTCACCATTGGCAAGTTTTTTACTTGTTCCACTTCCCCAGCCCCGTGATCAATCGCCCTCGTGATAAGGAAAGGATTGAGACTGCTCAGGGATGTGGATCCGAGAGCATGTAGGGTGACAAATTTGGAATTATTTACAGGGATGTCCATTGTGCGTGTCTGGAGCCGTTCA
>NC_137031.1:19841803-19854303 GCF_032717465.1 Coenobita brevimanus
ACCATCATTATGGGTGTGTGGGTTATATCGGGCATAGTACATGTCGGGGTTGGAGCCACATCGGACAAGTCGCACCCTTTAACAATCACGTGACGAGTGTGGCGTATATCAGTGTTAATATGTAATGGGAATAGAGATGGACTGGAATCTTTAGAAATCATATTGTGGGTGTGGCATATTATCAGTTACAGTATGTGGTGGGGTTAGAGTCAGCGTTATTGTCACTGGAAGTTGATAAGGTTTTTATCAGTCGGAAAGGTTATCAGCTGGAGAGGTTGTTATCAGCTGGAGAGGTTGTTATCAGCTGGAGAGGTGGTTATCAGCTGGTGAGGTTGTTATCAGCTGGTGAGGTTGTTATCAGCTGGTGAGGTGGTTATCAGCTGGTGAGATGGTTATCAGCTGGTGACATGGTTATCAGCTGGTGACGTGGTTATCAGCTGGTGAGATGGTTATCAGCTGGAGAGGTGGTTATCAGCTGGTGAGATGGTTATCAGCTGGAGAGGTGGTTATCAGCTAGTGAGATGGTTATTAGCTGGAGAGGTAGTTATCAGCTGGTGAGATGGTTATCAGCTGGAGAGGTAGTTATCAGCTGGTGAGGTGGTTATCAGCTGGAGAGGTTGTTATCAGCTGGTGAGGTGGTTATCAGCTGAGAGGTTGTTATCAGCTGGTGAGGTGTTTATCAGGTACGGTGCATCACTATGTGCAGTTGGAGGCCGTATTCCACCAGTGCAAGGTTCAAGGCCTTGGAAGTATAACTCAAAATAATTCGCATGTTTTATCTCGATTATGTTTATGTGATTAAGCCCTACACTGGTGCTGGACGCCTTCACGTGGTGGTACTGATATAACCAGGCGGACCCACTTCCTCCCTATCTTCAATGGAAGGTTGTGGATTGCAGGAGGACAGCTGTCATCAGCAACCCACCGAGTTCATGTTTCAGATGAGCCTGGAGGCACCATCACAACAATAACTCTTGCTCTCTGATGGCTTAATACCATCTCTAATTTTCGCTGTGTGCAGAGGCTTTATTTCATTTAGGAGAGACTTTATGAACCAGAGTCCTTCCTTACCTCCTGCTGTATAATAAGCTTTTCTTAAGCTGAACAGTATAGTCAGCAAATAGCAAAGAAAATAACACGTCAGCAGCTTTATAGCGGCATTTAAAATGACTTTGGAGATTTCCTAGCACCATTTCTGTAACGATTTAGGTTATCTTCCTGTATGATACTGACAATTTTTTTTATATAAATTTCTTTCTCTCTCTCTCTCTCTCTCTCTCTCTCTCTCTCTCTCTCTCTTTCACAGATCTGGAAAATTTTTGTGGTTAAAAACACGAAATAAATCGGTAAGGAAGACATGGTGTAGAGCCTGCCATACCACCAGGAACACGGTAGTATGCGGGTTAGAAATAAGGCAATAAATGCGGTACCTTGGTAACCACAAAGATATCCTTCCTGTCCTTCTTGGTCTTCTGAAGGTACGCCTTAATGCCGGCACCCACGCCCTCCTCGTTCATGTAGGTAGCGGCGGTGTCGATGTGCCGATATCCGGCCTCCAGTGTCGCCTCCACGCTGGCCTGGATCTCATCCGGCTCAGTCTGTGGGGTGGGACAGGGAGGGGAAATTAGGTTGTAGGTGTCTTAGAGGAGAAGGGTGGGGAGGGGAAATTAGGGAGAATTCACTTAGGAAAGGATAAAGGAATATAATGTCAAGAAAACTGCCATCTCCCCCCCCCCTCTCTCTCTCTCTCTCTCTCTCTCTCTCTCTCTCTCTCTCACGCTGACCAATATCTCAAGGAATTCAGTGTGGGGGTGGTGAGGAAGGGATTTTAGCTGACATGGGGCTGTCTGTGAGTGAGGAGAGATGGGGAAAACATGAGAGTGATAAAGTGATGAGAGAATGCGGCGAACACAGGCCTGCATCTTTCAAACTGACGAGAATAGGTAGCCGTGGTGATAAATCATAATAGTAATAATAATAAATTACTGAAGAATAATCAAAATTTAAATAATACTGAGATGACAGCCCGAGACCTGTGTGACCAACGATATTTTTTCAGTCAAAACCTAATCACCCGCTCCTCTAATAGCCAGATTCAGTGTAGTTCCATTCAATAAATTTTCTATAATCTTCTTATGAGAGAAAGAGAAAAAGAAGAACAAGTAGCGATAAACACATAACTCATTTACGTGATCGCCTCCCTGTGTATTAATAAAGTGTGATGAATGCAGTGCAGATGTCTTAACACGTTTCACACTTATTGAATGAGAGAGAGAGAGAGAGAGAGAGAGAGAGAGAGAGAGAGAGAGAGAGAGAGAGAGAGAGAGAGAGAGAGAAGTTGATATGGACAAAAACGAGAAGGATGAATGAAAAAAAATAGAACGATAAAGGACTAGGAGAAGGCATATGACGTAAAGGACGAAGGCAAGGACAAAAGAAAGACGAAAGCAAAGGAAGAGATTATAAAAAAAAAATCATTGTGTAAAAGAGTAATCAGGGAAGAATAATTGGAATGATAAACACTTGAACCAGAAGGTCTGTTGATAAGTTCTTGTTTAGGTAAAATCGATTATTGTGAGGTCAGAGCATTATCTGTCTGGCCGTTTATCTGTCAACTTGCATTAGCAGTACCACTACAAGACAGGCTATTCTCTGTCTGTCTATCTGTCTGTCTGTCTGTCTCTCTCTCTCTCTCTCTCTCTCTCTCTCTCTCTCTCTCTCTCTCTCTCTTTCTCTCTAAGTCTGTGTGTGTGTGTGTGTGTGTGTGTGTGTGTGTGTGTGTGTGTGTGTGTGTGTGTGTGTGTGTGTGTGTGTGTGTGTGTACCAGGGGCAGGATCTCACTGCTACCTGGCGCATCCCGGTGTGGTGGACAGGGCAAGGCCTTGCAGATATTCGAGGGAACGTTTAAGACGGTGTGAATCATGGAACTCCCTGTAGATATCCAGGGCTCCACCAGATATACTGATGAAGGTGGGACAAAAATTACAACTCACAAGAAACTTTGGCAGGGAGGTTAGGTTATCTGCCACAGCACCCCTAATCAGACATAAATTCTACTGTTAAAGATTTCACGAGAGTGCCATTTGGATCATTTTCTGCTAAAGGTTCAACAGCACTGCCTCCTGTGCTTACGGCCTGTGTGTCACCGAAGTGAGTAGGCATTGTCTCGGAAAATAAGAGACCAGAACATTAAACAAACTAAAATTCATGAAGATGTACATGCACAATGTAAGAAGCCTCGCACAAGATTTTTTTTTTTTTTACGTGTCCGACTCTGGGCAAAGGCTTCAGGGCCTATTTCTCTAGGACAGTGACCTATCCCAAGGCCCAGTAGTCCTACACCCCCACATGTCACCACTTCGGCGCTAACACCCACCATCCATATTGAATACATGCAAGGAGTGTCTCATGCAGGATTGGTGTATTGGTATTAGCGGGGGTATTTTTACCACACGTCGGTGGGTCATCTGGTAGATATGGAAAGTCTGCTTTTAGGAAATTCAAATCCTTAAACTGTTCCCTGCCCCAGCCGGGATTCGATCCTGGGTCCAATAGGACCGCAGGCCGTCTCTCTACCGATTCAGCCACCGCCTCCCCCAAGACTTGATACCTTAAAAACTGATCTCGAAAACTTTAGTTGGGATATTACAGGTCTGACTGAGATCAACAATAAAGAAAAATTAATTCAGCTCCAAGACAGCAACCACCTATCTTATCATAGAGGAAAGCAAATTGAAAGAATTAGTGTGGTAGGATTTCTCTTTAACAGAAATCTTGCGGGGAACATTGTTAAATTCAGCAATGTATCTGACAGAGTAGCATAGATTGTAAATAGACTAAGCAAACGATTCGCCCTGAAAGTAATACAAGTATATCCACCGATTTCTCAAAGCTCAGATGCAGAAATAGAAACATTCTATGACGACATCTCCCTGATTATGGAAGAAGAAAATGCCACATATACTACTATACTCATGGGGGACTTAAATGGAAAAGTTGGCAAATCGAAAAAAAGGGAGAAGCATGTAGAACGGGATGTCATAGGCGAAAATGTGGTAAATTTGCTAAAACGTACCACATGAGAATAACGAACACATTCTTTCACAAAAGAACAGCGAGATAATGGACCTGGAAAGATCTAAATGACATAAAAAAAAACAATGAAATCGACTTCATTAAAGCAGATAAGAATAACACAGCCTTAAATTTCACAGTCATCAACAAAGTAAATAATAGGAAGCGAATATAGAATGTTCGTTCTTGTTCGTATTTTTAGTTAGTTGTTTTCCGGGGAGGGGCACTAACCCTCCGCCAACCCACTTGCTGTCACGTAGGGAACACATGTTGGTTGGTTATAAGGTTACCACCCAGCACTGTGATTGGTTTCCTGGTTTACAGGAAATCATTTGGATTCCCACTCAATGTAGAGCTACCCTAAAAAAACAGAGTACCACTACACTAAGTGGGTGGATGATGGGCGCCCCCACCTACCACAAATGGCAGTGCTTTAGTGGACATTTGTGCCGGGAAGGGGTTGGTGATAGCCAATACCCTCTTCAGGCACAAAATGATCCACAGTTATACACGGCGAGTGATGAAGGAGTGTGTGGAGAACTGAATGAAAGGAAGGCAATGATTGATTATGCGTGTGTGGATGAAAGGATGCGAAGCTGTGAAATGGATGCAAGAGCATATAGAGGTTGGGGGAGTGGACTTCCTGACCACCACCAAAATCAAGGTCCAAGTAAAATGGAAAAATAGAAGAAGGGAACGACGGGAGGAAGGAATAGACGCAAGAAGAGTGGAAAGGTTACTAAAGGCAGAATATAAGAGAGAAGTGGAGGAGCGATTGGGTAAATATGGATTGGAGTAGATGGAGGACGTGGAAGGTGTGTGCAAGATATTTACAGAAGAAATATGTGCAACATGTGAAGCGGTGTGTGGGATGAAGAGAAGACGGAAGGGAGTGCAAGGAACAGCAAGGTGGAATGAAGAGGTTAGACAGGCTGTGGCACAAAAGAAGAAAGCATATAGTGAGTGGATGAAAAATAGGGACGTGGAAGAAGTTGAGAGTTGGAAGAGAGAGCTATGTGTAGAGAGGAAGGCAGAGGTTAAAGATTAGTAAGAGAGAGTAGGATGAGAGTGGATGAGGAATTTGGAAGGAATTTGAGTGTAAAGTGGAGGGACTGTAAGAAAATGTTCTGGAAAGAGGGAAAAAGAGTTAGACAGGGTATCAATGAAGTTAGTCGGGAAGTGAAAGACTAAAACAGTAGATTACTAATGGAGAAGGGAGAAAAAATGAGCAGATGGAAAGAACAACTTTAATGAATTGTTGAACAAAGAAAATGAAAGTAATACGAGTACAAGTGGCTCGGGAATGGCTAGGAGAAGGAGGGATGTGAGAAGACAGGAAAAAATCAGTAGGATGGAAGGTCTGGATGCAATGAAGAAAGTCATAATGGGGAAAGCCCCAGGAATTGATGGAGTGTGTGATGAAATGCTGAAGCATGGGGGAGAGATAATAGTAGAATGGATGTGGAAGATGTGCAGGTTGGCCTCGGAGGAAGGTAGAGTCCCGGAGGATTGGAAGTCAGGTTTAATAATTTCCTTGTACAAAGGAAAAAGGGAAAAAGAAGTGTGTGGTAATCAAAAGGGCAATTGTCTTTTTAGTGTAATAGGAAAAGTATATGGCAGGATACTTATTGACAGAGTTAGAGAAATATCAGAGGAATTAGTTGGACAAGAACAGGGAGGCTTTAGGAAGGGAAGAAGTTGTGTTGATCAGATATTCATTCTTAGATCTGTAGTGGAAAAGTTTCCAGAGAAGGGAAAGAAAATGCAGTCTTCATGGATTTGGAGAAAGCATATGGCAGGGTGGATAGACAAGGATTGTGGAAAGTAATAAGAGTATATGGAGTAGATGGGAAGTTGTTGAATGCTGTGAAGAGTATGCATGAGGGGGCTAACATTGCAGTGCATGTGGATAGCGAACTGAGTGAATTTTTCTATTTGAAGGTTGGGTTGAAACAGGGATGTATCATATCTCCATTGTTGATGAATCTGTATATGGATGGGGTTATAAGAGATACAAGGTAGGACAGTGGATGTTGGAGTGGCCCTAATGATAGAGGGCAGTGTCTGGAAACTCCCTGTACTGTTCTTTGCCGATTATACTGTGTTGTTAAGTGAAGACGAAGGGGAGCTGCAAGGCTTGGTGCATGATTTTGGAAAAGTGTGTGTAAGAGATCAGATATTTCTTCTAAGATGTTTAGTGGAGAAGTATCTAGAGAAGGGAAGGAAAGTGTATGCTGCCTTCATGGACTTGGAGAAAGCATATGACAGAATAGATAGGCAAGGTATGTGGAAGGTATTAAGAATATATGGAGTGGAGGGGAAATTGTTGAGTGCTGTGAATAGTATGTACGACGGAGCTAGGGCTACGGTGCGAGTGGATGGTGAGCTGAGTGAGTTCTTTGATCTCAATGTGGGACTGAAACAGGGGTGTGTGATGTCTCCATGGCTGTTTAATATATATATGGATGGGGTTGTAAAGGAGGTGCAAGGTAAGGCAGTGGATGTGGGGGTGGCCCTAATGAATGAGGGTGAGATTTGGAAGCTTCCAGTGTTGCTGTTTGCTGATGATACAGTATTGTTGAGTGAAGATGAATGGGAGTTGCAAGGTTTGGTGAATGAATCTGGGACAGTGTGTAGGAGGAGGAAGCTGAAAGTTAATGTAAACAAAAGTAAAGTTATGGTGTTTGAGAGGAATGAAGTCACAGAGTGTGCAGTGAGGTTGGATGGTGAGGATATGGAGAATGTGAGTGCATTCAAGTACTTGGGTAGTGTGATGAGTAAGGATGGAACTTTGGGGGATGAAGTACGTGAAAGGGTACAGCAGGGAAGAAAGGTTGTTGGTTCACTGAAAGCAGTGATGAGAAATAGGGAGGTGAGTATGGAAGTTAAGAAGTCACTGCATGATAGTATTTTGATCCCTACCCTGACGTATGGAAGCGAGGCGTGGACCTTGCAAGAGGGGAACAAGTCAAGAGTGAGAGCAGTAGAAATGAGTTACTTGAGAGGAGCATGTGGAGTGACGTGGAGGGACAGGTTGACGAATGAAGAAGTGAAGGAACGTTGTGGGGTAGATGTTGATGTGGTTGAAAAGATTAGGAGAAATACACTGAGGTGGTTTGGACATGTGGAGAGAATGGAGAATGAAAGACTGACTAAGAGGGTGTATGTAGGTGAGGTGGAGGGAGGGAGAGGGAGGGGTAGACCGAGGATGAGGTGGAGGGATGGAGTTGAGAGGTATATGGGGGAGGGGGGGTGAGTTGGGGGGAGGGGAGTCAAGTGGTGGGTGACAGAGTGACTTGGAGGCGTTTTGTCTGCGGCCACCCTTTGCGGGATTAGGGCGTCAGGCTATAGATAGATAGATAGTGTAAGATACGGAATCTAAAGGTGAATGTAGGGACAGGGCTGGATTTAGGAATGGGAAAGCTGGGTAGTTGCCCAGGGGCCTCCATATATTTCATGAAACAAAAAAAAACAAAAAAAAAATGTATTTTTGTATCACTGACCTTTTTGGAACTTTTGTTGGTAGCCCATTTTTGCAAGCAGTTTAGAATGGTGCCGATAGAAAATCAGCAATTCCTAAAGCACTTCAAATCATAGAGGCAGAAACAGGAGTTGGTCGTCTAGGGAACACAAATTGTCAAACATATGCTTATAAAAATAAACACAAATTTGAAATTATTATGTTTATAATTCTTCAAATGAATTGTACAGTCATCAATGGCCAGCCACTGACCCAGTATATATATATATATATATATATATATATATATATATATATATATATATATATATATATATATATATATGGGGTGTAGACTGAAGCACCAGTCGAACAGGGCAGTACTCTCGAGGTGGATGGCGAACTGGTGATAGGGAGAGCTGGAGCTCCCGTTTCACCAGCCCTCAAGACTTGATCCTGACCATCTCCCTTTGCAGTACATTTTCAGGGGATTCATTTACATAGAGAGTAGGCCAGCATGCTCTCATAATACCTCTACCTTCAACTGTCTACAGCACACAACACACGCATATCACACCCTCTATTCACTGTCTTTAGCAATGGCCGCTGCAATGTTACTATCAAATAAGGTGGTACCTAGGATTGCCACCACCAGCATGGTAGGGCTGGCAGCACAGGGTCCTCCCGGTCGCCATCAAGCGACTGTGCCAGCAGCGACTCTTGCAATTTCCAGTGGTGCTCGTCAGAGGAGAGGTGAAAGTGCGGTCTTATTCTTCACCAACATCTGTGGCCTTAGTAGAAAGTTAAACTCAGTTCATTGTTTCCTTCAATCCATTTCCCCTCTGGCCCTTTTCCTCACAGAACCCCAAATCTCACCCTCTACTGATATATCCCCATTTTGTTTACCCAGTTACCATCTCCTCACAAAAATCTATAACAAGGGCGGCACCTGTTGGTATGTCAAATCCCAATATACAGTTGATACAATTAGAAACTTCACTTCATCCAGTTGTAATTACTCATTGTATAAACTAAATTGTCAAAATATTACCAAATATATCTGTGTAGTCTATCGCTCCCCCAGTGCTTCCTTGGAACCCAGTGTATTTGATTCCATATCCACACAGTTGAGTAACCTTAACCTTGCCCTTAGCACCGAGATTACCATTTTGGGTGATTTTAACATACATAATGTTGAATGGTTATTGCACTCTGCCAGGACTGATGACGCAGGTCTAGAGTGCGATCTGTATGCAGAATCGTTTAATCTTACCCAGCTGGTAAAGCAACCAACCAGAATACCTGATAATCCTGACCATAATGCCCATCTCTTCGATTTAGTCTTGACAAATAATCCAGATCAATACAGGATAGAGGTACTGTCACCACTTGGATCCTCTGACCACAATCTCATCAAAGCCTCATTGGTTAACCCTCCCACACCTACCCGTTCTGAACCTGTCAGAGTGACCTGATGGCACTTTGATAGGGCAAACTGGGATGGATTTAGAAATTATCTTGCTGGTGATTCCAGTTCTACCCAGTCCCACATTTGCGACTTAGTACTAGCTGGTATGGATTTATTCATACCAAGTTAACAGTTCACTAAAAGATCTAACTCTCCAAAATGGGTTGATGGCATCTGTGCCAGAGCAACAGCCCAAAAGTCATTAGCATATAACTCTTACTTAAAATAAAAAACATCTGAATTACTCTCTCAATTTAAAATTGTTAGAAATCATGCAAAAGCTGTAATAAATCTAGCTAAATCTAACTTTCTTCAAAAGCAAGCATCGAAACTACTTAACAACCCTAATGACAACCGAATATTTGGGTAAAATCTCAATTCTCTCAACAATAACTTTATCAAGTCATCATCCATTCCCCCACTAAAATCTTCAGATGGCAACATTACAAATGATCCACGTGCGAAAGCAGATATTTTTGCCAGTACATTTGCCAAAAATTCTACCACAGACGATGCCAGCCAGAACGTCCCAGTACTAGAACTTGACTCTCCCGAAATTGTTCCACTTAAAATAGACAAGATACGTAAAATCCATCCTAGACAATTTAACTACAAACAAAGCTCCAGGCCCAGATGGAATTCCGCCCGTTGTTTTGAAAAAGTGTTCCCCTGAACTTGCCTTTGTTTTAGCTAAATTATTCAGACTATGCATACGTACTTCTTCATTCCCATTTTCATGGAAAGAAGCCAATATCCTCCCAGTTCCTAAGAAAGGAAGTTCCTCTAACCCCTCTGATTACAAACCAATAGCAGTCACATCTTCTCTTGGTAAGGTATTTGAAACTTTAATTAATAAGCATATTGTTAAACATCTTGAATCCAACAACTTAATTAGTGACAGACAATATGGCTTTCACCATGAAAGATCCACAATTGACATAGTCTCCTAACTCATACCATCCATCAATCGACTTACATAGAGAAACTCATGCAGTAGCCCTCGATTTTTCTAAAGCTTTCGATAGAGTATGGCACCGTTCCCTGATGTCTAAACTTCCTTGCTATGGACTAACGTCTTTTGTTCCTTTGATTTCCTCATATCTCAGTGACAGGAAAATAAGAGTAAAAGTAGACGATCTATATTCCGATTTCCGCTCAATTAAAGCCGGCGTGCCACAGGGATTAGTTATGGCGCCAACCCTGTTCCTGGTTCATATTAATGATCTCTTATCTGTCACCCACAATCCCATCCACTCAAACTCAGATAACTCAACACTACATAGTTCATTCACACTCAGACACCCATTTACAAAGTCTAAGATCTCTACCTATCAACTCAGTATGGCCATCTCCATAAATCAAGACCAATCTACGATCAGTGAATAGGGACAAAACAACCATGTCTCATTTAATGCAAGTAAAACTAAATATATACAATTTACTAATAGACAGATATTGCCAGATTCGTATATTACCTTCAATACTACTAATATTCCCATCTCCAAAAGTATTGAAATTCTCGGCGTCTCAATTTCCAATGCCCTCAGCTGGACCTCTCATGTTAGATCACTTGCTAAAACCGCCTCAAAGAAACTTGGATTAATGTACAGAGTCCGTAACTTCTTCACTGATGAGCAGTTAGCTGTAATTTATAAGAGTCATGTGCGCTCTCAGCTTGAATATTGCTCACCCTTGTGAAATGGATGTGGAGAGGTTGCATTAAAACAATTAGAGAAAATTCAGAACAAGCCTTTTAGAATTATTAACAACCCTGCCATTACAAATAAACTACCTCCCCTGCAAGTAAGAAGGAATGTTGCCTCCCTTGCATTATTATACAGATATTTTTATGGCAAATGCTCAGACGAAGTTGCATCCATGGTGCCACCTCTCCATGCCTTCCCTTGTGCTATACGGGCATCTGATAGTGCTCATGACTGGAATGTCACTCAGCCATATTGCAGAACTTCTGCCTATCAGAATTCTTTCAATCCCCGAACTGCATCTCTTTGGAACTCGCTTTCCCAGAGTTGTTTCCCTCTAAACTTCAACCTACAGCTGTTAAAGTCTAACTGTTACAGATATTATAGGAACAGAGGACACCAGCAATCTGGTGTATGGATTATTTTTTTTTATTCATTTGCTTTTCCTTCCTCTGTTCTGTTATTTAATGTCTGTCTATCTATCTATCTATCTATCTATCTATCTATCTATCTATATATATATATATATATATATATATATGAATATTTATATATATATATATATATATATATATATATATATATATATATATATATATACTGTATATATATATATATATATATATATATATATATATATATATATATATATATATATATATATATATATATATATATATATATATATATATATATATATATATATATATATATATATATATCCATCATCCAATCCTACGTTGCCCCATGAGGAGTGTAGGAGCCCGGGGCTAGGCACGTTCGTTCTGGCATATAAGATGGGAGTGACCAGGCTCACTCATCCCTGAGTGGCATTACGTCCTTCTTCTTTCTTTCTTTCCTTCATTCTTTCCTCTTCCTTCTGCCTGTGGGTAATTCTACACTGAGTGACAAGCCAAATGGTTTCCTGTACACCAGAAAACCATTTATTACGCTGGCTGGTAACCATATAACCAGATTTTTGCGCCTGGTGGTTTAGTGAGTAATTACGGCGCTCCAGTCGGATTGAGCCGGTGAAGGTTTATATCCAAGGGGGTGGTTGGGGTTTATTGCTCACACACACACACACACACACACACACACACACACACACACACATATATATATATATATGTGTGTGTGTGTGTGTGTGTGTGTGTGTGTGTGTGTGTGTGTGTGTGTGTGTGTGTGTGTGTGTGTGTGTGTGTGTGTGTGTGTGTGTGTGTGTGTGTGTGTATACGTTTCCGAATGTCGAGATGTTATGGAAGTACTTGGCGTTCATGGTCACAAACTGTTCTGGAGAACGTTCGTTCAGTAAAGTTAAGCTCGTCAAGAACAGACTTCGTACTACCATGAGTCATGATAGGCTCAGTTACCTGGCCTTGATGAGTACTGAATACTTCGTATGCCATTCTCAGAGAGTGACTTCGACAAATTGATCCAAGACTTTGCAAGGGCCAAATCTCTTAAATTACCTGGTCTGTAAATATAGGTACTCTACTAGATTCTTGTGATTGATCATGACTGACCTGCTTAATTGTTCAGATTCCTTATACTTGAAACGTACAAACTTTGTAGATTGTTATAGATTGATCAATATGTTTAATGATGTACAGTCAACAAGAGTTCCACCTGGACCACCTAGTTGCGGGATATGGCTACGTGGCAACAGCGTGTGTGTGTGTGTGTGTGTGTGTGTGTGTGTGTGTGTGTGTGTGTGTGTT
Organism: Coenobita brevimanus; assembly: GCF_032717465.1. Lineage (NCBI taxonomy): Eukaryota > Metazoa > Arthropoda > Malacostraca > Decapoda > Coenobitidae > Coenobita > Coenobita brevimanus. Next base: position 19,854,230 of record NC_137031.1, read on the forward strand.
TGCGTGTACATGCCCGAGAATTTTTCGAATCGCCAAGCTTTCTCCTCTGTGTCGTATTATGCTGTGATATTGGG
>NC_137031.1:19859303-19895120 GCF_032717465.1 Coenobita brevimanus
AATATGCTACAAACTTATCAGTGGAACCTCATTACTACTGTGTGTCATCAAGTGTGAAAGGCACAGATTACGTATATCAGTCGTGGACGTCCCTAGCCACGTACGCACACACCAACATTACGATTATGACACACCCACATCACATACTTACTACAGCCTACCCCCACCACACATATTGTCCCCCCTCCTCCCCACACACTGTACTTGACATTCTATGTACTGAATGAAATCCTTTTATGAGTTCTGTTGTTCCAAATGAACATAAGCATAAGAGTTGTAACATTAATATCATGTTCATTAACACCACATTCTCATGCTGGCAATACAGTACTGAAACAAACGGACCAGGACTATGACTGATGCGTGAGAGCTGCAACGCTCCCAGAATATGTTCCATAGTATTTTTTGAGAGTTCATAATTGGCGGTTTGTATTTTTCATAAGAAGTTGCAGTCCATCACTATTAATAACTGACATAACTGGAGGAACAGGAACCTCTACAGTGACACTATAACGCACCAGAGCAGCTATCGGGATTGGGGGTTTCAGCGGCCACCTGCCCTCTAACTGGTGTTCGCCACTGAGCGCGTGATTACCTAAAACATTAACGAAAACATTTTTGTGAGTATAGCTACTCCACGACTATTACTGAAACGTGGGCTATGCACATAACTATTGTTTATTGGCTAACGTAATCCGTTAAGTGAGCTGGTAATGTACTGCACTTGTATTTTGACACAGTATTAAATTGTAGGTAAACATATTACATGCATCGACATTCCTCATTAGCACAAACTGATAATGTTTGTGTGTGTCTACTGATAGGCAGATGACGAGTAGAGAGAGAGAGAGTCGAGGTGGTGGAGCAGGCTGCATGTTGTCCATTAACGAGAGACGGGGTATCCTATGTTTGGTGCAATTTGAAGTGTGTAATCAGTTGTCTATAATAATGAATAATAAATGCAACAAATAGGTTTATTATTATTTAGGATACAGGATATCATTGACGCTTTAATAAATATACTGTAATGGCAAAGAACGTATAATCGTTGGAGAAAACGTCGTGACCCACTTCATCCCCCTTCCCTTCACCTGCCAAGCTCCCGCCCACTCCCATACTTTCCCCTTCCCTCTACATTGCGCCATTTGTGGGTGAACTTGTTCACTGTTTCTGAACCACATTTCATCCTGTATCGTGGTTCACGCTACAAGACAAGAGAAGAATTATTTCATATAACTCAGACTTGATAAATAGCATAATTCACAGCTCATTATCCCAAACAATTACACAATATTCATTAGCCAATTTCACGGCACAATGCAGTGACCACATAATAATATAATACAGCACAGAGGAGAGAGCTTGGCGATTCGAAAAATTCTCGGGCATGTACACACGAACACACACACATGCGCTGTTGCCACGTTAGCCATATCCCGCAACTAGGTGGTCCAGGTGGAACTCTTGTCGAGGGTACATTTTTTTTCTGATTCTTTGTACACTAGAGGAAAGTTGCGCCCTATACACCTGCCTGCCAGTTCGGACCTTCATGCGTGAAACAAACACTAGTGAAGCAGTAGCCAGCCACTGAAATGTCTTGTACTATTGTGTGGGAGGGGAGAAGTTAAGGGAGGGGGAAGGTTGAGTGAGTTCCTACCCCTCCCTCTTCCATTCCCATCCTTCTAGTTACCACATAGTTGAATGTTGGCTACTGCTCCGTTCCCACTTGTCACACTATTTCGAAGTGGTGAACGAGTGTTTAACGTGGAACTTTCCTCGAGTGTACTGTCGTGGTCATAAATATTCAGCTATCCTCCTGGACCCCTTGCCTCAGGCCGGCTCCTTTCTGTGTTGCAAGTCACAGTGGAGTAAGAGGGGCTCTGAGGGAGCGGTCACGGAGAGAGGGGAAGGTGGGTGAGGGGACGAATGAATGTGCAGGGGTGGAGTTAGGGAGGGAAGGCAGGGCACGTAGAAGAGGGAGAATGAAATGCGAAGTGGTGGTCACATATTTTGTCTATTTTCTTTCATTCAGGGCATGATATAAAGGAGCTAATATTCCGTAGATAATGCTGCATTACACCTTGCATAGCGGCGTCAGATAACAAGCCATCAGATTTCATCCGTACTAAATGCTTTCAACTCTCCAACTCGAATTCTTCCTGCTCCTTCTGGCACCTTGCCGAAAACCTTTCTAACAACTTTGCCACATCATCCTTCCCTCCTCTTTTCTACTATGATGGCTCTTTAGCTATTTCTTCTACTGATAAAGCAGATCTCTTCACTCAGACTGTCTCCTCCAATTGCACCTCAGACGATTCCGATACTGTTTCTCCATAATTTCCCCCCTTTGACTTCCTCTTAGATGACATTAAAATTTCTTCAGCGGATGTATTTTCTGCCATCACTGGCCTCAGTACTAACAAGGCATATGGGCCTGATGGAGTCCCTCCTGTTGTCCTCAAGAACTGTGCTTCTGTGCTTACACCCTGCCTAGGTAAACTCTTTCGCCTTTGTCTTTCAACTTGTACCTTTCCTTCTTCCTGGAAGTTTGCTCTCATTCAGCCAGTCCCAAAGAAGGGATCCTGTGTCTCGAAAGTTTTTGAGTCTATTCTTAACAGAAAAAAATTAAAACATCTTTCCTATCACAAACTTCTTTCTGATTGTTAGTATGGGTTCCATCAGGGTCACTCCACTGGTGATCTTTCTACATACCTTTCAGACTCCTGGTCATCCTCCTTTCGGGACTCTGGCGAAAGCTTTGCCATTGCACTTGACATCTCAAAGGCTTTCGATCGAGTCTAGGATAAATCTTTAATTTCCAAACAGCCATCTTAGGGTTTCTATCCTTCTATCTGTGCCTTCATCTATAGCTTCCTTTCTGGTCGTTCTGTACCTGCTGTTGTAGACGGCCATCGTTCTTCACCTAGATCTATCAACAGTGGTGTTCCTCAGGGCTCTGTCCTATCACCAACTCTCTTCCTTTTATCCATCAATGATCTAAGCTGTACATCTAACCCTATCCACTCATACGCTGATTCCACCCTTCACCTTTCCATTTGGTTCCTGCAACGTCCATCTCAGCAGTTACTTCAACAAACAAGGAATGAGACTATGGCACACCTTATGTCTGAATTGGCTCGTATTTCTGACTGGGGTAAAAATAATGTTGTTCTTAATGCGTCAAAGAATCAGTTTTTGCTCCTATCAACCCGACAAAATCTCCCACAGGAGTACCCACCGATGTTTAATAATATCCAGCTGAATCCTGCATCATCCTTGAACATGCTTGAGGTTTCATTCACTCGGGAATTATCTTGAAAGATCATATTGCATCTCTTGTAAAGTCTGCTTCGGAGATTAGGTGTGCTAAGCCGACTCTGTACTTTCCTTATCCCTGCACAGTTGTTGACTTTATACAGGGGTTTTATTCACCCCTGTGTAGAGTACAATTCTCACGTGTGGGGAGGCTCCCCACATACAGCTCTTCTCAATAGGGTGGATTCAAAAGCTTTTTGTCTCATAAACTCTCCTCTTACTGGCTCCCTTCAACCTCTGTCTCTTTGCTGCACAGTTGCCTCTTTATCTCCTTTTTATCACTCTTCAATGGTCACTGCTTCTCTGACTGTCTGCTTGCAATCCTCCACCTCTACGACAGGTGTGTAGCACCTGTCTAGCAACAAACTCTCATCACTTTTTTGTCCAGCTCTCTAACGCAAGATTTAACCGTTACCCCCAGTCCTTCATTTATGCAACAGGTCAACTCTGGAACTGTCTCCCTCTGTCTGTATTTCCTACTTCCTATGATCTCCAGTCTTTCATTCGCAGTGTGCCTAGGCATCTCGAAATGAACGGATCTTGAATTTGGCTCTCTTTTGTATTGTTTTTGTTTTTTCTTGAAAGGAACCGTTTTGCGGGCTCCTAGCCTTTGGTTCCTTCTTCCTCTCATTTAAAAAAAAAAAAAAAAGCATTAGAGTGGTGATATCAAGGGCTGGTTCGCAAGAGAAATATACTGACGTAACAGATCAAACATTAGAGCAGAGCCAGATATGTGTCTGTCCGCGAATTTTGACTTCGGACATAGAATGGAATGTGGATGGCATTGACTTCCATAATATTTGTGTAAGAGACGTCCTCTACCCTTACATGTACTTAATTTGGGGACCTAAATATCATATGCAGCCTTTGACATCGCTGTGTCCACAGTAAATATGATCATCCTCTCGGTGTACACTCCTTCTATACAGTCACTATGATGTCATCTATTTTATGGCATCTCAATGTGAGAAAGCAATTCAAAATTATTGTGCATGAAACGTAAGACATGTAATAGGCGTCCACACTGAAAATGCGAAACGTGTTTGGGCAAGCGAGCGAGCAAGTCAGGCAGTGCTGAACATTGTCTCATGTGGCTCATCATCTTCCTCTGATTTCCTGACCTGGAAATACTAAAAAGAACTTATTAGATTACACCAAAAATATTCCCTCATATTTCCAACAACCAATACTACTCTTGCATTAATTTTAGGTCTAGGGCTTGGGACCAAGCAGGTTAATTACGACTTTGCTCAGGGGCGTCATTTCAATTTTCCTTGGGGGGGGGGGCATTGGCTATCTAGGAGGCCCCTCCTTACTCCCGCCCCCCCTCATGAGTGGGATGACAAGCGAGCATTTTCAAGCCACATGCAAAGCTATGGTCAGGGAAGTAAAGCAGTAAACATATTGTAATGCTAGGTAAAAAAGGCCTGACTCCTCGGTCCTAAAGCACCTAACGTGTAGCGGGGTCCTCTTTCGAGACCGGAGCTTAGTGCAATGAAAGAGAGGCAGGACACAAAAACTTCAGGCAATAACCTATTGCACTTATATTACCACAGTCAGACACAGGACAAAAGCAGCAGATATTACAACACAATATGTGACACAGAAATAAAACCTTAACTAGGATATTAGTATCTCGCAGGATACTGACTTAACCAATACGGTTGCCAATACAGAAAGTCTAGTGAACAGGTGTACAGGGAACACGGGCGCACGTGGGAACGCGGGAAGAGGGAGTTCACACGGGGGGGGGGGAAGGACTCGTGACGAGCCGGAACAGAGTTATGGTAATATTGGGAAAGGATAAGTATTATTAATTCACACTTAGTATCACCTGATAGCAAAGGGGTTTTGACATTTGATTCTATCTCTCGTTTACGTTACGTTAGCTGTGGGGAGGGGACTTTGTAGGAAGCAAGGGAGTAGAGGGACACTAGATATTCACTGTGTTTACGGTAATATAAAGGGGAGGATATTACTCTCACTTCTCTATTTTTTTCTAGTAACAAGGGACATAGGTTTATTTTCACTACAGAGAATTCCTCAGGGGAAGAGTCTTACTGGTTTCCTATAAGGGCGTCACTTATGAGTCGGATTCCTCAGAACTCACTGTACTCGTTCTTACTCATTCGCCCGTGATTTCACTCACCCCGACATTGGACATACATTAAGTCACTATATCACTGTAGCCAATTTTCTAGGGCAACATCACACTTAACATAATTTCACTTCACTAGTTCTGGGGCAATACCACACTTGACATAATTCACTCGTGTCGTAGGGGCTGTGGGGAGACACGCTGGCGTTTATTCTGCCGGACTAGTGGCACCGCCAAGGGAGGGCGTGCCGAGAGGGCACAGGACGGCTACAGGGGTGTCCTCTCACGTCCAGGGCTGCACGTGGCACAAGGGCCTGTAGTCTCCAGGCTAGGTTTAGGGGTGTGGCCCTCAGGACTGGGGCCAAACAGGTCCAGAAGTCTCTGGCTTAGGTTTCGGCCGGAGGTGGAGGTCTTTCGCCGTCTCTTGGACGTGGAGAGGTTGCGCCCGGGGGTCCTGGGGAGGGCCTGGAGAGGTTGAGGGCTGCGGTCCCCAGAATCAAGGGGCGCCGTCAGGTGGGGGCTGAGGCACCGTCCTGCACTAGGGCCCAACAGGTGAGTCTTCTCCAGGGCCAGGCACAGAGACCGGAGGCCAGGGGAAGACGTTAGGCCTCACGGGGTCTCTCTGGTGCTGGGGAGCCGGGAGTCTGTCTCATGCAGGGGCGTTGACGACACCTCCTTCTGCTCGTGGGGCCCTGCAATAGGCCGTGGCTGTGTAGGGGAGTCAGCGCGCCTCTGGTCACCTCTCAATCCACCGTTGGCCTTTCTCTTCTGCAGGAAGGGGGAGTGGCAGTAGGCCGTCTCAGGGGTAGTGCCTTTGGAGCGGCAATTGGCCATCTCCTTCAGCAGGAGGGAAGAGCGGCAATTGGCCGTCTCAGGGGCAGCACCTTCAGAGCGGCAATAGGCCGTCTCCTTCGGCAGGAGGGGTGAGCGGCAATCGGCCGTCTCAGGGGCAGCACCTTTAGAGCGGCAATAGGCCGTCTTCTTCGGCAGGAGGGGTGAGCAGCAATCGGCTGTCTCAGGGGCAGCACCTTCAGAGCGGCAATAGGCCGTCTCCTTCGGCAGGAGGGAGGAGCAGCAATAGGCCATCTCCTGGGGCAGAAGAGATGAGCGGCAATAGGCCGTCTCCTTCGGCAGGAGGGAGGAGCAGCAATAGGCCGTCTCCTGGGGCAGAAGAGATGAGCGGCAATAGGCCGTCTCGGAGGAAACACCTTCAGTGTGATGCTTGGCTGACTGAAGAAGGCGGGAGCGGCAATTGGCCGTTTCCAGAGGGGCGCTGTCAGGAACTGAGATATCAGCTCCACCTTAGTCTGATCTGGCAGTCCCACTCCCCGAAGGTAGTGTCCTCCTTCTGCTAGGGTGGCGTGCAATGGTTGGGTGTTATAAGGGCGCACGGCCCGGGCTGTCTTATGCCGTTGTCGTATTGGGTCCCCTAGTGTGGGTGTGGCTACTCCATGGGGTCTGGGTAGGGGTGTCGGTGTGTTTCTGAGGGCACTACGTTGTTTTTCTCTCACTGCGGTTCTGGGGGCACTACACTGTTTCTCACCGTGTTTCTGGGGGCACTACGCTGTTCTTCCCTCACCTCGTTTCTGGGGGCACTGTCTTGCAAGCCACGCATTTCACATATCTATCTATCTATCTATTTATCTATCTCTTTAATATATCTGTCTACCTATCTATCTATCTATCTATATACTGTATATAAATATTTATTAAACCAATTACTTCCTGACACACACTAATGGATATTCTAGCATTGGCAGCATTTCTGTGCGAAGTTGAATATATATCATTGCATTATATGCTAATGACCTTAGATAATAGACCAAATAGCAATTAAAATATATATATATTTTTTTGTATGACCGACTCTGTACATAGGCTTCACAGCCTGCGTTCAAGGCCCAATAGTCCTCCTACGGTCCGTACACCTCTACATGTCACCACTTCGGCGCTAACACCCACCGTCCATATTGAATACATGCTAGGGCTGTCTCATACAGGACTGGTGTATTGGTACTACCGGGGGTATTTTTACGACATGTCGGCGGGTCTTCTGGTAGATCAGTAAAGCCTGATATTAATGAAATTCAAATCCATAAACTGTTCCCCGCCCCAGCGGGATTTGAACCCGGGTCCGTTTGGACTGTAGGCCAACACTCTACCGACTGAGCCACCGCCTTGGTGAAAGCTTAAACTTACTTCATTCTCATAGCCTAATGAAAAGATAATGAATAAAAGAATGAGAAAGAAAATTTGTAAACTTGTAAATGAATTGAAAATGAACAGCTTTTAGCTTGCTGGCCCCCCAAATACCATGAACCATATAAAGTAATAAGTAAGCTCTACACTAAGAGGTGGGAGAAATAAAATGATGTTTTTTAAATTTGGAAGAGGTTCAGGTAAGAATAGTATGTTGATTTCAGAATTCATTAGAGGAAATTGAAAACTAAACTATGTATATTTATTGCATTGAAAAATGAATAAACTACTGCAACAGTGGATATCTCCGTGATCTCTGCTTCCAGAGTTATCAACCGGTGTGTTAAAGTTATGATTTTTAACAAGTTCCTTTTTTCTGAGGCCATAAGTAATAAGTCACTAAGCAATCAATTCTCACTGAGGTTCTTAGATATGTCTTGACTAAGCTAAGTACTGAGAAAAGTCGTTCATTGCCTGCAGTAGTTACTAGAAGGTTGACAGGAATTTTGATAAATTTTACTATTTTTGAATAAGCACAATCTAATAGTTTGGGTTCATCATCTAATTCAAACAGATACTTTGGCTTGTCACTTTCACTTAGAAAATGTCTTTTTGCAACAGATATTTGGGAAACTAGAAGAATTTGTAAGACTGTACTACAATAGAAAGCTTTTTATATTCTAGAAAGTCTCTGGAATTGCAATGAAGTGCATTCTTTGCTTCTATTAAGGGGATTTTTGTGTTATGTGAATATCAAGCTCTGAGAGAAATCTGTCTAATATATCAAAATAGGTTCTTTTGATTTCAATCTTTGGAGCAATACAAGTATTCACCTCACTTCTCCCTAGTGCTGAATCAGTTAAGCTCTTAGTCTTGATGATACCTTCTGTCTTCTCTTAGGTATGTCCAACTGATTTGAAGTTTCCAAGTTGGTATCAGTCACATATGTTGAAGTAAAATCTTTAGCTTTGTCAAAAATGTCAGAGAAAGCCTCATCAGTTCTCAAGACCTGCAATTCTTTAAAAGTTGACTGTATGAGAGAGCAAGCTTCAGATTGTAAAGCTTCCTTTGCTTGAAGTTGATCTGACAGACCATTGATAACTCTAAGGACTTGTTCAATAATATATAGATCCATTACGAACATGAAAGACTAACTTTTTTGTGCAGTCCAATTGCTTCTGCCGGAGCTTCTGAATCAGAACCTTCTGAAACTGTATGAAGCACTGATAGCAAACTTCCATAGCGAAACTTAACCTTTGATATTGACCTACAATAGTAAAACCATCTAGTTATACCAGGTCTTTCTAGTGTCATAACTTCTGCTTTCTGTGCCTCTATGAAAAGTTGTTTCCTTGTGTTACTGTTAGTAATAAATGTATAAGTTGCGTTAATAACTGAAAAAAATGAAGAGAAGCCACTGGTATTCTTTATGCAGTCGCCCAGAACTAAATTCAGTCTGTGTGCATGGAAATGTATGTATACCGTTTGGTGAATTTTATCCCTTAGTCTTGCTTGAACCCCGCTAAAGCATCCACTCATTACACTAGCATCATCGTAAAACTGAGCCACACTGTTAGACCAAATTAAACCAGATTATTCTATCTCCTTATATTATGAAATCAGCTAAACTTGCAGCATCAACCTTTTCCATGTGATAGGTTCCAATGACATGTTCCTTCACAATACCCTCACTAAAGTATCGCACAAGCATAGCCATCTGTTCTTTTTTTTTTTTTTTTTTTTTGACAAGTCTTTCGTTTCATCAACCACAACTGAAAAGTACTCGGCTTCTTGTGCTTCAACACAAGTTGTGTCTTTGATATGTCTTCCAACAACTGATATCAACTCATTCTGGTCGATCTAACTTTTGTTTTAGAGAGGGATTTGATTCAACAATTAGGTGAAGAATTGCTACAAAATTTCTTGAATTCAATGGCTCACCACACTCACTTTGTCCACGAAAAGACAGGTATGTACTTCCTAAGATGAATGAATGCTTTTAATGTTACCCAGAATACAATAAAAAAAAGGCTGCTTGATGCTGAAGTTACTGTAACTGAACAGTGGGCTAGGAACATATTTACACTGACATCCTTTAATATACCTAGTAAATTATTGTGATTATTACACACACACACACACACACACACACACACACACACACACACACACACGATATATTTCACTCAAAACGTATTGAGGGTAAATACAAATTATTTTTAATTTCACGGTGTTAAATTTATATATTTTTTACATTAATTGTATTTGATTTGGAGGCATCCTCAGAAAGCTTGGGGGGGGAGCGCCCCTCGCTGCCCTCCCCCCCCCCCCGCCCAAATGACGCCCCTGACTTTGCTTTTTGCTCACAAAAATTACTTTCACCAAATATCTCTGTGAGCTTCGATTCAAACCAGAAATTAGAAATTCAGAGTTTCTTTTGTCAATCGGGGTATTGTATTAGTTTGACTCGGATTCAGTCAAAATTTTCCAAAAAACAAAACAAAAAGAAAGTATTATTTGTTTTGAAAAGACAAGACCTGGTTGCTTTCAGCAATCGTCTGAAAATACTGCTGCGCTACTCAAGTAACCTTAGACAGTTAGGCCTACTTCATGCGCAGTCGGCTGTTACGTTAAGCTGCCTTATAAAAAATTGTTTCCTTGATTTACGGAAACACTGTTGGGGATTACGGGTTATCAATGAAATTTAAATAATTGGGGATTTTTATGCAGTTTCGAAATTGGTGTCTATCTTTTATCTTCAAAATTGGCTGAGATATCCAAAAAAGTTCACTACTATACTACAGAGTTTTCCTCCTGACCCATGCTCCCATTTCTTGCTGATGCAATAAATCTTTAGCTCGGGTACGTATGTCGGGGGTCCAAACTGTGACTAAATTTGGTGCTCGAGCGAGCGAAGCGAGCGAGAACAAAAAAATATGGATGGGTATCTCATAATCTGTTACTTGGAATCCTTGCCGGTATGGATTTGAATGGCCATCCAACAAACCCAGTACCCTTTCATCACCTTCGAATGATATTTTCCTCCAACAAAAAGCAGCTTGTTACAAATCAGTGGACAAGGCAATAGTGTGTTATTCTGGAAACTTCTGGCTCTGCACTAATGTTTGATCTGTTACATCAGTACACGAGGTGCTACCCAAAAGCTCCAATAATTCGAATATTATGGGAAAATAAGTTACCTTACCTCCTAGTCCTCACTGTCGCCTTCGAAGTAGTCCCCTAGGGCATGTATGCGGTGGTCCCAACGTTTTTTCCACGAGCCCATGCATCCCTGGAAGGTTTCAGGCGTGATGGTATTGAGCACCTCCTGCAATTCTGTCTGGATCTCCTCAGTCGAGTCAAATCGACGCCCTTTCAGTTGTAATGTCAGCTTGGGAAACAGGAAAAAGTCGTAGGGGACATGGTTAGGTGAATAGGGTGGGTGGGGAATGACTACCAGGTTAATGAAAGCCAGGAACTGCCAGAGAACAATTGATCTGTGGGCAGGGGCATTGTTATGATGCAGGACCCAGTCCTTGTTCTTCCACTGTTCTGGACGTTTGCGGCGGATGTTCTCCCTCAGACACTGCAAAACTTCACGGTAAAACTTTCTGCTGACAGATTGACCAGGTGAGATGAATCCCTTGTGAACAATCCCTTGGATATCGAAGAAAACGATGAACATCGACTTGACATTGCTGTAAACTTGGCACGCTTTTTTCTGCCTCGGTGAATTGGGAGACTTCCATTGCGATGACTGCTGCTTTGTCTCCAGGTCTTAACCATAAACCCACGATTCATCACCAATTATGATCCTGGAGATGAAGGTGGTGTCATCTTTAACCTGATTCTTGAGCTCCCTGCAAACTGTAATGCGATGTGCCTTTTGCTTGTCACACAGCAGTCTTGGCGCAAATTTTGCAGCGATGCATCTCATGCCCAACACGTCCAACAAAACGCATTGCACGCTTCCATACGACAGTCTAACGACATCACAAACATCATGGATAGTTTGCAAGCTGCAAGGGTAGCTTGACGAACATTCCCGACTATTTCTGGTGTTGTTGCCATTGACAGTTGTCCAGAATGGTCATCAACGTACCAGAAAAATGTTCTGCTTTGGGACATGGCGTTGACACCAAAGGCATGCTGAAGCAACCAGTGAGCTTCTGCAGCTGTCTTGTTGATCTTGAAGCAGAACTTGATGCAGATTCTTTGTTCCGTGAGGTCCGCCATTGCAAAACCACCAAACCCCCTACACACCATGTTACATTAGTAAGCGTAGCTCAACAACAAGTCCGCTCACAGACACGGCTGGGGCCACACTGACACACAAGGGGTGCTGCTGAGTCCTTCTATCGGCAAAAGGCAAAGCTGGAAACGGTTGGCTTCCTCTGTTGAAATTACTGGAACTTTTAGGTAGCACTTTGTATTTCTCCCACGAGCCAGCCATTGACATTACCACTCAGTTGCTTGTTATGTGACGCCACTATAGAAGTTTTAATGCAGCATTACAGTATCTATCAAATATTACCTCCTTTATATCATGCCTTGAGTGAAAGAAAATACACAAATTATGTGACCACCACTTCGTATTTCATTCTCCCTCCTCTTCCTTCCCTCTCTCCCCTCCCTCAGTCCACCCTCGCATCATCGCTCGTCCCCCACACCCACCTTTCCTTCTTTTTCTGGCCCCTCCCTCTCAGCCCCTCTTGCTCCACTGTGACTTACCGCGAACAAAGGAGCCAGCCTGAGGTAAAAGTGCCGGAGGATAAATGATTATTTATGACCACGACTGTACATGAAAAAAATACGTTATGGATGACTGTAACAATGTCTTGTCAGCTTTTCTGTATTCTAAGGTAGGGTGGACCTCCATTAATGAAGGCTGCCCAGGGATCCTGCTCTGTGTAGAGAAGAGTAAAATTATGGTCTTCTAGAGAAGCGAAGTCAATGAATGTACAATGAAGTTGGATGATGAGGAAATGGAAAATGTCAGTACGTTTAAGTACTTGGGTAGTGTGATGAGTGAGGATGGAAGTTTTGAGGGTGAAGTGCTTGAAAGGGTACAACAAGGAAGAAAGGTTGCTGCCTCCTAGAAAGCAGTGATAAGAAACAGGGAAATGGGCATGGAAGTGAAAAAGTTACTACATGACTATTGTGATACCAGCTCTAACGTATGGAAGTGAAGCTTGGACTTTGTTGGAGGGACACAAGTCGAGAGTGAGAGCAGTGGAAATGAGTTACTTGAGAGGAACATGTGGAGTCACATGGAGAGAGACTGACAAATGAGGATGTGAAGGAGCATTGTGGTGTGGATGTAGATGTTATAGGAAACGTTAGGAGAAACAAATTGAGGTGGTTTGGCCATGTGGAGAGGATGGAGAGTGAGTGAGAGATTGACGAGGAGAGTGTGAGATTGACGAGGAGAGTGTATGTGTGTGAGGTGGAGAGGGAGAGAGGGAGGGGGAGGCCAAGGATGAGATGGAGGGATGGAGTGGAGAGGTGTATGAGGGAGGGGTGTGTGACCAGGAAGCAGGGCACTGAAATGGCGGGGGACAGGGCGACGTGGAGGCGATTTGTTTGTGGCCACCCCGCATGGGATTAAGGCGTCTGGCAATAGATAGATAGATAGACAGAACATAGAATGGTGGGTTGCACAGCCAAATTCAGTTTCAGAAGTGAAATAAAAGCTGTTAAAAATAAGGATATGGCCAATAAAAGCAAGCGAAAATAAAACAGCCTTTCAGTTAGAAAAAACGACCAGATTTCAGGGTCTAACTTATGCTGAACGTGACATTTGAAGTTGAATGGTTTACTAACCAAAGCGCGGAAGTAGTAGGTAAAGTTACTACAGGAAGTGCTAACAAGTATTAAAAAATGACCCATTACGTCAAGGAAAAAAGAAATAAGATGAAACTAATAACACGGTAAGATGAATTACAAAGAGTGGAATTGAATAAGTTTATCAGCAAGAGACAGAGAGAAGAAAAAAGAAAGAGAAACATCGATCACATCAAACAAACAGTAAAAAAGGAAAAAATCTAAAAATTTTCCCAAGAAAAATGGCAATAGGAAAGCAATAAATTTCATCAAGGAAAGACAAAAAATGGTGAAGTCATTAAATGTAGAAATATGATGGTGAAGACAGTTGAAGAATAATACAAAGATCTGTATGCATCAAAGACAATAGCACCAACAGCTAATTATTCAGTTGATACAAGTGAAGTACCAGAGGTAACACCAGATGGAGTGAAAATTTCCCTTAAAAGTATGAAAAGAGGGAAGGACCCAAGAGAAGATGGAATAGTAGTAGTTTTGCTGTTGGATGCAAAAGTAGAATATAAAACAGGCTCGCCCACATATTTACTCAGTGCATAAAGAGAAGGAAATTCCCAACATGGCGTAATGCAATAATTATTTTGCTTTCCGTGATAGGTGACTCAAAAGATCGTAGTAAGTATCGACACATTAGCTTATTACCAGTTATTTACAAGCTCTTCAATAAAGCCTTTGCGAGCAGAATAGCAAATCTGAAAGAAAACCAGGCAGGATTCCGAAGTGGGTAATCGACTACTGATCATCTACACACAATGAATCAGCTAACTGAGAAAACTACAGAATATAATAAACCACTTTGGTTAGGTTTTGTTAACTACGAAAAACTCAGTGAAGCACATAGCAATTATAAATTCATTGCGGGAACAAGTTATTAAGGACATTGTAGAACTGCACGAAAACATATATAAAGAGGTAACTGTTACAGTAAAAAGACATAAAGACTCTGTAAAAATTAAGACTGAGCAGAGTTTGCGTCAGGGACTTACAATTTCACGAAAAGTATTAATACCATGCCTAAAAAGTATTTTTTAGAAAGCTAGACGGGGAAAGCAAAAGATGTAAACATAGATGTAGAAAGCCTAAACGATTTAAGATTTTTAGATATCATTGTCCTACCCTCAGAAACAGCAGTGATACTGCAAGAAATATTAAATGACCTAAACAGGGAAAGTCTCAATGTAGGGCTAAAGATGACCCTAAGTAATGTTTAATCCAGGTACACCAAAGAGCGTCATCAGATCGTCATCTACTCGTACATTATAATGATCCGATATTTGTACGTTTGTTTGTTACCGTAACACAGCAGAAACGGCGGATATATATATATATATATATATATATATATATATATATATATATATATATATATATATATATATATATATATATATATATATATATATATATATATATATATATATATATATATATATACGTTTGTATGTTACCGTAACACAGCAGAAACGGCGGATATATATATATATATATATATATATATATATATATATATATATATATATATATATATATTCTTCAGCCCACGTACTGCATTGGCGGAAACAAAGGGTGCTGTGGTTCAACCAGTGTCGCATACTATAAAGTATGCTTGGGCCCAGTCGGCTTACACAGGCCGATTACACTTGTCTCACAGACTACACACACTTCCAAAGCCACTCCAACACTACATTTTTTTTTTTATGCGAGGAAGAAGGAACCAAAGGCCATGAGCCCACAATAACAGTTCCCTCCAAGAGAAAAACAAAATACAAAAGAGAGCCAAATTCAAGATCCGATCATTTCGAGATGCCTGGACACACTACATTTTAAAGACTGGAGATCATAGGCAACAGGAAATACAAACAGAGGGAGACAGCTCCAGAGCTGACCTGTTGCCTAAATGAAGGACTGGGAGTAACGGTTGACTCTTGCATTAGAGACTTGGACAGAAAAGGGATGAGAATTTGCTGCTACAAGGGTGCTACTTGCCCTTCGTAGAGGTGGAGGAATGCATGCAGACAGTTCAGAGGAGCAGTGACCATTAAAGTAGGGATAGAAAAGAGATAAAGATGCAACAGTGCAGCGAAGAGACAGAGGTTGAAGGGAGTCAGTAAGAGGAGAGTTAATGAGAAGA
This sequence comes from Coenobita brevimanus, assembly GCF_032717465.1. NCBI lineage: Eukaryota > Metazoa > Arthropoda > Malacostraca > Decapoda > Coenobitidae > Coenobita > Coenobita brevimanus. Next base: position 19,874,888 of record NC_137031.1, read on the forward strand.
AAAGCCTTTGATTCTACCCTATTGAGAAGAGCTGTATGTGGGGAGTCTCCCCACACATGAGAGTTGTACTCTACACAGGGGTGGATAAAACCCATTTATAGTCAACAATTGTGCAGGGGTAAAGAAAGAACGGAGTCGGCTTAGCACACCTAATCTCTTGGAAGCAGATTTAACAAGAGATGTAATATGATCTTTTCAAGATAAGTCCTGAGAAAATGAAACCCCAAGCATGTTCAAGGATGTTCAAGGATGATGCAGGATTAAGCTGAAAGATGATCCACCAGTATACATGGAGAGTAATGAAGAGGATGGATGGTGAACTTGTTGAACGAAAGGCAATGATAGACTACGTGTGTGTGGATGAACGAATGAGAAGACAAGTGTTGGATGCAAGAATGTGGAGAGGATGGGGGAATGGAGTCTCGGACCATCACTTAGTGATGGCCAAGGTAGAGCTGCACAGAAAGTGGTTTAGGAGAGGAAGGGGAAGACAGGAGGAAGCAGCTCCTGTGAGAAGAGTGGAGAAATTGCAAGATAGTGAGAAAATGACAGAGTATAAGAGCATAGTGGAAGAAAGATTGGGAAGGGATGAGCTAGAGCAGATGGAAGGGGTGGAAGACGTATGTAAGATATTCACGGAAGAGATAGGCGCACCATGTGAGGCAGTTTGTGGAGTGAGGAGGAGATGCAAGGGTGTGCAAGGGACAGCATGGTGGAATGATGAGGTGAAACGAGCTGTGGAACAAAATAAGAAGGCATATAGTAAATGGTTAGTGAGTAGAGGTAGGGAAGAAGATGAGACAGAGAAGAGAGAGGTATATGTGACCAGGAGAAGGGATATTAACCCCTTAACCACGGGGCGTCACTTTTGTGATGCTTGGGAGCAAGGGATCATACCGCGGGGTGTTGCTTTTGTGATTCTGTGTTATTTTGAATTCACCCGGGCTTCCAAGTGGTGGCTTGTATCCTCTATCAGTACTGCCAATGTCCAACACTAGTCAGCACTCCTAATCTCATCTGTACTCCCATCCATTGTTGACAATTTAGCCATTTCTCCCCGTTCTTGACTCCCCTCCCTACCCCCCCTCCATTACCCTATCCTCTCGCCTGCCCGGCCGTGCTACGCTAAGTAAATCTTCCCTGGAATTTTTCACTGATTTCATCCATTGAAATAAGCCCTATGCCCTATTCTTATACCAAATAATATATACAAGAAAGAAATAAGGTAAGTGAGAGTCCCATACACCTGGAATTGGCTAATTATCACCTGACAACACCTCACGTGCACTCGTTCGCTACTTTTCGCTGTTTATTTCCCCTTGAAATATGCCGTATAATCTATTTTCGTAATAAATATACATATAAGGAGGGAAGGGAGAAGCCTAAGTGATATTTACATTCACCTGGAACTACCTAATTTATAATGTGTTGTCTAGATTTCCTGCCAATCATTTCACTGTTATATATTAGCTGCTGTCAAGAGGCTAACGATGGCATAATGCATTTCCCTAGGTAAACCACCCCGGCCCACCCTTATCAGTTCACTCTCATCTCCCAATGTGGAGGTACGTCTGTTTGCTCTTGCTAGCTTCAGGGACTTTTCACCCCCATGCAAAGGGCCCTGTGACCTTTACCCCTACTAAACCTCGTGTGGAAAGAGGTAAAGGGCTGACAATTGATAAAAGAGTGACTACGATCTTTCTATTGAGTAAAACAGTGCAAGTGGAACTGTAAATAATGTGTAAATAATGTGTAAACAGCAAGTGAAAGTAATGAATGTAAATATACGTGAACAGTGGAAAATAGTTTTATAAGTTACTTCAAGTGACAGTGCATAACACAGTGTAAATAAAATAGAAATGTAAATAACGTAAATAAAATAAAGAACGTAAATAGAAATGTCATTGAGTAGTATTATAAGAATACGAGTATATACCCTAGGGGTAATGAAAGTGAAAGTTTCACTCTAGCATGTCTGAATACTGAGTTATGAGAGTGAAGGTGAAAGTGACATTCACTCTCAATGCTAGTATACAGGACGAGAAAGTGAATGCTACATATTTTACTGAAAGAAATTGAATCCCTACAGTGACAATAAACTAATACAACTGAAGAAACTTATGGATAAAGACTGTAGATATATATAAGTGTTATATAGTAATAGAAATATAAAGTGTGAGGGGTTTTATGAAAAATAAATGACAGAATACCAACAGCGAACTAGCGCAAGTGGGAAGGTCATATGCGCTCGTAATTTTCATTGCTTTCACGGTGGTTTTTATTTGGAGTATGGATCCCAAACTACTTGATAATCATAGAGTAGTGTTTATAGTGTTAATATCTGGCTGTGGTAATCATATTACGGGTTGTCGGGAAGTGTAAAGTGGAGACTTCGTTACCCAACATCAGAGGTCTCCACAAGTCCTACGATAATCAACGAAGGCTCAACAAACATCCCAGGAGAAAGCTGAAGGTGTGTGCCATAGGCATATGTAATTTTAGTATTCAAGGACTAATAACTGATTTTTGGCAAATATTTTTTGAGAGTCTGTCGGAGCCCAAATAACCCCGCTGGAGACGCAAAACATTGGGAAACATGTCCGCGGTGTAAGAGTTAAGAGACTGGTGAGGGAAAGTAAGAAGAAAGTCGATGAAGAGTTTGGGAGGAATCTGAGTGTGAAATGGAGGGAGAGTAAGAAATTGTTATGGAAGGAGGTAAAGAAAGTAAGGCAGTGTGAAAGGGGGAATAGTAGGGGAGTGAAAGATAGGAATAATAGATTGTTGGTGGAGAAGAGAGAGAAATTGAGGAGATGGAAAGAGCACTTTGAGGATTTGTTGAATGTAGAGAGTGAGAGCAGTGCTAGTATAAGTGGTTGGGGAATGGCTGGGAGAAGAAGAGATGAGAGGAGGGAGGAAGAGATCAGTAGGGCGGAAGTAGTGGAAGCGATGAAGAAGATTAAGTTGGGAAAGGCCCCAGGAATTGATGGAGTGTGTGGTGAAATGCTTAGGTATGGGGGTGAGAGTGTTGTGGAGTGGATATGGAAGTTGTGTAGATTGGCTTGGGAAGAGGGAAGGGTTCCAGAGGACTGGAAATCAGGTATAATTGTTCCTTTATACAAAGGAAAAGAGGAGAGAGAATTATGTTGTAACCATAGGGGTATTTTTTTGTGTGTGTGTATTCGACTCTGGGCATAGGCTTCACAGCCCGCTATCAAGGCCCAGCAGTCCTCCTACATACCATACACCTCTACATGTCACCACTTCGGCGCTAACACCCACCGTCCATAATGAATACATGCTAGGGCTGTCTCATACAGGACTGGTGTATTGGTATTTGCCTTCTTAGTGTGACTGGTAAAATATATGGTAGAATACTCATTGATAGGGTTAGGCATATGACAGAGGAGCTAGTTGGAGAAGAACAAGGGGGATTTAGAAAGCGAAAAGAGTGTGTAGATCAGATATTTGTTCTAAGATGTTTAGTGGAGATGTATCTAGAGAAGGGAAGGAAAGTGTATGCTGCCTTCATGGACTTGGAGAAAGCTTATGAAAGAATAGATAGGCAAGGTATGTGGAAGGTATTAAGAATATGTGGAGTGGAGGGTAAATTGTTGAGTCCTGTGAAGAGTATGTACGAGGGAGCTAGGGCTATGGTGCGAGTGGATGGTGAGCTGAGTGAGCTCTTTGATCTCAATGTGGGACTGAAACAGGGTTGTGTGATGTCTCCATGGCTGTTTATTATATATATGGATGGGGTTGTAAAGGAGGTGCAGGGTAGGGCAGTGGATGTGGGGGTGACTCTAATGAATGAGGGTGAGATTTGGAAGATTCCTGTGTTGCTGTCTGCTGATGATACAGTATTGTTGAGTGAAGATGAATGGGAGTTGCAAGGTTTGGTGAATGAATTTGGGACAGTGTGTAAGAGGAGGAATCTGAAAGTTAATGTTAACAAAAGTAAAATTATGGTGTTTGAAAGGAATGAAGTCACAGAGTGTGCAGTGAGGTTGGATGGTGAGGATATGGAGAATGTGAGTGGATTCAAGTACTTGGGTAGTGTGATGAGTAAGGATGGAACTTTGGGGGATGAAGTGCATGAAAAGGTACAGCAGGAAGGAAGGTTGTTGGTACACTGAAAGCAGTGATGAGAAACAGGAAATGAGTATGGAAGTTAAGAAGTCACTGTATGATAGTATTGTGATCCCTACCCTGACATATGGAAGCTAGGCATGGACCTTGCAAGAGGGGAACAAGTCAAGAGTGAGAGCAGTGGAAATGAGTTACTTGAGAGGAGCATGTGGAGGGACAGGTTGACGAATGAAGAAGTGAAGGAACGTTGTGGGGTGGAAGTGGATGTGGTTGAGAAGATTAGGAGAAATACACTGAGGTGGTTTGGACATGTGAAGAGAATGGAGAATGAAAGACTGACTAAGAGGGTGTGTGTAGGTGAGATGGAGGGAGGGAGAGGGAGGCGTAGACCGAGGATGAGGTGGAGGGATGGAGTAGAGAGGTATATGAGGGAGGGGGGGTGAGCTGGGGGAAGGGTAGTCAAATGGTGGGTGACAGAGCGACTTGGAGGCGTTTTGTCTGTGGTCACCCTTTGCGGGATTAGGGCGTCGGCTATAGATAGATAGATAGATAGGGTATACATGTGGAAGATTTTGTCGGGTTGATAGGTTTAAGAACTGAGTCTTAGATGCATTAAAAACAACCAGATTATTTTACCCCAGTCAGAGATACGAGCCAAGTCAGACATTAGGTGTGCCATAGCCTCATCCCTTGTTTGTTGAAGTAACTGCTGAGATGGGCGTTGCGGGAACTGAATGGAAAGGTGAAGGGTGGAGTCATCAGTGTATGAGTGGATAGGGTTAGATGTACAGCTTAGAAGGTCATTGACGAATAAAAGGAAGAGAGTTGGTGATAGGACAGTGCCCTGAGGAACACCACTGTTAATAGAACTAGGAGAAGAACGATGGCTGTCTACAACAGCAGCTATAGAACGATCAGAAAGGAAGCTAGCGATGAAGGCACAGATAGAAGGATTGAAACCGTAAGAGGGCAGTTTGGAAATTTAAGATTTATGCCAGACTCGATCGAAAGCTTTTGAGATGTCAAGTGCAATGGCAAAGCTTTCGCCAAAGTTCCGAAAGGAGGATGACCGGGAGTCTGAAAGGTAGGTGAGAAGACTATCAGTGAAGCGTCCCTGACGGAACCAATACTGACGATCAGAAAGAAGGTTGCGATAAGAAAGATGCCTTAAAATTTTTCTATTGACAATTGACTCGAAAATTTTTGAAATACAGGACGTTAAAGCAATTGGACGATAGTTGGAGGGTTGGGAGTGGTCACCCTTATTTGGGACTGGCTGAATGACCGCAAACTTTCAGCAAGAAGGAAAGGTGCAAGTTGACATACAAAGGCGAAAGAGTTTGCTTAGGCAGAGTGTAAGGACAGAAGCACAGTTCTTGAGAACAACAGGAGGAACCCCATCAGGCCCGTATGCATTATTAGTATTGAGCCCAGTGATGGCAGAAAATACATCAGCTGAAGAAATTTTAATGTCAGCCATGAGGAAGTCAGAGGGGGGAAGGTAATGGAGGAACAGCACCGGAATCGTCTAAGGTGGAATTGGAGGAGAAAGTCTGTGCAAAGAGATCTGCTTTATCAGTAGAAGAAATAGCTACAGAACCATCAGAGTAGAAAAGAGGAGGGAAGGATGATGAGGTAAAGATGTTCGAAAGGTTTTTCGCAAAGTGTCAGAAGGAGAGGGAAGAATTCGAGTTGGAGAGTTGAGAGCATTTAGTATGGATGAATTATTTTTACACTTACAAGCACTTCTCACACTACATATACTCTCTACTAGACAGCCTAAGCCACTTGGTAGAGATACACTGGCTGTATCGTCTCCACATCGGTTGGGATAGGTCGGTCCTGCAGTGGACAAACAAACGGCTGATGAGATGAGATATATATATATATATATATATATATATATATATATATATATATATATATATATATATATATATATATATATATATATATATATATATATATATATATATATATATATATATATATATATATATATATATATATATATATATATATATATATATATTCTTATACCAAATAATATATACAAGAAAGAAATAAGGTAAGTGAGAGTCCCATACACCTGGAATTGGCTAATTATCACCTGACAACACCTCACGTGCACTCGTTCGCTACTTTTCGCTGTTTATTTCCCTTGAAATATGCCGTATAATCTATTTTCGTAATAAATATACATATAAGGAGGGAAGGGAGAAGCCTAAGTGATATTTACATTCACCTGGAACTACCTAATTTATAATGTGTTGTCTAGATTTCCTGCCAATCATTTCACTGTTATATATTAGCTGCTGTCAAGAGGCTAACGATGGCATAATGCATTTCCCTAGGTAAACCACCCCGGCCCACCCTTATCAGTTCACTCTCATCTCCCAATGTGGAGGTACGTCTGTTTGCTCTTGCTAGCTTCAGGGACTTTTCACCCCCATGCAAAGGGCCCTGTGACCTTTACACCCTACTAAACCTCGTGTGGAAAGAGGTAAAGGGCTGACAATTGATAAAAGAGTGACTACGATCTTTCTATTGAGTAAAACAGTGCAAGTGGAACTGTAAATAATGTGTAAATAATGTGTAAACAGCAAGTGAAAGTAATGAATGTAAATATACGTGAACAGTGGAAAGTAGTTTTATAAGTTACTTCAAGTGACAGTGCATAACACAGTGTAAATAAAATAGAAATGTAAATAACGTAAATAAAATAAAGAACGTAAATAGAAATGTCATTGAGTAGTATTATAAGAATACGAGTATATACCCTAGGGGTAATGAAAGTGAAAGTTTCACTCTAGCATGTCTGAATACTGAGTTATGAGAGTGAAGGTGAAAGTGACATTCACTCTCTGCTAGTATACAGGACGAGAAAGTGAATGCTACATATTTTACTGAAAGAAATTGAATCCCTACAGTGACAATAAACTAATACAACTGAAGAAACTTATGGATAAAGACTGTAGATATATATAAGTGTTATATAGTAATAGAAATATAAAGTGTGAGGGGTTTTATGAAAAATAAATGACAGAATACCAACAGCGAACTAGCGCAAGTGGGAAGGTCATATGCGCTCGTAATTTTCATTGCTTTCACAGTGGTTTTTATTTGGAGTATGGATCCCAAACTACTTGATAATCATAGAGTAGTGTTTATAGTGTTAATATCTGGCTGTGGTAATCATATTACGGGTTGTCGGGAAGTGTAAAGTGGAGACTTCGTTACCCAACATCAGAGGTCTCCACAAGTCCTACGATAATCAACGAAGGCTCAACAAACATCCCAGGAGAAAGCTGAAGGTGTGTGCCATAGGCATATGTAATTTTAGTATTCAAGGACTAATAACTGATTTTTGGCAAATATTTTTGAGAGTCTGTCGGAGCCCAAATAACCCCGCTGGAGACGCAAAACATTGGGAAACATGTCCGCGGTGTAAGGGTTAAGAGACTGGTGAGGAGAGTAAGAAGAAAGTGGATGAAGAGTTTGGGAGGAATCTGAGTGTGAAATGGAGGGAGAGTAAGAAATTGTTATGGAAGGAGGTAAAGAAAGTAAGGCAGTGTGAAAGGGGGAATAGTAGGGGAGTGAAAGATAGGAATAATAGATTGTTGGTGGAGAAGAGAGAGAAATTGAGGAGATGGAAAGAGTACTTTGAGGATTTGTTGAATGTAGAGAGTGAGAGCAGTGCTAGTATAAGTGGTTGGGGAATGGCTGGGAGAAGAAGAGATGAGAGGAGGGAGGAAGAGATCAGTAGGGCGGAAGTAGTGGAAGCGATGAAGAAGATTAAGTTGGGAAAGGCCCCAGGAATTGATGGAGTGTGTGGTGAAATGCTTAGGTATGGGGGTGAGAGTGTTGTGGAGTGGATATGGAAGTTGTGTAGATTGGCTTGGGAAGAGGGAAGGGTTCCAGAGGACTGGAAATCAGGTATAATTGTTCCTTTATACAAAGGAAAAGGAAAGAGAGAATTATGTTGTAACCATAGGGGTATTTTTTTTTTGTGTGTGTGTTCGACTCTGGGCATAGGCTTCACAGCCCGCTATCAAGGCCCAGCAGTCCTCCTACATTCCATAAACCTCAACATATCACCTCTTCGGCACTAACACCCACCGTCCATAATGAGTACATGCTAGGGCTGTCTCATACAGGACTGGTGTATTGGTATTTGCCTTCTTAGTGTGACTGGTAAAATATATGGTAGAATACTCATTGATAGGGTTAGGCATATGACAGAGGAGCTAGTTGGAGAAGAACAAGGGGGATTTAGAAAGCGAAAAGAGTGTGTAGATCAGATATTTGTTCTAAGATGTTTAGTGGAGATGTATCTAGAGAAGGGAAGGAAAGTGTATGCTGCCTTCATGGACTTGGAGAAAGCTTATGAAAGAATAGATAGGCAAGGTATGTGGAAGGTATTAAGAATATGTGGAGTGGAGGGTAAATTGTTGAGTCCTGTGAAGAGTATGTACGAGGGAGCTAGGGCTATGGTGCGAGTGGATGGTGAGCTGAGTGAGCTCTTTGATCTCAATGTGGGACTGAAACAGGGTTGTGTGATGTCTCCATGGCTGTTTATTATATATATGGATGGGGTTGTAAAGGAGGTGCAGGGTAGGGCAGTGGATGTGGGGTGACTCTAATGAATGAGGGTGAGATTTGGAAGATTCCTGTGTTGCTGTCTGCTGATGATACAGTATTGTTGAGTGAAGATGAATGGGAGTTGCAAGGTTTGGTGAATGAATTTGGGACAGTGTGTAAGAGGAGGAATCTGAAAGTTAATGTTAACAAAAGTAAAATTATGGTGTTTGAAAGGAATGAAGTCACAGAGTGTGCAGTGAGGTTGGATGGTGAGGATATGGAGAATGTGAGTGGATTCAAGTACTTGGGTAGTGTGATGAGTAAGGATGGAACTTTGGGGGATGAAGTGCATGAAAAGGTACAGCAGGGAAGGAAGGTTGTTGGTACACTGAAAGCAGTGATGAGAAACAGGGAAATGAGTATGGAAGTTAAGAAGTCACTGTATGATAGTATTGTGATCCCTACCCTGACATATGGAAGCTAGGCATGGACCTTGCAAGAGGGGAACAAGTCAAGAGTGAGAGCAGTGGAAATGAGTTACTTGAGAGGAGCATGTGGAGGGACAGGTTGACGAATGAAGAAGTGAAGGAACGTTGTGGGGTGGAAGTGGATGTGGTTGAGAAGATTAGGAGAAATACACTGAGGTGGTTTGGACATGTGAAGAGAATGGAGAATGAAAGACTGACTAAGAGGGTGTGTGTAGGTGAGATGGAGGGAGGGAGAGGGAGGCGTAGACCGAGGATGAGGTGGAGGGATGGAGTAGAGAGGTATATGAGGGAGGGGGGGTGAGCTGGGGGAAGGGTAGTCAAATGGTGGGTGACAGAGCGACTTGGAGGCGTTTTGTCTGTGGTCACCCTTTGCGGGATTAGGGCGTCGGCTATAGATAGATAGATAGATAGGGTATACATGTGGAAGATTTTGTCGGGTTGATAGGTTTAAGAACTGAGTCTTAGATGCATTAAAAACAACCAGATTATTTTACCCCAGTCAGAGATACGAGCCAAGTCAGACATTAGGTGTGCCATAGCCTCATCCCTTGTTTGTTGAAGTAACTGCTGAGATGGGCGTTGCGGGAACTGAATGGAAAGGTGAAGGGTGGAGTCATCAGTGTATGAGTGGATAGGGTTAGATGTACAGCTTAGAAGGTCATTGACGAATAAAAGGAAGAGAGTTGGTGATAGGACAGTGCCCTGAGGAACACCACTGTTAATAGAACTAGGAGAAGAACGATGGCTGTCTACAACAGCAGCTATAGAACGATCAGAAAGGAAGCTAGCGATGAAGGCACAGATAGAAGGATTGAAACCGTAAGAGGGCAGTTTGGAAATTTAAGATTTATGCCAGACTCGATCGAAAGCTTTTGAGATGTCAAGTGCAATGGCAAAGCTTTCGCCAAAGTTTCGAAAGGAGGATGACCGGGAGTCTGAAAGGTAGGTGAGAAGACTATCAGTGAAGCGTCCCTGACGGAACCAATACTGACGATCAGAAAGAAGGTTGCGATAAGAAAGATGCCTTAAAATTTTTCTATTGACAATTGACTCGAAAATTTTGAAATACAGGAAGTTAAAGCTATTGGTCGATAGTTGGTGGGTTGGGAGTGGTCTCGCTTATTTGGGACTGGCTGATTGACCGCAAACTTTCAGCAAGAAGGAAAGGTGCAAGTTGACATACAAAGGCGAAAGAGTTTGCTTAGGCAGAGTGTAAGGACAAGAAGCACAGTGTTCTTGAGAACAACAGGAGTAGAACCCCATCATGCCCGTATGCATTATTAGTATTGAGCCCAGTGATGGCAGAAAATACATCAGCTGAAAGGAAGAAATTTTAATGTCAGCCATGAGGAAGTCAGAGGGGGAAGGTAATGGAGGAACAGCACCGGAATCGTCTAAGGTGGAATTGGAGGAGAAAAAGCTCTGTGCAGAAGAGATCTGCTTTATCAGTAGAAGAAATAGCTACAGAACCATCAGAGTAGAAAAAGAGGAGGGAAGGATGATGAGGTAAAGATGTTCGAAAGGTTTTTCGCAAAGTAGTCAGAAGGAGAGGGAAGAATTCGAGTTGGAGAGTTGAGAGCATTTAGTATGGATGAATTATTTTTGACACTTACAAGCACTTCTCACACTACATATACTCTCTACTAGACAGCCTAAGCCACTTGGTAGAGATACACTGGCTGTATCGTCTCCACATCGGTTGGGATAGGCTTCCGGTCCTGCAGTGGACAAACAAAACGGCTGATGAGATGAGATATATATATATATATATATATATATATATATATATATATATATATATATATATATATATATATATATATATATATATATATATATATACTATAATATATATAATATATATATATATATATATATATATATATATATATATATATATATATATATATATATATATATTCTTATACCTTAAATAATATATACAAGAAAGAAATAAGATAAGCAGTGAGAGTCCCATACTTTACCTGGAGATTGGCTAATTATCACTACTGACCCAACACCTCACTGTGCACTCGTTCGCTACTTTTCGCTGTTTATTTCCCCTTGAAATATGCCGTATAATCTATTTTCGTAATACAAATATACATATAAGGAGTGGGAAGGGAGAAGCCTAAGTGATATTTACATTGCACCTGGAACTACCTAATTTATAATGTGTTGTCTAGATTTCCCTGCCAATCATTTCACTGTTATATATTAGCTGCTGTCAAGAGGCTAACGATGGCATAATGCATTTCCCTGAGGTAAACCACCCCTGGCTCCACCCCTTATCAGTTCACTCTCAGCTCTCCCAAATGTGGAGGTACGTCTGTTTTGCTCTTGCTAGCTTCAGGGACTTTTCTCACCCCCATGCAAAGGGCCCTGTGACCTTTTACCCCCTTACTAAACCTCGTTGTGTGGAAAGAGGTAAAGGGCTGACAATTGGATAAAGAGTGACTACGATCTTTCTATTGAGTAAAACAGTGCAAGTGGAACTGTAAATAATGTGTAAATAATGTGTAAACAGCAAAGTGAAAGTAATGAATGTAAATATACGTGTGAACAGTGGAAAGTAGTTTTATAAGTTACTTCAAGTGACAGTGCATAACACAGTGTAAATAAAAATAGAAATGTAAATAACGTAAATAAAATAAAGAACGTAAATAGAAATGTCATTGAGTAGTATTATAAGAATACGAGTATATACCCTAGGGGTAATGAAAGTGAAAGTTTCACTCCTAGCATGTCCCTGAATACTGAGTTAAGTGAGAGTGAAGGTGAAAGTGGACATTCACCTCTCTGCTGAGTATACAGGACGAGAAAGTGAATGCTGACATATTTTACTGAAAGAAATTGAATCCCTACAGTGACAATAAACTAATACAACTGAAGAAACTTATGGATAAAGACTAGTAGATATATATAAGTGTTATATAGTAATAGAAATATAAAGTGTGAGGGGTTTTATGAAAAATAGTAATGACAGAATACCAACAGCGAACTAGCGCAAGTGGGAAGGTCATATGCGCTCGTAATTTTCTAGAAAGTATTGCTTCTCACAGTGGTTTTTATTTGGAGTATGGATCCCAAACTACTTGATAACTCATAGAGAGCAGTGTTTATAGTGTTAATATCTGGCTGTGGTAATCATATTACGGGTTGTCGGGAAGTGTAAAGTGATGGAGAGCTTCGTTACCCAACATCAGAGGTCTCCACAAGTCCTACGATAATCAACGAAGGCTCAACAAACATCCCAGGAGAAAGCTGAAGGTGTGTGCCATAGGCATATGTAATTTTAGTATTCAAGGACTAATAACTGATTTTTGGCAAATATTTTTTGAGAGTCTGTGTCGGAGCTCAAATAACCCCGCTGGAGACGCAAAACATTGGGAAACATGTGTCCGCGGTGTGTAAGGGTTAAGTAGACTGGTGAGGGGAGAGTAAGAAGAAAGTGGATGAAGAGTTTGGGAGTGAATCTGAGTGTGGAAATGGAGGGAGAGTAAGAAAATTGTTATGGAAGGAGGTAAAGAAAGTAAGGCAGTGGTGAAAGGGGGGAATAGTAGGGGGAGTTGAAAGATAGGAAATAATAGATTGTTGGTGGAGAAGAGAGAGAAATTGAGGAGATGGAAAGAGTACTTTGAGGATTTGTTAGAATGTAGAGAGTGAGAGCAGTGCTAGTACATAAGTGGTTGGGGAATGGCTGGGAGAAGAAGAGATGAGAGGAGGGAGGAAGAGATCAGTAGGAAGCGGAAGTAGTGGAAGCGGATGAAGAAGTATTAAGTTGGGAAAGGCCCCAGGAATTGATGGAGTGTGTGGTGAAATGCTTAGGTATGGGGGGTGAGAGTGTTGTGGAGTGGATATGGAAGTTGTGTAGATTGGCTTGGGAAGAGGGAAGGGTTCCAGAGGGACTGGAAATCAGGGTATAATTGTTCCTTTTATACAAAGGAAAAGAGGAGAGAGAAATTATGTTGTAACCATAGGGGAGTATTTCTTCTTTGTGTGTGTGTATTCGACTCTGGGCATAGGCTTCACAGCCCAAGCTATCAAGGCCCAGCAGTCCTCCTACATACCATACACCTCTACATGTCACCACTTCGAGCAGCTAACACCCACCGTCCATAATGAATACATGCTAAGGGCTGTCTCATACAGGACTGGGTGTATTGGTATTTGCCTTCTTTAGTGTGACTGGTAAAATATATGGTAGAATACTCATTGATAGGGTTAGGCATATGACAGAGGAGCTAGTTGGGAGAAGAACAAGTGTGGGGATTTAGAAAGCGAAAAGAGTGTGTAGACTCAGATATGTTGTTCTAAGATGTTTAGTGGAGATGTATCTAGAGAAGGGAAGGAAAGTGTATGCTGCCTTCATGTGGACTTGGAGAAAGCTTATGAAAGAATAGATAGGCAAAGGTATGTGGAAGGTATTAAGAATATGTGGAGTGGAGGGTAAATGGTGTTGAGTCCTGTGAAGAGTATGTACGAGGGAGCTAGGGCTATGGTGAAAAAGGAGTGGATGGTGAGCTGAGTGAGCTCTTTGATCTCAATGTGGGACTGAAACAGGGTTGTGTATTGATGTCTCCATGGCTGTTTATTATATATATGGATGGGGGTTGTAAAGGAGGTGCAGGGTAGGGCAGTGGATGTGGGGGTGACTCTAATGAATGAGGGTGAGATTTGGAAGATTCCCTAAAAGTGTTGCTGTCTGCTGATGTGATACAGTATTGTTGAGTGAAGATGAATGGGAGTTGCAAGGTTTGGTGAATGAATTTGGGACAGTGTGTAAGAGGAGGAATCTGAAAGTTAATGTTAACAAAAGTAAAATTATGGTGTTTGAAAGGAATGAAGTCACAGAGTGTGCAGATGAGGTTGGATGGTGGCGAGGGATATGGAGAATGTGAGTGGATTCCAGAAGTACTTGGGTAGTGTGATGAGTAAAGGATGGAACTTTGGGGGATGAAGTGCATGAAAAAGGTACAGCAGGGAAGGAAGGTTGTTGGTACACTGAAAGCAGTGATGAGAAACAGGGAAATGAGTATGGAAGTTAAGAAGTCACTGTATGATAGTATTGTGATCCCTACCCTGACATATGGAAGCTAGGCATGGACCTTGCAAGAGGGGAACAAGTCAAGAGTGAGAGCAGTGGAAATGAGTTACTTGAGAGAGAGCATGTGGAGGGACAGGTTGACGAATGAAGAAGTGAAGGAACGTTGTGGGGTGGAAGTGGATGTGGTTGAGAAGATTAGGAGAAATACACTGAGGTGGTTTGGACATGTGAAGAGAATGGAGAATGAAAGACTGACTAAGAGGGTGTGTGTAGGTGAGATGGAGGGGAGGGAGAGGGAGGCTAGTAGACCGAGGATGAGGTGGAGGGATGGAGTAGAGAGAGGTATATGAGGGAGGAGGGGGGTGAGCTGGGGGAAGGGTAGTCAAATGGTGGGTGACAGAGCGACTTGGAGGCGTTTTGTCTGTGGTCACCCTTTGCGGGATTAGGGCGTCGGCTATAGATAGATAGATAGATAGGGTATACATGTGGAAGATTTTGTCGAGGTTGATAGGTTTAAGAACTGAGTCTTAGATTTGCATTAAAAACAACCAGATTATTTTACCCCAGTCAGAGATACGAGCCAAGTCAGACATTAGGTGTGCCATAGCCTCATCCCTTGTTTGTTGAAGTAACTGCTGAGATGGGCGGCGTTGCGGGAACTGAATGGAAAGGTGAAGGGTTGGAGTCATCAGTGTATGAGTGGATAGGGTTAGATGTACAGCTTAGAAGGTCATTGACGAATAAAAGGAAGAGAGTTGGTGATAGGACAGTGCCCTGAGGAACACCACTGTTGGCGATAGAACTAGGAGAAGAACGATGGCTGTCTACAACAGCAGCTATAGAACGATCAGAAAGGAAGCTAGCGATGAAGGCACAGATAGAAGGATTGAAACCGTAAGAGGGCAGTTTGGAAATTTAAGATTTATGCCAGACTCGATCGAAAGCTTTTGAGATGTCAAGTGCAATGGCAAAGCTTTCGCCAAAGTTTCGAAAGGAGGATGACCGGGAGTCTGAAAGGTAGGTGAGAAGACTATCAGTGAAGCGTCCCTGACGGAACCAATACTGACGATCAGAAAGAAGGTTGCGATAAGAAAGATGCCTTAAAATTTTTCTATTGACAATTGACTCGAAAATTTTTGAAATACAGGACGTTAAAGCAATTGGACGATAGTTGGAGGGTTGGGAGTGGTCACCCTTATTTGGGACTGGCTGAATGACCGCAAACTTTCAGCAAGAAGGAAAGGTGCAAGTTGACATACAAAGGCGAAAGAGTTTGCTTAGGCAGAGTGTAAGGACAGAAGCACAGTTCTTGAGAACAACAGGAGGAACCCCATCATGCCCGTATGCATTATTAGTATTGAGCCCAGTGATGGCAGAAAATACATCAGCTGAAGAAATTTTAATGTCAGCCATGAAAAGGAAGTCAGAGGGGGAAGGTAATGGAGGAACAGCACCGGAATCGTCTAAGGTTAGGAATTGGAGGAGAAAGTCTGTGCGAAGAGATCTGCTTTATCAGTAGAAGAAATAGCTACAGAACCATCAGAGTAGAAAAAGAGGAGGGAAGGATGATGAGGTAAAGAGATGTTCGAGAAGGTTTTTAAGCAAAGTGTCAGAAGGAGCGGGAAGAATTCGAGTTGGAGAGTTGAGAGCATTTAGTATGGATGAATTATTTTTACACTTACAAAGCACTTCTCACACTACATAAACTCTCTACTAGACAGCCTAAGCCACTTGGTGCCAGAGATACACTGGCTGCTATCGTCTCCACATCGGTTTAGGATAGGTCGGTCCTGCAAGTGGACAAACAAACGGCTGATGAGATGAGATATATATATATATATATATATATATATATATATATATATATATATATATATATATATATATATATATATATATATATATATATATATATTATATATATATATATATATATATATATATATATATATATATATATATATATATATATATATATATATATATTCTTTTACCAAATAATATATACAAGAAAGAAATAAAGGTAAGTGAGAGTCCCATACACCTGGAATTGGCTAATTTATCACCCTGACAACACCTCACGTGCACTCGTTCGCTACTTTTCGCTGTTTATTTCCCCCTTGAAATATGCCGTATAATCTATTTTCGTAATAAATATACATATAAGGAGGGAAGGGAGAAGCCTAAGTGATATTTACATTCACTTGGAACTACCTAATTTATAATGTGTTGTCTAGATTTCCTGCCAATCATTTCACTGTTATATATTAGCTGCTGTCAAAGAGGCCCCAACGATGGCATAATGCATTTCCCTAGGTAAACCACCCCGGCCCACCCTTATCAGTTCACTCTCATCTCCCAATGTGGAGGTACGTCTGTTTTGCTCTTGCTAGCTTCAGGGACTTTTCACCCCCATGCAAGGGCCCTGTGACCTTTACCCCCTACTAAACCTCGTGTGGAAAGAGGTAAAGGGCTGACAATTGATAAAAAAAGAGTGACTACGATCTTTCTATTGAGTAAAACAGTGCAAGTGGAACTGTAAATAATGTGTAAATAATGTGTAAACAGCAAAGTGAAAGTAATGAATGTAAATATACGTGAACAGTGGAAAATAGTTTTATAAGTTAGCTTCAAGTGACAGTGCATAACACAGTGTAAATAAAATAGAAATGTAAATAACGTAAATAAAATAAAGAACGTAAATAGAAATGTCATTGAGTAGTATTATAAGAATACAGTATATACCCTAGGGGTAATGAGAAGTGAAAAGTTTCACTCTAGCGTGTCTGAATACTGAGTTATGAGAGTGAAGGTGAAAGTGACATTCACTCTCAATGCTAGTATACAGGACGAGAAAGTGAATGCTACATATTTTACTGAAAGAAATTGAATCCCTACAGTGACAATAAACTAATACAACTGAAGAAACTTATGGATAAAGACTGTAGATATATATAAGTGTTATATAGTAATAGAAATATATAAAGTGTGAGGGGGTTTATGAAAAATAAATGACAGAATACCAACAGCGAACTAGCGCAAGTGGGGAAGGTCATATGCGCTCGTAATTTTCATTGCTTTCACAGTGGTTTTTTTATTTGGAGTATGGATCCCAAACTACTTGATAATCATAGAGTAGTGTTTATGGTGTTAATATCTGGCTGTGGTAATCATGTGCAGGTTGTCGGGAAGTGTAAAGTGGAGACTTCGTTACCCAACATCAGAGGTCTCCACAAGTCCTACGATAATCAACGAAGGCTCAACAAACATCCCAGGAGAAAGCTGAAGGTGTGTGCCATAGGCATATGTAATTTTAGGATTCAAGGACTAATAACTGATTTTTGGCAAATATTTTTTGAGAGTCTGTCGGAGCCCAAATAACCCCGCTGGAGACGCAAAACATTGGGAAACATGTCCGCGGTGTAAGGGTTAAGAGACTGGTGAGGGAGAGTAAGAAGAAAGTGGATGAAGAGTTTGGGAGGAATCTGAGTGTGAAATGGAGGGAGAGTAAGAAATTGTTATGGAAGGAGGTAAAGAAAGTAAGGCAGTGTGAAAGGGGGAATAGTAGGGGAGTGAAAGATAGGAATAATAGATTGTTGGTGGAGAAGAGAGAGAAATTGAGGAGATGGAAAGAGCACTTTGAGGATTTGTTGAATGTAGAGAGTGAGAGCAGTGCTAGTATAAGTGGTTGGGGAATGGCTGGGAGAAGAAGAGATGAGAGGAGGGAGGAAGAGATCAGTAGGGCGGAAGTAGTGGAAGCGATGAAGAAGATTAAGTTGGGAAAGGCCCCAGGAATTGATGGAGTGTGTGGTGAAATGCTTAGGTATGGGGGTGAGAGTGTTGCAGAGTGGATATGGAAGTTGTGTAGATTGGCTTGGGAAGAGGGAAGGGTTCCAGAGGACTGGAAATCAGGTATAATTGTTCCTTTATACAAAGGAAAAGAGGAGAGAAGGGTATATGTTGTAACCATAGGGTGTATTTTTTGTGTGTGTGTATTCGACTCTGGGCGCCATAGAGCTTCACAGCCCGCTATCAAGGCCGGGTGTGTCCTCCTACATACCATACACCTCTACATGTCACCACTTCGGCGCTAACACCCACCGTCCATAATGAATACATGCTAGGGCTGTCTCATACAGGACTGGTGTATTGGTATTTGCCTTCTTAGTGTGACTGGTAAAATATATGGTAGAATACTCATTGATAGGGTTAGGCATATGACAGAAGGAGCTAGTTGGAGAAGAACAAGGGGGATTTAGAAAGCGAAAAGAGTGTGTAGATCAGATATTTGTTCTAGGAATGTTTTGAGTAAAGATGTATCTAGAGAAGGGAAGGAAAGTGTATGCTGCCTTCATGGACTTGGAGAAAACTTATGAAAGAATAGATAGGCAAGGTATGTGGAAGGTATTAAGAATATATGGAGTGGAGGAGTAAGTTGCTGAGTCCTGTGAAGAGTATGTACGAGGGAGCTAGGGCTATGGTGCGAGTGGATGGTGAGCTGAGTGAGCTCTTTGATCTCAATGTGGGACTGAAACAGGGTTGTGTGATGTCTCCATGGCTGTTTATTATATATATGGATGGGGTTGTAAAGGAGGTGCAGGGTAGGGCAGTGGATGTGGGGGTGACTCTAATGAATGAGGGTGAGATTTGGAAGATTCCTGTGTTGCTGTCTGCTAATGATACAGTATTGTTGAGTGAAGATGAATGGGAGTTGCAAGGTTTGGTGAATGAATTTGGGACACTGTGTAAGAGGAGGAATCTGAAAGTTAATGTTAACAAAAGTAAAATTATGGTGTTTGAAAGGAATGAAGTCACAGAGTGTGCAGTGAGGTTGGATGGTGAGGATATGGAGAATATTGAGTGGATTCAAGTACTTGGGTAGTGTGATGAGTAAGGATGGAACTTTGGGGGGATGAAGTGCATGAAAAGGTGCAGCAGGGAAGGAGAGGTTGTTGGTACACTGAAAGCAGTGATGAGAAACAGGGAAATGAGTATGGAAGTTAAGAAGTCTATGTATGATAGTATTGTGATCCCTACCCTGACAACATGGAAGCTAGGCATGGACCTTGCAAGAGGGGAACAAGTCAAGAGTGAGAGCAGTGGAAATGAGTTACTTGAGAGGAGCATGTGGAGGGACAGGTTGACGAATGAAGAAGTGAAGGAACGTTGTGGGGTGGAAGTGGATGTGGTTGAGAAGATTAGGAGAAATACACTGAGGTGGTTTGGACATGTGAAGAGAATGGAGAATGAAAGACTGACTAAGAGGGTGTGTGTAGGTGAGATGGAGAGGAGGGAGAGGGAGGCGTAGACCGAGGATGAGGTGGAGGGATGGAGTAGAGAGGTATATGAGGGAAGGGGGGGGTGAGCTGGGGGAAGGGTAGTCAAATGGTGGGTGACAGAGCGACTTGGAGGCGTTTTGTCTGTGGTCACCCTTTGCTAGGGATTAGGGCGTCGGCTATAGATAGATAGATAGATAGGGTATACATGTGGAAGATTTTGATGGGTTGATAGGTGTAAGAACTGAGTCTTAGATGCATTAAAAAACAACCAGATTATTTTACCCCAGTCAGAGATACGAGCCAAGCCAGACATTAGGTGTGCCATAGCCTCATCCCTCGTTTGTTGAAGTAACTGCTGAGATGGGCGTTGCGGGTACTGAATGGAAAGGTGAAGGGTGGAGTCATCAGTGTATGAGTGGATAGGGTTAGATGTACAGCTTAGAAGGTCATTCTTGAATAAAAGGAAGAGAGTTGGTGATAGGACAGTGCCCTGAGGAACACCACTGTTAATAGAACTAGGAGAAGAACGATGGCTGTCTACAACAGCAGCTATAGAACGATCAGAAAGGAAGCTAGCGATGAAGGCACAGATAGAAGGATTGAAACCGTAAGAGGGCAGTTTGGAAATTTAAGATTTATGCCAGACTCGATCGAAAGCTTTTGAGATGTCAAGTGCAATGGCAAAACTTTCGCCAAAGTTCCGAAAGGAGGATGACCGGGAGTCTGAAAGGTAGGTGAGAAGACTATCAGTG
>NC_137031.1:19895220-19976168 GCF_032717465.1 Coenobita brevimanus
GAAGATCTCTTGACACCTCTTCTTTAACAATTTTCACTTTGCAGCTAACTCACTCAATATCAAACTGTCCCAGAGTTAAGAAGCTACATAAATTGGAAAAGACAATGGTAAGGTATAGCACGGAGAAGAAATAGCTAAGGAAGAGGGGTGCAAAGAAACCTTCCATGCTACTTCAAATGCATTCCCACAATTTTCACAGGTTAACTAAAAACTTCTCAAATGAGGAAAAAGCTGTAGAACCAACTTACTAATCCACGCTGCCGCGTGCCAATGTTTATTTCATGTTATACTACCAGGAGGTACAGCGTTGCCCGAGCCAAAAAGACTAGCATTCTTATCGTATTTCTTCTAGTTAAATCCTTCTTTTAATTCCGGAAGACCATGTACCTCTTATGTTTGAGAAGGAGATAATAAGAAGTTCAGGGAACTTTCTATTTCTAAAGCTTTTGCAGACTAACGCACAGTATTTGTGCTCACTTGTTTACTATTACCAGTGACCTTTAATGACCTCGGAGGTCAACCTCACATAACCTATGTGTCGAACTGGAGGTCATGTGAACGTCCATCCCAAAATCTGGGCTGCTGGGTCCAGTCGTTCCGAGCGTGTATTACCTGCGACCTCAAATGATCTACCAGTGACCTCAAATGACCTTGGAGGTCAACCTCACCTAGCTTCTATACCCGAACTTCTGGAGGTCATGTGAGTCTCCAAGCCAAAAAATTGGGCTGCAGAGGTACCCGGCGTTGTCCGGGCCAAAAACGAGAACCAATCTATCGGTGACCTCAAATGACCCATTGAATCTGAGTTATGACCTGCTTATAACCACTCTTGGGTCCCCCCACAATTCAAGAATATATATGGGTCTGAGAGTCTTCGTCCCGTGGTTTTGGGGGTGATGGAAGGACAAACAAACATACAAACAACTCGGCTCATATATATATATATATATATATATATATATATATATATATATATATATATATATATATTGGGAATATCTTTTAGAGAGAGGAAAAGAATCAACGTTGGGTGAGAGAGCAGGCTAAAAGTTAAATATATTATAGAAGTTATAAAAGAACAGAAATGGAGGTGGTCAGGCCATGTAGCAAGAATAAGGGATAACCGATGGAGCAATAGGCTGACCGGACACCAAAAAAATGTAAGCGTAGCAGAAAAAGGCCAGACAGGAGATGGAGAGATGAGATAGAGAAATTTGCAGGGAAAACGTGGCAAAGATTGGCTCAGTCAAGGAATTCGTGAAATTGGACTGCAAGATGATTTTATTAAGCTTTGGAAAGACTTTTCGAAATAGTTTTGATAGTCTTCATTAATCCCTTCACTGATTGAGGCATTTCCTGAGACCGAGTGATAAACATGGGGGAGGTTTGGAGGAAGTATGAGAGGTGTTAGGGAGAGAGAGAGAGAGAGAGAGAGAGAGAGAGAGAGAGAAGGGGGAGACTGTAAAGCTGCAGCCAAATTTTCACCTCTTTCTATGACGTCCTGGGAAACAACCTTTTAAATCCTTAATCACGTGAACGACATTTGAATTATGATTTTTATTCCAGGATGGTTAGGGTTACAGAGCGATTCAATTTGGTCCCTGCCTCCCTCCCTCCCTGTCGTCCTTTAGCTTATACACTTTCCGTCTTATGTTTGTCTGTCTGCTTGTCCTGCAACTGTCATAGCTTTATCTATCAGTCTACCCTTTAGTCTCTCTCTCTCTCTCTCTCTCTCTCTCTCTCTCTCTCTCTGTGAATGTGGTTTGTGTATGTGTGTGTGTGTGTGTGTGTGTGTGTGTGTGTTCGCTTTTACGTGCGTACATCCGCTCATCTCTCTCTCTCTCTCCCTCTTTCTCTCTCTCAACCCTTCTGCTCTTTCTTTCTTTTCTTCGCCCACTCTTCTTTTCCCCCTTCCCTTCCATTCTCTTCCCCATTCGTCCTCCCTAACCCACTTGCCATTACTTTTTATATTATTTCGTTTCCTCTCGTCTGTAGTTCATCCTTCCTTATTCCTCTTCTTCTTTTCCACATTTCATTCTTGTTTTTTATTCATAATCCATTCTAGGTTTCCTCATCTCTCCCTCCCTCCCTCTGTCTGTCCATTCTTCCCCCACTCTATCCATCCATCCCTCCATCTTTCCCTCCTCCCTCTTCCCATCATTTTCCCCCCTTGTCTTACTATCTCCATTACTTTGTATTCTCTCCATCTATTCTCTCTTTGTGTCTCTCGTCTTATCATCTATCCTATCCTATCCTATCCTTTCATTCTAACTTACCACCTTTTTATCCTTCCTCCCTCCCTCTGTCCCTAACCTTCTTTCCTCCTTCCCTCCCTGCCTGCAAGCCTTTGTCATCTCCTGGACTCACAGCGCGTCAAGCAAGATTAGAATACGTATATTGTCACCTTCCCAGGGAACGATAGAGGTGTAGTAGGATCCAAGATTGTATAAGGAGGATCAAAGAGGATTAAAGAACAATAACGCATGTGTTTGTGTGAATGTTTGTGTGAGTGCATTTGTGTCGAAGAGTTGTAAAGCTGTCTGTGGAACGAGAGAGAGAGAGAGAGAGAGAGAGAGAGAGAAAGAGATATGTTTGAGTGTGTATGTATGTGTATGTGTTTCACAACTGCTCCAAAGCGAAGACATGCCCTTCAAATAGCACCTCCTCCAATCACACACAAAGCCAAACAGAAGCAGAAAAAACTAAATACAAAAAGGGAAGCCTGACTACACAAGCACACTTACACACAACACACACACACACACACACACACACACACACATTAGAGGCGCCATGTAAAGGTACTTGTAGCGATATTTCTCTCTCTCTCTCTCTCTCTCTCTCTCTCTCTCTCTCTCTCTCTCTGCACTTGCATCCAGTTCTCCCCAAAGAGAGAGAATTGATCGTTAAATTAAATAATTTTTAAGTTCCCTCCTCAAGAACTTGAATTTCCGACGAGTGGACACTCCGTATAATTTTGGAGTGGGGAAGGGTACGTGAAAGGAACAGACGAGAGAGAGAGAGAGAGAGAGAGAGAGAGAGAGAGATATGGATTTTCTCATGTTTACAAGCAATGTTCTAATGTGTCCATAACTATGTGTGCATGTAAAATGTGTCCTTGGGTGTGGAGTGCATGTGTGTCTGACCAATGATTGAGTGCATTTGTGTTGGAGGAGCAGTAAGTTGTGTCTGGGAAGCAGAGAGAGAGAGAGAGAGAGAGAGAGAGAGTTCAGACGGGGGGGATGGGGGAAAGTGTTGAAGAACATCTAATAGATGAGGAGAGAGGAAATGGAGAAGTCCATTCAGGCCTTTGTATGTAATAATGAAAGGATTGTAACATCAGTGGTAATTGCTGGTTATATGGTAGTTGTGCTATGTGTGACAGCTGTGGTGGGTGTGAGTGGTTGTGAAGGTGGTAAATGTGTAAGTTGTCTGAGTTTGTAACTATTGTGTCTTTGGGAGGGAGCAAGTGGTTCACTTCACACATCCCCCCCCCCGTCTCTCTCTGTATACAGTATATATTAATAGATAGATAAGATAGATACATTTCCCTGCCTCCATTCCTTACCCACTTCCTCCCCACCCTTCCATGCTCCCCCTACCCTTCTCAACCTGCCTCCCTACCACTGCCTGCCTATTGCCCTACAACACAGCCTGTCTACCTACCACCTGCCTGCACATGCCTGCCAACCTTCTCTTTGTCCACCCTGCCTCCCTACCAATGCCTGCCTATTGCCTACCACACAACCTGTCTACCTACCACACTGCCCCTACCTGTCTACCACACTTTGTACCTGCCTACCACCTTTTCTACTACCTAGCACCACTTCCTGTCTCCCTACCTCTTAAAAATGAAAAAGGGGAGACACCTGGTAACTCTACAATGCTCCCCTTTCCATTCTTTCTACCTGCCTAAATCCCAGACCTCTATCCCCTACTGCTCTGCCTCTCCTTATCATACTGCATGCCCTGCACAAGCCACCCTGCCCTCCATTTCCCTGTACCAACCCCCTTGCCTGCCTACCTCCCTGTCTGCCTTCTTTACCGCCCTTCCTTGCTTCAGCCTACCGCGCCTGCCTGCCTGTCTGCCACCTTACTGCCTGTCCAATGCTCTGCCTGCTACTGCCTGCCTGCCTGTCTGCTCTGCCACCTGTCCGCCTATGGCCCCAGCTTCCTGCCCATTGTCCTGCCTTCAGACCACTTTGCTGCCTGCCTACCACCCCAGCAGCCTGCCTACCATTCTCCCTACTTACCAACCACCCTGCCTGCTTGTCTGCCACCCTGCCTGTCTGCCACCTTTCGTGATTGTCTACGACCCTGCCTGCCCAAGACCCTGACTGCCTGCTCACCACCCTGCCTGCTAACACTCCTGCCTGCCTGCCTTCCTCACCTGACTAACATGTTTCTTGGTTAATCCATCTTCTATAGGTCTCTCTGATGCGCTTATCGCGCATCCTTATGGATTTTTAGTCTCACTACTCCTCTCCCGTTCTTCCCCTCTTCTAATTTTCCTTTTTCTTCTCCTCATCTTCCTCTTCCATCTTTTTCCTCCTTCTCCTACTCCTTCTCCTCCTCTTCCCTCTTCTTATAATCATCCTTCTCCTCATCATCAATTATTCTTTGTCCTTTCTTGTTTCTCTCCCTCTCCTGCCTATTTAGTCATGAAATTGCCCTCTCTCTCTCTCTCTCTCTCTCTCTCTCTCTCTCTCTCTCTCTCTCTCTCTCTCTCTCTCTCTCTCTCTCTCTCTTGATTAAGACGAATGCAGGAAATGAATTATGGAGAAGGGAAATCGAGAGAATAATGGGACAGAGAGAACAGAGAGAGAAATTTTCCAAATCTAACCACGAAGCTATGAACATGATAGCTGAAAGAAAGGTTTTTAAGTTAAATGTTGAATCGGTAATATATTAGCTTCTGGGAACAATTATCATAGTTTCCCTTCCACATACAACTTATGGATTGATGAGTTAAAAACTCAGGTGTCAGGAGCGTCGACCTGATTTGTCGTGTCTGCAATGCGGAGATTAACCTTATTTCTAATTTCCAATGAGATTTTTAAAATTCAAATTAGCGGTGATTTTTACAGCATAAAGTAACCCCAATTATGAACTAGTTATGGCTGACAGCATCCGCTTTAGGGGTAGTTGAAACCATTTTCCTGGAGTGATGTCTGTATAATCTAATTTTTGTGAAATCCTAAATATGTAATAACTTTACCCCAGAAGTACTGAACATGGATTGCGAAACACTCTCAATCACTTCCAAACTCAGAAGACATTTCTTAGGTGAAAATTTCACTATTTAGTAAACATAAGAAATCGATTGCCCACTAAAGGCAGCTGGCAGTATTTGAGGTGTTTAAGAACAATAAGTTTAAATTGATGAATCTTAGAAGCAAGGGACAAACGTCGAATTAAGTATGTTTTTTTATCTTTTGTATTAGCTCTTTAAAAATTAAAAAGGGAGTCTCCAAGATGGAATGTAAAAAAAAAAGAATATTTACGATATAAAGATTCGTGTTACACCATAAGCCGTTACATTTTCTTTTGGGTATGCAAATCCATGATAATTGTAACGCTGATACCTGGTGAGAAGGAATATTGATAAGCTTTAGACTCATAAATTTATATACGACGAAAGTGTAAACACTATCGCAATGACCGAGATATATCATTACCATTTATAAATTTATTCATCACCGAAGAAATATGGTGCATGTCAGCTAAAAAAAATGCAGGTTGAACGAGCTGT
Source organism: Coenobita brevimanus (assembly GCF_032717465.1). Taxonomy (NCBI): domain Eukaryota; kingdom Metazoa; phylum Arthropoda; class Malacostraca; order Decapoda; family Coenobitidae; genus Coenobita; species Coenobita brevimanus. The sequence goes on from NC_137031.1 coordinate 19,900,973, forward strand.
GAACTGTATTAATGTCGTTTGAAGACTGGTTTGGATTTTTACGTTAGGAATAGGGTCATTTGTGACTTTTTTATTTGGGGTTGCAACTTCAGACAAAAAGGTGGTCGTGTTTTTGTTACGGTTAAAGCATCCGATTTAGGAGTAATTCAAAACTATTGTGCATGAGTGATTATAAAAACTTTGTACTTGAGGGCGAAAACACTAAATATGCAACATCCACAAATGTACTCTAAATTGCCTAGGAAACACCCCCAATTATATGTAAAATTCCGAAAACATTATTGATGGTACGAAAATTTCGTTTCGTAGAGAAAATCAGTAACAATTCTATAGGAGGTAATACGTGCGATGAAACCGATACACGAGAATAGAAATCTGGTATTTGGGGTTTAAGATCATAGATCATTTCGTTTGATTTGGTAGAGACATGGAAAACACTTGGAACTCATTTTAACTGTATCAATCTGAGTAAACACGTGATCATATACTGGAAAGTTGGATTATTTTCGCAGAATGACGGTTCATGTGATATTATTATTCATATTCGCCAAGTAAAGAGCACTTCGAAAGGTAAATAAATCGTTAACAAGAAAATAGTTTAGGTATTATCAGACATATATTAGTAGGGGAAATGAAAATACATATCACGCACTGGGATATATAAATTATAAACATTACTTGGGTCCCCATAAAAAAGTTTTATTTTTCATGTTGAATCTTTAAAAAAAAAATCAGGTTTCAGGAGCTCCGACCTGAATTGACGTGTCTGTCATCTTGAGATTAACTGGATTATAAATATCCGATGGGTCTATTGGCACTTTTTCTTCATTCTTCTTAGCCTTGACCTCATAGATAAAAGGTAGCGCATCAACTGTGAACCAGTTACGGCTGATAACATCCTCTTTAAGGAAGTAATTCAAACCATTTTACTTGTTGTCATGGCTGTATAATCTTGATTTTGATCGATATCACATAATATACAATCTTCAGAAATGTACTCGATATTGATTGCGACAAACCAGCAATTATTTCCAAAATAAGAAGACAATTCTCTGTGTGAGAAAATCACATTTTATATACATATAACAAGAACTTTATTGACAGGTAAAAATAGGTGGCATCTGAAGTGTTTAATAACATTAATTTTGAACTGATGTGGGGTCACCGAAACAAGCGAGAAACCTCGAATAAGAATTCTTTTATATTTGTAGTAGCACTTGAAAATTAAATCAAGCCTCCTGACTGAATATAAAAACGAGGATGAATATTTGCACAATATGAAGGTTCGTGGTACACATAACATTTCCTTACCTAAAATGAAATATATTACCTATAACTTTAAAAGAAAAAATATGCACTAGCCCAATAACGAGACAAATTAAAATAAAGTTTATAATTTTCTTCCACTTCTAACGAGAACAGCGGGTGGTGTGTTTGGTGAAATGTGGCACCACTGTGTGTGCCGGGCAGACCCGGCAGAACTTCCCCTCCGCTACAGCATCCAGTACCCACAGAAACTGTTTTATCGGCATACTCTGTCTGCAAACACATGTGTTTGCTACGTATGTATAGTGGAAGGTAGAAAGAGAAAGAGAGATGCCATTGGCTCCCATTGTTTCTCTGACGAGATTACTATAAGACGAGGTGCAAAGGAGGAGGGGGGATGGAGGTGGAAGCGCATGTATCGAAACTTTGTCGTGTTTCGTTTAGAAAGATGAAGGGTGTGATAATACGGATGTTCTGAGGTTATTGCTTGACCCGTATGCAATAATGTGTTTTGGATGAATGTTGGCGACTTAATGTTCGTCATACAATCTGAACAAATGTAGTTAAGCATAAATGTTAGGTGTGATGTTCGGTGTTTCGAAACGTGGTTCACCTGACTCTAGTGAGTGTGCGACTCAAATGCTGTAACATTTTTGTGACAACCAAGGTGGCCATAAGTGATTCGTGATTATCCATGTACGGTCGTGACATGTTGTGCATCATCTAATGTGTTTTATTAAGAGTAAAAACAGTAATTATATTCGCAAACCATGGTATAAGTAGATATCCTGTTGCATAGCTACTTTGAGTGTTGGACAGCTATTGGCTTGTTGTGCAAAAATGCTGTGCAGACATCATACTGATGGATTACATGGAGATAATGAGATACTTTATTTCCATAATGAATGCATATCTTGTATTAAAATAACCGAAATGACGGTGTTACGGATGTTCAGACCATAAAATTATAATTTCGCTATCTTCGAGGTGCTACTTTGTTAGTCTGGATACTATAGATGCGACATCCACAAACATTGATCATCGTATATTATATTCTCTTTAAAACATTCACATATTAGTTTTCATACAAGATCTAACAAATTCAGGACCTCCTTAGCTCCAGACGTATTATACTATTTAATCGTGTGTCTACATCCCACACTTCATCCTGAGGGACCAACATTCCTTTACCATACCACTAGGCGCAGGAATTTGGCTATATGGTTACCACCCAGCGTAGGAAATGGTTTCCTGGTGTACAGGAAACCATTTGGCTTGTCACTCAGTGTAGTCACCCACAGATAGAAGGAAAAGGAAAGACTGAAGGAAATAAAAACAGAGGAGGGAGTGTAAAGTCACCGTAGGCAGGGGGACAATGAAAGAATGAAGGAAAGAATGATAGAAGAGGATGGAAGGAAAAGGATGGAAGAGAAGAAAGTGCAGACACCCGAGAGCAGCACTGTATCAAGTGAGACGGAATGTAAAGAAAAAAAAAAAAAAAAAAGGTTCGTGTTACACCATGACACATATCCATCAAAATTGATACGTCGTGAGAAGGAATATTGATAAGCGTTGGACCCTCACCTATAAATTTATACGGCAAAGTACAAACACTATCGCAATACCGAGATATATCATTAATTACCATTTATAACTTTATTCTTTATCACCTAATATATATATAATGCATGTCAGGAACAAAAAATGTAGGTTGAAGGAGCAGTGAGTTGTATTAATGTCGTTTGGAGATTGGATTTTTAGGTTAGGAATAGGGTCATTAGTGACTTTTTCATGTTTTTTTTAAATCTTCAGATAAAATGGTGGTCGTGTTTTTGTTACTGTTAAAAACACGACCACCATTTTACTTGTGATCCTAAAAACCTTATTGTTGAGTGCGAAAACACTTAATATGCAACTTCCACTTATGTATCTAAATTACCTGGCAAACACTAACAATTGCATATAAAATTCAGAAAATATTCCTGATGGTGAGAAAATTTCGTCTCGGAGAAAAACCAGTAACAATGCTATATGAGGTAGTAAGTACGATGAAATCGATTCATAGGCTGGTATTTGAGGGGTTTAAGTTCATAGAGTTTCTTTTGACTGGAGACGTCAAAAACACTTGGAAATTATTTTTACTGTGTAATTAGGTGTTATGAGACATGTGAGTGGTGGTGTAAGAAAGGGAAGTGAATGGTGGTATGAGGAAGTATCGCTCTGGCTGAGAAGAGACATGCATATGAAGTGTGGCTGCAGAGGAAGGATGTGTCATATGAGAGGTATAAGGAAAAGAGGAATAGGGCGAGAAGGGCTGTGCTTGGTGCTAAAGTGGCAGCAGATGAAAGGTGGGGTAGGCGACTGACTGAGAATTTTCGACAGAATAAGAAAATGTTCTGGAAGGAGGTGAAAAGGGTGCGAAAGGGAGAGTCTAGGAAGGAAGAGAGAATAATAGCAAAGGATGAAAGGATGTTAACTGAGATGGATGCAGTAAGGAAGAGATGGGCAGAATATTTTGAAAGATTGTTAAATGTAGAGGAAGAAAGGGTGGCTGAGATTGTGTGGAATAAATGTGTTGGGAGAGTTGAATGATTCTTTGATCACGAAGGAGGAAATGGAGAAGGCAGTAAAGATGAAAACAGGGAAAGCTGCAGGTATGGATAGGTGTGCTGTGGAATGCCTAAAGGGTGATGGAGTGACTACTGTTGACTGGTTAGTAAGATTGTTGAATGTGTGCTTTGTGAAAGGTGTTAAGGAACAGAGATAATGAACACTTCAAGTGAGACTACTAAAATCACTACTGTCTCGCAACGTTCCAGGTTCAAAACAAGAGTTAGGTAAAATTACAAGTTAAAGTTTAATGCTCAAACTAACAACTAAACATTCAGGACTCATAAGGATAATGTAATGGCAAAACTGCAATAGCCTCTATTAACATGAATTTAGCAAGAGCAAATTTATCTAATTCAGCCCTGATAAAATGAGAAAACCGGATAATGCTCAGTTAGATATATTATTACAGATAGAAAATATAATTAATATTGGCTGACATTAAAACTCTAAATGAATCACAAAAACCTCACAAGAAAAATGGTAACAACACTTATCCTCAAATTATATAGCAGCCAGATGGCTGGAGACTTCCTGAGCACTCACAAAAATAATACACAATACAGGGGAAGACAGAGATGTGAACAAAATGAGGAGTAGATCTAAGTGGCAAATGATGCAGAGACTGAGCTCATTATATAGGGGCCAGCAGAGCTTGATACAGCTTGTAAGAAGGACGCGCAAATGAGGCCACAGGGGACAAAGAGTTAACAACCCTGCTCTGTACAACAGAAAGAACGACTTTACTATAAGGGGGAGAAGGGAGTGAGCATAGAGGTAGGATTAGGGTAGAGTCGGCGTGAGAAGGCTCCGGTGAAGCCAGAGAACTGTCAAACGGAAAATATTGGTCAAGTCAAGAGCATGGCAACACCTACTTGACGAAGAAGATTGCTGTGCACTCCTACCTCTATGGCTGTGCCCATAGAGGTAACAGTCCTAATCATACCTCCGTGGGTGTGGCCATGAGATTATTGAGCCTTTAATACCTCCAGCTGTGTGTCCACCTGGTATTCTTCATGGAGAATGCCAGAAACAAAGTAGACTTCATTCTACCTCTGGTTTTAGTTGTAGTTCAGCTGTGGGTGTGAGACATTCTGTCCTAAGTTGTAATTCACCATCAAATAACCTAAGACTCCAAAAATGCCCACCACCTGTGCCGCATTTGAGTGTAAAGAAAGAGAAGATTAGAAATCTGACCCATCCATTACATTTCACCGGTGAGTATCTTTAGAGTGAATTATAATTTGTAAGTGTACATTATGTATATGACTGGAGTTAGTAAAGTCAAGCTGAATATTATAGAGAATAATAAATATCATCTTTTTTCATAATGTGCTGATGTTTATTATTTTAAATCATCTGTCTTCCATCCTTCATTTTACCATATGTTCTTAAATCCCTCCTTTTTTTTTCATTCATTAACTACTTTTTCTCCTTCCATTCATAGCCTACTTACTTCGCCATTTTTTCTGTTTGCAACTAAGAAAACAATCGCGCCTGGTCAGCGGAACCAAGTCAGACAGATGTCAAAGGGGTCGCCGCCATGTTGGTCGAGTCAGGTCTGTCGGCCTCACTCTGACCTGCCCGTGGTTAATCCCTTATGCCGCCTCTACCTACTCCTACATCTATGGGAGTGAGGTAGAACACGCAAGCCTGATCACTATGGAAGCCACGAGGCGAATCGTGATCAAACATGCAGCATACTGTACATTAGAATTATACAAAGGATGATGATATCATAGGCTATGTAACACCTCCCCACAAAGAAAAAAATATAGAAAGGAAATTTCTTATTTAAAACAATCTATCTAAAGTCTAGATAAGCAATCTGCAATAACATTTTCTTTCCCCTTGACATGTTGTATGTCTAATGAATACTCCTGAAGAAGTAGACTCCATCTTGTCAATCTCTGATTTTTATCTTTAAACTTTCTAAGGAATTTCAGTGGGTTATGATCGGTATAAATGACTATGAGGTCAAAACCTCAACAGCAATAAAATGAAAAATGCTGTAAACCCAAAATCAAGGCCAAAAGCTCTTTCTCAATAGTGGAGTAGTTCTTTTGAAGAGTGAACTTCTCACTGTAATAAGATACAGGATGTTCAATACCCTGATCATCCTCTTGCAGCAAAACAGCCCCAGCTCCTGTATCACTTGCGTCAACAGCCATCTTAAAAGGCTTAGCAAAATTTGGAGTAGCGAGCACTGGCTGACAATAGGATAGCTTTTAAGTTTACTGAAAGAGGATTCACATTTATCGGTCCAGACAAATTTAACTCCGTTTTTCAGTAGGTTTGTAAGTGGTGATACAAGATTTGAAAAGTTAAGAATAAATCTCGTGTAATAACCTACCATTCCCAAAAATCTTTGCAGCTCTTTCCTACTTTTAGGTCTGGGAAGATCACTTATAACCTGAACCTTAGCTCCTGGTGGTGCAACGTGTTCATCACTAAATACGTTACCCTTTAGGTTATTTGAACTTTTAAGCTTGACCAAACTCACACTTTGATAAATTAGCTACAAGATTAGCCTGAACCAAACGCTCAAGAAATTTACTGACATGGCATAGGTGATCTTTTCAGTTGTCACTGAAGATTAATACATCAATATAAACAACACACCCCGCCAAACCCTCTGTTACAACATTCATGAGCTTCTGAAAAGTGGCTGGTGCATTCTTCATACCATATGGCATTACAGAACATCCAAAAATCTTTCCTAGTGTTACAAAACATGATATCTCCCTGGCACGTTCAGTCATAGGTACTTGCCAGTATCCCTTTAACAAATCAAACTTATGTATCTAGCCTTTCCGATCTTGTCAATGCAATCTTCCACGCGAGGGAGAGGGTAAGTGTCTGTTTTGGTTATCTGATTAACACGTCTGCAGTCGATGCAAAGCCGCTGTGACCCACCTGGCTTAGGGACCGGAGTGACAGGAGAACTCCACTCGCTCTGACAGGGCTCAATCATCTTGTGGTCCAACAGGTAGCCAAGCTCCTTCTGGATGAGAGGAACTTTCACTGGGTTCACACGGTAAGGAGGCAGCTTAACTGGCGCTGCGTCTCCAACATCGACATCATGCATCAACACAGTGGTTCTTCCTGGAGTGGCACGGAACACTTGCGGGTACTCCTGCAGTAATGCCGAAAACTCCTGCCTTTCCTCGGGAGCTAGATGAGAAAGTTTAGTCTGAAGATCATTCATGATATCAGGATTCTTCCCCAAACTATCACTCAGGCTCATACTGCATGGGAGAACTTCACTTGCAGACTCGGGTGGAACAGCTACAGTGCAGACTGAATTATTTTCGTCCCAAAGTTATAACTTTAGCATGTTAATGTGACAAAGTTGCTGGTTCTTTCTACGATCTGATGTAGTTGACCACCGAGTTTTTCTTCACGAAATAAAGACCACTAAACTTGGCTTGAAGAGGTTGCCCATGCACCGGTAGCAGAATCAAAACCTGATCTCCTGGTTGAAAGTGGCGTAACCTGGACTTCTTATCATACCAAGGCTTCATCTGAGCAGCTCCTAAATTCTCTCTCGCCAGCTGTAAAGCAGTGGACAGCCGTTCTTTGAACTTCATCACATACTCCAGCAGGTTGACGTCATCTTCCTCCGACAGCCAGCATTCCTTGAGTAACTTAAGGGGTCCCTTACTTCATGGCCAAACAGTAGTTCAAAGGGTGAGAAGCCCAGTGATTCATTTGGAGATTCTTTTGCGGCAAATACAACGAATGGAAGACCTTTATCCCAGTCTTTCTGATGTTCCAAACAGTATTTCCTGAGCATCGATTTAAGTGTTTATGATATCTCTCCAACGCTCTTTGGGTCTGGGGATGATAAGCTGAAGACGTGATCTGGGTGATGCCCAACTCTTTCAGAGACTGCTTGAAAACATTTGACATGAAATTACTTTCCCGGTCTGACTGTACCTCCTTGGAAAGACCAAACTTGGTGAAGAACCCTAGCATTTCCTTAACCACGTTCTTTGCTATTTCTAAGTGGAATGGCTTCAGGATAACGAGTAGCCATATCAATCAGGGTCAACACATAAGAAAATCCTGAAGAAGTCTTAGGAAGAGGGCCCACAATATCCACCAACACACGGGTGAATGGCGCCTCAAAAGGAGGAATGGGAACTAGAGGTGCAACATTTTCGGTCTGATTACACCCCCACAACTTTACAGGTGTGACAAGACTTACAATACCAGGAAACATCTCTAAAGATACTTGGCCAGTAGAAGTGTTTCAAAATGCGTGCCACAGTCTTCCTCACTCCAAGGTGTCCTGCCGAACTGGAATCATGAGCCACTCTAACGATATCCTGCCTACAAACACGAGGGATGACAACTTGATGTACAACCTCTCATTCACAGTCGGCTGATGCTGTTGAGGGTCTCCACATCCTCATAAGTACTCCTGACTTTATATAATAAGAAGTAGAAGCACCAGCTGACTTCCTCACTGCAAGCAGAGTTAGCTAGACCTTTCAACTCAGGGTCAGCAATCTGCAATTCAACCAACTCGACGAGACAAATTATCAACACTACTGGGTACTGCCTCATCTGGTGAGTGGTCCAAATTATCAAGAAAAGTGTCAGCTAGGATAACATCATTTTCCTCTGTCACTAGTAACTTTAGACTTAGCCCTAGTGACAGCACATGCAGAGAACACAGAGACATCACAATCATGGATCGCAGTCACTTATTCGCTAGACAACTGAGGAGCTGGACACACTTGACTTCCACCAATATCATTTCCAAGTAAGAAAGTTACACCTGACATTGGAAGTGACTCAACCAACCCAACCATAACGGAACCATTAACAAAACTAGACTCAATTCACTCTGCACCGAGGGACAGAGTAATTATTCCCTACACCTTGTAAGATTACAGTTTCATCAGAGGAATTAACATTAGAGCCTAGAACACTGGTCAGCATAAGGGATTGGCAAGCACCTGTATCACGATATATTTTAACTGATTTCCTGTCATTACTGTCCAGAGGACTGACAAAACTATCAGACAGGAAATTAGCACATGAACTCTTGAGAGTGTCACCCACGTTACTGCTCAAAAGAGGAGCTTCATCATGAGAAATTAATTTACCCCTCAAAGCAGGTTCAGTTAACTCGGTTAAAGAATTCTGGGAACTCTCAAGGGTGGACACTAGACCAATTGACTGAATATTTAAAGACTCCTTTTTGTTCACATCACGCTCTCCTGAAATATTTCTCCGTAGTATGACAAAGCTTACTACAATAAGTACAGTCATGCGTACTAATTTCTGCTCAGGGGTTACCCCTTTCTTCTCCCCTCTACCCTGGACAGAGGGAAGGGGGGAATCGCGAACAAGTCTACCCCGCCTTCTGCCCCCAACTCCCACACCCTCCACCTACAGCTGCCAGTTACTGATTAGACCCAAATTTTCTCATGTCCTGTAAACATGACTAAACTTTCGTCGCACACGCTTTCAACGGCCAAGATTTGGACTATATTTTTTGAATAAATTATTACCGTATTGAACTGCATTCACAAATTGAAAATATTCACCATCATTGTAATCCAGTGTCGTAAGCTGCACAATTCTGGGTTCCAGTGCTTACCTTTTCTCTTGCCCCAGCTGTCTCTCTCGCTGAATTTACTTTTCCCACTTTTTAAATCTATATAACTTTCTCTTTGCTTCTATCCTCCTCTCCCCCTTCTCTCTCGTTCTTTGTCTTAAGTCTTCCCCGCTTCTCACCCCTCCCCTCCCCCCACCTTAGGCCTGATCAGCAGTCAGTTATACCGTCACCGCTCCTTCGTATAACGTGTGGAACACACTTACGTCAGATATATGGAGCTATTTTATATATATATATATATATATATATATATATATATATATATATATATATATATATATATATATATATATATATATATATATATATATATATATATAAGTGTATTTCTCATTGTGCCAAGTTCAAATAGAGAACACCGGACCAATATTCGTATTTTTTATTAGAGTGACCCTTCCACATCATATAGATGGGTAGCTGGGCTGATAAATGCACACACACACACACACACACATGACTTAAATTTTGCACTGACAGCAACAACTGGATCTGCTGGCTCCAAACCTTTCCTGCAACTCATTCAATACGGTAATAATTTATTCTAAAAATATAGTCCAAATCTTGGCCGTTGAAAGCGTGTGCGACGACGGTTTAGTCATGTGTACAGGACATGAGAAAATTTGCGTCTAATCAGTAACTGGCAGCTGGAGGTGGAGGGTGGGGGAGTTGGAGGCAGAAGGCGGGGTAGACTTGTTCGCGATTCTCCCCTTCCCTCTGTCCAGGGTAGAGGGGGGAAGGAAGGGGTAATCCCTGAGCAGAAATTAGTACGCGTGACTACATTTACTTTTCTGAAATCTAGAGGTGGAGCTGGTATTTACTTCCTGAGAAACATCATCGTTATTCTCTTTCCTGTTACCTGTACTCTGAGGCAACGTACTTACTCTCAGCTTTCCTTTTTTCTTTAAAATATCTCTTGTGAGTGAGAACATATTCATCAGTTAAAACTGAACCATCAGACAAATTATCTATTCTTTTCTCAAGATATAGTCTTACATCTTTATTAATACACCTTTTGAAGTCCTCCAGCAAAATAATCTGCTTAAATTTATCAAAATCAGAATTTACATTCTTAGACTTTAAACACTGCTTTAACATATCTTCTTTGAGTTTTTCATACTCAGCATGGGAATAAGTTGTCCTAAATTTTACTCTATAGGCTTCAGGAACAAGCTCATAGGCCTTAAGAATCAAGCTCATAACTATATCATAATTATCAGATTGATCCTGAGGCAAAGATGCATGTTACTTGAGCTTTACCGGTGAGAACACTCTGTAGGAGTACTGGCCAATACTTTTTGAGCCAATTAAAACCTGTAGCTACCCTCTCAAACAACTGAAAATACTTTGTTAAATCAGATTCATTAAGACGAAGGACAAGTTTAATATTATTAGCCACATCATCAGAGCTAGATGATCCAGTTCCACTTTGTTTCATGTTATACTCATGGTCTGCCTGAATCCTAGCAATTTCAATTTGTGCCTGTGCCTCCTGAATACGAGCCTGAGACTCAGCCTCCTTAGCAAGAGCCTTCTACAGGGCTAGCTGTAACTTAGCTATTTCAATCTGCTTTTGCTCATCTGGAGGAGTTACATTAAACAAGCTTTTATTAATCATGCCAACAATTTGATCTTTAGAATGATGAGAGCGAACATCAATTCCCAATTGTTGAGCAACAAGCTTAAGTTCATTCTTTGTTCTGTTTTCTACATCACACATTGCACATTTAACAAAAAATCTTTGGCTTCATCAAGAGTAGTAATAGTAGAAATCATGAATAAATCACAGTCACAAAATATCAAGCTAATATCCTGAATATCATGATAAGAGGTCGCCAATTTTGTTACGGAACAGAGAGAGATAACACTTCAAGTGAGAATACTAAAATCACTACTCTCCCGCAACGTTCAATGTTCAAAACTACAAGTTAAAGTTTAATGCTCAAAATAACTAAACATTCAGGACTCATAAGGATAATGTAATGGCAAAACAGGTTAAATATATGGTTAACTGCAATGGTCTCTATTAACATGAATTTAGCACGAGCAAATTTATCTGTCAGATCTGATAAATGAGAAAACCGAATAATGCTCAGTTATAGTAAGATATATTATTACAGAAATAAAATATTATTAAAATTGGCTGACATTAAAACTCTACATGAATCACAAAAACTTTACCAGGCCTTCGAATTAACATTTTAGGCCACACAGCACAAGAAAAATGGTAACAACACTTATACTTAAATTATACACTGAGCACACAAAAATAATACACTATACAGGGGAAGACAGAGATGTGAACAAAATGAGGAGTAGATCTAAGTGGCAATTAATGATGAGACTGAGCTCTTTATATAGGGGCCGGCAGAGCTTGATACAACTTGTAAGAAGGACGCGCAAATGAATCCATAGGGGACAAAGATTTGACAATCCTGCTCTGAACAACAGAAAGAACGACTTTACTATAAGGGGGAGAAGGGGGGAATGAGGTTGAAAACGCAAGCCTGGTCACTATGGAAGCCACGAGGCGAATCGTGATCAAACATGCAGCATACTGTACGTTAGAATTATACAAAGGATGATGAAATTTTCGGCTATGTAACAAAGGTATGGTGCCAATTGACTGGACAATTGCTTGTGTGGTTCCGTTGTATAAAGATAAGGGTGATAAGTATGAATGTACTAGCTTTAGGGGTACAAGTCTCTTGAGTGTTGTAGGTAAGGTGTATGGTTGTGTTAATTATGAGAGAGAGGGTACAGAGGGAGTGATTGGTGATGAGCAATGTGGCTTTAGGAGAGGGAGGGGATGTGTGGATCAAGTGTTTGCTGTGAGACAAGTGTGAAAAGTATTTACCGAAAGGCAAGGATGTGTTTTGGGCATTCATGGATTTAGAGAAAGCGTACGATAGAACTGGTAGGGAGGCTTTATGGACTGTTTTAAGATTGTATGGACTTGATGGTAGGTTACTAAAACGGTTGAAAAGTTATGTAAATAGTAGACCGTGTGTAAGAGTGGGTAATGCTGTGAATGGTTTCCCGTGAGAGTGGGGTTGCGACAGGGATGTGTGATGTCGCCTTGGTTGGTTGTTTAATATTTATATGGATGGTGTTCTAAGGGAGGTGAATGCAAGAGTTTTAGGTGGAGGTCTGAGTCTGGTGAATGTTGATGATGGAGAGTGGAATCTTAAGCAACTGCTGTTTGCAGATGATACTGCACTGGTGGCTGATTCAGAGGAGAGATTGAGAGTTAGTAGAGGAGTTTGGAAGGTTGTGTGGAAGGAGGAAATTGAAAGTAAATGAGAATAAGAGTAAAGTGATGACGTGTACGAGGATGGTAGATGGAAGGGGGATGAATATAGTTTTGAATGGTGAGTTGCTTGAGGAGGTAGTTTTAAATATTTAGGGTCACATGTTGCTGTGGATGGAAGAATAGATGCAGAAGTGAAGTTTAGAATGAATGAAGTAGGTAAGGTGCTGGGAAGAATGAAGAAAGTGTTTAGATGTCGTTCACTTAGAATCGATGTAAAGAGAAGGCTGTATGAGGGTGTTGTGGTACCTACTGCGTTATGTTGGGCTGAAACATGGAATATGAGTGTAGCAGAGAGGAAAAGTTTGAATGTAATGGAGATGAGGTGTCTGAGGAGTATGTGTGGAGTGACGCGTATGGATCGAGTGCGAAATGATGAAGTGCGAAGGAGAACTGGAGTTGTTCGGGAGATGGCTGGTAGAGTTGAGCAGAGGGTGTTGCGATGGTTTGGGCTAATGGAGAGAATGGATAATAAGCGATTGGTGAAGAAGGTAACTGGATCTGATGTGAGAGGTGTAAGGCTGAGAGACCACGAATAGGATGGATGGACAGTGTGAAGAGAGCGTTGGATGCGAGAGGGATGTCTGTTGAGCAAGGAAGAGTGGCTGTGCGTGACAGAAATAAATGGAGAGAAATTGTGGATGAATAAGTGATGACGCAGCCCTGAGGAGATATTCTCCCGCATTTGGTCTGATCAGTTAGTCAGGACATGCGGGATTATGATGTGGCAGGGGTAAACCAGCTCTGCTGTCGGGCCCTGCTGCGGATGTCACTGATTGCACTTCGCATTTGACCCTTGTGTGGTGTGATGCATTGAGGATCTGTTCTTTCTCCCCTTTGGGGCTAAGATGCGAATGAATGTGTTTGAATGTGTCGTCCTGTCTCTACTACCTTCCTTTCCCTGGGGGAAGCAGCCTAGGTATATAGATAGATAGATAGTAAGTAGGGCTATAAAGTGTCATTTTGAGATTCCTGATCAAATAAAAACGTTGCAATATTTTCACAGTTTGACAGTTCATGTGATATCATAATTCATATTCACCAAGGTAAAATCACTCCGAAAGGCAATAAATCGTTTAAAAGATAATTCTTTGGGAATTATTAGAGGGAAATACATATCCGTATTGAGATATACAATTTATAAAAATTACCTGGTTCCTCATAAACCAAATCATAATGTTCATTATGATTCTTTAAAACATAATCAGGTTTCAGGAGATCTGACCAGAATTGACGTGTCTGTCGTGTTGAGATTAACTTGATAATGATTATCCGATGGGTCTATTTGCAATTTTTTCTTCTTAATTCTTCTTAGCCAAGGATAAAAGGTAGCGCCAACGGTGAACTAGTTTCGGCTGATAGCATCCTCCTAAGGGGTAATTCAAACCATTTAACTTGTGTCATGGCTGTATAATCTTTTTTTTTTTTTTTGTTCGATATCGCTAAATATACAATGTTCAGAAATGTACTCAAAATTGATTGCCACACACCAACAATTATTTCCAAAACAGAAGAACAGTTCTCTGTGTGAAAAAATCACATGTTATGTACAGCCGACAGCAGAAGTTCGTCCCTCTTAGCGTGCGTGATACGAGCCTGTTGATCTGGTAACACTGTATGAGATAGAGTTGACAGGTACGCTTTAAATGGCTAATATTAAAGAAATGTGTTCGGAGATAAGAACACATTCTCTAATGATAATATTAATTTGCAGCAGGTGGGATAATAAAGTTATTGTGAAATGTTTGACATTGATGTATGAAGATTCTTCGTTACGGACACAGACGCCTAGGATTACTTGGACTGGACTGATGTTGCCAGCAAGTATTATATGAAATATTATAGAACGATTGCAGTCTTAAAGGTGAGGTTGCAAGAAAACACTAATTACGATGTCAGTTACACACTAAACAAACACAGAAACTGCCAGTTCGTGTTTCGCCAGTATGCGATTTTGTTTTATAAGTTGTCACTTCCCTTTCCGACCTCTCCCCACCCGTCTCTCCTCTTCCAAGTCATGCTCTGCCATCATCCACGTTTTATCGTTAATGTTGAAAATCGTATGTCTGTAGGTAAACTGTGGGAAATAATATAAAAGTGTCAATGAGCTTCTTTTCCTCCATCGCTTGAAGTGTTATCAATGACTTCAATATAAATGTTAGTAACATGAATCAATAGTCACTGTGGTGGTTAGGAGACATTTCTCATCATTTATGTAACACTTACCTAACTATCGTTCTTACAGTGCCCAAAATACACTCCCTCTCCACCCCCCTCGCCGTCTCCTCCCTCCCCCTTCCACTGTCTCCATCACTTCTCCCCCCTCCCTCCGCCCCCATTTCCAGTAACCTTTGTTTCTAGCCTGCAACACCCCGAATCCCTCCCCACCGTGTTATTGTATTGACCCTGCCCAACTTCTCTCCCTTGTCATTTCAAATGTCTTTTTCTCTCACTTTTTCATTTTTGTCTCGGGAATCGAACAACATAACGATGTTTGGGTCATGTTTTTGTATAGTATCCTTTAATAATGTGTAATATTATAATGACCGTGACAATGGCGGTCAAGAGGCATTAACTGTTCAAAGGACGGCAGTCAGTGCCTCAGTTTAATTATCATTTTATTTCTCCTCCTCTAGCCATTAATATCTTGCTTACACATTTTATAAATCCAAACATACATAAAATATGAAGCACAAACGTCCTTCTTTTCACCAAAGAAAGTATAAAATAAAAAATAATCTGCGTATATTGTATGACTGAGGTGGTTTGGACATGTGGAGAGAATGGAGAATGAAAGACTGACTAAGAGGGTGTATGTAGGTGAGGTGGAGGGAGGGAGAGGGAGGGGCAGACCGAGGATGAGGTGGAGGGATGGAGTTGAGAGGAATATATTGGGGAGGGGGGGTTGAGTTGGGGGGAGGGGAGTCAAATAGTGGGTGACAGAGCGACTTGGAGGCGTTTTGTCTGCGACAACCCTTTCGGGATTAGGGCGTCGGGCTATAGATAGATAGATAGATAGATGTTGTATGATCTACACGCATCCAGAAAATATTTTCTTAAAAGTACTGTCAGTATTCTTGGTGATAATTTGTAGATCTTCAGTTACGATTAAATATAGCAAAATAGATGATAGTCACAAAAGCTGTATCCTCATACATTTGGCTACCATAATCATCGTAATATACGATGAAGGGGGATTATACCCCTCTGGATGAGTAGATGAAGCCCTTATCGGAATATGCTTGTCATGAGCCCGGACAGCAGGCAGATGTAAGTGGAAGTATGAGATTGTCGCGGTGTAAGGGTTAATTATGGTAAAGGTTCGCTTCCTATCCATCCGAGTCCTTGTCACTCCTGTATCGATAATATCGGCAGTTGCAGAATAGATGTTCAGGGCGCTGACGGACAGCCATGCCGTTACCTTTTGTTCTAACCATGCAATGCAGCTATGGGAATGGAATGATAGGGATAATCTTGCTGACTGCATTCTCTGACCTTGTAAGATCATGCGTTGAGGGAGTTCAGATCAAAGTATGTCGATGGCATATTGTTTTAAATTATATATAAGTAGACGTATCTCATAGGTCTCACTTTAGTGCGGAACACAATGTGTGGAAGGGGAGGGGATTATGGAAGCAGGAATACTTTGGGTGAGGGAAGGGATTACATATATTACAAGCTGGGACACAGATAAATGTTATAACGTGAAGGGAGGAGTGAGGGATACAGAAAGCGGGAAGGAGGCGAGGAGGGAAGGAATCCACAAGGGGGGGATGGTATTGAACACTGATAGTTACGATGGACATATTGTTATGTAAGTAATTTGGTTACTTGTGTGTAATACAGTTGGCAATATAACATGCACGAGTATTGTGTTTATAATGTCATTACAATTAAGACTCAAAAGTCCTGTAAATGGTAATAACTGTATTCAAATTATGAAGAACCGATCTAGTTAGGGAGGTAAACAGAAGCAGAGTCAGTTAAATGAAATCGTTGGGAAGGGTTGGGGGTGTTGAGGGAGAGAAACAAGGGGTACTGGTAGAGGGGGGGAAGTCAGGGGGGAGAAGTGATGGAGACAGTGGAAGGGGGAGGGGAGGAGACGGCGAGGGGGTGGAGAGGGAGTGTATTTGGAGCACTGTATTAACGATGGTTATATAAATGTTATATAATGTGACGAGTAATGTCTCCTAACCACCACAGTGACGATTTATTCATGTTACTAACATTTATATTCATGGATAACATTTCAAGCGATGGAGGAGGAAATGAAGCTCATTTGACACTTTTATATTGTTTTCCACAGTTTATCTACAGACATACGGTATTCAGCATTAACGATAAAACGTGGATGATGGCAGAGCATGACTAGGAAGAGAAGAGACGGGTGGGGAGAGAGGTCGGAAAAGGAAGTGATTTAACTTGTAAAACTAAACCGCATACTGGCGAAACACGAACTGTCAGTTTCTTTGTTTGTTTAGTGTGTAACTGACATCGTAATTAGTGTTTTCTTGCAACCTCACCTTTAGGACTGCAATCGTTTTATAATATTTCATATAATACTTGCTGGCAACATCAGTCCAGTCCAAATAATCCTATGCGTCTATGTCCGTAACGAAGAATCTTCATACACAAATGTCAAACATTTCACAATAACATTATCCCACCTGCTACAAATTAATATTATCATTAGGGAATGTGTTCTTATCTCCGAACACATTTCTTTAATATTAGCCATTTAAAGCGTACCTGTCAACTCTATCATACAGTGTTACCAGATCAACAGGCTCGTATCACGCACGCTAAGAGGGACGAACTTCTGCTGTCGGCTGTACATATAACTAGAAGTCTATTGACACTTAAAACAGCTGGCATCTGAACCTCGATTGAGAATTCTTTTTTGTTATCAGTAGAAGCACTTGAAAAGTACAGTCGGCCACAGGAAAAAGTAAACACCTACGTTTCGCGTGTGTGTGAAACATCTGGTAACACTGTGTGTAGCAGAAGTGCTGAAATAAATTAAATAAATCTGCAATTTGTTTTATTCATACATATATGTTATGAACAAATTTGTAAGGATTATTGAACCAGTGACATTATTATAAGTAACATAATTATTATATCTCATGGTATTAACTGCTGTCTGCCGAACGGGAATGAAGTTGTCGTACGGGTCCCTCCCCTCCCCTACCTTTGCCCTAGCCTAATCTTTACCAGTAAAAGCAGAGGAGGAAATAAAAGTTAAACGGAAAACAGAGATAAGAGATGTTTGGTATGCGTCTCATGGATGATATTCATGAAAATGCATTATGTTTGTGTTGCCTTATCAATTCCGGCAGACCAGGGACAGTGTGTGTGTGTTGTTGGTATTGTATAAAGATACTTAAGGATTTTCTCTAAAGGGTTTTAGGCCTATTGCAAAAGCCTTACCCTCTTATTATCTTGTTTTTTTCATGGTAGTAACTATTCACTGCGCTCCCCCTCCTCCACCTCTCTCCCTCTCGTTTTATGCCCTCCCCCCCCATACCAGCCTCTTCTCCTTCCCTTCTCCACGTCTTGACTTCCACCAATATCTCTATTAAATGTTTTGAATCCTCAATCCGAGTCGAGGTGGGAGATACAGAACAGGACCATGGGCCAGACCACAGCTAACCCATGAGAAAGAAGCACCTTAGATCAATAATGGAACACATACAGGATAAAGCAGCCCTCAGAGGAAGAATTATTGGAATGAGGGAAAGTGGACTTTCTATTTCCGACATAGCAAGAGAAGTAGGAGTAACAAGGAAAACAGTCTACAAGTGGTGCAGACGATGGGAGGAGGAAGGTGATCTTCGGGACAGACCAAGACCTGGGGGTCCGAGAAAAACTACACCTGAAGATGACAGGAGAATGGTGAATGCAGTAACGGATAATCCATTCACAAATGCAGCTGCAATTCGGGACAGTCTTGGCCTAGATGTCTCCACTCAAACTATACGCCGTCGGCTTCACAGTGATGGAGTGCACCACAGAGTTCCTGCCACTAAAGGATTATTAAACGAACGACATCGGATCAACCGTCTTCGTTTTGCCCAGCAGTATGTCAACGAAGACTTAAATTTCTGGGCAAGAGTTATTTTCTCTGATGAGAAAACATTCGCGTCGACCACGCACGGACAGCTACACTGTTGGCGAAGGAACAATACACGATACGCCCGCGAGAATATTTATGAAGAAGCCAGGAGCGGCCACGTCACCTGTAATGTGTGGGGATGGGTTAACTTAAACACACTGGGTGAGCTGACAGAAATAGAGGGAAGATTCACCGCAGACAAATACCTTGAAATATTGGAGGAGGTGATGATCCCAACAGTTCGCGCCATGGCTCTTCCCTACCCAGAGTGCATTGTGTTCATGCAAGTAAGTAGAGTTTCCCGTCATAAAATGCAATAAACCACATTACAGTTTTTATTGATGGCATTACCTTTAATACTGTATGTTATTACATGATTAATACAAGTTTTCAAAATATGCACAACGTATTTTACCAACGGAGTATCTCAAATGAGCCATTTTTACTGATTGCAGATTACTTGAATATAACTCTCTCTCCCTCTCTCTCTCTCTCTCTCTCTCATATATATATATATATATATATATATATATATATATATATATATATATATATATATATATGAATGATAGTATGTAATTTATGGTGCATAATATACGCTTTGCAGGACAACTGCCCAATTCACACAGCCAGGGTCGTTCGGAGATGGTTTGCGGAGCAACAAGATATTGATCTGCTGAACTGGCCAAGTAAGGCATGTGACCTAAACCCACTGGAAAACTGTTGGGGGACCATTGTCAACTCTTGGATCACAGGGCAAGAAAGATCCTCACGGCAGCTCCTCCAGCATACCTTCTTCGAGTGGGAGCTGTTCCGGGCAAATCAGCTGATTGTCTACAATCACGTAGCCTCCGTCCCCAATAGACTACGTGACGTCATCGCAAACGACGGTGGATGGACCAGATATTGATATCGGTTGGGAGAGATGGTTATGAGGCGGCTGGATGGCTCTCATCTGAGTAAAATAATGATATCTATGGGGTAGGGCCTAAGGTTTTATTTGCTTTCTATTAACTATCCATTGTTTGGTTTTGTGTATTCATTCATTTATTAAATTATTTTGTTGCTTTGGGGTATACTTTATATACTATATATATATATATATATATATATATATATATATATATATATATATATATATATATATATATATGCCTAATAAAGCTATCTTGCAATTGTTCTGTGTCCTTTAAAACCCTGGGTGCTGACACATTGCCCTGTGTGTCTACGGTAAGAATGGCACTAATATCAGGACTTGACGTCCTATAATACGTATGATCGTGATATATAAATAAAGGATACAACTTGTATTTGTCTTAGATTATGCGTTCTGAATGTTTCACCAGCGTGAGGTCCACACTTATTAAACGAACAGGAACAAGTAACTAGCGAATAGGCCTTCCATTGATGTGTTGACGGATGCTGAACACTATCTACTGTAATAAACATGCCTAACCACTTGAGATACGGATCCACTGGTTGTCAGCTGTAGCTGAACTCAGAGAAAGTAAGGAGTATGCACTTCTTTCGCCAGCAGTTGTTTTGTTCGCTAGGTGCGAACCCACCTATAACAGCATACATTTCATTTACCGTGATGCCATATCAATTACCTTTAATGTTGTCCACTGTAACAGCATTTTCAGTTTTCTCTTTACCGACACTACGATAACAGTGGCATGAGTGACAAATATTATAGTATGTTGCTGATATCAAAGTATTTATAGATGCATGATCAGTCACTGTTTCTCACTTCAGAGACGTTTGGAATAGTAAAGCGATTTTACGAAGGGAACTGTAGAGCAGTATTAGTAGTAGTATTGCATTACCTTGCTTTGTCAGATAGCGCCTTTATTGGGAGATAACTGAATCCCTTGATTGCATCGGAGCTAAGCCTAAGCCGTAAAATTTGACGTTAACAGCAACTAATTATTTTTACAGTCCAAAAAAGACGTTGGTGACACCATGGAGACAATAAAACAGCAGGTTTCAGTTATAATACAGACTATATATACCAATTTAGTATGGGTAAACTGACTTGATAAGTATGACTAGGGAGGGTGGGAGTGAATGGTTGAAGGTGGAGGTGGGGGGGAAACCGCAGGGTTGGTGGGTGAGCAGAGTTTCATCGTGCGTCTGGATGCACAGCACAGGTGTTACCAGGTTAGATACACACTCTACGGATAAAATGTGTGTACTTATTGCTGTGGCCGACTGTACATCAAGCATCCTTACTGAATATAAAAAAGAAGATGAAGACTATTTGCACAATATGAGGGTTCGTGTTACACATAAACCATATTTCCTTTCGTAAAATCTCCCAAAACTGTGATAACTAGTAATAAGTAATATTATTGCGCTTTAGTCATCACGTATAATTCTATAAGAAAAAATATGCACAGTATCGCAACAGGGAGACATATTTAATTAAAATTTATGTTTCTTCCCCATCTCCGTAGACATAAGTTTTAGTACATTACTAGTGCAAAGAATGCAGGTTGAAGGAACACTGAGTGAAAAGTATTTATGTCGCCTATAGTTTTGATTTTTCCGACAGGAAGAGGGTCGTTTGACTTTTTACGTTTGTAGTAATAATATTAGATAACAAGATGGTCATTTTTTTTTTTATACGGAGGAAGAATCATCGGTTGAAAAAAAAAAAAAAAACGCATTATTGAGGGCGAAAACACTACATATCCATCTTCCACGGATGTGCTCTAAATTAGCTGGTCAACACTCCCAAGTCCATGAAAAATTCAGAAATTATTTCGGAGGGAGATAATATTCCATTTCTGAAAAAAAAAAAAAAAATCTGCTGCAGGAGATAATACGTGCGATAAGACCTATTCAAGAGTGAAGAGGGGTTGTATTTGTGGAGTCAAAGGTCAAAAGTTCCGTCTGGTTAGATAAAACGGATATTATTTTTGTCTGGGTAACTAGGGCTTTAAATTGTCATTTTGAGCCTACGGATCATATACAAAAAATGGTATATTATTGTAGAATGACGGTTTGTGATATTCATATTCACTCCGAGAAAACTCCGAGAAAACGTGACCCGTTTACAAGAAAATTGCCTAGGTATTGATTATCAGATATATCTTTAGGAAAAATAATTAAACGACAGAATTGATATAAACAATTAATAAACACTATTTGATTCCTCTTAAACGTAGTTAAAGATCTGACGTCACCGATACAAGCGAGAAAACTCGAATGAGTATTCTTTTTTATTTGCAGTAGTACTTGAAAATTATATACCTTCCTGACTGAATGTAAAACAAAGTGAAGAATATATGCACAATATGATGGTTCGTGTTAAACATAAACATTTCAGTACGTAAAATCTCTCAAAAGTGTGATACCTAGTGATAAGCAATATTAATGTTTTGGTTCTCACCTATAATTTTATGAGAAAAAATGCACACAATATCGCAATAGCGAGCCATATATTTAATATTTATAATTTTCTTCCTCATATCCGTAGACATGAATGCAGGTTCAAGGAACTCTGAATGAAAAGCAATTATGTCGTATAGAGATTGTTTTGATTTTTGCGACAGGAAGAGGGTCGTTTATGTCTTTTACTATTCTAGCAGTAACATTGGATAACATTTTTTTTTTTTTTTTTTTTTACGTTGGACGAATCTGCGGTTGGAATAATTGAAAACTATAATACATGACTAAACCTAAAAAACGCATAATTCAGGACAAGAAAAATCAATATGCAACTTCCATTGATGGATATGCTCCAATTGTATTAAAAATTCAGAAAGTATTTCTGAGGGTGAGAAAACACCGTCTCGTAAAAACAAATCAATAATAATGCTCCATGAGGAAATTCGTAGGATAAAATCGATTCAGTGGTAAGGAGTTTCGTTTGATTAGAGACGTGGAAAAAACTTGAAAATGTAGAGATAAAACGGATATTATTTTTATCTGTAACTAAGGCTTTAAATTGTCATTTTGAGCCTCCTGATCAAATACAAAATGTGGAAAAAACTTGAAAATGTAGAGATAAAACGGATATTATTTTTATCTGTAACTAGGGCTTTAAATTCTCATTTTGAGCGTCCTGATCAAATACAAAATGTGGTATCTTAACGCAGAATGACGGTTCGTGTGATATCATTATTCATATTCACCAAAGTATACTATCTCCGAGAAACTGTAATTCGTTTATAAGAAAATTGTTTAGGTATATATTATCAGATATAAATTTTATGAAAAAAGTAATTACATAACCTCATTGGTATATACAATTTATGAACACTATTTGACTCCTCATCAACGTAGTTTTATTGTTAATGGGTCTTTAAAAACTCAGATGTCAGGAGCGTCGACCTAATCTGTCGTGCCTGCAATACGATTTCTAATTTCCGATGAGCCTACTGTTTGTTAATTTATTTTTTTTTTTCATACAAATTAGCGGTGACCACAGTAAAAAGTGTCGCCAATTATGAACTAGTCAGCTGTCAGCATCTGCTTTGGTGGTAGTTCAAACCATTTTCATGGAGTGATGGCTGTATAATCTAATTTTCGGTGAAATTATAAATATTTAACTGCCCCAGAAGTACTCAACATTGAGAGAAACTCTCAATTACTTCCAAAACTGAGAAAACATTCCATAGAGTCAAAATCGATTGACACTAGAGAGTGCTGGCATTAGAGATGTTTATGAACAATAAATTTAAATTGATGTTTTGGTCATAGAAACAAGCGAGAGAAGTCGATTGAGAATTAATTTTTGTGTAGTAGAAGCACCCTAAAATTTCTCCAAGACTTCTGACGGAAAGTAAAGAAAAAAAAAAGAATATTTGTACGTTACAAAGGTTTGTGTTACACCATAAACCACATTTCCTTGGGTAATATCCAATAAAATTGTGATCCCTCGTGAGAATACATATTGATCAATTTTTGACTAAATCCAAATTTATTCGCAATACCAAGATATATCATTTATAACTTTATTCATCACCTAAGAAATACATTGCATATCAACTATAGTTGAACGACCAGTGAACTTTATTAATATAGTTTGGAGATTGTTTGAATTTTTAAGTTAGGAATAGGGTACTTTGTGACTTTTCATTTTCTGTAATTTCAGATGAAAAAGTGGTCGTGTTTTGTTACCGTTAGAGCATCCGATTTCGGAGTAATTCAAAACGATTATACTTGAGTGATCCAAAAATCCTTGTAATTGAGGGCGGAAATTTCCACGTGTACTCTAAATTACCAGGGATAAACTTCCACTTATATCTAAAATTCAGAAAACATCACTGACGATGAGAAAAATTCGGTTAGCAGAAAAAAATCAGTAACAATGATATACTGAAATCGATTCACAGGTTTAGAAGGCTGTTATTTGACGGGTTTAAGTTAATAGTTTTGTTTGATTGGAGACGTGAATAAAACTTGGAAATTATTTTTGCTGTTTAACTAGGGCTTTAAACCGTGATTTTGAGACGCCTGCTCAAATACATAAGTTGCTATATTATCGCAGTTTGACGGTTCATGTGATATCATTATTCATAATTGCCATGATAAAATCCCTCGGAAAGGTAATAAATCGTTTCAAAGGTAATTGTTTGGGTATTTATTATCAGACGTATTATTAGGAAAAGGAAATTACATATCCGTCCTGAGATATACAATTTATAAACATTACTTCGTTTCTCATAAACCCAGTTCTATTGTTCATAATGGTTCTTCTAAAACAAAATCAGGTTTCAGGAGCTTCGACTTGAATTGACGTGTCTGTCTTGTTGAGATTAATTGGATTATGATTATCCGATGGGTCTATTGGCGCTTTTTTCTTCTTAATTCTTCTTAGCCTTGAGTCGGTGAACTAGTTTCGGCTGAGAGCATCCTATTTAAGGGTAATTCAAACAATTTTGCTTGAATCATGGCTGTACATTATTATTTTTGATCGATATAGCTAAATATACAATGTACAGAAATGTACTCGTAATTGAATCCGACTCACCAGCAATTATTTCCAAAACTCAGAAGACAGTTCTCTGTTTGAGAAAATCATATTTTATATACATAAATCAAGAGGACTTTTGACAAGTAAAAAGAGCTGACCATCTGAAGTGGTTAAGAACATTAATTCTGAACTGATGTGGAGTCACCGAAACAAGCGAGAAACTTCGAATGAGAGTTCTTTTTATTTGCAGCAGATGCACTTTAGAATTACATCGAGCCTCCTCACTGAAATAAAAAAGAAGAAAAAGAATATTTGCACAAGATCAAGGATCATGTTACACATAAACCACATTTCCGTACGTAAAATTTCTCAAAATTTTATAAGAAAAAATATACTCAATATCGCAATAGCGAGACATAAATTAAAATTTATTACTTTCTCATCTCCGAAGAGATAGGTTATAGAACATGACAGCTGAAAAAATGCAGGTTGAAGGAACACTGAATGAAGAGTAATTATGTCGTCTAGAGATTATTTGGATTTTAGTGACAGGAAGAGAGTCGTGTGTGAGTTTTACGTTTGTAGCAATAACATTAAATAACAGGATGGTCAATTTTCTTTTTATGCGGAGGAAGAATCCGCGCTTGAAATAATTGAAAACTAAAAACAGCATAATTCAGGGCGAAAACAAAACATACAAGTTCCACGGATGTGCTCTAAATTAGCTTGGCAACACACCCAATTGTATGTAAATGTCGAAAAGTATTTCTGAGCGTGAGAAAATACCGTGTTGGAAAAAGAAAATCAATAATAATTCTGAATAAGGTAATACGTATGATAAATTCGACTCAATGGTAAAGAAGGGCTGTGTTTGTGGAGTTTATGGCCAAAGAGCTTCGTTTGATTAAAGACGTAGAAAACACTTGGAAATTTAGAGATAAAACGGATATTATTTTTGTATTTGTAACAAGGGCTTTAAATTGGCAATTTGGCCTCCTGATCAAATACAAAAAATGGTATATTATCGAAGAATCACGGTTCATGTGATATCATTATTCATATTCACCAAGGTATAACCACTCCATGAAAAAGTGAACCGTTTATAAGAAAAATGTTTTGGTATAAATTATCAGATATTTATTAGGAAAAGTAATTACACAACCGCAATGACATACAATTTATAAACACTATTTGACTCCTTATAAACGTAGTTTTATTGTTAATGATAGGTCTTTAAAAACTCAGGTGTCAGGAGCGCCAACCTGATCTGTCGTGTCTGCAATGCGATTAACAATTTTTAATTTCCGCTTTTTTTTTTTTTTTTTAATTCAAAATCCTGATGACTTCACAGATAAAACTATCGCCAATTATGAACTTGTTATGGCTGACAGCATAAGCTTTGGAGGTAGTTCAAAAGATTTTCATGGAGTGATGGCTGTATAATCTAATTTTTCATAAAATCCCAGTACTCAACATTGATTAACACTCTGAATTACATGCAAAACTCAGAAGACATTTCTTAGAAGTGAAGGTCTCCAATGAAACGAAATTCTTCTATACCCGTGAATCGATTTCGCCGTGCGTATTAATTCATGTAACATTCCTACTGATACGAAATTTTCTCACCACCACGGTGTTCTGAATTTTGGATACAATTGGGAGTGTTTCATATGTAATTAATAGTACATTTGCGGATGTGGCATATTTTGTGTTTTCGCCCTTAAGTTTTTAGGATCACTCAAGTATAGTAGTTTTGAATTATTCCTAAATCGGATGCTTAGGGATAAAAACAACACTTGACCACCTTATCTGGTTACAAACACAAATGAAAAAAGTCACAAATGACCTTTCCAAACATAATAATCCAAACAATCCCCAATACAGATGACTGCTCCTTCAACCTGCATTTTTTGTACCTGCCATGCACTATATTTCTTCGGTGATGAGAAATAGTTATAAATGGAAATTAATGATATATCTCGGTATTGCGGAAGCTTTTGTATTTCGTCGTATAAATAAGTAGATGAGATTCAAACGCTTATCAATATTCCTTCTGACGAGGTATCACAATTTTTATGGATTTTATTTAAGGAAATGTATCTTATGATGTAACACGAAGCATTATAACGTGAAAATATTCTCTCTTTACATTCCGTCAGTCGGTGTAATTTTAAAGTGCTTCCTCAACAGTTAAAAAAGATTACTCATTCAACGTTCGTCGCTTCTTTCTATGACCCAAATATCAATTTAAACATTGTTTTTAAACACCTCAAATTCCCGCTCTCTTTAGTGGCAATCGATTTCTTGTTGTTTGCTAAATGTGATATTTTTACACTGTGAAATGTCTTCTGAGTTCTGGAAGTTGAGTACTTCTGTGTCAGTTACATATTTATTATTTCATCAAAAATTAGATAATACAGTCATCACTCCAGGAAAATGGTTAGAACTAACTCCATAGCGGATACCTCTAGCCACAGCTAGTTCATAATTGGCGATACTTTTAACTGTGGTCACCTCTAATTTGCATAAAAAAATAAAGCCAATGGACTCATCTAAAATAAAAAATCCAGTTACTGTCCGCATTCCAGACACGAAAGATCAAATCGAAGCTCCTGACACCTCATGAGGTCAAATAGTTTATGATTTGTATATATCAAAGAGGTCCTATAATTAATCTGATTAACAATACCTAAACAATTTTCTTCTACACGGTTCACTGTTTCTCGGAGTGATTATACCTTGGTGAATATGAATAATGATATCAAACGAACCGTCAGTCTCCGATAATATTCCATTATTTGCATTTGATCAGGAGGCTGAAAAAGACAGATTGAAGCCCTAGTTGCACAGACAAATAATATCCGTTTTATCCCTGAATTTCCAAGGGTTTATCACGTCTAATGAAACGAAACTCTTTGGCCTTAAACTCCACAGATACAAGCCATCCTTACCATAGAACCGATTTTATTACCTCATTCAGCATTTATATATATATTTTTTTCCCCCGAGAGAAAATTTTCTGAATTATGCAGTTTATAGATTTAGTCATGTATACTAGTTTTCAGTTATTCCAACGGCGGATTCTTTCTCCGTACCAAAAAAAACATTGAACATCTTGTTATCTAACGTTACTGCTTCAAAAGTAAAAAGTCTCAACCATCGTCCTGTCGCAAAAATCCAAACAATCTCCAGACGACGACGGGGAGACAATCTGGCCGCACTATGGGGTGGTGCTACTACTCTGCGGCCAGGTTGTTAGGAAGAATACTGCCACCGTATTCCTTTCGTGTCGTAAAAGGCGAATAAAAGGGGAGGGGTGAGGGGACAAGGGACCCCCTGCTCTGTTTTTTAGTTCCTAAAAAGAGACAAGCAAGAGAAAGGGATGGGGAATAGAGATATCCCCATATTCTGAAGGGGTCTATGAATGTGCGTGGATGTAGCACGATGTGAGAAGAAAGTTGGATGTGTTAGCTTTGAGTGAAACGAAGATGAAAGGGAACGGTGAGTCTATGTTTGGAAGTGTGAATGGAAGATTGTCAGGTGTTGATAGAGGAAGGCCAAGAGAAGGTGTGGCCTTGTTAGTGAGTCCGGAAGTACAGCAGTGTGTGACTGAAAGGAAGGAGGTATCATAGAGACTGATGTTGGTGAAAGCGAAATTTGAACGTGAGTTGTGGGTGTTTGTGAGTGCATATGGGACTAGTAGTGAAAGGGATGAAGAAGAGAGGGAGTCTTTCTGGAATGATGAGTGTCTGCAGAGTTTTGGAGCGAATATGAATATGGTAATGATGGGAGATGTGAATGCTAGAGTGGGAAATGTAGCAGTTGAAAGTGTAGTTGGTATGCATGGTGTGCCTGGAAGAGATGAAAACGGTGAATGAATGATAGCAGTGTTGAGCGAGAGATGATGATTGGAAATACGCTGTTTGACAAGAAAGATATTTATAAGTATACATGGGTGACAGGAGGGTGGAAGGTTTGTTGAAAGAGCTTTGAAGGACCATGTGGTTGTGTCTAGGAATGTAATAGGAATATTGTTGGATGTGAGAGTTCTGAGAGGGGAGGGTGGAGGTATGTCTGACCACTACCTGGTGAGGGGAAAGTTAAGAGTAGGTAAGAGATGGGTGAGAACTAGGAGGGTTAGGCGTGGCAGGGAGGTTTTGAAGGTGAGTTGGATAAAAGAGAGACAAAGGTAGAGTATCAGGAGAAATTGAAAGATGAGTGGAACGCCGTGAAAAATTGGGAAATTGGCAGAGTGGAGGAGTAATGGCAGTTGTTTAAGAGCGCTGTGGTGGGGCATGCTGAAGAGGTGTGTGGTGAGACGTGTGGGTGGTGAAGAAAAGGAAGTGAATGGTGGCGCGAGGAAGTATGACTTTGGCTGAGAATAGAGGTGCATATAAGGTGTGGCTGCAGAGGAAGGATGTCATATGAAAGGTATAAGGAAAAGAGCAATAGGGCGAGAAGGGCTGTGCGTGATCCTAAAGTGCCAGCAGATGAAAGGTGGGGTAGTCGGTTGAGAGAGAATTTTCAACAATAAAATGTTTTGGAAGGAGGTGAAAATGGTGCGAAGGGGAGTCTGGGAAGAACGATTAAAAGCAGAGGATGGAAGGATGTTGAGATGGATGCAGTAAGGAAGAGATGGGCAGAGTATTTTGAAAGATCGTTAAATGTAGAGAAGGAGAGGGTGGCTGAGATTGTGGGGGATGGAAGGGTGCAAGGAATAAATGTGTTGGGAGAGTTGAATGATTCCTTGATCACGATGAAGTGGAGAAGGCAGTAAAGGAGATGAAAACAGTGAAAGTTGCTGGTATGGATGGGTGTGCTGTGGAATGCCTGAAGGGTGGTGGAGTGACTATTGTTGACTGGTTAGTAAGACTGTTGAATGTGTGCTTTGTGAAAGGTGTTGTGCCAATTGACTGGGCAAATGCTTGTGTGGGTGATAAGCATGAATGTACTAGCTGTTGATTGTTGTTGGTAAGGTGTATGGTAGTGTTAATTATGAGAGTTCGAGGGAGTGATTGGTGATGAGCAGTGTGGCTTTAGGAGAGGGAGGGGATGCGTGGATCAGGTGTTTGCTGTGAGACAAGTGTGTGAAAAGTATTTAGCGAAAGGTAAGGATGTGTTTTGGGCATTTATGAATTTAGAGAAAACGTATGATAGAATTGATAGGGAGGCTTTGTGGACTGTTTTAAGATTGTATGGACTTGATGGTAGGTTACTAAAAGGTGTGAAAAGTTTATGTGTAAAGAGTAGAGCGTGTGTAAGAGTGGGAAGTGCTGTGAGTGGTTTCCCGTGAGTGGGGCTGCGACAGGGATGTGATGTCGCCTTGGTTGTTTAATATTTACATGGATGGTGTCGCAAGAGTTTTAGGTAGAGGTCTGAGTCTGGTGGATGTTGATGGTGGAGAGTGGAATCTGAAGCAGCTGCTGTTTGCAGATGATATTGAACTGGTGGCTGATTCAGAGGAGAATTTGAGACAGGTGGTAGTCAGGAGGCTTGATATAATTTTAAAGTGCTTCTACTGCAAATAAAAAAAGAATTCTCATTCGAGGTTTCTCGCTTGTTTCGGTGACCTTACATCAGTTCAGAATTAATGTTCCTAAACACTTCAAATGCCAGCTCATTTTACGTGTCAATAGACTTATTTTTTTTTTTTTCCACATAGAACTGTCTTCTGGTTTGGAAAAAACTTCTGGTGTGTCGCAATCAATTTTGAGTACATTACTGAACATTGTATATTTAGCTATTTCGATCAAAAATAAGATCATACCTCCATGACTCAAGAAAAATGGTTTGAATTACCCATAAAGACGATCCTATCAGCTGTAACTAGTTCACAGTTGGCGCTACCTATCATCCGTGAAGTCCAGGCTAAGAAGAATTAAGAAAAAAAAAGTGCCAATAGACCCATCGGATAATTATAATCCATTTAATCTCAAGACGACAGACACGTCAATTCAGGTCGGTGCTTATGAAATCTGATTTTTTCTTTTTAAAGAACCATCATCAGCAATAATACTGGGTATATGGGGAACCAAGTAATATTTATAACTTGTATATCTCAGTAATTAAAAGTATTTCCTATCCATAATAATATATGTCTGATAAACAATATTTAGACAATTTTCTTGTAAACAGTTTACTGCCGTTATGAGTGATTTTACATTGGTGAATATGAATAATATCACATCAACTGTCATATTGCGAAAATATCTCAACTTTCGTATTTGATCAGGTCTCAAAATGACTGTTTAAAGCCCTAGTTACAGAGTAAAAATTTTCCAAGTGTTTTTCATGTCTCCAATGAAAAGAAATTCTATGAACATACCAGTTTTCTATACCCGTGAATCAATTTCATCGTACATATTAACTAATGTAGCATTGTTACTGATTTTTTTTCTGAAAGAAATTGGCATTGGATACAATTGGCATTGTTTCCCAGGTAATTTAGAGTACATTTTTGGATGTTGCATATTTAGTGTTTTCGTCTTCAAGTATCAGGTTTTTAGGATCACTGAAGTATAATAGATTTGAATTATTCCTAAATCGTACGCTTTAACCGTAACAAAAATACTTGACCACATTCTTATCTGGTTATAACCACAAATGAGAAACGTCACAAATAACCCTTCCTAACGTAAAAATCTAAAAAATCTCCAAACTACATAATACAGTTGA
The DNA here is from genome assembly GCF_032717465.1 of Coenobita brevimanus. Classification (NCBI taxonomy): domain Eukaryota; kingdom Metazoa; phylum Arthropoda; class Malacostraca; order Decapoda; family Coenobitidae; genus Coenobita; species Coenobita brevimanus. The sequence continues at coordinate 19,932,501 of NC_137031.1, forward strand.
CTGCTTGTTCAACTTATATTTTTTTTAGTTGACATGCACTATATTTCTTCGGTGATGAGGAATAAGGTTATAAATGGTAATTAATGACAGATCTCGATATTGCGAAAGTGTTTATACTTAGTCGTATAAATTTATAGGTGATTCAATATTCCTTCTCACAAGATATCACAATGTTGGTGGATTTTACCTAAGGAAATGTGGCTTAAGGTGTAAAAGGAACCTTTATAACGTGCAAATATTCTTTTCTTTTTTCTCATACCATTCCGTCAGGAGTGTCGGTGTAATATTAAAGTGCTTCTACTTCTGATAAAAAGAATACTCATTCGATGTTTCTCGCTTGTTTCTATGATTCCCACATCAATTTAAACTTATTATTCTTAAAAACCTCTCTTTAGTGGCAATCGATTTCTTGTTGTTTCCTAAATGTGATATTTTCACACTATGAAATGTCTTCTGAGTTTTAGAAGCAATTGAGAGTGTCGCAAACAATGTTGAGTACTTCTGAGGCAGTGACATTCAGGATTTAAACAAAAATCTGATTATATAGCCATCACTCCAGGAAAATGGTTTGAACTACACTCAAAGCGGATGCTGTCAGCCATAAGTAGTTCATAATTGGCGACACTTTTAACTGTGAAGTTACCGCTAATTTGAATGAAAAAGAAAAATAAAGCCAATAGACTCATAGGAAATTTTAAAATCCAGTTAATATCCGAATTCTACACACGACAGATCAGGTCCTGAGTTTTTAAAAACCCATGAACAAAAACTACGTTCAAGATGAGTCAAATAGTGTTCATAAATTGTATATATATATATGTGTCATAATCAATACCTAAAAAGTTTTCTTGTAACAGGTTCACTGCTTCTCGTAGTGATAATACCTATTTTTTTTTTTTTTTTATCAGGAGGCCCAAAATGACTGTTTACACAGATAAAAATAATATCCATTTTATCTCTAAATTTCCATGTTTTTTCACGTCTCTAATGAAACGAAACTCTTTCAACTTAAAGTCCACAAATACCTTCTTTACCATTGAATCGATTTTATCTTACATCATGCAGGATTGTCATTGATTTGTTTTCCCGAGACAGAATTTCCTTTCCCTCAGAATTACTTTCTAAATTTTACATACAATTAGGAGTGTTGCCTAGCTAATTTGGAGCACATATGTGGAAGGTGCATATTTAGTGTTTTCGCCCTCAATTATTCGGTTTTAGGTTCAATCAAGTTTTGAACTACTAAATTGGACGCTATAACCGTATCAAAAGCAAATTATAAGCACAAATTAAAAAAGTGACAAATGACCCTATTCCTAAAATTAAAATCCAAATAATCTCCAAGAGAAGTAGTAAAGATGACTGCTCCTACCTGCATTTTTTTGTAGCTGACTCACTAAATTTCTTCGGTGATGATGAATAAAGTTATAAATGGTATTTAATGATAAATCTCGGTAATGCGAAAGTGTTTATACTTCGTTCTATAAATTTATAGGTGAGAGTCAAACGCATATCAATATTCCTTCTCACGAGGTATCACAATTTTGATGGATTTTACCCAAGGAAATGTGGATTATGGTGTAACATGAATCTTTATAACGTGCAAATATTCTCTTTCTTTATGCTTTACATTCCGTCAGGAGTCTCTGTGTAATTTTAAAGTTCTTTGACAACAGATATAAAAGATTACTCATTCGACGTTTCTCGCTTGTTTCTATGACGGAAACATCAATTAAATCTTATTGTTTTTAAACACCTCAAATGCCAGCTCTCTTTAGTGGCAATCGATTTCTTATGTTTCCTAAATGTGATATTTTCACTCTATGAAATGTCTTCTGAGTTTTTTAAGTAATTGAGAATGTTTCAATGTTGAGTACTTCTGGGGCAGTTACATATTTAGGATTTCACCAAAAATTAGGCATTACAACCATCATTCCAGAAAAATGGTTTGAACTACCTCCGAAGCTGATGCATCTAGCCATAACTAATTCATAATTGGCTATACTTTTAACTGTGGTCACCGCTAATTTGCCAGAAAAAATAAAGCTCCTGACACCTCAGACTACGTTCATAATGAGTCAGTGTTTATAAATTGCATATATCAAAGCGGTTATTTAAGTACTTTTTTCTAATAATATATATTTGTTCATCAATACCTAGAAATTTTCTTTTAACGGGCTCACTGTTTCTCGGAGTGGTTATACCTTGGTTAATATAAATAATGATATCAAACGAACCGTCATTACCAGACAATATTCAATCATTTTCATTTGATCAGGAGGCTCAAAATGACAGATTGAAGCCCTAGTCACACAGACAAAAATAATATCCGTTTTATCCCTGAATTTCCAAAGGTTTTTAACGTCTCCAATGAATCGAAACTCTTTGCCTTTAAACTCCACAAAAATAAGCCTTCTTTATCGTTGAATCGATTTTATCCTAGTATTGCCTTATGCAAGCTTATTATTGATTTTTTTTTTCCGAGAGGGAATTTTCTCACCCTCAGAAATACTTTCTGAATTTTACATACAATTGTGAGTGTTGCCCAGCTAATTTAGAGCAATTCCTTGGAAGTTGCATATTTAGGGTTTTCGCCTTTAATTATGCGGTTTATAGTTTATAGTTTTCAATTATTTTAACAGCTGATTCTTCTTATGTACAAAAAGAACTTTGAACATCTTGTTATCTAATGTTACTGCTACAAAAGTACAAAGTCATAAACGACCAAAAATCCAAACAATCTGCAGACATGCATTATTTTTAGCTCTCATGTACCTATGTCTTCCGAGATGAGAATTAATATATCTCTCGCTATTGCGATAGTGTATATTTTTTCTTATCAAATTATAGGTGATTACAAAAGCTCAATAATATTACTTAAAACTAGTTATCACAGTTCCAGAGATTATACGTAAGGAAAAGTGGTTTATGTGTAACAAGAACATACATAATGTGAAATTTTTTTTTTTTTTTTTTTTTTTAGTCAGGAGGCCTGATGTAATTTTCAAGTGCTTCTACTGCAAATAAAAAAGAATTCTCATGCGAGGTTCTCGCATGTTTCGGTGACCCCACATCAGTTCAGAATTAATGTTCAAACACTTCAGATGCCAGCTCTTTTTAAGTGACAATATTCTTGTTATATGTATATGAAACTTTTTTTTTTTTTTTTCACAGAGAACTTGTTTTAAAAAAATTTGCTGGTGTGTCGCAATCAATTTTGAGTACATTTCTTAACATTCTATATTTAGCTATTTCGATCAAAAATAAGATCATACATCCACGACAAAGTAAAATTGTTTGAATTCCCCCGTAAAGAGCATCCTATCAGCCGTAACTAGTTCACAGTAGGTGCAACCTTTTATCCGTGACTATGAGGAAATAAGAAGAAAAAAGTGCCAATCGACCCATCGGATAATTATAATCCAGTTAATTTCAACAGATCGGTGCTCATGAAACCTGATTTTTTTTTTTTTTAGAACCATCTTGAACAATAAAACTGGGTTTTTGAGGAACTGAGTAACGTTCATAAATTGTATATCTGAGTAAGGAAAAGTATTTCCTCTTCCTAATAATATTTGTCTGATAATCAATACCTAAACAATTTTCTTGTAAACGATTTACTGCCGTTCGGAGTGATTTCATCTTCGCCAATCTGAATAATATCACATGAACCGTTATATTGCGAAAATATCGCAACTTTTGTTTCTGATCAGGTCACAAATAACAGTTTAAAGCCATAATTACACAGTAAAAATAAGTTCCAGGTGTTTTTCATGTCTCCAATCAAACGAAATTCTATGATTATTAACCCAACAAATACCAGACACATGAATAGATTTAATCGTACATATTAACTAATGAAGCATTGTTACTGATTTTTTCTCCGAAACGAAATTTTCTCACAATCACCAATGTTTCTGAATTTTAGATACAATTGGGATTGAGTCCTAGGTAATTTAGAGTACATTTGTCGATGTTATATATTTAATGTTTTCGTCCTCAAGTATCAGGTTTTTTGAATCACTCAAAGATAATAGTTTTCAATTATTACTTAATCGGATGTTTTAACCATAACAAAAATACTTGAACACCCTCTTGTCTGAAGTTTTAACCATAAATAAAAAGTCACAAATAACCCTTCCGATCGTAAAAATTAAAATCTCCAAAGTATATAATACAGTTAACTGCTTGTTCAACTTACATTTTTTGTAGCTGACATGCACTATATTTCTTAGGTGATGAATAAGGTTATAAATGGTAATTAATGATGTAGTTCATAATTGGCGATACTTTTACCTGTGAAGTCACCGCTAATTTGAACGAAAAAAAAAAAAATATTGGAAATTTAATGATACAGTTAATCTCCGTTTTCCAGACACGATAGATTAGGTCGACGCTTTTTACACCTCAGTTTTTAAAGACCCATCATCAATACGGTCATGTAATTACTTTTTCCTAATAATATATATCAGATAATGAATAACAAAGAAATTTCCTTAAAACGGTTCACTGTTTCTTGGAATACTTAAACTTTGGTGAATATGAATAATGATAGCACACTGATAATCTGCGATAATATACCGTTATTTGTATTTGATTAGGAGGTTCAAAATAACTGTCTAAAGCCACACTTAATGTGACAAAAGAATATCCGTTTCATCTAAATTTCCAAGTGTTCTTCAGGTCTCTAATCATATGATAATCTATGGCCTTAAACTCCACAAATATAATCATTCTTTACCATTGAATCGATTTTATCGTAGGTATTACCTCATACAGCATTATTTTTTTTTTTTATCCCAGTAAGGAATTTTCTCACGCTCAGAAATACTTTCTGAATTTTTCATGCAATTGGGGGTTTCCCATCTAATTTAGAGAACATCTGTGGAAGCTGAATATTTTGTGTTTTCGCCCTCAATTATGCGGTTATTAAGTTCAGTCATGTATAATAGTTTTCAGTTATTCCAACCGCGGATTCTTCCTCCGAATGAAAAAAAAAAAAACGACAATCATGTTATCTAATGTTATTGCTACAAACGTAAAAGCCAGAAATGACCCTCTCGCTGTCGCATAAATGCAAACAATCTCCAGACAATATAAATGCGTTTCATTCAGAGTTCCTTCAAGATGCACTTTTTATTGCTGTCATGTACTATAACCTATGTCTTCCGTGATGAAGAAAATTATTAATTTTAATTAAATTTGTGTCACGCTATTGCGATAGTGTACATTTTTTCTTATAAAATTGTAGGTTATGACCAAAGCTCAATAACATTACTTACCACTAGGTATCACAGCTTTTAGAGTTTATACGTAAGGAAAAGTGGTTTATATGTAACTCGAACCTTCATATTGTGTCTTCTTCTTCTTCTATTTATACATTCAGTCAGGATGCTTGATGTAATTTTGAAGAGCTTCTAATGCAAATAAAAAAGAATTCTCATTCGAGGTTTCTCGCTTGTTTCGGTGACCCCACATCAGTTCAGAATGAATGTTCTTAAACACAATAGACTTCTTGTTATATGTAAAAATGTATTTTTTTTTTTTTTTTACTCGGAGAACTGTCTTTAGTGTTTTGGAAAAAATTGCTGGTGTGTCGCAATCAATTTTGAGTACATTTCTGAACATTGTATTTTTACGATTTCGATTAAAAATAAGATCTTACAGCCGTAACTCAAGTAAAATTCTTTAATTAACCCTAAATAGCATCCTATCAGAAGTACACCCACGCACCAAAGTTTCTGTACCCCCGTCGGTGGAAGGAAGTGGAAGTCAGGGTTAGAGAGAGGGCAGGCGAACGGACAGCCGTGAGTGGTAGTTTGGAACTCAGCTACGAGGCGAATAGTGAGAAACTTAATGACACTGGATTCGAATCATTTCCATGCTATTCACCTGCAAAACATTATGCGTTCGTAATATACATAGCATATATTATAACAGACTACTATGTTATCATGGTGTCCTGTGAAACTGGTCCAGACGACCTATCTGTTTCGGATCCTCATCATGCAAATAAAGCACCGAACCAGTTGTATATAAGCTGCAATTGGTCCTTATCACTGCAGCGATAATTTTTGTGAATGTTGTTTTTGATTGTCTATAGCTATAATATAGAATGAATGTGAATTGAATGCTGATTCCCACAGTAGCTGTGCTCATTGTTATAAATGTTGCACTTATTTTATGTGGACGAAGAAGCCACATTGTGATGGACAGCGGAGCTCTTTCACCAATATGAAATTAGATGCAAACAACACAAAATATTATGAGACAACGACGATACAGCTGTGGAATCCTGCTACGCCACGTTATCCAGGCCTTAACTGTTGTTTCACCTCATACGTGCATTATTTTCCTTCAGTCTGCCTTTTTTATTACTCTTACTTTCCCATAACCTCGTATTGCGAGCCATCATATTCCTTAGGGGGTTTCTAGTCGTTCCGTCCAATAACCCCTACTGTATTACATTATTCCTCACCATCTCTCCTACACAAACATTAGCACAAGACTGCTGAACCTGCTACTACCATTATTGGCACTGCCATTGCTAATCCCCCTTTTCCCATTGTGTCTAATTTCCCTCAGTACTACTACTGCTACTCCTACTACTAATCCACTATAAATCTGTATAATAATACATATGATTGTCCGTATGTCTATCTACTAACCACATCGTCCCTGTCCCACCGTCGACAACTCGTCACTTACCCAGCACCGCTACCCCAGTTGCACCCCCGTCTCTCCCACCCATCATGGACACTATTCCTCCCCCACTCCGACACCACATTATCCCTCACTTCATCCTCGGGCCACCTGGCCTGTTGTTCACCCTTTACCGGTGAATATACGTGTTATGCATTAATAATGAAAAAGACATTTGGAAGCCGACTGCTAATCGCCCCCCAGAATATGCTGTTGGCCAAGTCCAGAATTTATACCATATTTTGATACACTGAAGGTTTAAGCTGATATCTCAAGCCGTTCATAAGATATAATGGTGCTAAATTCGTGCGATAAGAACTAATTGACCTTTGACAGCCATTTTGGTGACTTTGACCCTGACCCCCAGTGTCCATTTTCGAACTCGTCCAAGATATTGGCCAAATCTTAAGCTGAAGGTGTCATGTTGACAGCTCAAGCCGTTCATGAGATATAATGGGAACACACACACACACACACACACACACACACACACACACACACACACACACACACACACAGATGTAGGCAAAACTATTATCGTTCTGCCTTCTAAATGTGGGCAGCAATAAAATAATAGCAAGAACAACATAGATGTGGTGTTCCTAACATTACACATATAAACTGTAAATCCAAACGTGACTATATTACGGAGCTCGGATATATTAACCACAGAACCGACAAGAGACCGTTCTCATCATTATCACCGGAAATCCCTAAAGCACTTCACCATGGCAATACAATTGTAGTCCTTTGTGGGATCACTACAGCTGCTTGTAAAAAATAACTGCACGAAATGCCTACAAACAACCAAAATACACCTGTTACGTTTCACTGACATCCATCAAATAGCCTAGAAGTTCAAACAAACGACTGGACATAAAAAGAGGCCAAATGTCTCGCAACAGTATATGACGACCTGACTGAACTGTTACCATCCTGCTTTGTAGGTGTCATCATATTTATAGCAATAATAATAATAATAATAATAATAATAATAATAATAAAATGATAAAATTATTAATAATATTAATAATAATAATAGCAGTAGTAGTAGTATTGGCTGTAGTAGTAGTGGTAGTAGTAGTGGTAGTAGTAGCAGTAATCACATGTTAATAAGCATGATACAGAGGAGAGCAAACCATAATTCTCTGATAAACCACGTGAACGCAGCTATGACATATGAAACCAAACATTGCTATAATATGCTGTAATGGTAGGGTTATAGTAATACTGAATTAATATTTGGCAGCATCTCAACCTTCTGTCCTGGCAAACAGCTGTATCAGTGTTTGTTCTCTGTATCGTGCCTAATAACATGTGATGATGATGATGATAATGATTATTATTGTTCTATGATGACACCTACAAAGCAGGATGGTAATGGTTCTGTCAAGTCGTCATATACTGTTGCGAGACATTTGGCCTCTGTTTATGTTTAGTCGTTTGTTTGTTTGTCCGGCCACTTCTCCTAGGCTATTTGATGGATGCCAGTGAAACGTCACAGGTGTATTGTAGTGGTTTGCAGGTTTCAAGCATTTCGTGCACTATTATTTACAAACAGCCGTAGTGATCCCACAAAGGCCTACAATGGGTTGTATTACCATGGTGGAGTGCTGTAGAGATGTCCAGTGGTAATGATGAGATCGGTCTGTGGTCTGTTCTGTGGTTAATATATCAGAGCTCCGTAATATAGGCACGTTTGGATCTACAGTTTTTATGTGTAATGTTAGGAACACTAAATATTATTATTATTTTATTATCGCCCACATTTAGAAAGCAGAACGATAATAGTTTTGCCTGTGTGTGTGTGTGTGTGTGTGTGTGTGTGTGTGTGTGTGTGTGTGTGTGTGTGTGTGTGTGTTCCCATTATATATCATGAACGGCTTGAGCTGTCAACATGACACCTTCAGCTTATCAAGATTTGGCCAATATCTTGGACGAGTTCGAAAATGGACACTGGGGGTCAGGGTCAAAGTCACCAAAATGGCTGTCAAAGGTCAATTAGTTCTTATCGCACGAGTTTAGCACCATTATATCTGATGAACGGCTTGAGATATCAGCATAAAACCTTCAGTATATCAAAATATGGTATAAATTCTGGACTTGGCCAACAGCATAGTCTGGGGGGCGATTAGCAGTCGGCTCCCAAATGTCTTTTTCATTATTAATGCATACCACGTATATTCACCGGTAAAGGGTGAACAACAGGCCAGGTGGTCCGAGGATGAAGTGAGGGATAAAGTGGTGTCGGAGTGGGGGAGGAATAGTGTCCATGATGGGTGGGAGAGACGAGGGTGCAACTGGGGTAGCGGTGCGGGGTAAGTGACGAGTTGTCGACGGTGGGACAGGGACGATGTGGTTAGTAGATACAGACATACGGACAATCATATGTATTATTATACAGATTTGTAGTGGATTAGTAGTAGGAGTAGCAGTAGTAGTACTGAGGGAAATTAGACACAATTGGAAAAGGGGGATTAGATGCAAATGAATGTGTTTGAATGGATGAGTAAATGGGGAGTGAGTCGTCCTGTCTCGGCTACCTCCCTTTCCTTGGGGGAAGCAGCCTAGGTATATAGATAGATCGATAGTAATGGCAGTGCCAATAATGGTAGTAGCAGGTTCAGCAGTCTTGTGCTAATGTTTGTGTGGGAGAGATGATGTGAGGAATAATGTAATACAGTAGAGGTTATAGGACCGGACGACTAGAAACCCCCTAAGGAATATGACGGCTCGCAATAAGAGGTTACGGGAAAGTAAGAGTAATAAAAAAGGCAGAGACTGAAGGAAAATAATGCACGTATGAGGTGAAACAACAGTTAAGGCCTGGATAACGTGGCGTAGCAGGATTCCACAGCTGTATCGTCGTTGTCTCATAATATTTTGTGTTGTTATAGTAAATTCTTGGTAAATGAGCTCCGCTGCCCATCACAATGTGGCTTCCTCGTCCACATAAAACGATTGCAACATTTATAACAATGAGCACAGCTACTGTGGGAATCAGCATTGAATTCACAATCATTCTATATTATAGCTATAGACAATCCAGGAATAACATTCACAAAAATTATCGCTGCAGTGATAAGGACCAGTTGCAGCTTATATACAACTGGTTCGGTGCTTTATTTGCATGATGATCTGAAACAAATAGGTCGTGTCTGGACCAGTTTCACAGGACACCATGATAACATAGTAGTCTATGTTATAATATATGCTATGTATATTACGAACGCATAATGTTTTGCAGGTGAATAGCATGGAAATGTTTCAAATCCAGTGTCATTAGGTTTCTCACTATTCGCCTCGTAGCTGAGTTCCAAACTACCACTCACGGCTGTCCGTTCGCCTGCCCTCTCTCTCTCCCTGACTTCCACTTCCTTCCACTGAGGGGGGTACAGAAACTTTGGTGCATGGGTGTACCTAGTTAACAGTTAGCGCTACCTTTTATCCGTGAAGTCAAGGCTAAGAAGAATTAAAAAGAAAAAAGTGCCAATAGACCCATCGGATAATTATAATCAAGTTAACCTCAACACGACAGACGCGTCAATTCAGGTCTGTGCTCCGGAAACCTTTTTTTTTTTTTTTTTTTTTAAGAACCAGCAAAAACATTAAAACTTGGTTTATGAGGAAAAAGTAATGTTTATAAATTGTGTATCTCAATAAGGATAAGTATTTCATTTTCCTAATAATATATTCTGATAATCAATACCTAAACAATTTTCTTGTAAACGATTTACTGCAGTTCGGAGTACATTTTCCTTGTCGAAAATGAATAATAATATCACATGAAACGTCATATTATGAAAATATCGCAACTTTTGTATATGATCAGGAGTCTCAAAATGAAAGTGTAATCCCCTAGTTACACAGTAAAAATGTTCCAAGGTTTTTTTCATGGCTCCAACCAAACGAAATTCTATGAACTTTAACCCCATAAATACCAGTCTTCTATACCCGTGAATTAATTTCATCGTACGTAATAACTCATGTAACATTGTTACTGATTTTTTCTCCGAAACTAAATTTTCTCACCATCACGAATGTTTTCTGAATTTTAGATACAATTGTGAGTTTTTCCCAGGTAATTTAGGGTACATTTGTGGATGTCGCATATTTAGTGTTTTCGCCTTCAAGTATAAGGTTTTTACGATCATTCAAGTATAATAGTTTTGAGTTATTCCTAAATCGGATGCTTTAACAAAAATACTTGACCACCTTATCTGGTTATAACCACAAATGACAAAAGTTACAAATAACACTTCCTAACGTAAAAATCCAAACACTCTCCAAACTACAGTTGACTGCTCCTTTCACCTGCATTTTTTGTAGATGAAATCGCGTTCGTCGTATAAATTTATATTTGAAATTCAACCGCTTATCAATGTTCCTTCTCACGAGGTATCTCAATTTTGTTGGATTTTACCCAAGGAAATAAGGCTTATGGTGTAACACGAACTTTTATAACGTGCAAATATCTTTTTTTTTTCTTTCTTACCATTCCGGCAGTAGTCTCGGTGTAATTTTAAAGTGCTTCTACTTCATATAATAAAGAGTACTCATTCGACGTTTCTCGCTTGTTGCTATGACCCCCACATCAATTTAAATTTATTGTTCTTAAACACCTCAAATGCTAGCTCTCGTTAGTGGCAATCGATTTCTTGTTATGTTTCATAAATGTGCTATTTTCACTCTATGAAATGTCTTCTGAGTTTTGGGAGTAATGGAGAATGTGTCGCAGACAATGTTGAGTACTTCCTGGGCAGTTGCATATTTAGGATTTAACCAAAAATTAGATTATACAGCCATCACTCCAGGAAAATTATTTGACTACCCTCAAAACGGATGCTTTCAGCCATAAGTAGTTCATAATTGGCGATACTTTTAACTGTGAAGTCACAATTAATTTGAATGAAAAAAAAAAAAGCCAATAGACTCATAGCAAATTTAAAGATCCAGTTAATCTCCGTATTCCAGAAACCACAGATTAGGTCGACGCTCCTGACACCTCAGTTTTTAAAGACTCATCATGAACAATAAAACTACGTTCAGAAATCAAATAGTGATTATAAATTGCATATATCATTGCGGTCATGTAATAACTTTTTCCTAATAACATATATCTGATAATTAATACCTAAACAATTTTCTTGTAAACTGTTCATTGTTTCTCGGAGTGATTAGACCTTTGTGAATATGAATAATTATAACACACGAATTTAGAGAATATAGCAAAAAGTTGCATATTTAATGTTTTCGCCCACAATTATGCTGCTTTAGGTTCACTCAAGGTTAATAGTTTTTAACTACAAAATTTGACGTTAAAACAGTAATAAAAACACTTCACCACCTTTTTTTCTGAAATTGAAACCACAAATGAATAAAGTCACAAATGATCCTATTCCTAACGTAAAATACAATATAAAACTACATAACAGTTGACTAATCCTTCAACCTGGATTTTCTGTAGCTTATATGCACTATATTTCTTCGGTGATGAGGAATAAAGTTATAAATGGTATTTAATGATATATCTCGGTATTGCGAAAGTCTTCATACCTCGTTGTGTAAATATATAGGTGAGAGTCTAACACTTATCAATGTTCCTTCTCACTAGGTATCACAATGTTGATGGATTTTACCCAGGGAAATGTGGCTTAGGGTGTAACACGAGCCTTTATTACATGCAAATATTCTCTCTCTTTTTTCTTTACATTCCTTCAGGAGTCTAGGTGCAATTATAAAGTGCTTCTACAACATATAATGAAGATTACTCATTCAACGTTTCTCGTTTGTTTCTATGACGCAAACATCAATTTAAACTTATTTAAACACCTCAAAGGCCACTGCAGCTCTCTTTAGTGGCAATCGATTTCTTGTTATGTTTCCTAAATGTGATATTTTGACTCTATGAAATGTCTTCTGAGTTTTGGAAGTAATGGAGAATGTGTCTCAATCAATGTTTAGTACTTTTGGGGCAGATACATATTTAAGATTTCACAAAAAATCCAGGAAAATGGTTTGAACTACCCCCAAAGCGGATGTTGTCAGCCATAACTAGTTCATAATTGACGATACTTTTAACTGTGAAGTCACCGCTAATTTGAATGAGAAAAAAAAAACAAAAGTCATCGGAAATTAAAAATATAGTTAATGTCTGCATTTCAAACACAACAGATAAGGTCGACGCTCCTGATTCCTGAGTTTTTAAAGTGCCATGATGAATAATAAAACTACATTTATGAGGAGTCAAAGTGTTTCTAAATTGTATATATCAATACGGTCATGTAAATACTTTTTTCTAATAATATTTATCTGATAATCAATACCTAAACAATTTTCTATTAAAAGGTTCACTGTTTCTCGGAGTAATTATACCTTGGTGAATATGAATAATGATATCACACGAACCGTCACTCTGCGATGATATACTATCTATCTATCTATATACCTAAGCTGCTTCCCCCAAGGAAAGGGAGGTAGCCGAGACAGGAAAACACACTCCCCATTTACTCATCCATTCAAACACATTCATTCGCATCTTAGCCCCAAAGGGGAAAACAGAAAGATCCTCACCGCACCACACCGCACAAGGGTCAACTGCGCAATGCAATCAGTGACATCCGCAGCAGGGCCCGACAGCAGAGCTAGTTTACCCCTGCCACATCATAATAGACCCATCCCCTTACCCGCACCTGACCTGACTACCTGATCAGACCAAATGCGGGAGAATATACCCTCAGGGCTGCGTCATCACTTATTCATTCACAATTTCTCTCCATTTATTTCTGTCACGCACAGCCACTCTTCCTTGCTCAACAGACATCCCTCTCGCATCCAGGCTCTCTTCACACTGTCCATCCATCCTATTCGTGGTCTTCCTCTCAGCCTTACACCTCTCACATCAGATCTAGTTATCTTTTTCACCAATTGCTCATTATCCATTCTCTCCATATGCCCAAACCGTCGCAACAACTTCTGTTCAACTCAATCAGCCATCTCCCAAACAACTCCAGTTCTCCTTCGCATTTCATCATTTCAAACTCAATCCATACGAGTCACTCCACACATACTCCTCAGACACCTCATCTCCATTACATTCAAACTTTTCCTCTCACCCATATTCCATGTTTCAGCCCCATATAACGCAGTCGGTACCACAACACCCTCATACAGCCATCTCTTTACATCCATTCTAAGCGAACGACATCTAAACACTTTTTTCATTCCTCCCAGAAGGCTGTATGAGGGTGTTGTGGTACCTACTGCGTTATGTTGGGCTGAAACATGGAATATGAGTGTAGCAGAGAGGAAAAGTTTGAATGTAATGGAGATGAGGTGTCTGAGGAGTATGTGTGGAGTGACGCGTATGGATCGAGTGCGAAATGATGAAGTGCGAAGGAGAACTGGAGTTGTTCGGGAGATGGCTGGTAGAGTTGAGCAGAGGGTGTTGCGATGGTTTGGGCTAATGGAGAGAATGGATAATAAGCGATTGGTGAAGAAGGTAACTGGATCTGATGTGAGAGGTGTAAGGCTGAGAGACCACGAATAGGATGGATGGACAGTGTGAAGAGAGCGTTGGATGCGAGAGGGATGTCTGTTGAGCAAGGAAGAGTGGCTGTGCGTGACAGAAATAAATGGAGAGAAATTGTGGATGAATAAGTGATGACGCAGCCCTGAGGAGATATTCTCCCGCATTTGGTCTGATCAGTTAGTCAGGACATGCGGGATTATGATGTGGCAGGGGTAAACCAGCTCTGCTGTCGGGCCCTGCTGCGGATGTCACTGATTGCACTTCGCATTTGACCCTTGTGTGGTGTGATGCATTGAGGATCTGTTCTTTCTCCCCTTTGGGGCTAAGATGCGAATGAATGTGTTTGAATGTGTCGTCCTGTCTCTACTACCTTCCTTTCCCTGGGGGAAGCAGCCTAGGTATATAGATAGATAGATAGTAAGTAGGGCTATAAAGTGTCATTTTGAGATTCCTGATCAAATAAAAACGTTGCAATATTTTCACAGTTTGACAGTTCATGTGATATCATAATTCATATTCACCAAGGTAAAATCACTCCGAAAGGCAATAAATCGTTTAAAAGATAATTCTTTGGGAATTATTAGAGGGAAATACATATCCGTATTGAGATATACAATTTATAAAAATTACCTGGTTCCTCATAAACCAAATCATAATGTTCATTATGATTCTTTAAAACATAATCAGGTTTCAGGAGATCTGACCAGAATTGACGTGTCTGTCGTGTTGAGATTAACTTGATAATGATTATCCGATGGGTCTATTTGCAATTTTTTCTTCTTAATTCTTCTTAGCCAAGGATAAAAGGTAGCGCCAACGGTGAACTAGTTTCGGCTGATAGCATCCTCCTAAGGGGTAATTCAAACCATTTAACTTGTGTCATGGCTGTATAATCTTTTTTTTCTTTTGTTCGATATCGCTAAATATACAATGTTCAGAAATGTACTCAAAATTGATTGCCACACACCAACAATTATTTCCAAAACAGAAGAACAGTTCTCTGTGTGAAAAAATCACATGTTATGTACAGCCGACAGCAGAAGTTCGTCCCTCTTAGCGTGCGTGATACGAGCCTGTTGATCTGGTAACACTGTATGAGATAGAGTTGACAGGTACGCTTTAAATGGCTAATATTAAAGAAATGTGTTCGGAGATAAGAACACATTCTCTAATGATAATATTAATTTGCAGCAGGTGGGATAATAAAGTTATTGTGAAATGTTTGACATTGATGTATGAAGATTCTTCGTTACGGACACAGACGCCTAGGATTACTTGGACTGGACTGATGTTGCCAGCAAGTATTATATGAAATATTATAGAACGATTGCAGTCTTAAAGGTGAGGTTGCAAGAAAACACTAATTACGATGTCAGTTACACACTAAACAAACACAGAAACTGCCAGTTCGTGTTTCGCCAGTATGCGATTTTGTTTTATAAGTTGTCACTTCCCTTTCCGACCTCTCCCCACCCGTCTCTCCTCTTCCAAGTCATGCTCTGCCATCATCCACGTTTTATCGTTAATGTTGAAAATCGTATGTCTGTAGGTAAACTGTGGGAAATAATATAAAAGTGTCAATGAGCTTCTTTTCCTCCATCGCTTGAAGTGTTATCAATGACTTCAATATAAATGTTAGTAACATGAATCAATAGTCACTGTGGTGGTTAGGAGACATTTCTCATCATTTATGTAACACTTACCTAACTATCGTTCTTACAGTGCCCAAAATACACTCCCTCTCCACCCCCCTCGCCGTCTCCTCCCCTCCCCCTTCCACTGTCTCCATCACTTCTCCCCCCTCCCTCCGCCCCCATTTCCAGTAACCTTTGTTTCTAGCCTGCAACACCCCGAATCCCTCCCCACCGTGTTATTGTATTGACCCTGCCCAACTTCTCTCCCTTGTCATTTCAAATGTCTTTTTCTCTCACTTTTTCATTTTTGTCTCGGGAATCGAACAACATAACGATGTTTGGGTCATGTTTTTGTATAGTATCCTTTAATAATGTGTAATATTATAATGACCGTGACAATGGCGGTCAAGAGGCATTAACTGTTCAAAGGACGGCAGTCAGTGCCTCAGTTTAATTATCATTTTATTTCTCCTCCTCTAGCCATTAATATCTTGCTTACACATTTTATAAATCCAAACATACATAAAATATGAAGCACAAACGTCCTTCTTTTCACCAAAGAAAGTATAAAATAAAAAATAATCTGCGTATATTGTATGACTGAGGTGGTTTGGACATGTGGAGAGAATGGAGAATGAAAGACTGACTAAGAGGGTGTATGTAGGTGAGGTGGAGGGAGGGAGAGGGAGGGGCAGACCGAGGATGAGGTGGAGGGATGGAGTTGAGAGGAATATATTGGGGAGGGGGGGTTGAGTTGGGGGGAGGGGAGTCAAATAGTGGGTGACAGAGCGACTTGGAGGCGTTTTGTCTGCGACAACCCTTTCGGGATTAGGGCGTCGGGCTATAGATAGATAGATAGATAGATGTTGTATGATCTACACGCATCCAGAAAATATTTTCTTAAAAGTACTGTCAGTATTCTTGGTGATAATTTGTAGATCTTCAGTTACGATTAAATATAGCAAAATAGATGATAGTCACAAAAGCTGTATCCTCATACATTTGGCTACCATAATCATCGTAATATACGATGAAGGGGGATTATACCCATCTGGATGAGTAGATGAAGCCCTTATCGGAATATGCTTGTCATGAGCCCGGACAGCAGGCAGATGTAAGTGGAAGTATGAGATTGTCGCGGTGTAAGGGTTAATTATGGTAAAGGTTCGCTTCCTATCCATCCGAGTCCTTGTCACTCCTGTATCGATAATATCGGCAGTTGCAGAATAGATGTTCAGGGCGCTGACGGACAGCCATGCCGTTACCTTTTGTTCTAACCATGCAATGCAGCTATGGGAATGGAATGATAGGGATAATCTTGCTGACTGCATTCTCTGACCTTGTAAGATCATGCGTTGAGGGAGTTCAGATCAAAGTATGTCGATGGCATATTGTTTTAAATTATATATAAGTAGACGTATCTCATAGGTCTCACTTTAGTGCGGAACACAATGTGTGGAAGGGGAGGGGATTATGGAAGCAGGAATACTTTGGGTGAGGGAAGGGATTACATATATTACAAGCTGGGACACAGATAAATGTTATAACGTGAAGGGAGGAGTGAGGGATACAGAAAGCGGGAAGGAGGCGAGGAGGGAAGGAATCCACAAGGGGGGGATGGTATTGAACACTGATAGTTACGATGGACATATTGTTATGTAAGTAATTTGGTTACTTGTGTGTAATACAGTTGGCAATATAACATGCACGAGTATTGTGTTTATAATGTCATTACAATTAAGACTCAAAAGTCCTGTAAATGGTAATAACTGTATTCAAATTATGAAGAACCGATCTAGTTAGGGAGGTAAACAGAAGCAGAGTCAGTTAAATGAAATCGTTGGGAAGGGTTGGGGGTGTTGAGGGAGAGAAACAAGGGGTACTGGTAGAGGGGGAAGTCAGGGGGAGAAGTGATGGAGACAGTGGAAGGGGAGGGGACGAGACGGCGAAGGGGTGGAGAGGGAGTGTATTTGGAGCACTGTATTAACGATGGTTATATAAATGTTATATAATGTGACGAGTAATGTCTCCTAACCACCACAGTGACGATTTATTCATGTTACTAACATTTATATTCATGGATAACATTTCAAGCGATGGAGGAGGAAATGAAGCTCATTTGACACTTTTATATTGTTTTCCACAGTTTATCTACAGACATACGGTATTCAGCATTAACGATAAAACGTGGATGATGGCAGAGCATGACTAGGAAGAGAAGAGACGGGTGGGGAGAGAGGTCGGAAAAGGAAGTGATTTAACTTGTAAAACTAAACCGCATACTGGCGAAACACGAACTGTCAGTTTCTTTGTTTGTTTAGTGTGTAACTGACATCGTAATTAGTGTTTTCTTGCAACCTCACCTTTAGGACTGCAATCGTTTTATAATATTTCATATAATACTTGCTGGCAACATCAGTCCAGTCCAAATAATCCTATGCGTCTATGTCCGTAACGAAGAATCTTCATACACAAATGTCAAACATTTCACAATAACATTATCCCACCTGCTACAAATTAATATTATCATTAGGGAATGTGTTCTTATCTCCGAACACATTTCTTTAATATTAGCCATTTAAAGCGTACCTGTCAACTCTATCATACAGTGTTACCAGATCAACAGGCTCGTATCACGCACGCTAAGAGGGACGAACTTCTGCTGTCGGCTGTACATATAACTAGAAGTCTATTGACACTTAAAACAGCTGGCATCTGAACCTCGATTGAGAATTCTTTCTTGTTATCAGTAGAAGCACTTGAAAAGTACAGTCGGCCACAGGAAAAAGTAAACACCTACGTTTCGCGTGTGTGTGAAACATCTGGTAACACTGTGTGTAGCAGAAGTGCTGAAATAAATTAAATAAATCTGCAATTTGTTTTATTCATACATATATGTTATGAACAAATTTGTAAGGATTATTGAACCAGTGACATTATTATAAGTAACATAATTATTATATCTCATGGTATTAACTGCTGTCTGCCGAACGGGAATGAAGTTGTCGTACGGGTCCCTCCCCTCCCCTACCTTTGCCCTAGCCTAATCTTTACCAGTAAAAGCAGAGGAGGAAATAAAAGTTAAACGGAAAACAGAGATAAGAGATGTTTGGTATGCGTCTCATGGATGATATTCATGAAAATGCATTATGTTTGTGTTGCCTTATCAATTCCGGCAGACCAGGGACAGTGTGTGTGTGTTGTTGGTATTGTATAAAGATACTTAAGGATTTTCTCTAAAGGGTTTTAGGCCTATTGCAAAAGCCTTACCCTCTTATTATCTTGTTTTTTTCATGGTAGTAACTATTCACTGCGCTCCCCCTCCTCCACCTCTCTCCCTCTCGTTTTATGCCCCCCCCCCCTCCCATACCAGCCTCTTCTCCTTCCCTTCTCCACGTCTTGACTTCCACCAATATCTCTATTAAATGTTTTGAATCCTCAATCCGAGTCGAGGTGGGAGATACAGAACAGGACCATGGGCCAGACCACAGCTAACCCATGAGAAAGAAGCACCTTAGATCAATAATGGAACACATACAGGATAAAGCAGCCCTCAGAGGAAGAATTATTGGAATGAGGGAAAGTGGACTTTCTATTTCCGACATAGCAAGAGAAGTAGGAGTAACAAGGAAAACAGTCTACAAGTGGTGCAGACGATGGGAGGAGGAAGGTGATCTTCGGGACAGACCAAGACCTGGGGGTCCGAGAAAAACTACACCTGAAGATGACAGGAGAATGGTGAATGCAGTAACGGATAATCCATTCACAAATGCAGCTGCAATTCGGGACAGTCTTGGCCTAGATGTCTCCACTCAAACTATACGCCGTCGGCTTCACAGTGATGGAGTGCACCACAGAGTTCCTGCCACTAAAGGATTATTAAACGAACGACATCGGATCAACCGTCTTCGTTTTGCCCAGCAGTATGTCAACGAAGACTTAAATTTCTGGGCAAGAGTTATTTTCTCTGATGAGAAAACATTCGCGTCGACCACGCACGGACAGCTACACTGTTGGCGAAGGAACAATACACGATACGCCCGCGAGAATATTTATGAAGAAGCCAGGAGCGGCCACGTCACCTGTAATGTGTGGGGATGGGTTAACTTAAACACACTGGGTGAGCTGACAGAAATAGAGGGAAGATTCACCGCAGACAAATACCTTGAAATATTGGAGGAGGTGATGATCCCAACAGTTCGCGCCATGGCTCTTCCCTACCCAGAGTGCATTGTGTTCATGCAAGTAAGTAGAGTTTCCCGTCATAAAATGCAATAAACCACATTACAGTTTTTATTGATGGCATTACCTTTAATACTGTATGTTATTACATGATTAATACAAGTTTTCAAAATATGCACAACGTATTTTACCAACGGAGTATCTCGAATGAGCCATTTTTACTGATTGCAGATTACTTGAATATAACTCTCTCTCCCTCTCTCTCTCTCTCTCTCTCATATATATATATATATATATATATATATATATATATATATATATATATATATATATATATATATATATATGAATGATAGTATGTAATTTATGGTGCATAATATAAACTACGCTTTGCAGGACAACTGCCCAATTCACACAGCCAGGGTCGTTCGGAGATGGTTTGCGGAGCAACAAGATATTGATCTGCTGAACTGGCCAAGTAAGGCATGTGACCTAAACCCACTGGAAAACTGTTGGGGGACCATTGTCAACTCTTGGATCACAGGGCAAGAAAGATCCTCACGGCAGCTCCTCCAGCATACCTTCTTCGAGTGGGAGCTGTTCCGGGCAAATCAGCAGATTGTCTACAATCACGTAGCCTCCGTCCCCAATAGACTACGTGACGTCATCGCAAACGACGGTGGATGGACCAGATATTGATATCGGTTGGGAGAGATGGTTATGAGGCGGCTGGATGGCTCTCATCTGAGTAAAATAATGATATCTATGGGGTAGGGCCTAAGGTTTTATTTGCTTTCTATTAACTATCCATTGTTTGGTTTTGTGTATTCATTCATTTATTAAATTATTTTGTTGCTCTGGGGTATACTTTATATACTATATATATATATATATATATATATATATATATATATATATATATATATATATATATATATATATATATATATATATATATATATATATATATATATATATATATATATATATATATATATATATATATATATATATATATATATATATATATATATATATATATATATATATATATATATATATATATATATATATATATATATATATATATATATATATATATATAGTATAAAGTATACCCCAAAGCAACAAAATAATTTAATAAATGAATGAATACACAAAACCAAACAATGGATAGTTAATAGAAAGCAAATAAAACCTTAGGCCCTACCCCATAGATATCATTATTTTACTCAGATGAGAGCCATCCAGCCGCCTCATAACCATCTCTCCCAACCGATATCAATATCTGGTCCATCCACCGTCGTTTGCGATGACGTCACGTAGTCTATTGGGGACGGAGGCTACGTGATTGTAGACAATCAGCTGATTTGCCCGGAACAGCTCCCACTCGAAGAAGGTATGCTGGAGGAGCTGCCGTGAGGATCTTTCTTGCCCTGTGATCCAAGAGTTGACAATGGTCCCCCAACAGTTTTCCAGTGGGTTTAGGTCACATGCCTTACTTGGCCAGTTCAGCAGATCAATATCTTGTTGCTCCGCAAACCATCTCCGAACGACCCTGGCTGTGTGAATTGGGCAGTTGTCCTGCAAAGCGTAGTTTATATTATGCACCATAAATTACATACTATCATTCATATATATATATATATATATATATATATATATATATATATATATATATATATATATATATATATATATGAGAGAGAGAGAGAGAGGGAGAGAGAGTTATATTCAAGTAATCTGCAATCAGTAAAAATGGCTCATTCGAGATACTCCGTTGGTAAAATACGTTGTGCATATTTTGAAAACTTGTATTAATCATGTAATAACATACAGTATTAAAGGTAATGCCATCAATAAAAACTGTAATGTGGTTTATTGCATTTTATGACGGGAAACTCTACTTACTTGCATGAACACAATGCGCTCTGGGTAGGGAAGAGCCATGGCGCGAACTGTTGGGATCATCACCTCCTCCAATATTTCAAGGTATTTGTCTGCGGTGAATCTTCCCTCTATTTCTGTCAGCTCACCCAGTGTGTTTAAGTTAACCCATCCCCACACATTACAGGTGACGTGGCCGCTCCTGGCTTCTTCATAAATATTCTCGCGGGCGTATCGTGTATTGTTCCTTCGCCAACAGTGTAGCTGTCCGTGCGTGGTCGACGCGAATGTTTTCTCATCAGAGAAAATAACTCTTGCCCAGAAATTTAAGTCTTCGTTGACATACTGCTGGGCAAAACGAAGACGGTTGATCCGATGTCGTTCGTTTAATAATCCTTTAGTGGCAGGAACTCTGTGGTGCACTCCATCACTGTGAAGCCGACGGCGTATAGTTTGAGTGGAGACATCTAGGCCAAGACTGTCCCGAATTGCAGCTGCATTTGTGAATGGATTATCCGTTACTGCATTCACCATTCTCCTGTCATCTTCAGGTGTAGTTTTTCTCGGACCCCCAGGTCTTGGTCTGTCCCGAAGATCACCTTCCTCACTCCCATCGTGTGCACCACTTGTAGACTGTTTTCCTTGTTACTCCTACTTCTCTTGCTATGTCGGAAATAGAAAGTCCACTTTCCCTCATTCCAATAATTCTTCCTCTGAAGGCTGCTTTATCCTGTATGTGTTCCATTATTGATCTAAGGTGCTTCTTTCTCATGGGTTAGCTGTGGTCTGGCCCATGGTCCTGTTCTGTATCTCCCACCTCGACTCGGATTGAGGATTCAAAACATTTAATAGAGATATTGGTGGAAGTCAAGACGTGGAGAAGGGAAGGAGAAGAGGCAGGTATGGGAGGGGCATAAAACGAGAGGGAGAGAGGTGGAGGAGGGGGAGCGCAGTGAATAGTTACTACCATGAAAAAAACAAGATAATAAGAGGGTAAGGCTTTTGCAATAGGCCTAAAACCCTTTAGAGAAAATCCTTAAGTATCTTTATACAATACCAACACACACACACACTGTCCCTAGTCTGCCGGAATTGATAAGGCAACACAAACATAATGCATTTTTCATGAATATCATCCATGAGACGCATACCAAACATCTCTTATCTCTGTTTTCCGTTTAACTTTTATTTCCTCCTCTGCTTTTACTGGTAAAAGATTAGGCTAGGGCAAAGGTAGGGGAGGGGGGAGGGACCCGTACGACAACTTCATTCCCGTTCGGCAGACAGCAGTTAATACCATGAGATATAATAATTATGTTACTTATAATAATGTCACTGGTTCAATAATCCTTACAAATTTGTTCATAACATATATGTATGAATAAAACAAATTGCAGATTTATTTAATTTATTTCAGCACTTCTGCTACACACAGTGTTACCAGATGTTTCACACACACGCGAAACGTAGGTGTTTACTTTTTCCTGTGGCCGACTGTACTTTTCAAGTGCTTCTACTGATAACAAGAAAGAATTCTCAATCGAGGTTCAGATGCCAGCTGTTTTAAGTGTCAATAGACTTCTAGTTATATGTACAGCCGACAGCAGAAGTTCGTCCCTCTTAGCGTGCGTGATACGAGCCTGTTGATCTGGTAACACTGTATGATAGAGTTGACAGGTACGCTTTAAATGGCTAATATTAAAGAAATGTGTTCGGAGATAAGAACACATTCCCTAATGATAATATTAATTTGTAGCAGGTGGGATAATGTTATTGTGAAATGTTTGACATTTGTGTATGAAGATTCTTCGTCACGGACACAGACACATAGGATTATTTGGACTGGACTGATGTTGCCAGCAAGTATTATATGAAATATTATAAAACGATTGCAGTCCTAAAGGTGAGGTTGCAAGAAAACACTAATTACGATGTCAGTTACACACTAAACAAACAAAGAAACTGACAGTTCGTGTTTCGCCAGTATGCGGTTTAGTTTTACTAGTTAAATCACTTCCTTTTCCGACCTCTCTCCCCACCCGTCTCTTCTCTTCCTAGTCATGCTCTGCCATCATCCACGTTTTATCGTTAATGCTGAATACCGTATGTCTGTAGATAAACTGTGGAAAACAATATAAAAGTGTCAAATGAGCTTCATTTCCTCCTCCATCGCTTGAAATGTTATCCATGAATATAAATGTTAGTAACATGAATAAATCGTCACTGTGGTGGTTAGGAGACATTACTCGTCACATTATATAACATTTATATAACCATCGTTAATACAGTGCTCCAAATACACTCCCTCTCCACCCCCTCGCCGTCTCCTCCCCTCCCCCTTCCACTGTCTCCATCACTTCTCCCCCCTGACTTCCCCCCCTCTACCAGTACCCCTTGTTTCTCTCCCTCAACACCCCCAACCCTTCCCAACGATTTCATTTAACTGACTCTGCTTCTGTTTACCTCCCTAACTAGTTCGGTTCTTCATAATTTGAATACAGTTATTACCATTTACAGGACTTTTGAGTCTTAATTGTAATGACATTATAAACACAATACTCGTGCATGTTATATTGCCAACTGTATTACACACAAGTAACCAAATTACTTACATAACAATATGTCCATCGTAACTATCAGTGTTCAATACCATCCCCCCTTGTGGATTCCTTCCCTCCTCGCCTCCTTCCCGCTTTCTGTATCCCTCACTCCTCCTTCACGTTATAACATTTATCTGTGTCCCAGCTTGTAATATATGTAATCCTTCCCTCACCCAAAGTATTCCTGCTTCCATAATCCCCTCCCCCCCCACACATTGTGTTCCGCACTAAAGTGAGACCTATGAGATACGTCTACTTATATATAATTTAAAACAATATGCCATCGACATACTTTGATCTGAACTCCCTCAACGCATGATCTTACAAGGTCAGAGAATGCAGTCAGCAAGATTATCCCTATCATTCCATTCCCATAGCTGCATTGCATGGTTAGAACAAAAGGTAACGGCATGGCTGTCCGTCAGCGCCCTGAACATCGATACAGGAGTGACAAGGACTCGGATGGATAGGAAGCGAACCTTTACCATAATTAACCCTTACACCGCGACAATCTCATACTTCCACTTACATCTGCCTGCTGTCCGGGCTCATGACAAGCATATTCCGATAAGGGCTTCATCTACTCATCCAGAGGGGTATAATCCCCCTTCATCGTATATTACGATGATTATGGTAGCCAAATGTATGAGGATACAACTTTTGTGACTATCATCTATTTGGCTATATTTAATCGTAACTGAAGATCTACAAATTATCACCAAGAATACTGACAGTACTTTTAAGAAAATATTTTCTGGATGCGTGTAGATCATACAACATCTATCTATCTATCTATCTATAGCCCGACGCCCTAATCCCGAAAGGGTTGTCGCAGACAAAACGCCTCCAAGTCGCTCTGTCACCCACTATTTGACTCCCCTCCCCCCAACTCAACCCCCCCTCCCCAATATATTCCTCTCAACTCCATCCCTCCACCTCATCCTCGGTCTGCCCCTCCCTCTCCCTCCCTCCACCTCACCTACATACACCCTCTTAGTCAGTCTTTCATTCTCCATTCTCTCCACATGTCCAAACCACCTCAGTCATACAATATACGCAGATTATTTTTTATTTTATACTTTCTTTGGTGAAAAGAAGGACGTTTGTGCTTCATATTTTATGTATGTTTGGATTTATAAAATGTGTAAGCAAGATATTAATGGCTAGAGGAGGAGAAATAAAATGATAATTAAACTGAGGCACTGACTGCCGTCCTTTGAACAGTTAATGCCTCTTGACCGCCATTGTCACGGTCATTATAATATTACACATTATTAAAGGATACTATACAAAAACATGACCCAAACATCGTTATGTTGTTCGATTCCCAGAGACAAAAATGAAAAAGTGAGAAAAAGACATTTGAAATGACAAGGGAGAGAAGTTGGGCAGGGTCAATACAATAACACGGTGGGGAGGGATTCGTGTTGCAGGCTAGAAACAAAGGTTACTGGAAATGGGGGCGGAGGGAGGGGAAGAGAAAGTGATGGAGACAGTGGAAGGGGAGGAGGAGACGGCATGAGGGTGGAGAGGAGTGTATTTTGGGCACTGTAAGAACGATAGTTAGGTAAGTGTTACATAAATGATGAGAAATGTCTCCTAACCACCACAGTGACTATTGATTCATGTTACTAACATTTATATTGAAGTCATTGATAACACTTCAAGCGATGGAGGAAAAGAAGCTCATTGACACTTTTATATTATTTCCCACAGTTTACCTACAGACATACGATTTTCAACATTAACGATAAAACGTGGATGATGGCAGAGCATGACTTGGAAGAGGAGAGACGGGTGGGGAGAGGTCGGAAAGGAAAGTGACAACTTATAAAACAAAATCGCATACTGGCGAAACACGAACTGGCAGTTTCTGTGTTTGTTTAGTGTGTAACTGACATCGTAATTAGTGTTTTCTTGCAACCTCACCTTTAAGACTGCAATCGTTCTATAATATTTCATATAATACTTGCTGGCAACATCAGTCCAGTCCAAGTAATCCTAGGCGTCTGTGTCCGTAACGAAGAATCTTCATACATCAATGTCAAACATTTCACAATAACTTTATTATCCCACCTGCTGCAAATTAATATTATCATTAGAGAATGTGTTCTTATCTCCGAACACATTTCTTTAATATTAGCCATTTAAAGCGTACCTGTCAACTCTATCTCATACAGTGTTACCAGATCAACAGGCTCGTATCACGCACGCTAAGAGGGACGAACTTCTGCTGTCGGCTGTACATAACATGTGATTTTTTCACACAGAGAACTGTTCTTCTGTTTTGGAAATAATTGTTGGTGTGTGGCAATCAATTTTGAGTACATTTCTGAACATTGTATATTTAGCGATATCGAACAAAAAAAAAAAAAAAGATTATACAGCCATGACACAAGTTAAATGGTTTGAATTACCCCTTAGGAGGATGCTATCAGCCGAAACTAGTTCACCGTTGGCGCTACCTTTTATCCTTGGCTAAGAAGAATTAAGAAGAAAAAATTGCAAATAGACCCATCGGATAATCATTATCAAGTTAATCTCAACACGACAGACACGTCAATTCTGGTCAGATCTCCTGAAACCTGATTATGTTTTAAAGAATCATAATGAACATTATGATTTGGTTTATGAGGAACCAGGTAATTTTTATAAATTGTATATCTCAATACGGATATGTATTTCCCTCTAATAATTCCCAAAGAATTATCTTTTAAACGATTTATTGCCTTTCGGAGTGATTTTACCTTGGTGAATATGAATTATGATATCACATGAACTGTCAAACTGTGAAAATATTGCAACGTTTTTATTTGATCAGGAATCTCAAAATGACACTTTATAGCCCTACTTACTATCTATCTATCTATATGCCTAGGCTGCTTCCCCCAGGGAAAGGAAGGTAGTAGAGACAGGACGACACATTCAAACACATTCATTCGCATCTTAGCCCCAAAGGGGAGAAAGAACAGATCCTCAATGCATCACACCACACAAGGGTCAAATGCGAAGTGCAATCAGTGACATCCGCAGCAGGGCCCGACAGCAGAGCTGGTTTACCCCTGCCACATCATAATCCCGCATGTCCTGACTAACTGATCAGACCAAATGCGGGAGAATATCTCCTCAGGGCTGCGTCATCACTTATTCATCCACAATTTCTCTCCATTTATTTCTGTCACGCACAGCCACTCTTCCTTGCTCAACAGACATCCCTCTCGCATCCAACGCTCTCTTCACACTGTCCATCCATCCTATTCGTGGTCTCTCAGCCTTACACCTCTCACATCAGATCCAGTTACCTTCTTCACCAATCGCTTATTATCCATTCTCTCCATTAGCCCAAACCATCGCAACACCCTCTGCTCAACTCTACCAGCCATCTCCCGAACAACTCCAGTTCTCCTTCGCACTTCATCATTTCGCACTCGATCCATACGCGTCACTCCACACATACTCCTCAGACACCTCATCTCCATTACATTCAAACTTTTCCTCTCTGCTACACTCATATTCCATGTTTCAGCCCAACATAACGCAGTAGGTACCACAACACCCTCATACAGCCTTCTGGGAGGAATGAAAAAAGTGTTTAGATGTCGTTCGCTTAGAATGGATGTAAAGAGATGGCTGTATGAGGGTGTTGTGGTACCGACTGCGTTATATGGGGCTGAAACATGGAATATGGGTGAGAGGAAAAGTTTGAATGTAATGGAGATGAGGTGTCTGAGGAGTATGTGTGGAGTGACTCGTATGGATTGAGTTTGAAATGATGAAATGCGAAGGAGAACTGGAGTTGTTTGGGAGATGGCTGATTGAGTTGAACAGAAGTTGTTGCGACGGTTTGGGCATATGGAGAGAATGGATAATGAGCAATTGGTGAAAAAGATAACTAGATCTGATGTGAGAGGTGTAAGGCTGAGAGGAAGACCACGAATAGGATGGATGGACAGTGTGAAGAGAGCCTGGATGCGAGAGGGATGTCTGTTGAGCAAGGAAGAGTGGCTGTGCGTGACAGAAATAAATGGAGAGAAATTGTGAATGAATAAGTGATGACGCAGCCCTGAGGGTATATTCTCCCGCATTTGGTCTGATCAGGTAGTCAGGTCAGGTGCGGGTAAGGATGGGTCTATTATGATGTGGCAGGGGTAAACTAGCTCTGCTGTCGGGCCCTGCTGCGGATGTCACTGATTGCATTGCGCAGTTGACCCTTGTGCGGTGTGGTGCGGTGAGGATCTTTCTGTTTTCCCCTTTGGGGCTAAGATGCGAATGAATGTGTTTGAATGGATGAGTAAATGGGGAGTGTGTTTTCCTATCTCGGCTACCTCCCTTTCCTTGGGGGAAGCAGCTTAGGTATATAGATAGATAGATAGTATATCATCGCAGAGTGACGGTTCGTGTGATATCATTATTCATATTCACCAAGGTATAATTACTCCGAGAAACAGAGAACCTTTTAATAGAAAATTGTTTAGGTATTGATTATCAGATAAATATTATTAGAAAAAAGTATTTACATGACCGTATTGATATATACAATTTAGAAACACTTTGACTCCTCATAAATGTAGTTTTATTATTCATCATGGCACTTTAAAAACTCAGGAATCAGGAGCGTCGACCTTATCTGTTGTGTTTGAAATGCAGACATTAACTATATTTTTAATTTCCGATGACTTTTGTTTTTTTTTTTCTCATTCAAATTAGCGGTGACTTCACAGTTAAAAGTATCGTCAATTATGAACTAGTTATGGCTGACAACATCCGCTTTGGGGGTAGTTCAAACCATTTTCCTGGATTTTTTGTGAAATCTTAAATATGTATCTGCCCCAAAAGTACTAAACATTGATTGAGACACATTCTCCATTACTTCCAAAACTCAGAAGACATTTCATAGAGTCAAAATATCACATTTAGGAAACATAACAAGAAATCGATTGCCACTAAAGAGAGCTGCAGTGGCCTTTGAGGTGTTTAAATAAGTTTAAATTGATGTTTGCGTCATAGAAACAAACGAGAAACGTTGAATGAGTAATCTTCATTATATGTTGTAGAAGCACTTTATAATTGCACCTAGACTCCTGAAGGAATGTAAAGAAAAAAGAGAGAGAATATTTGCATGTAATAAAGGCTCGTGTTACACCCTAAGCCACATTTCCCTGGGTAAAATCCATCAACATTGTGATACCTAGTGAAGGAACATTGATAAGTGTTAGACTCTCACCTATATATTTACACAACGAGGTATGAAGACTTTCGCAATACCGAGATATATCATTAAATACCATTTATAACTTTATTCCTCATCACCGAAGAAATATAGTGCATATAAGCTACAGAAAATCCAGGTTGAAGGATTAGTCAACTGTTATGTAGTTTTATATTGTATTTTACGTTAGGAATAGGATCATTTGTGACTTTATTCATTTGTGGTTTCAATTTCAGAAAAAGGTGGTGAAGTGTTTTTATTACTGTTTTAACGTCAAATTTTGTAGTTAAAAACTATTAACCTTGAGTGAACCTAAAGCAGCATAATTGTGGGCGAAAACATTAAATATGCAACTTTTTGCTATATTCTCTAAATTCGTGTGTTATAATTATTCATATTCACAAAGGTCTAATCACTCCGAGAAACAATGAACAGTTTACAAGAAAATTGTTTAGGTATTAATTATCAGATATATGTTATTAGGAAAAAGTTATTACATGACCGCAATGATATATGCAATTTATAATCACTATTTGATTTCTGAACGTAGTTTTATTGTTCATGATGAGTCTTTAAAAACTGAGGTGTCAGGAGCGTCGACCTAATCTGTGGTTTCTGGAATACGGAGATTAACTGGATCTTTAAATTTGCTAAGAGTGTATTGGCTATTTCTTTTTCATTCAAATTAATTGTGACTTCACAGTTAAAAGTATTGCCAATTATGAACTACTTATGGCTGAAAGCATCCGTTTTGAGGGTAGTCAAATAATTTTCCTGGAGTGATGGCTGTATAATCTAATTTTTGGTTAAATCCTAAATATGCACCTGCCCAGGAAGTACTCAACATTGTCTGCGACACATTCTCCATTACTCCCAAAACTCAGAAGACATTTCATAGAGTGAAAATAGCACATTTATGAAACATAACAAGAAATCGATTGCCACTAACGAGAGCTAGCATTTGAGGTGTTTAAGAACAATAAATTTAAATTGATGTGGGGGTCATAGCAACAAGCGAGAAACGTCGAATGAGTACTCTTTATTATATGAAGTAGAAGCACTTTAAAATTACACCGAGACTACTGCCGGAATGGTAAGAAAGAAAAAAAAAAAGATATTTGCACGTTATAAAAGTTCGTGTTACACCATAAGCCTTATTTCCTTGGGTAAAATCCAACAAAATTGAGATACCTCGTGAGAAGGAACATTGATAAGCGGTTGAATTTCAAATATAAATTTATACGACGAACGCGATTTCATCTACAAAAAATGCAGGTGAAAGGAGCAGTCAACTGTAGTTTGGAGAGTGTTTGGATTTTTACGTTAGGAAGTGTTATTTGTAACTTTTGTCATTTGTGGTTATAACCAGATAAGGTGGTCAAGTATTTTTGTTAAAGCATCCGATTTAGGAATAACTCAAAACTATTATACTTGAATGATCGTAAAAACCTTATACTTGAAGGCGAAAACACTAAATATGCGACATCCACAAATGTACCCTAAATTACCTGGGAAAAACTCACAATTGTATCTAAAATTCAGAAAACATTCGTGATGGTGAGAAAATTTAGTTTCGGAGAAAAAATCAGTAACAATGTTACATGAGTTATTACGTACGATGAAATTAATTCACGGGTATAGAAGACTGGTATTTATGGGGTTAAAGTTCATAGAATTTCGTTTGGTTGGAGCCATGAAAAAAACCTTGGAACATTTTTACTGTGTAACTAGGGGTTTACACTTTCATTTTGAGACTCCTGATCATATACAAAAGTTGCGATATTTTCATAATATGACGTTTCATGTGATATTATTATTCATTTTCGACAAGGAAAATGTACTCCGAACTGCAGTAAATCGTTTACAAGAAAATTGTTTAGGTATTGATTATCAGAATATATTATTAGGAAAATGAAATACTTATCCTTATTGAGATACACAATTTATAAACATTACTTTTTCCTCATAAACCAAGTTTTAATGTTTTTGCTGGTTCTTAAAAAAAAAAAAAAAAAAAAAAAGGTTTCCGGAGCACAGACCTGAATTGACGCGTCTGTCGTGTTGAGGTTAACTTGATTATAATTATCCGATGGGTCTATTGGCACTTTTTTCTTTTTAATTCTTCTTAGCCTTGACTTCACGGATAAAAGGTAGCGCTAACTGTTAACTAGGTACACCCATGCACCAAAGTTTCTGTACCCCCCTCAGTGGAAGGAAGTGGAAGTCAGGGAGAGAGAGAGGGCAGGCGAACGGACAGCCGTGAGTGGTAGTTTGGAACTCAGCTACGAGGCGAATAGTGAGAAACCTAATGACACTGGATTTGAAACATTTCCATGCTATTCACCTGCAAAACATTATGCGTTCGTAATATACATAGCATATATTATAACATAGACTACTATGTTATCATGGTGTCCTGTGAAACTGGTCCAGACACGACCTATTTGTTTCAGATCATCATGCAAATAAAGCACCGAACCAGTTGTATATAAGCTGCAACTGGTCCTTATCACTGCAGCGATAATTTTTGTGAATGTTATTCCTGGATTGTCTATAGCTATAATATAGAATGATTGTGAATTCAATGCTGATTCCCACAGTAGCTGTGCTCATTGTTATAAATGTTGCAATCGTTTTATGTGGACGAGGAAGCCACATTGTGATGGGCAGCGGAGCTCATTTACCAAGAATTTACTATAACAACACAAAATATTATGAGACAACGACGATACAGCTGTGGAATCCTGCTACGCCACGTTATCCAGGCCTTAACTGTTGTTTCACCTCATACGTGCATTATTTTCCTTCAGTCTCTGCCTTTTTTATTACTCTTACTTTCCCGTAACCTCTTATTGCGAGCCGTCATATTCCTTAGGGGGTTTCTAGTCGTCCGGTCCTATAACCTCTACTGTATTACATTATTCCTCACATCATCTCTCCACAAACATTAGCACAAGACTGCTGAACCTGCTACTACCATTATTGGCACTGCCATTACTATCGATCTATCTATATACCTAGGCTGCTTCCCCCAAGGAAAGGAGGTAGCCGAGACAGGACGACTCACTCCCCATTTACTCATCCATTCAAACACATTCATTTGCATCTAATCCCCCTTTTCCAATTGTGTCTAATTTCCCTCAGTACTACTACTGCTACTCCTACTACTAATCCACTACAAATCTGTATAATAATACATATGATTGTCCGTATGTCTGTATCTACTAACCACATCGTCCCTGTCCCACCGTCGACAACTCGTCACTTACCCCGCACCGCTACCCCAGTTGCACCCTCGTCTCTCCCACCCATCATGGACACTATTCCTCCCCCACTCCGACACCACTTTATCCCTCACTTCATCCTCGGACCACCTGGCCTGTTGTTCACCCTTTACCGGTGAATATACGTGGTATGCATTAATA
This sequence comes from Coenobita brevimanus, assembly GCF_032717465.1. Classification (NCBI taxonomy): domain Eukaryota; kingdom Metazoa; phylum Arthropoda; class Malacostraca; order Decapoda; family Coenobitidae; genus Coenobita; species Coenobita brevimanus. The sequence continues at coordinate 19,965,671 of NC_137031.1, forward strand.
ATGAAAAAGACATTTGGGAGCCGACTGCTAATCGCCCCCCAGACTATGCTGTTGGCCAAGTCCAGAATTTATACCATATTTTGATATACTGAAGGTTTTATGCTGATATCTCAAGCCGTTCATCAGATATAATGGTGCTAAACTCGTGCGATAAGAACTAATTGACCTTTGACAGCCATTTTGGTGACTTTGACCCTGACCCCCAGTGTCCATTTTCGAACTCGTCCAAGATATTGGCCAAATCTTGATAAGCTGAAGGTGTCATGTTGACAGCTCAAGCCGTTCATGATATATAATGGGAACACACACACACACACACACACACACACACACACACACACACACACACACACACACACACACACACAGGCAAAACTATTATCGTTCTGCTTTCTAAATGTGGGCGATAATAAAATAATAATAATATTTAGTGTTCCTAACATTACACATAAAAACTGTAGATCCAAACGTGCCTATATTACGGAGCTCTGATATATTAACCACAGAACAGACCACAGACCGATCTCATCATTACCACTGGACATCTCTACAGCACTCCACCATGGTAATACAACCCATTGTAGGCCTTTGTGGGATCACTACAGCTGTTTGTAAATAATAGTGCACGAAATGCTTGAAACCTGCAAACCACTACAATACACCTGTGACGTTTCACTGGCATCCATCAAATAGCCTAGGAGAAGTGGCCGGACAAACAAACAAACGACTAAACATAAACAGAGGCCAAATGTCTCGCAACAGTATATGACGACTTGACAGAACCATTACCATCCTGCTTTGTAGGTGTCATCATAGAACAATAATAATCATTATCATCATCATCATCACATGTTATTAGGCACGATACAGAGAACAAACACTGATACAGCTGTTTGCCAGGACAGAAGGTTGAGATGCTGCCAAATATTAATTCAGTATTACTATAACCCTACCATTACAGCATATTATAGCAATGTTTGGTTTCATATGTCATAGCTGCGTTCACGTGGTTTATCAGAGAATTATGGTTTGCTCTCCTCTGTATCATGCTTATTAACATGTGATTACTGCTACTACTACCACTACTACTACAGCCAATACTACTACTACTGCTATTATTATTATTAATATTATTAATAATTTTATCATTTTATTATTATTATTATTATTATTATTATTATTATTATTGCTATAAATATGATGACACCTACAAAGCAGGATGGTAACAGTTCAGTCAGGTCGTCATATACTGTTGCGAGACATTTGGCCTCTTTTTATGTCCAGTCGTTTGTTTGAACTTCTAGGCTATTTGATGGATGTCAGTGAAACGTAACAGGTGTATTTTGGTTGTTTGTAGGCATTTCGTGCAGTTATTTTTTACAAGCAGCTGTAGTGATCCCACAAAGGACTACACTTGTATTGCCATGGTGAAGTGCTTTAGGGATTTCCGGTGATAATGATGAGAACGGTCTCTTGTCGGTTCTGTGGTTAATATATCCGAGCTCCGTAATATAGTCACGTTTGGATTTACAGTTTATATGTGTAATGTTAGGAACACCACATCTATGTTGTTCTTGCTATTATTTTATTGCTGCCCACATTTAGAAGGCAGAACGATAATAGTTTTGCCTACATCTGTGTGTGTGTGTGTGTGTGTGTGTGTGTGTGTGTGTGTGTGTGTGTGTGTGTGTGTGTGTGTGTGTTCCCATTATATCTCATGAACGGCTTGAGCTGTCAACATGACACCTTCAGCTTAAGATTTGGCCAATATCTTGGACGAGTTCGAAAATGGACACTGGGGGTCAGGGTCAAAGTCACCAAAATGGCTGTCAAAGGTCAATTAGTTCTTATCGCACGAATTTAGCACCATTATATCTTATGAACGGCTTGAGATATCAGCTTAAACCTTCAGTGTATCAAAATATGGTATAAATTCTGGACTTGGCCAACAGCATATTCTGGGGGCGATTAGCAGTCGGCTTCCAAATGTCTTTTTCATTATTAATGCATAACACGTATATTCACCGCCCGGTAAAAGGGTGAGTTTAGCAACAGGCCAGGTGGCCCGAGGATGAAGTGAGGGATAATGTGGTGTCGAATTGGGGGAGGAATGAGTGTCCATGATGGGTGGGAGAGACGGGGGTGCAACCTAGGGTAGCGAGTGCTGGAAGTAAAGTGACGAGGATTGTCGACGGTGGGACAGGGACGATGTGGTTAGTAGATAGCACATACGGACAATCATATGTATGTATGTATACAGATTTATAGTGGATTAGTAGTAGGAGTGAGCAGTATTAGTAGTACTGAGGGAAATTAGACACAATGGGAAAAAGGGGGATTAGCAATGGCAGTGCCAATAATGGTAGTAGGAGGTTTCAGCAGTCTTGTGCTAATGTTTGTGTATGGGAGAGATGGTGAGGAATAATGTAATGCAGTAAGGGTTATTGGACGGAACGACTAGAAACCCCCTAAGGAATATGATGGCTCGCAATACGAGAGTTATGGGAAAGTAAGAGTAATAATAAAAGGCAGACTGAAGGAAAATAATGCACGTATGAGGGTGAAACAACGAGTTAAGGCCTGGATAACGTGGCGTATGCAGGATTCCACAGCTGTATCGTCGTTGTCTCATAATATTTTGTGTTGTTTACATCTAATTTCACATATTGGTGAAAGAGCTCCGCTGTCCATCACAATGTGGCTTCTTCGTCCACATAAAATAAGTGCAACATTTATAACTGTATGAGCACAGCTACTGTGAGAATCAGCATTCAATTCACATTCATTCTATATTATAGCTATAGACAATATCAAAAACGAACATTCACAAAAATTATCGCTGCAGTGAGTAAGCACCAATTGCAGCTTATATACAACTGGTTTCGGTGCTTTATTTGCATGATGAGGATCCGAAACAGATAGAGTCGTCTGGACCAGTTTCACAGGACACCATGATAACTATAGTAGTCATGTTATAATATATGCTATGTATATTACGAACGCATAATGTTTTGCAGAGTGAATAACATGGAATGATTCGAAATCCAGTGTCATTAAGTTTCGCTCACTGATTCGCCTCGTAGCTTGAGTTCCAAACTACCACTTTCACGGCTGTCCGTTCGCCTGCCCTCTCTCTAACCCTGACTTCCACTTCCTTCCACCGACGAGGAGTACCAGAAACTTTGGTGCGTGGAGTGTACTTCTGATAGGATGCTATTTAGGGGTTAATTAAAGAATTTTACTTGAGTTACGGCTGTAAGATCTTATTTTTAATCGAAATCGTAAAAATACAATGTTCAGAAATGTACTCAAAAATTGATTGCGACACACCCAGCAATTTTTTCCAAAACACTAAAGACAGTTCTTCCGAGCAATGTAAAGAGTAAAAAAAAAATACATTTTTACATATAACAAAAGGAAGTGTATTGTGTTTAAGAACATTCATTCTGAACTGATGTGGGGTCACCGAAACAAGCGAGAAACCTCGAATGAGAATTCTTTTTTATTTGCATTAGAAGCTCTTCAAAATTACATCAAGCATCCTGACTGAATGTATAAATAGAAGAAGAAGAAGACACAATATGAAGGTTCGAGTTACATATAAACCACTTTTCCTTACGTATAAACTCTAAAAGCTGTGATACCTAGTGGTAAGTAATGTTATTGAGCTTTGGTCATAACCTACAATTTTATAAGAAAAAATGTACACTATCGCAATAGCGTGACACAAATTTAATTAAAATTAATAATTTTCTTCATGCACGGAAGATTTATAGGTTATAGTACATGACAGCAATAAAAAGTGCATCTTGAAGGAACTCTGAAATGAAACGCATTTATATTGTACTGGAAGATTGTTTTGCATTTATGCACGACAGCGAGAGGGTCATTTCTGGCTTTTACGTTTGCAATAACATTAGATAACATGATTGTCGTTTTTTTTCATTCGGAGGGAAGAATCCGCGGTTGGAAATAACTGAAAACTATTATACATGACTGAACTTAATAACCGCATAATTGAGGGCGAAAACACAAAATATTCAGCTTCCACAGATGTTCTCCTAAATTAGATGGGAAACCCCAATTGCATGAAAAATTCAGAAAGTATTTCTGAGCGTGAGAAAATTCCTTACTGGGATAAAAAAAATAAAAATAATGCTAGTATGAGGGTAATACCTACGAATAAAATCCGATTCAATGGTAAGTAGAATGATTATATTACAATGTGGAGTTTAAGGCCATAGATTATCATATGATTAGAGACCTAGAAGAACACTTGGAAATTTAGATGAAAAGGATATTCTTTTTGTCACATTAAGTGTGGCTTTAGACAGTTATTTTGAACGGATCCTCAATCAAATACAAATAACGGTATATTATCTCAGATTATCAGTGTGCTATCATTATTCATATTCACCAAAGTTTAAGTATTCCAAGAAAACGAGTGAACCGTTTTAAGAGAGAATTTACTTTGTTATTCATTATCTGATATATATTATTAGGAAAAAAGTACAATTACATGACCGTATTGATGATGGGTCTTTAAAAACTGAGGTGTAAAAAGCGTCGACCTAATCTATCGTGTCTGGAATACGGAGATTAACTGTATCTTTAAATTTCCAATTTTTTTTTTTTTTTCGTTCAAATTAGCGGTGACTTCACAGGTAAAAGTATCGCCAATTATGAACTACATCATTAATTACACCATTTTACTCAACCTTATTCATCGCACCTAAGAAATATAGTGCATATCAGCTACAAAAAATGTAAGTTGAACAAAGCAGTTAACTGTATTAATATACTTTTGGAGATTTTAATTTTTTACGATCGGAAGGGTTATTTGTGACTTTTTATTTATGGATTTAAAACTTCAGACAAGAGGGTGTTCAAGTATTTTTGTTATGAATTTAAAACATCCGATTAAGTAATAATTGAAAACTATTATCTTTGAGTGATTCAAAAAACCTGATACTTGAGGACGAAAACATTAAATATATAACATCGACAAATAGTACTCTAAATTACCTAGGACTCAATCCCAATTGTATCTAAAATACAGAAACATTGGTGATTTGTGAGAAAATTTCGTTTCGGAGAAAGAAATCAGTAACAATGCAAAAATATCATTGAGTTAACTATGTACGATTAAATCTATTCATGTGTCTGGTATTTGTTTGGGTTAATAATCATAGAATTTCATGCATTTGATTGGAAGACATAGAAAAACACCTACGGAACTTATTTTTACTGTGTAATTGGTATGGCTTTTAAACTGTTATTTTGTGACCTGATCAGAAACAAAGTTGCCGATATTTTCGCAATATAACGGTTGCATGTGATATTATTCAGATTGTGCGAAGATGAAATCACTCCGAAGGCGGCACTTGATCCAAATCAGATTTACAAGAAAATTGTTTAGGTATTGATTATCAGACAAATATTATTAGGAAGAGGAAATACTTTTCCTTACTCAGATATACAATTTATAAACGTTACTCAGTTCCTCAAAAACCCAGTTTTATTGTTCAAGATGGTTCTAAAAAAAAAAAAAAAGGTTTCATGAGCACCGATCTGTTGAAATTAACTGGATTATAATTATCCGATGGGTCGATTGGCACTTTTTTCTTCTTATTTCCTCATAGTCACGGATAAAAGGTTGCACCTACTGTGAACTAGTTACGGCTGATAGGATGCTCTTTACGAGGGGAATTCAAACAATATTACTTTGTCGTGGATGAATTATCTTATTTTTTTGATCGAAATAGCTAAATATAGAGATGTTAAGAAATGTAACGCTCAATATTGATTGCGACGTACACCAGAAATTTTTTTTAAAAAATGTTCTCTTTTAAAAAAAAAAAAAAAAAACGTTTCATATACATATAACAAGAATATTGTCACTTAAAAAGAGCTACAGCATCTGAAGTGTTTGAACATTAATTCTGAACTGATATGGGGTCACCGAAACATGCGAGAACCTCGCATGAGAATTCTTTTTTATTTGCAGTAGAAGCACTTGAAAATTACATCAGGCCTCCTGACAATGAAAAAAAAGAAAAAAAAAAATTTTCACATTATGTATGTTCTTGTTACACATAAACCACTTTTCCTTACGTATAATCTCTGGAACTGTGATAACTAGTTTTAAGTAATGTTATTGAGCTTTTGTAATCACCTATAATTTGATAAGAAAAAATATGCACCACCTATAATTTGATAAGAAAAAATATACACTATCGCAATAGCGAGAGATATATTAATTCTCATCTCGGAAGACATAGGTACATGAGAGCTAAAAATAATGCATGTCTGCAGATTGTTTGGATTTTTGGTCGTTTATGACTTTGTACTTTTCTAGCAGTAACATTAGATAACAAGATGTTCAAAGTTCTTTTTGTACATAAGAAGAATCAGCTGTTAAAATAATTGAAAATTATAAACTATAAACCGCATAATTAAAGGCGAAAACCCTAAATATGCAACTTCCAAGGAATTGCTCTAAATTAGCTGGGCAACACTCACAATTGTATGTAAAAATTCAGAAAGTATTTCTGAGGAATTGAAAAAATTCCCTCTCGGAAAAAAAAAATCAATAATAAGCTTGCATAAGGCAATACTAGGGATAAAATCGATTCAACGATAAAGAAGGCTTATTTTTGTGGAGTTTAAAGAGCAAAGAAGTTTCGATTCATTGGAGACGTTAAAAACCTTTGGAAATTCAGGGATAAAACGGATATTATTTTTGTCTGTGTGAATAGGGCTTCAATCTGTCATTTTGAGCCTCTGATCAAATGAAAAATGATTGAATATTGTCTGGTAATGACGGTTCGTTTGATATCATTATTTATATTAACCAAGATATAACTTCACTTTGCGAAAGAAACAGTGAGCCCGTTAAAAGAAAATTACTATGAATTGATGAACAATTATGTATTATTAGATATTAGTAGTTAAATAACCGCTTTTTGATATATGCAATTTAAATAAACACTGACTCATTATGAACGTAGTCTGAGGTGTCAGGAGCTTTATTTTCTGGCAAATTAGCTTGGTGACCACAATTAAAAGTATAGCCAATTATGAATTAGTTATGGCTAGATGCATCAGCTTCGGAGGAAGATCAAACCATTTATCTGGAATGATTATTGTAATGACTAATTTTTGTTTAAATCCTAAATACGTAACTTCCAAAGAAGTACTCAACATTGAAACATTCTCAATTACTTAAAAAACTCAGAAGACATTTCATAGAGTGAAAAATATCATATTTAGAAACATAAGAAATCGATTGCCACTAAAGAGCTGAGCATTTGGGGTGTTTAAAAACAATAAGATTTAATTGATGTTTCCGTCATAGAAACAAGCGAAAGAAACAAATCGAATGAGTAATCTTTTATATCTATTTGTCAAAGAACTTCAAAATTACACAGAGACTCCTGACGGAAAATGTAAAGCATAAAGAAGAGAATATTTGCACGTTATAAAGATTCAAATGTTACCCACCATAATCCACATTTCCTTGGGTAAAAATCCATCAAAATTGTGATACCTCGTGAGAAGGAATATTGATATGCGTTTGACTCTCACCTATAAATTTATAGAACGAAGTATAAACACTTTCGCGTTACCGAGACCCATCATTAAATACCATTTCAACTTTATTCATCATCACCGAAGAAACTTAGTGAGTCCAGCTTCAAAAAAATGCAGGTAGGAGCAGTCCTCTTTACTACTTCTCTTGGAGATTATTTGGATTTTAATTTTTAGGAATAAGGTCATTTGTCACTTTTTTAATTTTGTGCTTATAATTTGCTTTTGATACGGTTATAGCGTCCAATTTGAGTGGTTCAAAAACTGATTGAACCTAAAAGTGAATGATTGAGGGCGAAAAACACATAAATATGCACCTTCCACATAATATTGCTCCAAATTAGCTAGACAACGCTCCCTAAGTGTATGTAAAAATTTAGAAAGTAATTCTGAGGGAAAGTAAATTCTGTCTCAGAAGAAAACAAATCAATGACAATCTCTGCATGATGTAAGATAAAATCGGTGAAATGGTAAAGAACATTTGTGGACTTTAAGTTGAAAGAGTTTCGTTTCATTAGAAACGTGAAAAAACATGGAAATTTAGAGATAAAATGTTATTATTTTTATCTGTGTAAAACGGTCATTTTGAACCTCCTGATCAAAAAAAAAAAAAAAATAGATTATTATCACTACGAGAAATGCAGTGAACCCTGTTACGGAAAACTTTTTAGGTATTCGATTATGACCCTTATTTTGTATACAATTTATACAATTTATTTGACTCATCTTGAACGCTCGGATTTTTGTTCATGGGGTTTTAAAAACTGGGACCTGATCTGTCGTGTGTAGAATTCGGATATTAACTGGATTTTAAAATTTCCTATGAAAATCTATTATTTATTTTTCTTTTTCATTCAAATTAGCGGTAACTTCACGAGTTAAAAGTGTCGCCAGTTATGAACTACTTATGATGACAACATCCGCTTTGAGTGTAGTTCAAACCATTTTCCTGGAGTGATGAACTATATAATCAGATTTTTGTTTTAAATCCTGAGTGTCACTGCCTCCAAGTACGAAACATTGTTTTGCGACACTTTCAATTGCTTCTAAAACTCAGAAGACATTTCATGAGTGTGAAAATGTCACATTTAGGAAACAACAAGAAATCGATTGCCACTAAGGAGGTTTTTAAGAATAATAAGTTTAGGATGTGTGGAATCATAGAAGCAAGCGAGAAACATCGAGCGAGTATTCTTTTTATCAGAAGTAGACGCACTTTAATGCCGACACTCCTCACGGAATGGTATGAGAAAAAAGAAAAGAATATTTGCACGTTATAAAGGTTCGTTTTACACCTTAAGCGACATTTCCGCCAGGTAAAATCCGCCAACAATGTGATATCTTGAGAGAAGGAATATTGAATCACCTACTAAACATCACGACTTAGTATAAACGCTTTCGCAACCAGTCGGCGAGATCTGTCATTAATTACCATTTATAACCTTATTCCTCATCGCCGAAGAAATATAGTGCATGTCAACTAAAAAACATATAAGTTGAACAAACAGTCAACTACATTATGTAGTTTTGGAGATTTTTTAGATTTTTACGTTAGGAAAGGAATTTATTTGTGACTTTTCTCATTTGTGGTTATAACCAGATAAGAATGTGGTCAATTATTTTTGTTACATTAACTTTTTGTACGATTTAAGAATTAATTCATATCTATTATACTTCAGTGATCCTAAAAACCTGATGCCAGACGAAAGCGTATGCAACATCCAAAAATGCTCTCTAAAGACCTGGGGAAACAATGCCAATTGTATCCAATGTATTTTCACTTTCAGGAAAAAAATCAATAACAATGCTTACATTAGTGTATGGCACGATGAAATTGATTCACAGGTATAGAAAACTGGTATGTTCAGTAGAATTTCTTTTCATTGGAGACATGAAAAACACTTGGAAAATTTTTACTCTGTAACTTAGGGCTTTAAACTGTCATTTTGAGACACGATGTCAAATACGAAAGTTGAGATATTTTCGCAATAAACAGTTGATGTGATATTATTCATATTCACCAATGTAAAATCTCTCATAACGACAGTAAACTATTGCGAAGAAAATTAATCTAAAATATTGTTTATCCAGACATATAATATTATGGATAGGAAATGCGCACAATTGCAGAGATATACAAGTTATAAATATTACTTGAAGTTCTACACCCATATACCCAGTATTATTGCTGATGATGGTTCTTTAAGGAAAAAATCAGAATTCATAAGCACCGACCCGACATTGACGTGTCTGTCGTCTTGAGATTAAATGGATTATAAGTATCCGATGAATATATTAACACTTTTTTTCGAATTCTTCTTAGCCTGGACTTCACGGTTCATAGGTAGCGCCAGCTGTGAACTAGTTACAGCTGATAGGATCGTCTTTATGGGTAATTCAAACCATTTTTCTTGAGTCATGGAGGTATGATCTTATTTTTGAAGAAATAACTAAACATACAATGTTCAGTGAATGTACTTGAAAATTGATTGCATTACACCAGAAGTTTTTCCAAACCAGTTGAAGAAAGTTCTATGTGGAGAAAAAAAAAAAATAAATCTAGTGACACGTAAAATGAGCTGGCATTTGAAGTGTTTAGAGAACGATGTAATTCTGAACTGATGTAAGGTCTGAAACAAGACTTGAGAGAGCCTCGAATCAGAATTCTTTGGAATTTTCAGTAAAAGCAATTGCAAAATTACCTCAAGCCTCCAGTTTACCACCTGTCTCAAATTCTCCTCTGAATCAGCCACCGAGTTCAATATCGCTCTGCAAGACACAGCAGCTGCTCTCAGATTCCCATATCCACCATCAACATCCACCGAGATGTTTCTCAGACCGCTACCTAAAACTCTTGCGACACCATCCATGTAAATATTAAACAACCAAGGCGACATCGCATCCCTGT
>NC_137031.1:19976268-20051268 GCF_032717465.1 Coenobita brevimanus
AGTGTGTAGATCAGATATTTGTTCTAAGATGTTTAGTGGAGATGTATCTAGAGAAGGGAAGGAAAGTGTATGCTGCCTTCATGGACTTGGAGAAAGCTTATGAAAGAATAGATAGGCAAGGTATGTGGAAGGTATTAAGAATATATGGAGTGGAGGGTAAATTGTTGAGTCCTGTGAAGAGTATGTACGAGGGAGCTAGGGCTATGGTGCGAGTGGATGGTGAGCTGAGTGAGCTCTTTGATCTCAATGTGGGACTGAAAAACAGGGTTGGGTGTGATGTCTCCATGGCTGTTTATTATATATATGGATGGGGTTGTAAAGGAGGTGCAGGGGTAGGGCAGTGGATGTGGGGTGACTCTAATGAATGAGGGTGAGATTTGGAAGATTCCTGTGTTGCTGTCTGCTAATGATACAGTATTGTTGAGTGAAGATGAATGGGAGCTATACTAGGTTTGGTGAATGACTTTGGGACACTGTGTAAGAGGAGGAATCTGAAAGTTAATGCTAACAAAAGTAAAATTATGGTGTTTGAAAGGAATGAAGTCACAGAGTGTGCAGTGAGGTTGGATGTAGAGGATATGGAGAATGTGAGTGGATTCAAGTACTTGGGTAGTGTGATGAGTAAGGATGGAACTTTGGGGGATGAAGTGCATGAAAAGGTACAGCAGGGAAGGAAGGTTTGTTGGTGCCAATTGAAAGCAGTGATGAGAAACAGGAAAATGAGTATGGAAGTTAAGAAGTCACTGTATGATAGTAGTCAGTGATCCCTACCTTGACATATGGAAGCTAGGCATGGACCTTGGGTAAGAGGGGAACAAGTCAAGAGTGAGAGCAGTGGAAATGAGTTACTTGAGAGGAGCATGTGGAGGGACAGGTTGACGAATGAAGAAGTGAAGGAACGTTGTGGGGTGGAAGTGGATGTGGTTGGAGAAGATTAGGAGAAATTAATTGGAGGTGGTTTGGACATGTGAAGAGAATGGAGAATGAAAGACTGACTAAGAGTGGTGTGTGTAGGTGAGATGGAGGGAGGGAGAGGGAGGCGTAGACTGAGGATGAGGTGGAGGGATGGAGTAGAGAGGTATATGAGGGAGGTGAGTTGGGGGAAGGGTAGTCAAATGGTGGGTGACAGAGCGACTTGGAGGCGTTTTGTCTGTGGTCACCCTTTATGGGATTAGGGCGCCGGCTATAGATAGATAGATAGATAGGGTATACATTAGGAAGAATTTGTCGAGTTGATAGGTGTAAGAACTGAGTCTTAGATGCATTAAAAACAACCAGATTATTTCTACCCCAGTCAGAGATACGAGCCAAGTCAGACATTAGGTGTGCCATAGCCTCATCCCTTGTTTGTTGAAGTAACTGCTGAGATGGGCGTTGCGGGAACTGGAATGGAAAGGGTGAAGGGTGGAGTCATCAGTGTATGAGTGGATAGGGTTAGATGTACAGCTTAGAAGGTCATTGACGAATAAAAGGAAGAGAGTTGGTGATAGGACAGTGCCCTGAGGAACACCACTGTTAATAGAACTAGGAGAAGAACGATGGCTGTCTACAACAGCAGCGCATAGAACGATCAGAAAGGAAGCTAGCGATGAAGGCACAGATAGAAGGATTGAAACCGTAAGAGGGCAGTTTGGAAATTTAAGATTTATGCCAGACTCGATCGAAAGCTTTTTGAGATGTCAAGTGCAATGGCAAAACTTTCGCCAAAGTTCCGAAAGGAGGACAGACCGGGAGTCTGAAAGGTAGGTGAGAAGACTATCAGTGAAGCGTCCCCGACGGAACCAATACTGACGATCAGAAAGAAGGTTGCGATAAGAAAGATGCCTTAAAATTTTTCTATTGACAATTGACTCGAAAATTTTTGAAATACAGGACGTTAAAGCAATTGGACGATAGTTGGAGGGCTGGGAGTGGTCACTCCTATTTGGGACTGGCTGAATGACCGCAAACTTTCAGCAAGAAGGAAAGGTGCAAGTTGACATACAAAGGCGAAAGAGTTTGCTTAGGCAGAGTGTAAGGACAGAAGCACAGTTCTTGAGAACAACAGGAGGAACCCCACCATGCCCGTATGCATTATTAGTATTGAGTTCAGTGATGGCAGAAAACACATCAGCTGAAGAAATTTTAATGTCAGCCATGAGGAAGTCAGAGGGGGGAAGGTAATGGAGGAACAGCACCGGAATCGTCTAAGGTGGAATTGGAGGAGAAAGTCTGTGCGAAGAGATCTGCTTTATCAGTAGAAGAAATAGCTACAGGAACCATCAGAGTAGAAAAGAGGAGGGAAGGATGATGAGGTAAAGATGTTCGAAAGGTTTTTCTAAGTGTCAGAAGGAGCGGGAAGAATTCGAGTTGGAGAGTTGAGAGCATTTAGTATGGATGAATTATTTTTTACACTTACAAGCACTTCTCACACTACATAAACTCTCTACTAGACAGCCTAAGCCACTCTAGAGATACACTGGCTGTATCGTCTCCACATCGGTTGGGATAGGTCGGTCCTTGGGCAGTGGACAAACTAACGGCTTGATGAGGATGAGAGAGATGATATATATATATATATATATATATATATATATATATATATATATATATATATATATATATATATATATATATGTATACTGAATACATATACATCCATCCATCATCCAATTGTACATTGGCCCATGGGGATCTAATGTACACACACACACACACACACATATATATATATATATATATATATATATATATATATATACATATATATATATAAATATATATATATTGTTACATATCCTATGATTTCATCATCCTTTGTGTAATTCTAACGTACAGTATGCTGCATGTTTGATCACGAGCGTGTTCTACCTCCAGTCCCCCCTTCTACCATTATAGTAGAGTAAGTCGTTCTTTTCTGTTGTTCCAGAGCAGGATTGTCAACTCTTGTCCCCATGGCTTCATTTGCATGTCCTTCTTACAAGTTGTATCAAGCTCTGCCGGCCCTCTCATATAATGAAGGCTCAGTCTCTGCATTATTGCCACTTAGATCTACTCCTCATTTTGCTCACATCTCTGTCCTCCCCTGTACAGTTGTTATTATTGTGAGTGCTCAGGAAGTCTCCAGCCATCTAATTGCCGTGTAATTTCAGTATGAGTGTTATTACATTTTGTTCTTGTACTGTATAGCATAAGGTGTTAATTTGTAGGCCTAGTGAGGTTTTTGTGAATAAGGAAAAGTTTGGAAGTCAGTCATTATTAATAATATTTTGTATCTGTAATAATATATCTTGCATTCACTGAGGATTATCCCGTATTCTCATCTTATCAGGGCTGACTTAGATAAATTTACTCTTGCTAATTTCGTGTTAATAGAGGCTATTGCAGTTAACCATATATTTAACCTGTTTTTGCCATTACATTATCCTTATGAGACCTGAATGTTTTGTTGTTAGTTTGAGCATTTAACTTTAACTTGTAATTTTACCTAACTCTTTTGTTTTGAACCTGGAACTTTACGGGACAGTAGTGATTTTTAGTGTTCTCACTTAAAGTGTACATTAGTTTTCTCGGTTCCCTAACATAAAATTTTTGGCGACCTCCTTATCAGGGATATTCAGGATATTGTCATAAGGGATATTGCTTGATATTTTGTGACTGTGATTTATTCATGATGTCTACTATTACTACACTTGATGAAGCCAAAGATTTTTTTGTCAAATCTGCCAAACAGTGTGTGATGTAGAAAACAGAACAAAGAATGAACTTAAAGCTTGTTGCTCAACAATTGGGAAATTGTTGTTTCGCTCTCATCATTCTAAATGATCAAATTGTCGACATGATTAATGAAAGCTTGTTTAATGTAACTCCTCCAAATGAGCAGAAGCGCAGATTGAGATTAGCTAAGTTACAGCTGAGCCCTGCAGGAGAGCACGTTGCTAAGGAGGCTTGAGGCACAAGTTGAAATTGCTAGGATTCAGGCAGACCATGAGTATCGCATGAAACAATGTGGAACTGGATCATCTAGCTCTGATGATTTTGATGTGGCTAAAAATGTTAAACTTGTCCCACCTTTTAATGAATCCTGATTTAACAAAGTATTTTCATAGTTGTTTGAGAGGGTAGCTACAGGTTTTAATTGGCCCAAAAAGTATTGGCCAGTACTCCCTTCAAACTGTTCTCACCGGTAAAGCTCAAGTCACTTATGCATCTTTGCCTCAGGATCAATCTGATAATTATGATGTAGTTAAGAGCTTGATTCTTAAGGCCTATGAGCTTGTTCCTGTAGCCTATAGTAAAGAAAATACTCAAATTATGTGACCACCACTTTGCATTTTCATTCTCCCTCCTTCTTCCTTCCCTCTCTCCCTCCCTCAGTCCACCCTCGCATCATCGCTCGTCCCCCACACCCACCTTTTCCTTCTTTTTTCTGGCCCTCCCTCTCAGCCCCTCTTGCTCCACTCCTGTGACTTACCGCGAACAAAGGAGCCAGCCTGAGTAAAGTGCTGAGGATAAAAATGATTATTTATGACCACGACTGTACATGAAAAAATACGTTATGGATAGACTGTAACAATGTCTTGTCAGCTTTTCTGTATTCTAAGGTAGGGGTGGACCTCCATTAATGAAGGCTGCCCAGGGATCCTGCTCTGTGTAGAGAAGAGTAAAATTATGGTCTTCTAGAGAAGCAGGGAGTCAATGAATGTACAATGAAGGATTGGATGATGAGGAAATGGAAAATGTCAAAGTACGTTTAAGTACTTGGGTAGTGTGATGAGTGAGGATGGAAGTTTGAGGGTGAAGTGCTTGAAAGGGTACAACAGAGGAAGAAAGGTTGCTGCCTCCTAGAAAGCAGTGATAAGAAACAGGGAAATGGGCATGGAAGTGAAAAAGTTACTACATGACTATTGGTGATACCAGCTCTGGAACGTATGTGAAGTGAAGCTTGGACTTTGTTGGAGGAGGACCTGGAAGTCGAGAGTGAGAGCAGTGGAAATGATGTTACTTGAGAGGAACATGTGGAGTCACATGGAGAGAGACTGACAAATGAGGATGTGAAGGAGCATTGTGGTGTGGATAGGATAGATGTTATAGGAAACGTGTTAGGAGAAACAAATTGAGGTGGTTTGGCCATGTGGAGAGGATGGAGAGTGAGTGAGAGATTGACGAGGAGAGTGTGAGATTGACGAGGGAGAGTGTATGTGTGTAGAGGTGGAGAGGGAGAGAGGAGGGGGAGGCCAAGGATGAGATGGAGGGATGGAGTGGAGAGGTGTATGAGGGAGGGGTGTGTGACCAGGGAGCAGGGCACTGAAATGGCGGGGGACAGGGGCGACGTGGAGGCCATTTGTTTGTGGCCACCCTGCATGGGATTAAGGCGTCTGGCAATAGATAGATAGATAGACAGAACATAGAATGGTGGGTTGCACAATAGCCAAATTCAGTTTCAGAAGTGGAAATAAAAGCTGTTAAAAATATGAGTGATATGGCCAATAAAAGCAAGCGAAAATAAAACAGCCTTTCAGTTAGAAAAAACGACCAGATTTCAGGGTCTAACTTATGCTGAACGTGACATTTTGGCGAGTTGAATGGTTTACTAACCAAAGCGCGGAAGTAGTAGGTAAAGTTACTACAGGAAGTGCTAACAAGTATTAAAAAATGACCCATGACTACGTCAAGGAAAAAAGAAATAAGATGAAACTAATAACACGGTAAGATGTGAATTACAAAGAGTGGAGATTGAATAAGTTTATCAGCAAGAGACAGAGAGAAGAAAAAGAAAGAGGAAAGCTTATCGATCACATCAAACCAAACAGTAAAAAAGGAAAAAAAATCTAAAAATTTTCCCAAGAAAAATGGCTTAATAGGAGAAAGCAATAAATTTCATCAAGGAAAAGACAAAAAATGGTGAAGTCATTAAATGTAGAAATATGATGGTGAAGGACAGTTGAAGAATAATACAAAGATCTGTATGCATCAAAGACAATAGCACCAACAGCTAATTATTCAGTTGATACAAGTGAAGTACTGCAGAGGTAACACCAGATGGAGTGAAAATTTCCCTTAAAAGTATGAAAAGAGGGAAGGACCCAAGAGAAGATGGAATAGTAGTAGTTTTGCTGTTGGATGCAAAAGTAGAATATAAAACAGGCTCGCCCACATATTTACTCAGTGCATAAAGAGAAGGAAATTCCCAACATGGCGTAATGCAATAATTATTTTGCTTTCCGTGATAGGTGACTCAAAAGATCGTAGTAAGTATCGACACATTAGCTTATTACCAGTTATTTACAAGCTCTTCAATAAAGCCTTTGCGAGCAGAATACCAAATCTGAAAGAAAACCAGGCAGGATTCCGAAGTGGGTAATCGACTACTGATCATCTACACACAATGAATCAGCTAACTGAGAAAACTACAGAATATAATAAACCACTTTGGTTAGGTTTTGTTAACTACGAAAAACTCAGTGAAGCACATAGCAATTATAAATTCATTGCGGGAACAAGTTATTAAGGACATTGTAGAACTGCACGAAAACATATATAAAGAGGTAACTGTTACAGTAAAAAGACATAAAGACTCTGTAAAAATTAAGACTGAGCAGAGTTTGCGTCAGGGACTTACAATTTCACGAAAAGTATTAATACCATGCCTAAAAAGTATTTTTAGAAAGCTAGACGGGGAAAGCAAAAGATGTAAACATAGATGTAGAAAGCCTAAACGATTTAAGATTTTTAGATATCATTGTCCTACCCTCAGAAACAGCAGTGATACTGCAAGAAATATTAAATGACCTAAACAGGGAAAGTCTCAATGTAGGGCTAAAGATGACCCTAAGTAATGTTTAATCCAGGTACACGAAAGAGCGTCATCAGATCGTCATCTACTCGTACATTATAATGATCCGATATTTGTACGTTTGTTTGTTACCGTAACACAGCAGAAACGGCGGATATATATATATATATATATATATATATATATATATATATATATATATATATATATATATATATATATATATATACGTTTGTATGTTACCGTAACACAGCAGAAACGGCGGATATATATATATATATATATATATATATATATATATATATATATATATATATATATATATACGTTTGTTTCTTACCGTAACACAGCAGAAACGGCGGATATATATATATATATATATGTATATATATATATATATATATATATATATATATATATATATATATATATATATATATATATATATATATATATATATATATGTATATATATATATATATATATATATATATATATATATATATATATATATATATACATATATATATATATATATATATATATATATTCTTCAGCCCACGTACTGCATTGGCGGAAACAAAGGGTGCTGTGGTTCAACCAGTGTCGCATACTATAAAGTATGCTTGGGCCCAGTCGGCTTACACAGGCTGATTACACTTGGCTCACAGACTACACACACTTCCAAAGCCACTCCAACACTACCTTTTTTTTTTTTTATGCGAGGAAGAAGGAACCAAAGGCCATGAGCCCACAATAACAGTTCCCTCCAAGAGAAAAACAAAATACAAAAGAGAGCCAAATTCAAGATCCGATCATTTCGAGATGCCTGGACACACTGCATTTTAAAGACTGGAGATCATAGGCAACAGGAAATACAAACAGAGGGAGACAGCTCCAGAGCTGACCTGTTGCCTAAATGAAGGACTGGGAGTAACGGTTGACTCTTGCATTAGAGACTTGGACAGAAAAAGGATGAGAATTTGCTGCTACAAGGGTGCTACTTGCCCTTCGTAGAGGTGGAGGAATGCATGCAGACAGTTCAGAGGAGCAGTGACCATTAAAGTAGGGATAGAAAAGAGATAAAGATGCAACAGTGCAGCGAAGAGACAGAGGTTGAAGGGAGTCAGTAAGAGGAGAGTTAATGAGAAGAAAAGCCTTTGATTCTACCCTATTGAGAAGAGCTGTATGTGGGGAGTCTCCCCACACATGAGAGTTGTACTCTACACAGGGGTGGATAAAACCCATTTATAGTCAACAATTGTGCAGGGGTAAAGAAAGAACGGAGTCGGCTTAGCACACCTAATCTCCTGGAAGCGGATTTAACAAGAGATGTAATATGATCTTTTCAAGATAAGTCCTGAGAAAATGAAACCCCAAGCATGTTCAAGGATGTTCAAGGATGATGCAGGATTAAGCTGAAAGATGATCCACCAGTATACATGGAGAGTAATGAAGAGGATGGATGGTGAACTTGTTGAACGAAAGGCAATGATAGACTACGTGTGTGTGGATGAACGAATGAGAAGACAATTGTTGGATGCAAGAGTGTGGAGAGGATGGGGGAATGGAGTCTCGGACCATCACTTAGTGATGGCCAAGGTAGAGCTGCACAGAAAGTGGTTTAGGAGACGAAGGGGAAGACAGGAGGAAGCAGCTCCTGTGAGATGAGTGGAGAAATTGCAAGATAGTGAGAAAATGACAGAGTATAAGAGCATAGTGGAAGAAAGATTGGGAAGGTATGAGCTAGAGCAGATGGAAGGGGTGGAAGACGTATGTAAGATATTCACGGAAGAGATAGGCGCACCATGTGAGGCAGTTTGTGGAGTGAGGAGGAGATGCAAGGGTGTGCAAGGGACAGCATGGTGGAATGATGAGGTGAAACGAGCTGTGGAACAAAATAAGAAGGCATATAGTAAATGGTTAGTGAGTAGAGGTAGGGGAGAAGATGAGACAGAGAAGAGAGAGGTATATGTGACCAGGAGAAGGGATATTAACCCCTTAACCACGGGGCATCACTTTTGTGATGCTTGGGAGCAAGGGATCATACCGCGGGGTGTCGCTTTTGTGATTCTGTGTTATTTTGAATTCACCCGGGCTTCCAAGTGGTGGCTTGTATCCTCTATCAGTACTGCCAATGTCCAACACTAGTCAGCACTCCTAATCTCATCTGTACTCCCATCCATTGTTGACAATTTAGCCATTTCTCCCCGTTCTTGACTCCCCTCCCTACCCCCCCTCCATTACCCTATCCTCTCGCCTGCCCGGCCGTGCTACGCTAAGTAAATCTTCCCTGGAATTTTTCACTGATTTCATCCATTGAAATAAGCCCTATGCCCTATTCTTATACCAAATAATATATACAAGAAAGAAATAAGGTAAGTGAGAGTCCCATACACCTGGAATTGGCTAATTATCACCTGACAACACCTCACGTGCACTCGTTCGCTACTTTTCGCTGTTTATTTCCCCTTGAAATATGCCGTATAATCTATTTTCGTAATAAATATACATATAAGGAGGGAAGGGAGAAGCCTAAGTTATATTTACATAAACCTGGAACTACCTAATTTATAATGTGTTGTCTAGATTTCCTGCCAATCATTTCACTGTTATATATTAGCTGCTGTCAAGAGGCTAACGATGGCATAATGCATTTCCCTAGGTAAACCACCCCGGCCCACCCTTATCAGTTCACTCTCATCTCCCAATGTGGAGGTACGTCTGTTTGCTCTTGCTAGCTTCAGGGACTTTTCACCCCCATGCAAAGGGCCCTGTGACCTTTACCCCCTACTAAACCTCGTGTGGAAAGAGGTAAAGGGCTGACAATTGATAAAAGAGTGACTACGATCTTTCTATTGAGTAAAACAGTGCAAGTGGAACTGTAAATAATGTGTAAATAATGTGTAAACAGCAAGTGAAAGTAATGAATGTAAATATACGTGAACAGTGGAAAATAGTTTTATAAGTTACTTCAAGTGACAGTGCATAACACAGTGTAAATAAAATAGAAATGTAAATAACGTAAATAAAATAAAGAACGTAAATAGAAATGTCATTGAGTAGTATTATAAGAATACGAGTATATACCCTAGGGGTAATGAAAGTGAAAGTTTCACTCTAGCATGTCTGAATACTGAGTTATGAGAGTGAAGGTGAAAGTGACATTCACTCTCAATGCTAGTATACAGGACGAGAAAGTGAATGCTACATATTTTACTGAAAGAAATTGAATCCCTACAGTGACAATAAACTAATACAACTGAAGAAACTTATGGATAAAGACTGTAGATATATATAAGTGTTATATAGTAATAGAAATATAAAGTGTGAGGGGTTTTATGAAAAATAAATGACAGAATACCAACAGCGAACTAGCGCAAGTGGGAAGGTCATATGCGCTCGTAATTTTCATTGCTTTCACAGTGGTTTTTATTTGGAGTATGGATCCCAAACTACTTGATAATCATAGAGTAGTGTTTATGGTGTTAATATCTGGCTGTGGTAATCATATTACGGGTTGTCGGGAAGTGTAAAGTGGAGACTTCGTTACCCAACATCAGAGGTCTCCACAAGTCCTACGATAATCAACGAAGGCTCAACAAACATCCCAGGAGAAAGCTGAAGGTGTGTGCCATAGGCATATGTAATTTTAGGATTCAAGGACTAATAACTGATTTTTGGCAAATATTTTTTGAGAGTCTGTCGGAGCCCAAATAACCCCGCTGGAGACGCAAAACATTGGGAAACATGTCCGCGGTGTAAGGGTTAAGAGACTGGTGAGGGAGAGTAAGAAGAAAGTGGATGAAGAGTTTGGGAGGAATCTGAGTGTGAAATGGAGGGAGAGTAAGAAATTGTTATGGAAGGAGGTAAAGAAAGTAAGGCAGTGTGAAAGGGGGAATAGTAGGGAGTGAAAGATAGGAATAATAGATTGTTGGTGGAGAAGAGAGAGAAATTGAGGAGATGGAAAGAGCACTTTGAGGATTTGTTGAATGTAGAGAGTGAGAGCAGTGCTAGTATAAGTGGTTGGGGAATGGCTGGGAGAAGAAGAGATGAGAGGAGGGAGGAAGAGATCAGTAGGGCGGAAGTAGTGGAAGCGATGAAGAAGATTAAGTTGGGAAAGGCCCCAGGAATTGATGGAGTGTGTGGTGAAATGCTTAGGTATGGGGGTGAGAGTGTTGTGGAGTGGATATGGAAGTTGTGTAGATTGGCTTGGGAAGAGGGAAGGGTTCCAGAGGACTGGAAATCAGGTATAATTGTTCCTTTATACAAAGGAAAAGAGGAGAGAGAATTATGTTGTAACCATAGGGGTATTTTTTTGTGTGTGTGTATTCGACTCTGGGCATAGGCTTCACAGCCCGCTATCAAGGCCCAGCAGTCCTCCTACATACCATACACCTCTACATGTCACCACTTCGGCGCTAACACCCACCGTCCATAATGAATACATGCTAGGGCTGTCTCATACAGGACTGGTGTATTGGTATTTGCCTTCTTAGTGTGACTGGTAAAATATATGGTAGAATACTCATTGATAGGGTTAGGCATATGACAGAGGAGCTAGTTGGAGAAGAACAAGGGGGATTTAGAAAGCGAAAAGAGTGTGTAGATCAGATATTTGTTCTAAGATGTTTAGTGGAGATGTATCTAGAGAAGGGAAGGAAAGTGTATGCTGCCTTCATGGACTTGGAGAAAGCTTATGAAAGAATAGATAGGCAAGGTATGTGGAAGGTATTAAGAATATATGGAGTGGAGGGTAAATTGTTGAGTCCTGTGAAGAGTATGTACGAGGGAGCTAGGGCTATGGTGCGAGTGGATGGTGAGCTGAGTGAGCTCTTTGATCTCAATGTGGGACTGAAACAGGGTTGTGTGATGTCTCCATGGCTGTTTATTATATATATGGATGGGGTTGTAAAGGAGGTGCAGGGTAGGGCAGTGGATGTGGGGGTGACTCTAATGAATGAGGGTGAGATTTGGAAGATTCCTGTGTTGCTGTCTGCTGATGATACAGTATTGTTGAGTGAAGATGAATGGGAGTTGCAAGGTTTGGTGAATGAATTTGGGACAGTGTGTAAGAGGAGGAATCTGAAAGTTAATGTTAACAAAAGTAAAATTATGGTGTTTGAAAGGAATGAAGTCACAGAGTGTTCAGTGAGGTTGGATGGTGAGGATATGGAGAATGTGAGTGGATTCAAGTACTTGGGTAGTGTGATGAGTAAGGATGGAACTTTGGGGGATGAAGTGCATGAAAAGGTACAGCAGGGAAGGAAGGTTGTTGGTACACTGAAAGCAGTGATGAGAAACAGGGAAATGAGTATGGAAGTTAAGAAGTCACTGTATGATAGTATTGTGATCCCTACCCTGACATATGGAAGCTAGGCATGGACCTTGCAAGAGGGGAACAAGTCAAGAGTGAGAGCAGTGGAAATGAGTTACTTGAGAGGAGCATGTGGAGGGACAGGTTGACGAATGAAGAAGTGAAGGAACGTTGTGGGGTGGAAGTGGATGTGGTTGAGAAGATTAGGAGAAATACACTGAGGTGGTTTGGACATGTGAAGAGAATGGAGAATGAAAGACAGACTAAGAGGGTGTGTGTAGGTGAGATGGAGGGAGGGAGAGGGAGGCGTAGACCGAGGATGAGGTGGAGGGATGGAGTAGAGAGGTATATGAGGGAGGGGGGGTGAGTTGGGGGAAGGGTAGTCAAATGGAGGGTGACAGAGCGACTTGGAGGCGTTTTGTCTGTGGTCACCCTTTGCGGGATTAGGGCGTCGGCTATAGATAGATAGATAGATAGGGTATACATGTGGAAGATTTTGTCGGGTTGATTGGTTTAAGAACTGAGTCTTAGATGCATTAAAAACAACCAGATTATTTTACCCCAGTCAGAGATACGAGCCAAGTCAGACATTAGGTGTGCCATAGCCTCATCCCTTGTTTGTTGAAGTAACTGCTGAGATGGGCGTTGCGGGAACTGAATGGAAAGGTGAAGGGTGGAGTCATCAGTGTATGAGTGGATAGGGTTAGATGTACAGCTTAGAAGGTCATTGACGAATAAAAGGAAGAGAGTTGGTGATAGGACAGTGCCCTGAGGAACACCACTGTTAATAGAACTAGGAGAAGAACGATGGCTGTCTACAACAGCAGCTATAGAACGATCAGAAAGGAAGCTAGCGAT
The DNA here is from genome assembly GCF_032717465.1 of Coenobita brevimanus. Lineage (NCBI taxonomy): Eukaryota > Metazoa > Arthropoda > Malacostraca > Decapoda > Coenobitidae > Coenobita > Coenobita brevimanus. Next base: position 19,989,219 of record NC_137031.1, read on the forward strand.
GAAGGCACAGATAGAAGGATTGAAACCGTAAGAGGGCAGTTTGGAAATTTAAGATTTATGCCAGACTCGATCGAAAGCTTTTGAGATGTCAAGTGCAATGGCAAAGCTTTCGCCAAAGTTCCGAAAGGAGGATGACCGGGAGTCTGAAAGGTAGGTGAGAAGACTATCAGTGAAGCGTCCCTGACGGAACCAATACTGACGATCAGAAAGAAGGTTGCGATAAGAAAGATGCCTTAAAATTTTTCTATTGACAATTGACTCGAAAATTTTTGAAATACAGGACGTTAAAGCAATTGGACGATAGTTGGAGGGTTGGGAGTGGTCACCCTTATTTGGGACTGGCTGAATGACCGCAAACTTTCAGCAAGAAGGAAAGGTGCAAGTTGACATACAAAGGCGAAAGAGTTTGCTTAGGCAGAGTGTAAGGACAGAAGCACAGTTCTTGAGAACAACAGGAGGAACCCCATCAGGCCCGTATGCATTATTAGTATTGAGCCCAGTGATGGCAGAAAATACATCAGCTGAAGAAATTTTAATGTCAGCCATGAGGAAGTCAGAGGGGGGAAGGTAATGGAGGAACAGCACCGGAATCGTCTAAGGTGGAATTGGAGGAGAAAGTCTGTGCGAAGAGATCTGCTTTATCAGTAGAAGAAATAGCTACAGAACCATCAGAGTAGAAAAGAGGAGGGAAGGATGATGAGGTAAAGATGTTCGAAAGGTTTTTCGCAAAGTGTCAGAAGGAGCGGGAAGAATTCGAGTTGGAGAGTTGAGAGCATTTAGTATGGATGAATTATTTTTACACTTACAAGCACTTCTCACACTACATAAACTCTCTACTAGACAGCCTAAGCCACTTGGTAGAGATACACTGGCTGTATCGTCTCCACATCGGTTGGGATAGGTCGGTCCTGCAGTGGACAAACAAACGGCTGATGAGATGAGATATATATATATATATATATATATATATATATATATATATATATATATATATATATATATATATATATATATATATATATATATATGTATGTATACTGAAAACATATCCATCCATCCATCATCCAATTGTACATTGGCCCATGGGGATCTAATGTACACACACACACACACACACATATATATATATATATATATATATATATATATATATATATATATATATATATTGTTACATATCCTATGATTTCATCATCCTTTGTGTATTTCTAACGTACAGTATGCTGCATGTTTGATCAAGAGCGTGTTCTACCTCAGTCCCCCCTTCTACCATTATAGTAGAGTAAGTCGTTCTTTCTGTTGTTCAGAGCAGGATTGTCAACTCTTTGTCCCCATGGCTTCATTTGTGCGTCCTTCTTACAAGTTGTATCAAGCTCTGCCGGCCCCTATATAATGAGCTCAGTCTCTGCATTATTGCCACTTAGATCTACACCTCATTTTGCTCACATCTCTGTCCTCCCCTGTACAGTTGTTATTATTGTGAGTGTTCAGGAAGTCTCCAGCCATCTAACTGCTGTGTAATTTCAGTATGAGTGTTATTACATTTTGTTCTTGTATTGTATAGCATAAGGTGTTAATTTGTAGGCCTAGTGAGGTTTTTGTGAATAAGGAAAAGTTTGGAAGTCAGTCATTATTAATAATATTTTGTATCTGTAATAATATATCTTGCATTCACTGAGGATTATCCCGTATTCTCATCTTATCAGGGCTGACTTAGATAAATTTACTCTTGCTAATTTCGTGTTAATAGAGGCTATTGCAGTTAACCATATATTTAACCTGTTTTTGCCATTACATTATCCTTATGAGTCCTGAATGTTTTGTTGTTAGTTTGAGCATTTAACTTTAACTTGTAATTTTACCTAACTCTTTTGTTTTGAACCTGGAACTTTACGGGACAGTAGTGATTTTTAGTGTTCTCGCTTAAAGTGTACATTAGTTTTCTCGGTTCCCTAACATAAATTTGGCGACCTCTTATCAGGATATTCAGGATATTGTCATAAGGATATTGCTTGATATTTTGTGACTGTGATTTATTCATGATGTCTACTATTACTACACTTGATGAAGCCAAAGATTTTTTGTCAAATCTGCAAACAGTGTGTGATGTAGAAAACAGAACAAAGAATGAACTTAAGCTTGTTGCTCAATAATTGGGAATTGTTGTTCGCTCTCATCATTCTAAAGATCAAATTGTCGACATGATTAATGAAAGCTTGTTTAATGTAACTCCTCCAAATGAGCAAACGCAGATTGAATTAGCTAAGTTACAGCTAGCCCTGCAGGAGGCACGTGCTAAGGAGGCTGATGCACAAGTTGAAATTGCTAGGATTCAGGCAGACCATGAGTATCGCATGAAACAATGTGGAACTGGATCATCTAGCTCTGATGATTTTGATGTGGCTAAAAATGTTAAACTTGTCCCACCTTTTAATGAATCTGATTTAACAAAGTATTTTCAGTTGTTTGAGAGGGTAGCTACAGGTTTTAATTGGCCCAAAAAGTATTGGCCAGTACTCCTTCAAACTGTTCTCACCGGTAAAGCTCAAGTCACTTATGCATCTTTGCCTCAGGATCAATCTGATAATTATGATGTAGTTAAGAGCTTGATTCTTAAGGCCCATGAGCTTGTTCCTGTAGCCTATAGTAAAGAAAATACACAAATTATGTGACCACCACTTCGCATTTCATTCTCCCTCCTCTTCCTTCCCTCTCTCCCCTCCCTCAGTCCACCCTCGCATCATCGCTCGTCCCCCACACCCACCTTTCCTTCTTTTTCTGGCCCCTCCCTCTCAGCCCCTCTTGCTCCACTGTGACTTACCGCGAACAAAGGAGCCAGCCTGAGGTAAAAGTGCCGGAGGATAAATGATTATTTATGACCACGACTGTACATGAAAAAAATACGTTATGGATGACTGTAACAATGTCTTGTCAGCTTTTCTGTATTCTAAGGTAGGGTGGACCTCCATTAATGAAGGCTGCCCAGGGATCCTGCTCTGTGTAGAGAAGAGTAAAATTATGGTCTTCTAGAGAAGCGAAGTCAATGAATGTACAATGAAGTTGGATGATGAGGAAATGGAAAATGTCAGTACGTTTAAGTACTTGGGTAGTGTGATGAGTGAGGATGGAAGTTTTGAGGGTGAAGTGCTTGAAAGGGTACAACAAGGAAGAAAGGTTGCTGCCTCCTAGAAAGCAGTGATAAGAAACAGGGAAATGGGCATGGAAGTGAAAAAGTTACTACATGACTATTGTGATACCAGCTCTAACGTATGGAAGTGAAGCTTGGACTTTGTTGGAGGGACACAAGTCGAGAGTGAGAGCAGTGGAAATGAGTTACTTGAGAGGAACATGTGGAGTCACATGGAGAGAGACTGACAAATGAGGATGTGAAGGAGCATTGTGGTGTGGATGTAGATGTTATAGGAAACGTTAGGAGAAACAAATTGAGGTGGTTTGGCCATGTGGAGAGGATGGAGAGTGAGTGAGAGATTGACGAGGAGAGTGTGAGATTGACGAGGAGAGTGTATGTGTGTGAGGTGGAGAGGGAGAGAGGGAGGGGGAGGCCAAGGATGAGATGGAGGGATGGAGTGGAGAGGTGTATGAGGGAGGGGTGTGTGACCAGGGAGCAGGGCACTGAAATGGCGGGGGACAGGGCGACGTGGAGGCGATTTGTTTGTGGCCACCCCGCATGGGATTAAGGCGTCTGGCAATAGATAGATAGATAGACAGAACATAGAATGGTGGGTTGCACAGCCAAATTCAGTTTCAGAAGTGAAATAAAAGCTGTTAAAAATAAGGATATGGCCAATAAAAGCAAGCGAAAATAAAACAGCCTTTCAGTTAGAAAAAACGACCAGATTTCAGGGTCTAACTTATGCTGAACGTGACATTTGAAGTTGAATGGTTTACTAACCAAAGCGCGGAAGTAGTAGGTAAAGTTACTACAGGAAGTGCTAACAAGTATTAAAAAATGACCCATTACGTCAAGGAAAAAAGAAATAAGATGAAACTAATAACACGGTAAGATGAATTACAAAGAGTGGAATTGAATAAGTTTATCAGCAAGAGACAGAGAGAAGAAAAAAGAAAGAGAAACATCGATCACATCAAACAAACAGTAAAAAAGGAAAAAATCTAAAAATTTTCCCAAGAAAAATGGCAATAGGAAAGCAATAAATTTCATCAAGGAAAGACAAAAAATGGTGAAGTCATTAAATGTAGAAATATGATGGTGAAGACAGTTGAAGAATAATACAAAGATCTGTATGCATCAAAGACAATAGCACCAACAGCTAATTATTCAGTTGATACAAGTGAAGTACCAGAGGTAACACCAGATGGAGTGAAAATTTCCCTTAAAAGTATGAAAAGAGGGAAGGACCCAAGAGAAGATGGAATAGTAGTAGTTTTGCTGTTGGATGCAAAAGTAGAATATAAAACAGGCTCGCCCACATATTTACTCAGTGCATAAAGAGAAGGAAATTCCCAACATGGCGTAATGCAATAATTATTTTGCTTTCCGTGATAGGTGACTCAAAAGATCGTAGTAAGTATCGACACATTAGCTTATTACCAGTTATTTACAAGCTCTTCAATAAAGCCTTTGCGAGCAGAATAGCAAATCTGAAAGAAAACCAGGCAGGATTCCGAAGTGGGTAATCGACTACTGATCATCTACACACAATGAATCAGCTAACTGAGAAAACTACAGAATATAATAAACCACTTTGGTTAGGTTTTGTTAACTACGAAAAACTCAGTAAAGCACATAGCAATTATAAATTCATTGCGGGAACAAGTTATTAAGGACATTGTAGAACTGCACGAAAACATATATAAAGAGGTAACTGTTACAGTAAAAAGACATAAAGACTCTGTAAAAATTAAGACTGAGCAGAGTTTGCGTCAGGGACTTACAATTTCACGAAAAGTATTAATACCATGCCTAAAAAGTATTTTTAGAAAGCTAGACGGGGAAAGCAAAAGATGTAAACATAGATGTAGAAAGCCTAAACGATTTAAGATTTTTAGATATCATTGTCCTACCCTCAGAAACAGCAGTGATACTGCAAGAAATATTAAATGACCTAAACAGGGAAAGTCTCAATGTAGGGCTAAAGATGACCCTAAGTAATGTTTAATCCAGGTACACCAAAGAGCGTCATCAGATCGTCATCTACTCGTACATTATAATGATCCGATATTTGTACGTTTGTTTGTTACCGTAACACAGCAGAAACGGCGGATATATATATATATATATATATATATATATATATATATATATATATATATATATATATATATATATACGTTTGTATGTTACAGTAACACAGGAGAAACGGCGGAAATATATATATATATATATATATATATATATATATATATATATATATATATATATATATATATATATATTCTTCAGCCCACGTACTGCATTGGCGGAAACAAAGGGTGCTGTGGTTCAACCACTGTCGCATAGTATAAAGTATGCTTGGGCCCAGTCGGCTTACACAGGCCGATTACACTTGGCTCACAGACTACACACACTTCCAAAGCCACTCCAACACTACCTTTTTTTTTTTATGCGAGGAAGAAGGAACCAAAGGCCATGAGCCCACAATAACAGTTCCCTCCAAGAGAAAAACAAAATACAAAAGAGAGCCAAATTCAAGATCCGATCATTTCGAGATGCCTGGACACACTGCATTTTAAAGACTGGAGATCATAGGCAACAGGAAATACAAACAGAGGGAGACAGCTCCAGAGCTGACCTGTTGCCTAAATGAAGGACTGGGAGTAACGGTTGACTCTTGCATTAGAGACTTGGACAGAAAAAGGATGAGAATTTGCTGCTACAAGGGTGCTACTTGCCCTTCGTAGAGGTGGAGGAATGCATGCAGACAGTTCAGAGGAGCAGTGACCATTAAAGTAGGGATAGAAAAGAGATAAAGATGCAACAGTGCAGCGAAGAGACAGAGGTTGAAGGGAGTCAGTAAGAGGAGAGTTAATGAGAAGAAAAGCCTTTGATTCTACCCTATTGAGAAGAGCTGTATTGGGGAGTCTCCCCACACATGAGAGTTGTACTCTACACAGGGGTGGATAAAACCCATTTATAGTCAACAATTGTGCAGGGGTAAAGAAAGAACGGAGTCGGCTTAGCACACCTAATCTCTTGGAAGCGGATTTAACAAGAGATGTAATATGATCTTTTCAAGATAAGTCCTGAGAAAATGAAACCCCAAGCATGTTCAAGGATGTTCAAGGATGATGCAGGATTAAGCTGAAAGATGATCCACCAGTATACATGGAGAGTAATGAAGAGGATGGATGGTGAACTTGTTGAACGAAAGGCAATGATAGACTACGTGTGTGTGGATGAACGAATGAGAAGACAAGTGTTGGATGCAAGAGTGTGGAGAGGATGGGGGAATGGAGTCTCGGACCATCACTTAGTGATGGCTAAGGTAGAGCTGCACAGAAAGTGGTTTAGGAGACGAAGGGGAAGACAGGAGGAAGCAGCTCCTGTGAGAAGAGTGGAGAAATTGCAAGACAGTGAGAAAATGACAGAGTATAAGAGCATAGTGGAAGAAAGATTGGGAAGGTATGAGCTAGAGCAGATGGAAGGGGTGGAAGACGTATGTAAGATATTCACGGAAGAGATAGGCGCACCATGTGAGGCAGTTTGAGGAGTGAGGAGGAGATGCAAGGGTGTGCAAGGGACAGCATGGTGGAATGATGAGGTGAAACGAGCTGTGGAACAAAATAAGAAGGCATATAGTAAATGGTTAGTGAGTAGAGGTAGGGGAGAAGATGAGACAGAGAAGAGAGAGGTATATGTGACCAGGAGAAGGGATATTAACCCCTTAACCACGGGGCGTCACTTTTGTGATGCTTGGGAGCAAGGGATCATACCGCGGGGTGTCGCTTTTGTGATTCTGTGTTATTTTGAATTCACCCGGGCTTCCAAGTGGTGGCTTGTATCCTCAATCAGTACTGCCAATGTCCAACACTAGTCAGCACTCCTAATCTCATCTGTACTCCCATCCATTGTTGACAATTTAGCCATTTCTCCCCGTTCTTGACTCCTGTCCCTACCCCCCCTCCATTACCCTATCCTCTCGCCTGCCCGGCCGTGCTACGCTAAGTAAATCTTCCCTGGAATTTTTCACTGATTTCATCCATTGAAATAAGCCCTATGCCCTATTCTTATACCAAATAATATATACAAGAAAGAAATAAGGTAAGTGAGAGTCCCATACACCTGGAATTGGCTAATTATCACCTGACAACACCTCACGTGCACTCGTTCGCTACTTTTCGCTGTTTATTTCCCCTTGAAATATGCCGTATAATCTATTTTCGTAATAAATATACATATAAGGAGGGAAGGGAGAAGCCTAAGTGATATTTACATTCACCTGGAACTACCTAATTTATAATGTGTTGTCTAGATTTCCTGCCAATCATTTCACTGTTATATATTAGCTGCTGTCAAGAGGCTAACGATGGCATAATGCATTTCCCTAGGTAAACCACCCCGGCCCACCCTTATCAGTTCACTCTCATCTCCCAATGTGGAGGTACGTCTGTTTGCTCTTGCTAGCTTCAGGGACTTTTCACCCCCATGCAAAGGGCCCTGTGACCTTTACCCCCTACTAAACCTCGTGTGGAAAGAGGTAAAGGGCTGACAATTGATAAAAGAGTGACTACGATCTTTCTATTGAGTAAAACAGTGCAAGTGGAACTGTAAATAATGTGTAAATAATGTGTAAACAGCAAGTGAAAGTAATGAATGTAAATATACGTGAACAGTGGAAAATAGTTTTATAAGTTACTTCAAGTGACAGTGCATAACACAGTGTAAATAAAATAGAAATGTAAATAACGTAAATAAAATAAAGAACGTAAATAGAAATGTCATTGAGTAGTATTATAAGAATACGAGTATATACCCTAGGGGTAATGAAAGTGAAAGTTTCACTCTAGCATGTCTGAATACTGAGTTATGAGAGTGAAGGTGAAAGTGACATTCACTCTCAATGCTAGTATACAGGACGAGAAAGTGAATGCTACATATTTTACTGAAAGAAATTGAATCCCTACAGTGACAATAAACTAATACAACTAAAGAAACTTATGGATAAAGACTGTAGATATATATAAGTGTTATATAGTAATAGAAATATAAAGTGTGAGGGGTTTTATGAAAAATAAATGACAGAATACCAACAGCGAACTAGCGCAAGTGGGAAGGTCATATGCGCTCGTAATTTTCATTGCTTTCACAGTGGTTTTTATTTGGAGTATGGATCCCAAACTACTTGATAATCATAGAGTAGTGTTTATAGTGTTAATATCTGGCTGTGGTAATCATATTACGGGTTGTCGGGAAGTGTAAAGTGGAGACTTCGTTACCCAACATCAGAGGTCTCCACAAGTCCTACGATAATCAACGAAGGCTCAACAAACATCCCAGGAGAAAGCTGAAGGTGTGTGCCATAGGCATATGTAATTTTAGTATTCAAGGACTAATAACTGATTTTTGGCAAATATTTTTTGAGAGTCTGTCGGAACCCAAATAACCCCGCTGGAGACGCAAAACATTGGGAAACATGTCCGCGGTGTAAGGGTTAAGAGACTGGTGAGGGAGAGTAAGAAGAAAGTGGATGAAGAGTTTGGGAGGAATCTGAGTGTGAAATGGAGGGAGAGTAAGAAATTGTTATGGAAGGAGGTAAAGAAAGTAAGGCAGTGTGAAAGGGGGAATAGTAGGGGAGTGAAAGATAGGAATAATAGATTGTTGGTGGAGAAGAGAGAGAAATTGAGGAGATGGAAAGAGCACTTTGAGGATTTGTTGAATGTAGAGAGTGAGAGCAGTGCTAGTATAAGTGGTTGGGGAATGGCTGGGAGAAGAAGAGATGAGAGGAGGGAGGAAGAGATCAGTAGGGCGGAAGTAGTGGAAGCGATGAAGAAGATTAAGTTGGGAAAGGCCCCAGGAATTGATGGAGTGTGTGGTGAAATGCTTAGGTATGGGGGTGAGAGTGTTGTGGAGTGGATATGGAAGTTGTGTAGATTGGCTTGGGAAGAGGGAAGGGTTCCAGAGGACTGGAAATCAGGTATAATTGTTCCTTTATACAAAGGAAAAGAGGAGAGAGAATTATGTTGTAACCATAGGGGTATTTTTTTGTGTGTGTGTATTCGACTCTGGGCATAGGCTTCACAGCCCGCTATCAAGGCCCAGCAGTCCTCCTACATACCATACACCTCTACATGTCACCACTTCGGCGCTAACACCCACCGTCCATAATGAATACATGCTAGGGCTGTCTCATACAGGACTGGTGTATTGGTATTTGCCTTCTTAGTGTGACTGGTAAAATATATGGTAGAATACTCATTGATAGGGTTAGGCATATGACAGAGGAGCTAGTTGGAGAAGAACAAGGGGGATTTAGAAAGCGAAAAGAGTGTGTAGATCAGATATTTGTTCTAAGATGTTTAGTGGAGATGTATCTAGAGAAGGGAAGGAAAGTGTATGCTGCCTTCATGGACTTGGAGAAAGCTTATGAAAGAACAGATAGGCAAGGTATGTGGAAGGTATTAAGAATATATGGAGTGGAGGGTAAATTGTTGAGTCCTGTGAAGAGTATGTACGAGGGAGCTAGGGCTATGGTGCGAGTGGATGGTGAGCTGAGTGAGCTCTTTGATCTCAATGTGGGACTGAAACAGGGTTGTGTGATGTCTCCATGGCTGTTTATTATATATATGGATGGGGTTGTAAAGGAGGTGCAGGGTAGGGCAGTGGATGTGGGGGTGACTCTAATGAATGAGGGTGAGATTTGGAAGATTCCTGTGTTGCTGTCTGCTGATGATACAGTATTGTTGAGTGAAGATGAATGGGAGTTGCAAGGTTTGGTGAATGAATTTGGGACAGTGTGTAAGAGGAGGAATCTGAAAGTTAATGTTAACAAAAGTAAAATTATGGTGTTTGAAAGGAATGAAGTCACAGAGTGTGCAGTGAGGTTGGATGGTGAGGATATGGAGAATGTGAGTGGATTCAAGTACTTGGGTAGTGTGATGAGTAAGGATGGAACTTTGGGGGATGAAGTGCATGAAAAGGTACAGCAGGGAAGGAAGGTTGTTGGTACACTGAAAGCAGTGATGAGAAACAGGGAAATGAGTATGGAAGTTAAGAAGTCACTGTATGATAGTATTGTGATCCCTACCCTGACATATGGAAGCTAGGCATGGACCTTGCAAGAGGGGAACAAGTCAAGAGTGAGAGCAGTGGAAATGAGTTACTTGAGAGGAGCATGTGGAGGGACAGGTTGACGAATGAAGAAGTGAAGGAACGTTGTGGGGTGGAAGTGGATGTGGTTGAGAAGATTAGGAGAAATACACTGAGGTGGTTTGGACATGTGAAGAGAATGGAGAATGAAAGACTGACTAAGAGGGTGTGTGTAGGTGAGATGGAGGGAGGGAGAGGGAGGCGTAGACCGAGGATGAGGTGGAGGGATGGAGTAGAGAGGTATATGAGGGAGGGGGGGTGAGTTGGGGGAAGGGTAGTCAAATGGTGGGTGACAGAGCGACTTGGAGGCGTTTTGTCTGTGGTCACCCTTTGCGGGATTAGGGCGTCGGCTATAGATAGATAGATAGATAGGGTATACATGTGGAAGATTTTGTCGGGTTGATAGGTTTAAGAACTGAGTCTTAGATGCATTAAAAACAACCAGATTATTTTACCCCAGTCAGAGATACGAGCCAAGTCAGATATTAGGTGTGCCATAGCCTCATCCCTTGTTTGTTGAAGTAACTCCTGAGATGGGCGTTGCGGGAACTGAATGGAAAGGTGAAGGGTGGAGTCATCAGTGTATGAGTGGATAGGGTTAGATGTACAGCTTAGAAGGTCATTGACGAATAAAAGGAAGAGAGTTGGTGATAGGACAGTGCCCTGAGGAACACCACTGTTAATAGAACTAGGAGAAGAACGATGGCTGTCTACAACAGCAGCTATAGAACGATCAGAAAGGAAGCTAGCGATGAAGGCACAGATAGAAGGATTGAAACCGTAAGAGGGCAGTTTGGAAATTTAAGATTTATGCCAGACTCGATCGAAAGCTTTTGAGATGTCAAGTGCAATGGCAAAGCTTTCGCCAAAGTTCCGAAAGGAGGATGACCGGGAGTCTGAAAGGTAGGTGAGAAGACTATCAGTGAAGCGTCCCTGACGGAACCAATACTGACGATCAGAAAGAAGGTTGCGATAAGAAAGATGCCTTAAAATTTTTCTATTGACAATTGACTCGAAAATTTTTGAAATACAGGACGTTAAAGCAATTGGACGATAGTTGGAGGGTTGGGAGTGGTCACCCTTATTTGGGACTGGCTGAATGACCGCAAACTTTCAGCAAGAAGGAAAGGTGCAAGTTGACATACAAAGGCGAAAGAGTTTGCTTAGGCAGAGTGTAAGGACAGAAGCACAGTTCTTGAGAACAACAGGAGGAACCCCATCAGGCCCGTATGCATTATTAGTATTGAGCCCAGTGATGGCAGAAAATACATCAGCTGAAGAAATTTTAATGTCAGCCATGAGGAAGTCAGAGGGGGGAAGGTAATGGAGGAACAGCACCGGAATCGTCTAAGGTGGAATTGGAGGAGAAAGTCTGTGCGAAGAGATCTGCTTTATCAGTAGAAGAAATAGCTACAGAACCATCAGAGTAGAAAAGAGGAGGGAAGGATGATGAGGTAAAGATGTTCGAAAGGTTTTTCGCAAAGTGTCAGAAGGAGCGGGAAGAATTCGAGTTGGAGAGTTGAGAGCATTTAGTATGGATGAATTATTTTTACACTTACAAGCACTTCTCACACTACATAAACTCTCTACTAGACAGCCTAAGCCACTTGGTAGAGATACACTGGCTGTATCGTCTCCACATCGGTTGGGATAGGTCGGTCCTGCAGTGGACAAACAAACGGCTGATGAGATGAGAGAGATGATATATATATATATATATATATATATATATATATATATATATGTATGTATACTGAATACATATCCATCCATCCATCATCCAATTGTACATTGGCTCATGGGGATCTAATGTACACACACACACACACACACACACACATATATATATATATATATATATATATATATATATTGTTACATATCCTATGATTTCATCATCCTTTGTGTAATTCTAACGTACAGTATGCTGCATGTTTGATCACGAGCGTGTTCTACCTCAGTCCCCCCTTCTACCATTATAGTAGAGTAAGTCGTTCTTTCTGTTGTTCAGAGCAGGATTGTCAACTCTTTGTCCCCATGGCTTCATTTGCGCGTCCTTCTTACAAGTTGTATCAAGCTCTGCCGGCCCCTATATAATGAGCTCAGTCTCTGCATTATTGCCACTTAGATCTACTCCTCATTTTGCTCACATCTCTGTCCTCCCCTGTACAGTTGTTATTATTGTGAGTGCTCAGGAAGTCTCCAGCCATCTAACTGCTGTGTAATTTCAGTATGAGTGTTATTACATTTTGTTCTTGTACTGTATAGCATAAGGTGTTAATTTGTAGGCCTAGTGAGGTTTTTGTGAATAAGGAAAAGTTTGGAAGTCAGTCATTATTAATAATATTTTGTATCTGTAATAATATATCTTGCATTCACTGAGTATTATCCCGTATTCTCATCTTATCAGGGCTGACTTAGATAAATTTACTCTTGCTAATTTCGTGTTAATAGAGGCTATTGCAGTTAACCATATATTTAACCTGTTTTTGCCATTACATTATCCTTATGAGTCCTGAATGTTTTGTTGTTAGTTTGAGCATTTAACTTTAACTTGTAATTTTACCTAACTCTTTTGTTTTGAACCTGGAACTTTACGGGACAGTAGTGATTTTTAGTGTTCTCACTTAAAGTGTACATTAGTTTTCTCGGTTCCCTAACATAAATTTGGCGACCTCTTATCAGGATATTCAGGATATTGTCATAAGGATATTGCTTGATATTTTGTGACTGTGATTTATTCATGATGTCTACTATTACTACACTTGATGAAGCCAAAGATTTTTTGTCAAATCTGCAAACAGTGTGTGATGTAGAAAACAGAACAAAGAATGAACTTAAGCTTGTTGCTCAACAATTGGGAATTGTTGTTCGCTCTCATCATTCTAAAGATCAAATTGTCGACATGATTAATGAAAGCTTGTTTAATGTAACTCCTCCAAATGAGCAAACGCAGATTGAATTAGCTAAGTTACAGCTAGCCCTGCAGGAGGCACGTGCTAAGGAGGCTGAGGCACAAGTTGAAATTGCTAGGATTCAGGCAGACCATGAGTATCGCATGAAACAATGTGGAACTGGATCATCTAGCTCTGATGATTTTGATGTGGCTAAAAATGTTAAACTTGTCCCACCTTTTAATGAATCTGATTTAACAAAGTATTTTCAGTTGTTTGAGAGGGTAGCTACAGGTTTTAATTGGCCCAAAAAGTATTGGCCAGTACTCCTTCAAACTGTTCTCACCGGTAAAGCTCAAGTCACTTATGCATCTTTGCCTCAGGATCAATCTGATAATTATGATGTAGTTAAGAGCTTGATTCTTAAGGCCTATGAGCTTGTTCTTGTAGCCTATAGAGTAAAATTTAGGACAACTTATAAGCAAGATAAGCAATCCCATGTTGAGTATGCAAAAATCAAAGAAGATCTGTTAGATCAGTAGTTAAATTCTAAGAATGTGGATTCTGATTTTGATAAATTTAAGCAGATGATTTTGCTGGAGGACTTCAAAAGGTGTATTAGTAAAGATGTAAGCCTATATCTTGACGAGAGAAGAATAGATAATTTGTCTGATGCTGCAGTTTTACCTGATGAATATGTTCTCACTTACAAGAGATATTTTAAAGAAAAAGGGAAAGCTGAGAGTAAGTACCTACGTTGCCTCTACTCAGAGTACAGGTAACAGGAAAGAGAATAAAGATGATGTTTCTCAGGAAGTAAATACCAGCTACACCTCTAGATTTCAGAAAAGTAAATGTACTTATTGTAGTAAGCTTGGTCATACTATGGAGAAATGTTTCAGGAGACAGCGTGATGTGAACAAAAAGGAGTCTTTAAATATTCAGTCAATTGGTCTAGTGTCCACCCTTGAGAGTTCCCATAATTCTTTAACTGAGTTAACTGAACCTCCTTTGAGGGGTAAATTATATTCTCATGATGGAGCTCCTCTTTTGAGCAGTAACGTGGGTGACACTTTCAAGAGTTCATGTGCTAATTTCCTGTCTGATGGTTTTGTCAGTCCTCTGGACAGTAATGACAGGAAATCAGTTAAAATATATCGTGATACAGGTGCTTGCCAATCCCTTATGCTGACCAGTGTTCTAGGCTCTAATGTTAATTCCTCTGATGAAACTGTAATCTTGCAAGGTGTAGGGAATAATTACTTCTCTGTCCCTCTGTGCAGAGTGAATTTAGAGTCTGGTTTTGTTAATGGTTCCGTTATGGTTGGGTTGGTTGAGACACTCCCAATGTCAGGTGTAACTTTCTTACTTGGAAATGGTATTGGTGGAAGTCAAGTGTGTCCAGCTCTTCAGTTGTCTAGTGAGCCAGTGGCTGCGACCAAGGACTGTGATGTCCCTGATGTGTTCTCTGCATGTGCTGTCACTAGGGCTAAGTCTAAAGTTAATGGTGACTTAGAGGATAATGATGATGATGATGTTATCCTAGCTGACACTTTTCTTGCTAATTTGGACCACTCACCAGATGAGGCAGTACCCCGTAGTGTTGATAATTTGTCTCGTCAAGAGTTGGTTGAGTTGCAGGTTGCTGACCCTGAGTTGAAAGGTCTAGCTAACTCTGCTTGCAGTGAGGAAGAGTCAGCTGGTGCTTCTACTTGTTATTTTATAAAGTCAGGAGTACTTATGAGGAAGTGGAGACCCCCAACAGCATCAGCCGACTGTGAGTGGGAGATTGTACATCAAGTTGTCATCCCTCGTGTTTGTAGGCAGGATATCATTAGAGTGGCTCATGATTCCAGTTTGGCAGGACACTTTGGAGTGAGGAAGACTGTGGCACGCATTTTGAAACACTTCTACTGGCCAGGTATCTTCAGGGATGTTTCCTGGTATTGTAAGTCTTGTCACACCTGTCACGTTGTGGGGAAGTGTAATCAGACTGAAAACGTTGCACCTAGTTCCCATTCCTCCTTTTGAGGCGCCTTTCACCCGTGTGTTGGTGGATATTGTGGGCCCTCTTCCTAAGACTTCTTCAGGATTTTCTTATGTGTTGACCCTGATTGATATGGCTACTCGTTATCCTGAAGCCATTCCACTTAGAAATATCTCAGTAAAGAACGTGGTTAAGGAAATGCTGGGGTTCTTCACAAAGTTTGGTCTACCCAAGGAGGTACAGTCAGACCGGGGAAGTAATTTCATGTCAAATGTTTTGAAGCAGACTCTGAAAGAGTTGGGCAACTCCCAGATCACGTCTTCAGCTTACCATCCCCAGACCCAAGGAGCGTTGGAGAGATATCATCAAACACTCAAATCGATGCTCAAGAAATACTGTTTGGAACATCAGAAAGACTGGGATAAAGGTCTTCCATTCGTTGTATTTGCCGCAAGAGAATCTCCAAATGAATCACTGGGCTTCTCACCCTTTGAACTACTGTTTGGCCATGAAGTAAGAGGACCCCTTAAGTTACTCAAGGAATGCTGGCTGTCGAAGGAAGATGACGTTAACCTGCTGGAGTATGTGATGAAGTTCAAAGAACGGCTGTCCACTGCTTTACAGCTGGTGAGAGAGAATTTAGGAGCTGCTCAGGAGAAGATGAAGACTTGGTATGATAAGAAGTCCAGGTTACGCCACTTTCAGCCAGGAGATCAGGTTTTGATTCTGCTACCGGTGCATGGGCAACCTCTTCAAGCCAAGTTTAGTGGTCCTTATTTCGTAGAGAAGAAACTCAGTGATGTGAACTATGTCATCGCCACACCAGATCGTAGAAAGAACAAGCAACTATGTCACATCAACATGCTAAAGTTATATCACAGGCAGGAGGAAAATAATCCAGTCTGCACTGTAGCTGTTCCACCCGAGTCTGCAAGTGAAGCTCTCCCATGCAGCATGAGCCTGAGTGATAGTTTGGGGAAGAATCCTGATATCATGAATGATCTCCAGACTAAGCTTTCTCATCTGCCTCCCGAGGAAAGGCAGGAGTTTTCGGCATTACTGGAGGAGTACCCGCAAGTGTTCCGTGCCACTCCAGGAAGAACCACTGTGTTGATGCATGATGTCGATGTTGGAGACGCAAAGCCAATTAAACTGCCTCCTTACCTTGTGAACCCAGTGAAAGTTCCTCTCATCCAGAAGGAGCTTGGCTACCTGTTGGACCACAAGATGATTGAGCCCTGTCAGAGCGAGTGGAGTTCTCCTGTCACTCTAGTCCCTAAGCCAGGTGGGTCACAGCAGCTTTGCATCAACTACAGACGTGTTAATCAGATAACCAAAACAGACACTTACCCTCTCCCTCGTGTGGAAGATTGCATAGACAAGCTCGGAAAGGCTAGGTACATAAGTAAGTTTGATTTGTTAAAGGGATACTGGCAAGTACCTATGACTGAACGTGCTAGGGAGATCTCATGTTTTGTAACACTAGGAAAGACTTTTGCATGTTCTGTAATGCTATATGGTATGAAGAATGCACCAGCCATATTTCAGAAGCTTATGAATGTTGTAACAGAGGATTTGGCAGGGTGTGTTGTTTGTATTGATGATGTATTAATCTTCAGTGACAACTGGAAAGATCACCTATGCCATGTCAGTAAATTTCTTGAGCGTTTGGTTCAGGCTAATCTTGTAGTTAATTTATCAAAGTGTGAGTTTGGTCAAGCTAAAGTTCAGTACCTTCGGTACGTAAATGGTGATGGACATGTTGCACCACCAGCAGCTAAGGTTCAGGTTATAAGTGATCTTCCCAGACCTAAAAGTAGGAAAGAGCTACAAAGATTTTTGGGATTGGTAGGTTATTACAGGAGATTTGTTCTTAACTTTTCAATTCTTGTATCACCACTTACAGACCTGCTGAAAAAGGGAGTTAAATTTGTCTGGACCGATAACTGTGAATCCTGTTTCAGCAAAGCTATCCTATTAAGTCAGCCAGTGCTCGCTACTCCAAATTTTGCTAAGCCTTTTAAGATGGCTGTTGATGCAAGTGATACAGGAGCTGGGTCTGTTTTGCTGCAAGAGGATGGTCAGGGTATTGAACACCCTGTATCTTATTACAGTAAGAAGTTCACTCCACCTCAAAAGAACTACTCAACTATTGAGAAAGAGCTTTTGGCCTTGATTTTGGGTTTACAGCATTTTTCATTTTATTTGTGTTCTGGTTTTGACCCCATAGTCATTTATACCGATCATAACCCACTGAAATTCCTTAGTAAGTTTAAAGATAAAAATCAGAGATTGACAAGATGGAGTCTACTTCTTCAGGAGTATTCATTAGACATACAACCTGTCAAGGGGAAAGAAAATGTTATTGCAGATTGCTTATCTAGACTTTAGACAGATTGTTTTAGAGTAATAAGAAATTTCCTTTGTAAATTTCTTTTTCTTTGTGGGGAGGTGTTACATAGCCTATGATTTCATCATCCTTTGTGTAATTCTAATGCACAGTATGCTGCATGTTTGATCACGAGCGTGTTCTACCTCAGTCCCCTCTTCTACCGTTATAGTAGAGTAAGTCGTTCTTTCTGTTGTTCAGAGCAGGATTGTCAACTCTTTGTCCCCATGGCTTCATTTGCTCGTCCTTCTTACAAGTTGTATCAAGCTCTGCCGGCCCCTATATAATGAGCTCAGTCTCTGCATTATTGCCACTTAGATCTACTTCTCATTTTGCTCACATCTCTGTCCTCCCCTGTACAGTTGTTATTATTGTGAGTGCTCAGGAAGTCTCCAGCCATCTAACTGCTGTGTAATTTGAGTATGAGTGTTATTACATTTTGTTCTTGTACTGTATAGCATAAGGTGTTAATTTGTAGGCCTAGTGAGGTTTTTGTGATTAAGGTAAAGTTTGGAAGTCAGTCATTATTAATATTATTTTGTATCTGTAATAATATATCTTGCATTCACTGAGTATTACCCCTTATTCTCATCTTATCAGGGCTGACTTAGATAAATTTACTCTTGCTAATTTCGTGTTAATAGAGGCTATTGCAGTTAACCATATATTTAACCTGTTTTTGCCATTACATTATCCTTATGAGTCCTGAATGTTTTGTTGTTAGTTTGAGCATTAAGCTTTAACTTGTAATTTTACCTAACTCTTTTGTTTTGAACCTGGAACTTTACGGGACAGTAGTGATTTTTAGTATTCTCACTTAAAGTGTACATTAGTTTTCTCGGTTCCGTAACAATATATATATATATATATATATATATATATATATATATATATATATATATATATATATATATATATATATATATATATATATATATATATATATAATGTGTCCGACTCTGGGCATACGCTTCACAGCCTGTTTCCAAGGTCCAATAGTCCTCCTACATACTATGCACCTCTACATGTCACCACTTCGGCACTAACACCCACCGTCCATATTGAATACATGCTAGGGCTGTCTCATACAGGACTGGTGTATTGGTATTAGCAGAGGTATTTTTATGACATGTCGGCGGGTCTTCTGGTAAATCAGTAAAGTCTAATTTTAAGTCATCAACGATTGAGGTCCACTGCAGGACCGGGCTATCCCTACTGAAGCAGGGACGATTGAGCCAATGTATCTCTGCCCAGTGGCTTAGGCTGTCTGGTAGAGACTGTATGTAGGGTGAGAAGTGCTTGTCAGTGTGATAGTAGTGTTGTAGTGGCTTTGGATATGTGTGTAGTTTGTGAACCAAGTGTAATCGGCCCACCTCAAGCCGACTGGATGCAAGCATACTATTATGAGACACTGGTTCAGCCACAGCACCCCTTATGACCGCCAATGCGTTCAGTGACTCTGTGAACGCTTCCCAATGTTTTTACAACTCTGGCGGGAGGCGAACCTTCGTCCATTGGCGTGCAAGACGCACACTCTACCACTGTACCATAGAGACTTCACATATATATATATATATATATATATATATATATATATATATATATATATATATATATATATAATATATATATATATATATATATATATATATATATATATATATATATATATATATATATATATATATATATATATATATATATATATGCCATTGGAGCCCAGTGTCCACAGTTTTGGACAGAACTGGGCACTTTCCAATCATAATAAAGTAGTTAACCCCTGGATAGGGACCTCTGAGACTATGAGCCGGTAGGCGGAGGGCAGTACACTCAGTACCCTCCTAGCACAGTGCTTCACCCAGCAGCTTTGGGATCCAATGGGTTAATGACTGGCAAATCTATCAGTTTCTTTAACCCATTGGAGCCCAGTGTCCACAGTTTTGGACAGAACTGGGAACTTTCAAATCTTAGTACAGTAGGGAACCCCCGGGTAGGGATGTGTGAGCTTTGCAACTATGAGCCGATTGACGGAGGGCAGTGTGCTTAGTACCCTCCCAGCACAGTGCCTCACCCAGCAGCTCTGGGATCCAATGATATATATATATATATATATATATATATATATATATATATATATATATATATACCTGGGCTGCTTCCCCCAAGTAAAGGGAGGTAGCCGAGACAGGACGACACACTCCCAATTTACTCATCCACTCAAACACATTCATTCGCATCTTAGCCCGAAAGGGGAGAAGGGACAGATCCTCACCACACCACACTGCACTAGGGTCAACTGCACAGTGGAATCAGTGACATCTGCAACAAGACCTGACAGCAGAGCTCGTATACCCCTGCCGCATCATAACAGACCCATCCACTTACCCGCACCTGACCTGATCATTTGATCAGAGAAACTGCGGGAGAAGATCCCCTCAGGGCTGCGTCATCATTTATTCATTCACAGTTTCTCTCCATTCATTCCTATCACGGACAGCCACTCTTCCTTACTCAAAAGACACCCCTCTCGCATCCAAAGCTCTCTTCACACTGCCCATCCATCCTATTCGTGGTCTTCCTCTCAGCCTTACACCTCTCACATCAGATCTAGTTATCTTTTTCATCAATCGCTCATTATCCATTCTCTCCATATGCCCAGACCATCGCAACACCCATTGCTCAACTCGATCAGCCATCTCCCGAACAACTCCAGTTCTCCTTCGCACTTCATCAATTGTCACCCAATCCATACGCGTCGCTCCACATTACTCCTCAGACACCTCACCTCCATTACATTCAAACTTTTCCCCTCTGCTACACCCATATTCCATGTTTCAGCCTCATATAATGCAGTCGGTACCACAGCACCCTCATACAGCCTTCTCTTTACATCCATTCTAAGCGACCGACATCTAAACACTTTTTTCATTCCTCCCAGCACCTTTCGTACTTCATTCATGCTAAACTTCATTTCTACATCTATTCTTCCATCCACAGCAACATGTGACCATAAATACTTAAAACACTCTGCCTCCTCAAGCAATTCACCATTCAAAACTCCTCCTATCATCTACCAACCTCGTACACTTCATCAATTTACTCTTATTTTCATTTACTTTCAATTTTCTCCTTTCACACACCCTTCCAAACTCCGCTGCCAATTATTTCAATCTCTCCTCTGAATCATCCACAAGTGCTGTATCATCTGCAAACAGCAGCTGCTTCAGATTCTACTGTCTATCATCAACATTCACAAGACTCAGACCTCCAACTGAAACTTCTGCAATCACCCCCCCTTACAACAACATCCATATAATTATTAAACAACCAAGGCGACATCTCACAACCCTGATGCAGCTCCACTCTCACGGGAAATCACTCACTCACAGTATTTCGCACTCTTACACACGTTCTGCTATTTACATAAAAACTTTTCACTCCATTTAAGTAACCTACCATCAAGGCCATACAATCTGAAAACAGTCCACAAAGACTCCCTATCAGTTCTATCATACGCTTTCTCTAAATCCATGAACGTCCAAAACACATCCTTTCCTTTCGCTAAATACTTTTCACACACCTGTCTCACAGCAAACCCCTGATCCACGCATCCCCTTCATCTCCTAAAGCCACACTGTTCATCACCAGTCATTCCTCCTGTACCCTTTCTAACTCTCTTAAGTAACACTCTACGATACACCTTACCTACAACACTCAATAGACTTATACCCCTAAAGTTAGTACTTTCATACTTATGACCCTTACCTTTATACAGTGGGACCACACAAACACTTGCCCAGTCAATTGGCACCATACCTAGCACAAAGCACACATTCAACAATATTACTAATCAGTCAACAATAGTCGCTCCACCACCTTTCAGACATTCCACAGCACGCCCATGCATACCTGCAGCTTTCCCTGTTTTCATCTCCTTTACTGCCTTCTGGCTTCTTCCTTCGTGATCAAAGAATGATTCAACTCTCCCAACACATTTATTCCTTGCACCCTTCCATCTGCCACATTCTCAGCCTCCCTTTCCTCCTCTACATTTAACAATCATTCAAAATACTCCGCTCATCTCTTCCTTATTGCATCCATCTCAATTAACATCCTTCCATCCTCTGCTTTTACTCACTCTTCCTTCCCAGACTCTCCTTTTCTCACCCCTTTCACCTCCCTCCAAAACATTTTCTTATTCTGTTGAAAATTCTCTGTCAGCCGCCTACCCCACCTCTCATCTGCTGCCACTTTAGCATCACGCACAGCTCTCCTCGCCCTATTCCTCTTTTCCTTATACCTCTCATATGACACCACATCCTTCCTCTGCAGCCACACTTCATATGCACGTCTCTTCTCACCCACTGCCATACTTACTTCCTCACACCACCATTCACTCTCTTTTCTTACACCTCCACCCACTTGTCTCACACCACACACCTCTTCCGCATGCCCCACCACAGCACTCTTAAACAACTGCCATTCCTCCTCCACACTGCCATTCTCCTCATCTTTCGCTACGTTCCACTCATCTTTCAATTTCTCCTGATACTTTATCATTTTCTCTCTTTTATCCAACTCACTTTCAAAACCTCCGTGCCACACCAAACTCTCCTAGCTCTCACCCATCTCTTACCTACTCTTAGCTTTCCCTCAACTAGGTAGTGGTCAGACATACCTCCTTCCTCCCCTCTCAAAACTCTCACATTCAACACTCTTCCTATTATATTCCGGGACACAACCTCATAGTCCATCAATGCTCGATCAACAATCCTTCCACCCTCGTGTCTCACTCATGTATACTCATAAATATCTTTTTTCTCAAACAGGATATTTTCAGTCACCATCTCTCGCGCAGCTCAACACACATCCCTACAATTCGTACCCCATTTTCATTTCTTCCGGACACACCATGCATACCAAGTACACCTTCAACTGCTACATTTCCCACTCTGTCATTTAGATCTCCAACCATTACCACATTCATATTCACCCCAAAACTCTGCAGACACTCATCAACATCATTCCAAAATAACTCCCTCTCTTCTTCATCCCTTTCACTACCAGGCCCATATGCACTCACAAACACCCACAACTCACGTTCAAATATCGCTTTCACCCACATCAGTCTCGATGACACCTCTTTCCATTCAATCACGCACTGCTGTACTCCCAGACACACCTACAAGGCCACACCTTCTATTACCCTTCCTCTATCAGCACCTGACAATCTTCCATTCACACTTCCAACTTAGACTAACCTTTCCCTTTCGTCTTTGTTTCACTCAAATCTAACACATCCAACTTTCTTCCCACAAACATTCTCCCAATCTTCTCCCGTTTAGCCTCAATCGTACTACATCCACACACATTCATAGACCCAATCTTCAGGTTACTGGGAAAACTCAATCCCCCATCCCTCTCTCTGGCCTGTCTCTTTTTAGGAACTAAAAAACAGAGGAGGGGACCCTAGTCCGCTCACTCCGCCCCTTTTAGTCGGCTTTTACGACACGCAGGGAATACGGTGGCAGTATTCTTCCTAACACAATCTGGCCGCAGAGTAGTAGTACCACCCCATAGTGTGGCCAGATTGTGTTCCCCCACCACAGGGGGTATATATATATATATATATATATATATATATATATATATATATATATATATATATATATATATATATATATATATATATATATATATATATATATATATATTTATGTATGTATACAAGTAGAGAGAGAGAGAGAGAGAGACTGATATGATTTATCTGTGTACAGAATGTACTCACCAGCCAGCAACCCAGGCCCAACAGTGGCATCTTGTGGCCAGAATTAAGAGTTACCCATCTGTCAGCCATGTTTCTGAAACGAGTCACCCACAACAACATTATTTCTAGAAGTTAATTACATTGTAAGCGGGAATAGGTAATACAGAATATTTTGTTTGTATACTCACTCTATCTTTTGGGTGGGAATATGGGATCGGGCAATGATGATGATATTAATGTAAGAAATAGATTAATTTACAAAATATATTCTTTTGTGCCTGGAAGAGTTTAGTTTATGTAATAGGTGTGATAATAAGAGTATGAAATACATTAGGCTATGAACAGATTAGGCTGCGAAATAGATAAAGTTATGGAAAATTTATATTATACTTTAGCTTACTTGACTGTCACTAAAATGATTTCATCTTAGTTCATTGCTTCCATAAAGTTTTTATTTTTCTTTTAAGTTGCATTGCACATCTTTTGATGTCCGTATCCAGCTTCTGAAATGCTTCTCGAACTGGAGGAGTTTCACATATATTTTTCATTATTCTTTCACTAGAAGACGTTTCCACCAAATGAATAAAATCGGCGTCAAGCATTGGTTTATCAAAACTTAAGTCACTGGTTTGACGGGTCCAACTCTTAGGTTTCCAGGTACTTCTGAAAGGTGTAAATTTTTTTCATCACAATATCATAATAACCATCTATCAATACGTCATCCATTCCTTTTTCGTCATATCAAGAGCGTTAAGGTCCGGGGCAACTCTCCATAGTCCTGATGTTTAAGGCGAGGGTTTCCAGCCTTACCAACCCCTCACTGGCATTTGTAAGCAATACTCGTAAACCCTAACCATCCCTCAGATGTATATTCTTCCGAGTTCCATCGGGTTACCCACGTGATCATCAGATGTCATTTAGTTATATGGCTACCACCCAACGTAGTAAATTATTTCTGTGGTTAGAGGAAAACATTTGGCTTGTCACTCAGTGTAGAGGCACTTGAAGGAAGCACTATATTACACTATGATTATTTTAATGATTACCCTCTGTCCTAGATCCTTAGACCCTGAATCCATGGCATATATATATATATATATATATATATATATTTATTTTTTTATTTTATATTTTTATTTTTTTTTTTTTTTTTTTTTTCATGACTAAAAATTTATGTTCCGTTCATGTTGTTCTACTTTATGCTATTGCATTTCATTATTTCTGTTGCCCTGTGTTTACGATTTTCAGAAATATTTATTATATTTTTGTTCTGTACGTGTTGTTCTACCATATAATTTGTTTTTTTTCCTCTTGTTTTGACTTTATCTCCCAGTCATTTCCATTATGTTCCCATAGTTGAAACAAGTATAACAACAATTTCATCACGTATGAGTCTATGTATCACCTTGGTATTGCTCTCATTCCTGCTTCGTCTTCAGGTTCATCGTTTCCTAGAGTCTTGGGGCTTGCAATGAACTGTAAATGCAAAATTTAAATGATAAAACTGTCAGTGTCAGAAAATTACTTTAATTAGTGGAGGTCGGCGAGGATGGTGAGAGTGCGTGGTGCGGTGCAGCGAGTGGCGGGGAAGTGAGGTGCGCGTGTGTTTGTGTGGCCTTGATCACCACCACCACTACCCCCAGCAACACACTACCCCGAGGGTCACTTTTGTTATTTCATGGTAACGCGACATAATTCACTTTTACACTGTTGTTGTGGCACCAATCTCAGCTGAACGTGTACCCAGTGAACTATACGATGAAGCTGCCATTCTTCAGTTCATCCTCCTCCATCCAATGGAAGAAGAGAGTGGAGGGGGGGGATTGTTGAATGTTTGGATAACCGGGCAGAGGAACCGCTCGGTTATATCACCGCCATTGCTTGAAGGCGTCCCTCTCCAGCAATTCATTTCACACATAGCGCGTGATGAGGACCTTAGGGAATGGTGTATCAGTCCGTGTTCAAAGCTGGAAGCATTAAAAACAGTAAATATTGCACTTGCTAACTGCTTGAAAATTAAATGGTCTGCTGTGTAAATCAAAAAAGTTCGAACCAGGCAGGAACAGTAGTAGTTTGATGATCTCAGTTTCGTCTTCACTTATCTTCTACACAATCCACCAGCATGCCATAGAAACACTCCTGCTGCTGCCATGACATCAGTACTGAATGAGGCAGCCGTTGGTTAGTATGGACAATGGGTATTAATCCCGAAATGGTGACAAGTAGAGATCTAAAATATGTAGGAGGGCTGCTGGAACTCAGGGAGTTTTCAAGTCTATATCTAGAGTAGGACACACACACACACACACACACACACACATGCACGCACCGCCTCCTCGACCAAGGCCACGGCATGCACTCTCACAGTGACGCATCAAAACGAAGTTATAATTGAAGGCACTCATGCAATTCACAGCACACCACTGTACCTCACTATGCCTCTCTACCACGCCACTGTCACACCACCGTACTATACTGCCATCATAGGCCGCCACCACTACACTGCACTGCCACCACCATACCACCACCATTACACAGTCATACTGTAATACCATAATATCTTACCGCCACTTCACCATTACACCACCATACCAGACCACCAGACCATCACTACCGTTATGCTATTTCATGCCCACTTATGGTAAAGCAGAACAACAAATGATCCTACATAACAATACGCTCACCACTAAGTTCCGTGGCAAATGCTCACAAGACAAATGCTGACAGGACAATGCTCATGTGATAAATGCTCAATGGACTAGTACTCACGTGAAAAATGCTCACAAGACATGCTCATATACTGTCGCAAGTCAAACGTTTAGATGGTATTATGCCTACATGACCGATGCTGATATGACATAGTATACTCAAAAGAAAAATGTTCACTTGACACGCTCTGAAGTCATGCTCACAAGACAAAATGACAGTACAAATGTTCACACGAAATATGTTCACAAGACAAAAAGAGGACAAGTTGTCAGCACTAATACTCACAAAAAATATGCTCACAAGATAGACGTTTTCAAGACACATGCCGAAAAGACATATGCTCACAGGACACATGCTCAAAAGGATATATTCATAACACAAAGGTTAATAATATGACAATAGAAATGCTCACAGCATAATAGCTCACAAGACAAATGCTGACAACATATATGCTCACAAACATTTTGACCATGCAAATGCTCACAGGCGTATGCTCACAATACATATGCTGACATTTTGACGGTGCAAGTGGTCGCAGGTATGTGCTCACAAGACATATGTTGAAAATAAAAATTCTTACAGGAAAAATGCTCAAAGACTCATCCTTGGGCCCTAACCTTCGAATCCTTCATTCTTTACATTGGCATCTTACAATCCTAACTTTACGATCCTGTAATCCTAACCTTGGCATTGTCTAGTCCTAACCTTGGAAACCTTCGTACTTAACTTTGGCATTCTATGGTCCCGTTCTTGGCATCCTTATGGCCTAACGTGGGAATCTTTCAGTCTAAGCCAGGTATCCTCTGATCCTCACACTGGCATCCTCCATTCCTCCCTTTGGTATTTGAGTCAGTGTGTGTGTGTGTGTGTGTGTGTGTGTGTGTGTGTGTGTGTGTGTGTGTGTATTTCCAGAGGGGTATGCTGTATATATTTATTGTATTAATGGCTATGCTATTTATGGATTCAGTACTAATAAGTTTGGTCTATGTGGGTATTCTGTTAATGGATATGGTATATTTGTGGCTGTCACATATGGCTATGCTATTTATGAATGTATTATTTACTGGTATACTATTGATGAGTACCGTTATGCTATTTCGAGGCATGCTGATTAGTATGGGCATGATGCGCATTTGTGTACTCTTCACGCATAGGCAATAAGAATGGTGTTTATGGGTCATACGTACGCGTCCGTCAGATCTAATGGAAATTATGAAAAGGTCACATCTCTCTCCATCCTAACTTGGATTACCTTTAATCCTTTCATAACATCTATTAACAGTCGCTCTCTCTCTCTCTCTCTCTCTCTCTCTCTCTCTCTCTCTCTCTCTCTCTCGTTCAGTTTTCGAATCAGCATCCGACTAATGAGCACTTTTTTAGTGAGCATTTCATGTGAGACCTTTTTCTTGAGTGAGCATTGTTATAAAATTTGTCGAATGAGCTCATTATGTGCGCATTTGTCGGGTGAGAATTTGTTGTGACAGCACATGGCGAATGAGAGTTTGTTTCGTGAGCATTAGTCTTGTGAAGAAATGTTGATTTACCCTTTAACTTACTCCACATCAACTGTTTCTCTTCACCAGACGGAACTGGACCAAACCCACAATTTGCACACTAAGTCGTGCTTGCGTTAAATTCTACGAACCGTTGTCAGGGGGCAAGCATGAGCCTCCTTCCTTACTAGTCATATCGACCCTCAGATTCAACTACATATGGCTATGATCAGCTCATACTAAAGGGGTAGTGAACTTTGTAAGGTTACAACAAACACGCAAGAGTGTCAGCCTGCGCTCTGACGGTAACCGAAGAGAGCGCATGCGCATTCTTAGCCCACCGGAGCCCTGGACTTTTACTTATTTATTTATTTTGGTCATCTGACCATTTTCATTAGCCCGGGAAAGATTCTTCGTGTTGAATGGGTTAGAAATATAATTAATTTACCCCCTTCCACCCAAGTGACCTCACCTATATTCAGTATAGTTATGTGGTACAAGCAAGACTAAAGCAAAACCACCGTCACCCTATTCAAAGGCCGAAAGTGATCACTGTCTTTTGAAGTGGTAGACTTGGGTGTCCATCATCCACTCACTCGATGTACTGCAGTGCTGCACGCTGCTTTCTTCACCTTCATCATTCATTTCTTGTGCCTGCATTCCTCTCTTCCTACTTCCTTCTTTCCTGTTATCATGTATTGCCCTTCTTTCCACTTCAGGTGATTCTACACCAAGTGATAAGCCTAATGAGTTATGTAACCAGGGAAGTAATTTACAACTCTGGGTGTTAATCATATAACCAAATAGCATGATGTAGTGCCCACTATGGTACACTTGTTAACAGGATGGAGAGATGCAAATGCAGCTTCCATCCAGGAACCAAACCACCGCACTCATCCCCATGGACAGCGAGGCGCTGTCTGCCGCAAGATAACATTGCACAGGACGGTCCTGCACGGACGGCTGCTTGGTCGTTGTGGTTGGGTCAGCTCGGCCAAAGGGATCGCGGTTACTTAACACCAAATGTCCTGGGATTCCTAGGCCGAATTTTTCTTAACGATGCCAGGTTAGTATGCTTCGTCATGGTGAGGCAAGCATTTTTACAATGCTTGCCTCACCATCACGAAGCAAGTGTTTGCTTTGATAAGCACAGAAGGTACAGGGGAGTTGCCAGAAATATCTCTAGCTTTGTGTGTGTGTGTGTGTATGTGTGTGTGTGTGTGTGTGTGTGTGTGTGTGTGTGTGTGTGTGTGTGTGTGTGTGTGTGTGTGTGTGTTCATTTGTTTTTCAAAGTATGTCACTAATTCTATCTGAATTCGAATTACTTTTGTTATGGTTTATCAAGCTCAGTTAACTGAAAAGCTTTTCATATAATACAAATTGATATGAAGCGAATTAATATATAAAATCTTGGCGCCGAAACAACTCGGTTTTACGGCACCGAATATACGACTATATACCGAATATATATATATATATATATATATATATATATATATATATATATATATATATATATATATATATATATATATATATAAAACTTA
Source organism: Coenobita brevimanus (assembly GCF_032717465.1). Classification (NCBI taxonomy): domain Eukaryota; kingdom Metazoa; phylum Arthropoda; class Malacostraca; order Decapoda; family Coenobitidae; genus Coenobita; species Coenobita brevimanus. The sequence goes on from NC_137031.1 coordinate 20,018,293, forward strand.
TGTGCTAAATCAAATTTGATATATCCTTCACGAATAAATAAGACTAAAAACGACAAAACAAATCGATTATCTATAAAAGGTGTAGGAAGTCTGCTTCCTTTATATATATATATATATATATATATATATATATATATATATATATATATATATATATATATCATTCGGCTAGCCAGAGGCTTCACCAAGTAAGGTGAACAGACAGTAGGCACCATCCGTCCCCCTACGTATTTGGAGAAACCTCTACTACGGCCACACCGAACATGACGAGTGGGGAGGTGGGGTCGAGCGATGAGTGGCGAGGTGAACGTCAATGTGATGCCCAATGTATCCTCGCGGGCAACAGATAGTCAGAAGCTGTTCATCAGTGTAGACATGCCTGGGGATGTTGCTAGGCAGTTCGCAACATTTTGGAACAAGTTGCATTGCGCAATGATGAGCGTGGAGGAGGGTGAGCAGGGTGACAAACCTCCCCACTCATTCAGTGTGGCCACCCACACAGGATTTAGTTTTATCCTATCGCCTCATCCCTCGCCTCTCAAGTCTCCCTGCTCATCGCATTCAGTGTGGCATACCCTAACTGCTGAGGCATGAAGAAAAGAGCCCTCAATATAATCACCCTCTGAAGAAAGTCTTTAAATTTATTAGTGACAGCATCCCACTGTCTCTGCTAACAAGCACGAACCGCCAACTAAAAGGGAGGAGAGATATCGGTAGCAGGAAGTGGTTAGTTGACAGGGGGCAGTTGAGAAGAGGCAGATTTAGGTAGGGCATCCGCCCTATCATTGTCCACCACACCAACTTATGCAGGTACCCAACAATACTGGATCAATTTACCCCAGTCTCTCAATCAAGAAACGACAACCAAAAACAGCAAAGACCAGAGGATGAGCTGATTAAATCCTTCAATAGCCAAAAGGACACTTTGGGAGTCGCTGAAAATTGTAAGATACCTGCGTGAATGTGCTAAAATGAGTTGAGGAGCTAGAATGAGCGCAGGCAATTCTGCAGTAAAGACAGATGGATCCAGAGAATGCCTACCTCCCCTCAGAAAATCTGAGAACACCATTCCAAACCTGACCACAGTGGCCGACTTGGATCCGTCTGTATAGACAGGGACAGTACCTGCATGAAGGGATAAGCTTCCAAGAATAATTGATGTATTGCATGGGAAAAGACTGAAGACTTAATGCCAGCAAAAACCCTGCAGAATTTTATTGTTGGATGGAACCGAAGATAGATCCTTGGGACCCTAACAGCACAGACGGCCGCAGCTGTAAGACTGAACTCCTCCATGATCTGCCTGATCCTGAACCCTATATCAGAGTGTGTGGATGAGATTCATAATAATGAATAAATGATTATCGAAACACATAAATGGCCTTAGTGAGTATGGCAGAGGTCAATTGCGGTCCCAGCAACGAATGATCAATGACTTATGATGCAGATCTAAGGGGGGAACACCAGCCTCCACTAGAAAGCTATGAATCGGGGAGGATATGAAAGCAAAAGTAACCAGTCACGGACCAGCAGGATGTACAAAAGTGGAAACACTAAGCTGTGGTACATGCAAGTTTAGATCCCACCGAGGCATTTATCAAGTGCAGTAGTGTCATGAGGCCAACACCCCACGAAAAGTAAGACAACATCCTCATCAAATTCGTAGCCTGCACACAGGACATTCGTAAAAGCTTCAAATGCAGAACCCAAGTCAACGTGCCGTCATATGTCAAACCAAAGAACCTAATCTCCTCCGCGCATTGGAGACGATGCCCACTCAGAAACAATTTGGTGTCTGGGTGGATTCCCCTGTTTTGACTAAAATGCATAACTACAGTTTTCGTTGACAGAAAACAAAAGCCTCTCTGGTCCGCACAACTGGCGACCCTGTCTAACACCAACTACATTCGTTTCTCAACAGCAGTCATCCGTTAACCAGAAAACCAAATATTCAAGTCGTATATGTAAAGGGAGGAAAACACTCCCTCTTGTAAAGAATCTGCTACCACTGATGGCTATAGCAAACGAGGGGATGCTTAGCACACTTCCCTGTGTAACACCCTCCTCCTGAACACGAGGGGGTGAAAGGAACGAACCCACACTGACCTGAAACTTTCAGTTAGACAAGAAGACCCATAAAAACAATGGCCGGCGACCCTGCAACCCGAAACTGTGCAACTGATTCAGGATGCCGTGGCACCATGCTATACTGAATGCCTTTTCCAAGTAGAAAAACACAGCCCCACAAATGTTGGGTAGCAACAAAAGTTTCACAGATTGTTGATTCAAGCCAGATGAGGTTGTCAGGCATGCACCTCATTCTGCAATACCCACTTTGTGAAGGAGAGAAAAAAACATATTTCTCTTGATACCACTGAGCCTCATGCTAACCATCTCAAACAGTCTGCATACACATGTCAAACAAATGGCACAATAATTAGAAACATTAGAATGGTCCTTACCTGTCTTAGGAAGTGGGGGGACTATACCCCTCTTCGAATTATTGGGGACTACACCTTCGTCCCAGTTCCTGTTATAAAGATCCAATAAAAACAAAAAAAGAATCGTATGGCCCATGGCAAATCAGAGTGTACGGAATGTCATTTGGTAGCAATTTATATTGACTTCTCATGCCATGCTTGCAAGTAACTGACTTACATTCTATATGGAGGTAGTATTGAATAGAAAAAAAATGTATTGTTCGTATAATTTTCTTTACTGACACGGTATATGCAAGTACAGTAATAGCCTAACTAATATACTCGTAAACCTGGAGTAAGTATTGGACCTTATTGGTACTGATACTAAGGATGATAATAACAGCAGGAGAAAAATAATGGTAATACAGGAGAAAAATAATGGTAATACTAATAGCAGCAAAAATAATAATGTAAGTAATGTTATAACAATGGATATCCTCTGATATAGTAAAAGTTTCAGTAGTTTTGGCTATAACTAAGTATAGTAATATGAAAAACACAATAGGAATATGAAACACACAATAAAAATAATTGCAACAGGAAAAAATAGCAACAAGATAAATGATGATGGTGGTGGTGATGATGTTGCTAGTTGTGTGTGTGTGTGTGTGTGTGTGTGTGTGTGTGTGTGTGTGTGTGTGCAAGTGAGAAGTTGACTGAGAGTGAGTGAGTGACTTAAAGGTGGTAATGAGGGAATACAAATGTATCTATTGCCGTTACCATTTTAAATTGTTTCTCTATATTTGTAATAAAAATTATCTTTAATGTAAAACTGTAGTGATCACTCGTAAACATATTTTCTCGGAGTCACAAAGCTTTGAGCTAAAAGAAAGCTTTCTTCTGCTTCATGAAGCCCTCCCTTGTTGGCTAGGAGGAGCAGAAGTATCGCTCTTGTCATTCTAGTATGAGCAAAAACAGTGCATGCTCCCAACATGATTGCTATGGAGAAACTGACTGTAGGCAAGTGGTGAGGGTAGTGTTACCAGATCTCCATTGCCAAATTATGTTAGACTCCATTTAAAATAATGCTGAAACCAGCAAAATTATGCTATTGGGGTGACAAAATTATGCCAAATTTATGCAAACTTTCAGAGTTAGTTTATTTTCACAGTAAACTATTATACAGCCCATAATAAGAATAAGTAATAGTTAACACAGGTCAACTGCACTGCACATAGAAAATAAAGGGATCTCATTAGAGATAATTGTGGATAAGAATAATAAAGCAAACTTTCAGCTGCAACAAATTAAACAAGGCTAAAAATTTTTTTGATTGAGATGAGATCGATGTCATACCCCATCTTCTTTCTCCATAATATTTTGTTATCCATTTATCCATCATCCAATCCTTTTTTCCCCAGTAAGAGCGTACTGGCCCGAGGACAGATTACTCAGCCCTGATGTGTAGGCGAGTGTGATTGGCCTCACTCCTCCCTGAGTGGCATTATATGATCAATAAACCCTAACTTGTATATAAAAATCTATAGGCCCCATTCAGCTGGAGCATCTTAACCTACTAGAACAGCAGACGACAATTAGTTATGTGATTACCACCTAGTGTACAAAATGGCTTCGTTAATTATAGGGAACCATTTGTCTTGTCACACAGTGTAGACATCTTAAAGTTGCAGTAAATCGAGTGAGTGGATGATAAGTGCCTCTGCTTACGACCAAACCAAAAATGGACCCGTCCCGACCGATTTTCTACCACTGACCTCCCCCAGTCCCAACCAATTTTTGATTTTTTTTTTTTTTTACTCAAACCTCCACTTTTGGTGAGAAACATCGAAAATTTGTAGAGATATCGCTCACCTGAGGTTTAAAATACGGAATACAGGTAGCAGTACCCCTTACCTTACTGTGTTTTCTATCAGGCTGGCTTCAAAGAAAACGAGTTCTGTGGGAGGGTAACTATTCCACACCACTCATAAACAGTATTTATTAATTTATTTATTTGGTATGACTTTATGTGTAGTACTAAAGTATATTGGTTTTCACATAGTAATATAGGCAATATAAGCATTGTTTCACTCACCAAACACATCAACATACCTGACCTTTTTTGGCAACATTACCTGATCATCATTTCTGACTGTTTCTTCCTCTAATGCTATGTAAACCTTGTCCTCAACATTGTCATCGATTGGGGAATCACTCTGGCCTTGAATTTCATACCGTGGCACGGCATGTCTTTATTGGCCAGGTCACTGGTAACAGGTAAATTGCCGAGACAATGGGGTGCAGGGGGGAAGGTCATGCAGGATAAGGCATGGATCCTGCCTGGCATCTTGTAGAGGAAGGTATCCTGTGTATACATACCAAAAATCATGCACAAAATATGAAACTTGAGCAAATTGGAGACCTTGCAATTGCTGCACGGTTATATACATCAATGGCAGTCACAGTGACAAAACGTGTGGACGTATATATACGTCAACGGGAGTCGGCGGGTTAAAAGGAAAATGGCAATATCAGCGTACTTATTTACTTAGTGGTAGATGGTGACGACTATCATCCACTCACTCTATGTAGTGCTGGGCACTTCTCCCTTCACCTATATCATTATTTTTCTCTGTCTGCCTCCTCTCTTCCTATTTCTCTCATCTTTCCTGTCACTTTTTATTACTTTTCTTTCCCTTTCAGTGGCTTTACACTGAGTGACAAGCCCAATGGCTTCCTGTAAACCTAGAAACCATTTACAAAACTGGGTGGTAAACATATAACTAACCCGTACGTGTTGCCTACATGTCAGCAAGTGGGTTGGAGAAGGATTTGTGTCCCTCTCCGTGTAACAACTAACTCAGAGACAAACGCCAACCCCTTACGGGATTATGGCATTTGGCCATAGATAGATAAACATTTTCACTAACAGCAGTCCCTTACACAGAAATGAATGCTTTACAAGGAAGACTTTGTATTAAAGCTTCAAATTTATCCTGACTTGGTGTTCAGAATGGGACACAAAATGGGTCAATAATTTATTTCCTTATTTTTATATTTTTGCCTCCACTCCATAGTCTGAAAACCTATTCAATTTGCTTAGTTTCTTTCTTGATATACTTTTAGTTTGGTGACATTCTTTTAATTCATCGCCACTTTGCTTCAAGCTTTAAATAATTGTTCCTTGGGCAAATACCCCCCAGACACCGGTTTCCTGTTTTGCAAGTCGTTCAAAGGATTTAATGGAGCCAAGTGTCAATTCACATATCACACAAATCTGGAAATCCTATTTCATAAACGTTCATTACTCATCACTGTACTTTGCACAGAATCGTGTCGATGAACTGTGGCCGTGTGGAGACTAGCCATCATTATTTTCAAAGTATGCTGTTTGAACACAACCATCCTTTCACTTCCTTCTTTCCTTTGAAAAAGAAAAATGAGCGTAACTCTAAACTGCTATAACTGTGTCAGTCTGAAGGATTTTTTCAAAAGCGCTATTTTCAGAGGAATATATTTAACTTAGAAGCAATTTCTTTTTCAACTGGAGGTGAGAGACGCAGACTTCATTTAGCCCTACAACAGGAGAGGGTATACTTAATTTAAATAAAATCGTTTGGAAGTAGAAGACTAAATAATTAAACTTCCACATCACTGCGAGGAGGTTAAATATGGCAACGACATTACCACTTCAGTTATCATTAAACACCTATCGTTCATTCATTGTAACTTGGTTCAGAGTTTCAACCCATTGCTGCTTGATCAGTGTCAAAACCTACACTACCATGGCTCTACATTTATTTTTGATAATACTTATTTCTTACTAGCACCAAATTCAAGTGTTAATCCCTTCTTACAGCTGAACATCCAAGACAGAGAGGTGCCAATTTACGTCTAGAGAACAGAGTATATAAATTCTAACTGAAGAAGACACTGTGTGCGTAGCTGAAACCAAATTAGCCTTTAATGTTGCTGATTTGGTTTCGTCGGGTCTTCAGGAGAAAGAACCCGAATGCGACAAGTTTGTAGATGATTAGGGCCACTATACCCAAGATATCATAGGCCACATTCGACTCAGCAAAGTCCATATATTCAAGGACAGTCTGGCCATCGGGAAAGCAGTGGTGGGTGGGTGTACAGGTGATGTTAGTGATCCCTGTCCACTGGTTCACCAGTGCCAGAGCAACAGCCCAAAAGTCATTAGCATATAACTCTTACTAAAGATAAAAAAAACATCTGAATCACTCTCTCTATTTAAAATTCCTAGAAATCATGCAAAAGCTGTATTAAATCTAGCTAAATCAAACTTTCTTCAAAAGCAAGCATCAAAACAACTTAACAGCCCTAATGACAATAGAATGTTCTGGTCAACTCTTAATTCGTTCAATAATAATTTTACCATGTCATCTTCCATTCCCCCACTAAAATCTTCAGATAGCAACATAACCAGTCAAGCAGGGCAGTACTTCCAAGGTGGATGGAAAGCTGATGACAGGGAGAGCTAGAGCTCCCGTTTCATCAGCCCTCGGGACTAGGTCCCGACCATCCCCCTTTGCTGAACTTTTTCAGTGTCTCAGTAACACAGAGAGCAGGCCAGCATGCTCTTCAATACAAGTTTCTCTAACTATCCCCACCAATCTACGTGCACAGTATACACCACACTTTCTTTTCAAAAATTGGAAAAAAAAAAAAAAAAATAGTGGCGTCGAATAACATAGCCTCAGAGTCCCCTGGGGGGGGGACCATAAATGCCCCCACCTTCTGCCCCTCTCCCGGTGATGACTCAAGATGCCTGGAACCACTGTGTGACTCTCTTCTTCTTCATTTCTGCAACATTCACGGCCTTTCCTCTAACTTTCGCTCTGTTGAGCACCACCTCTCCTTCTCTAAACCTCACCTTCTTTTTCTGACTGAGACTCAGCTGTCTGAGGCAACTGACAGCAGACCCTTTTCTGTATGCTCCTACTTTCTCTATACTCATTTCAAAGCCAAAGGTGGCTGTTGTGTATATATATGCAACAACTTATTTTGCTCTCGTGTTCCTAAACTCCATTCTTCTGGATTCTCTACACTCTGGTTTCGGCTTTCCTGTCATTCTCTGACTAAATATATCTGTGCTGTTTACTTATCTCCTAACCCTATTATCAAAATTTTTTTGACTGTCTTACTTTTATGATGGAACACATTCTATACATTTCTCCTTTCTCTGAAATCTCCATTCTAGGAGATTTCAATGCTCACCACCATCTTTGGCTCTCCTCTCCTTTCACTGATCCACCTGGTGAACAAGCCTACACCTTTTCTATCCTTAATGACCTAGAGCAACTTGTACAGCACCCTACCTGTATCCCTGACCGCCATGGAGAGAACTCCAACATACTTGACCTCTTCCTTACAACTAATCCTTCTGCTTACACTGTTAATCTTTTCTCTCCATTGGGCTCCTCTGATCATAATCTTATCACCTTAACCCGTCACGTCCCGAGGTTTTCCACACCTCCGACATCCCCCAGTCCCGAGGTATTTTCAAAAAATTTTTTTTTGGCTAAAACCTTCGCTTTTGGTGAGAAACATCGAAAATTCATAGAGAAATCGCTCACCTGAGGTTTAAAATACCCAATCCAGGTAGGAGTTCCTCCTTACCTGACTGGGTTTTCTAACATGCTGGCACCAAAGAAAACGAGTTCTATGGGAGGGTAACTATTTTATCCACTCATAAACGGTATTTATTTATTTACTTGGTATGAATGTATATGTAGTATGAGAGTATATTGGTTTTCAAGCAGTAATAAAGGCATTATAAACATTGTTTCACTCACTAACTAATGACCATACCTGACCTTTTTTTGCCACATTACCTGATCATTATTTCTGGCTGTTTCTTCTTCTAATGCTATGTAAACATTGTCCTCCACATTGTCATCGATTGGGGAATCACTCTGGCCTTGAATATCTTTACTAGACAGGTCATTGGTAACAGGTCCATTGCCGAGACAATAGCGTGAGGGGGGGAGGGGGGAGGTTATGCAGTGTAAGGCATTGTCCCTGCTTGACATCTTGTAGAGGAATAGAGGAAGGTGTCCCTTGTATACATACGAAAAATCACGCGCGAAAATTGAAAATTGTGCAAATTAGGGACCTTGCAATTGCACGACGCACTGGTACGTCGCCAGGACTGGCAAATGCAAATCGTTGCAACGTACCCATACGTCGACGGGACGGGGCGGGTTAATCTGTCCTATCGCTCTGGTATGGCCTGCAGACTCTCCAAAGAAATATCATCTGTGGCACTTTGGAGCTGCGGATTGGGATGCCCTCAGGCTGCACTTCTTTGACTTTCCCTGGAATGATTTTTGCTTCCTTGGCCGGGAGCCATCTGGGTGTGCCTTGTGCATTACGGAGGTTATTCTCTTGGGCATAGAAGCATACATTCCTTTCTCATATCCTTTGACTAATGCACGAAAGCCTTGGTTTAATCATGCTTGTTCTAATGCTGTCCGCAACAAGGACAGGGCCTATAAAAGGTACTGGAGCAAACCAACCCCAGAATCACATCTTTTATACGTTTCCACCCGGAACCGTGCTAAGTCTGTTTTTCACTCTGCTAAAAATAATTTCATCCGTACTAAATGCTCTCAACTCTCTAACTCAAATTCTTCCCACTCCTTCTGGTACCTTGCCAAAAACCTTTCTAACAACTTTTCCTCATCATCCTTCCCTCCTCTTTTCTACTCTGATGGCTCTGCAGCTATTTCTTCTACTGATAAACCAGTTCTCTTCACTCAGACTTTCTCCTCCAATTCCACCTTAAATGATTCTGGTGCTGTTCCTCCATCACTTTCCCCCTCTGACTTCCTCATGGCTGACATTAAAATTTCTTCAGCTGACGTATTTTCTGCCATTACAGGCCTCAATATTAATAAGGCATATGGGCCTGATGGAGTCCCTGCTGTTGTCCTCAGGAACTGTGCTTCTGTGTTGACACCCTGCCTAGGTAAACTCTTTCGCCTTTGTCTATCAACTTGTATCTTTCCTTCTTCCTGGAAGTTTGCTCTCATTCAGCCAGTCCCAAACAAAGGTAACCATTCCCAACCCTCTAACTATCGTCCAATTGCTTTAACATCCTGTATCTCAAAAGTTTTCGAGTCTATTCTTAATAGAAAAATTTTAAAGCATCTTTTCTATCACAACCATCTTTCTGATTGTCACGAATCAAATTCGCGACATTTTCCTTTTGTGAGAAACCACGAACTATTAGTGGAAAACTCACTGTGTATCGCTTAGTTAACTGTTTCTCTCTCCATTTCGGTGGTATACTTTTCAAAACATTCGTCACTGTTTCAAAAGTGACCAATCTAATGCACATAATTAAGTGCTCTACTGAGCGATATTATTGTGTCTTTATTGTTCGCCCCTGCCTGCCTCGACCATTAAAAAAATGCGGCCATAGCGCTCCTTTTCTTTCCCATGAGTTAGTCAGTCAAGTGTCTGTCGTGATGGAGTGAGGTTCTGTGCCCCAGCAGAGAGATGAGAGGTCAGCTAGCACCCAGACTCCACTAGACTACAGTTCTCCAGGCTCCCACCCTTCTTCGGTGATACACCACATTCATTGACCAGTATTTTCTTTTCGTTTTCCTAGACTTAAGAGTTTAGTTAAGGTGTTTTTCCTAGGCATAAGAATTTAGCTTTTGAGTGAGTGAGTGAGTACGATCTCTTTATTTGAATTCATTTGAAATGTAACTTTAAATTTATTTCTTTGTAATCAATAAATTTAACAGTTCTTTTTCTTGAGCTTAACGTAATGTAAACTAGTGTTTCATTTCTCCACAATTAAGCTTATTTCCCTTATAGCTCCTAGCCCGCATAAACATTTGCTATTCATAACTGGTATTTAGGCCAGTCTGTTGTGTCTTCTAGGAGTTACGCATCAGCAAGAACCTGATATTATTAATAGTATTAGTTATTTATTGTCAGGGATGAAGTAACTTTCTCCAAAGGCGAACAGTACTAATAAACAGCAATTGAGTAATTAGTCTCTGCTGTGTACTGTTGAGAAAGTTTATTAATTCTCGTTCTTAGAGAATCTCGCGAAGCAAGCCAGCGTAAAGCAATCATTGCTTGATTTAGCAAGACAATTCTTGTTCCTGCTGTTCAGTATTATTGGACATTATCATTTAAATAATATTTGCATTTATTTTAAAAACCCCGTGACACTGATCTTCAGTATGGGTTCCGTCAGGGAAGCTCCACAGGCGATCTTCTCACCTACCTTTCAGACTCCTGGTCATCCTCCTTTCGGGACTTTGGTGGAAGGTTTGCCATTGCACTCGACATCTCAAAGGCTTTCAATCGAGTCTGGCATAAATTTTTAATTTCCAAACAGCCATCTTACTGTTTCTATCCTTCTATCTGTGCCTTCATCTCGAGCTTCCTTTCTGGTCGTTCTATAGCTGCTTTTGCAGACGGCCATTGTTATCTCCTAGATCAATAAACAATGGTGTTCGTCAGGGCTCTGTCCAATCACCAACCCTCTCCCTTTTTTTCATCAATGACCTTCTAAGCTGTACATCTAACCCTATCCACTCATACACTGATGACTCCACCCTTCACCTTTCCATTCAATTCCCACAACGTCCATCTCAGCAGTTACTTCAACAAACAAGGGATGAGGCTATGGCACACCTAATGTCTGGCTTGGCTCGTATCTCTGACTGGGATAAAAATAATCTGGTTGTTTTTAATGCATCAAAGACTCAGTTTTTGCACCTATCAACCCAACAAAATCTTCAACAGGTATACCCACTAATGTTTAATAATATTCAGCTTAATCCAGCATCATCCTTGAACATGCTTGGGGTTTCATTTACTCGGGACTTATCTTGGAAAGATCATATTATATCTCTTGTAAAATCTGCTTCCAAGAGATAGGGTGTGTTAAGCCGACTCCATTCTTTCTTTACTCCTGCACAATTGTTGACTTTATACAGGGTTTTTATCCGCCCCTGCATGGAGTATAACTCTCATGTGTGGGAAGGCTCCCCACATACAGCTCTTTTCAATAGGGTGGAGTCAAAGGCTTTTTGCCTCATTAACTCTCCTCCTCTTACTGACTCCCTTCAATCTCTGTCTCTTTGCCGCACTGTTTCATCTTTAACTCTTTTCTATCGCTACTTCAATGGTCACTGCTCCTCTGAACTGTCTGCATGCATTCCTCCACCGCTATGACGGGAGTGTAGCACCCGTCTAGCAGCAAACTCTCATCCCTTTTGTCCAGATTTCTAATGCAAGAGTTAACCGTTACTCCCAGTCCTTCATTTATGCAACAGATCAACTCTGGAACTGTCTTCCTCTGTCTGTATTTCCTGCTTCCTATGATCCCCAGTGTTTCAAACGCAGTGTGTCCAGGCATCTCGAAATGACCAGATCTTGAATATGGCTCTCTTTTGTATTTTATTTTTCTTTTGGAAGGGACAGTTTTGCGGATTCGATGCCTTCGGTTCCTTCTTGCTCATATAAAAAATAAAAAATAAAAAAAATAAAAAATGACCCGCGTGGGAAAGCAGATATTTTTGCCAGTACATTTGCCAGAAACTCTACCATAGACGATACCAGCCAGAATGTCCCACTACTAGAACTTGACTCTCCCGAAATTGCCCAACTTAAAATACAGACAAGATACGTAAAATCCATCCTAGACAATTTACCTACCAACGAAGCTCCAGGCCCAGATGGAATTCTGCCAAATTTTTTGAAAAAGTGTTCCCCTGAACTTGCCTCTGTTCTAGCTAATTTATTCAGACTATGCATATGTACTTCATTATTCCCAAATTCATGGATAGAAGTCAATATCCACCCAATTCCAAAGAAAGGAAGTTCGTCTGACTCCTCTGATTACAGATCAACAGCTGTCACATCTTCTCTTGGTATGGTGTTTGAAACTTTAATTAATAAGCACATTGTTAAACATCTTGAATCCAACAACTTAATTAGTGATAGACAATGTTGTTTTCGCCACGAAAGATCCACCATTGACATACTCAATCTCCTAACTCATACCATCCATCAATCAATTGATCTACATGGAGAAACTCATGCAGTAGCTCTTGATATTTCTAAAGCTTTCGACAGACTATGGCACCATTCCCTGCTGTCCAAACTCCCTTGCTATGGACTAACGCCTTTTGTTCCTTTGATTTCTTCATATCTCAGTAACAGGAAAATAAGAGTAAAAGTAGGTGATGCATATTCCAATTTCCACTCAATTAATGCCAGCGTGCCGCAGGGGTCAGTTCTGGTGCCAACCTATTCCTGGTTCAAATTAATGATCTCTTATCTGTCACCCACAATTAAGGTGACCAGAGTCCCGCTTTTAGGCGGGACAGACCCGCCTTTTTTACGTCTGTCTCGCTTATTTACTTGCGACTAAAATGTCCCACTTTTTTAGCAAATTATCTTACTTGTCCCGCTTTTAGAAAATTACTATTACATTAGATATAAGATGATCTTTAATGAAGCTATGATGAATTAGTGAAATTATGCATAATCCAAACCAAATGAAATACCGAATTGTTAATATAGAATCTGTTATACTCACTGACAACTTTGGTTGGTATGTTTGGAATGTGTTTGATTAGCACCCTCAAGGTGAGGTGGTGCTGGATATATATATATATATATATATATATATATATATATATATATATATATATATATATATATATATATATATGTACACACACACACAAACACACACACTTGACAATGTCCCGCTTTTAGCTCGGGTAAATCTGGTCACTTTACCTACAATCCCATCCACTCATACTCAGACGACTCAACACTACATAGTTCATTCACACTCAGACACCCATTAATAAAGTCTAATATCTCTACCTCTCAACTCAGTACAGCCATGTCCATAAATCAAGACCTATCTACGATCAGTGAATGGGGACAAAACAACCTTGTCTCTTTTAATGCTAGAAAAACTAAATATACACAATTTACAAATAGACAGATATTGCTAGATTCGTACATTACCTTCAGTGCTACTAATATTCCCATCTCCAAAAGTATTGAAATTCTTGGCGTCTCAACAATGCCCTTAACTGGACCTCTCATGTTAGATCACTTGCTAAAACCGCCTCAAAGAAACTTGGATTATTTTGCAGAGTCCATATCTCCTTCGCTGATGAGCAGTTAGCTATAATTTATGAGAGTCATGTGCACTCTCAGCTTGATTATTGCTCACCCTTGTGGAATGGATGTGGAGAGGTTACATTAAAACAACTAGACAAAATTCAGAACAAAGCTGTTAGAATTATTAACAATCCTGCCATTACAAATAAACTACCTCCCCTGTAAGTAAGAAGGAATGTTACCTCCCTTGCATTATTTTACAGGTACTTTTATGGCAAATGCTCAGACGAAGCTGGGTCCATGGTCGCACCTCTCCATGTCTTGCCTTGTGCTACACGGGCATCTGGTAGTGCTCATGACTGGAATGTCACTCAGCCATATTGCAGAACTTCTGCTAATCAGAATTCTTTAATTCGAACCGCATCTCTCAGGAACTCACTTCCCCAGAGTTGTTTCTCTCCAAATTTCAACCTACAGCTGTTCAAGTCTAACTGTTACAGAATTTTATGAACAGAGGACACCAGTAGTCTGGTGTATGGATTATTATTTTTTTTTATTCATTTGTTTTTCCTTCCTCCGTTCTGTTATTAACCCCAAAACAGCGGGGTTGTTTTGGCTTGACTTGCGTGTCCTGCAGCCACATACGTGCTCCGACAGACTCTCTAAAAATATTTGCCAAAAATCAGTTATTAGTCTTAGAATATTAAAATTTTATATGCTTATGGCATATATCTTCAGCTTTCTCCTGGGATGTTTGTTGAGCCTTCGTTGAGTACCGTAGGACTTGTGGAGACCTCTGAAGTTGGGTAACGAAGTCTCCACTTTACACTTCCCGACAACCCGTAATATGATTACCACAGCCTGATATTATCACTAGAAACACTATTCTATGATTTTTAAATAGTTTGGAATCCATACTAAAAAAAAAAAAAATACTATGAAAGCAATGAAAATTACGAGCGCGTATGACCTTCCCACTTGCGCTCGTTCGCCGCTGGTGTTCTGTCATTTATTATTCATAAAAACACTCACACTTTATATTTCTTTTACTATATAACACTTATATATATCTGAGGTCTTTATCCATAAGTTTCCTTCAGTAATAGTTGTTTATTGTCACTGTAGGCATTCAATTTCTCTTTCAGTAAAATACGTAGCATTCACTTTCATGTCCTGTATACTAGCGTTGAGAGCGAATCTTCCACTTTCATAACTCATAGTATTCATACATGCTAGAGTGAAACTTTCACTTTCATTACTCCTAGTATATATACTCGTATTCTAATATTACTACTCATTTACATTTCTATTTACATTCTCTATTTCATTTACATTATTTTCATTTCCATTTTATTTACATTGTGTTATGCACTGTCACTTGCAGTAACTTATAAAACTATTTTCCACTGTTCACTTATATTTACATTCATTGCTTTCGCTTGCTGTTTACACATTATTTACATTTCCACTTGCACTGTTTTAGTCACCAGAAAGATCGTAGTCACTGTCCATCATTTTCATTGATAAATTAGCCAGTTCACGTTCGACAGCAGTCACTTAGCCCTTTACCCCTTTTCACACGAGGTTTAGTAGGGGGTAGAGATCACAGGGCCTTTTGCATGGGGCTAAAAAGCGGCGGAATTGGACAGGCGCGAATCCGACTTGGTTTCACCTTGAAAGATGACAGTAAACTGAATACTGTGGTGGCCTAGGGGGAGTGCAATGCTGGCAGCATCAGCGTGGTGACAGCTGCTAACATATACGCTATGAAATAATTGGCAGGAAATCTAGACAATACATAATAAATTAGGTAGTTCCAGGTGAATGTAAATATCACTTAGGCTTCTTCCTTCCTTTCTTGTATATATTTTTATTACGAGAATAGATTATACGGCATATTTCAAGGGGAAATTAACAGCAAAAATTAGCGAGGTGTTGTCAGGTGATAATTAGCCAATTCCAGGTGTATGGCACTATCACTTACCTTATATCTTTTTTGTATATATTATTTGGTATAAGAATAGGGCATAGGCCTTATTTCAATGGATGAAATCAGTGGAAAATTCCGGGGAAGATTTACTTAGTGCAGCAGGCTAGAGGAGAGGGTAATGGAGGGGAGGTATGGAAGGGAGTCAAGAACGGGGAGAAATGGCTAAATTGTCAACAATGGATGGGAGTACAGATGAGATTAGGAGTGCTGACTAGTGTTGGACATTGGCAGTACTGACAGATGATACAAGCCACCACTTGAAAGCCCGGGCGAATTCAAAATAACACAGAATAACAAAAGTGACACCCCGCGGTATGATCCCTTGCTCCCAAGCATCACAAAAGTGATCCCCCGTGGTTAAGGGGTAAAAAAAAAATGAAGATAGGCCTCGTAACTAAATCTGAACCTTGAAAAGTATTGCAGCCATTGCACGGCCTTTGGTATTGACCTGGGGGAAGAATAAAGGAAACTTACTTGCGTAGGGGGGAGGAGATAAAACAAAAGACACTTAGGATGAAAAATAAATATTAAAAGACTTGAGGAAAAATAAGACTTCGGGGAAAATAAAATAAAAAGACTTCAGGGAAAATTAGACTAAAATGACTCAGAAGAAAATAAAGAAAAAGACATGGGGAAAATAAAAATAAAAAGCCTTATAAGGGGAATACAAAAATAAAAACTTAGGATAAAAAAAGAAAACCATGGGGGAAAAGAGATTTTAGGGGGGGTGTCACGGGGTTTTAAAATATCACGGGGTTTTTAAAATAAATGCTAAATATTATTTTACTGATAATAATGTTCAATAATATTGAAGTCAGGGACAACGATTGTCTTGCTAAATCAAGCAACGATTACTTTACGCTGGCCTGCTTCGCACGATTCTCTAAGAACAAGAATTTATAAACTCTCTCAACAGTACACAGCAAAGACTAATCACTCAATTGCTGTTTTTTAGTACTGTTAGCCTCTGGAGAAAGTTACTTCACCCCTGACAATAAATAACTAATACTAATAATAGTATCAGGTTCTTGCTGGTGCTTAACTCCTAGGAGGCACAACGGATTTTAAGTTTAATACAAGACTGGCCTAAGTACCAGTTATGAATGGCAAACGTTTATGCAAGCTAGGACCTATGTGGAAAATAAGCTTAATTGTGGAGAAATGAAACAAGAGTTTACATTACATTAAGCTCAAGAAAAAGAACTGTTAAATTTATTGATTACGCAAATAAATTTAACGTTACACTTCAAATCAAATTAATGAGATCGCACTCACTCACTCACTCATGAGCTAAATCCTTACGCCTAGGAAAAACACCTTAATTAAACTCTGAAGTCTAGGAAAACGAAAAAGGAAATACTGGTCGATGAATGCGGTGTATCACCAACTAAGGTGGGAGCACTGGGGAACTGTACTACTGTAGCTTGGGTGCTAGCTGACCTCTCCTCTCACACTTCTGGAGCACAGGACCTCTCTCCGTCACAACAAACACTCGACTGTTCAAACTCGTGAGAAAGAAATGGGAGTGATAGGCCGCATTTTTTAACAGTCAAGTGAGCGAAACGCGCCCAAAACAAATCGCTCAGCGGAAGCGCTAATGTCTCACACAAAGACGATCACGTATGACAATGAAAAATTGATTTGACAAAGCTTCCGTCCAAATGAGCGGTTAACTGAACGATACACAGTGAGTTTTCCACTAATAGTTCGTGGCTTCTCACAAAAGGGAAATGTCGCGAATTTGATTCGTGACATTACACCCCTACAAAATTAAATTTTTTCCTTATGGGAAAAAATTTGTGGATATATATATATATATATATATATATATATATATATATATATATATATATATATATATATATATGAACACATCCTAACTCAGTCACACAAGATTCACACTGTGGTGTGTGTGCTTTCCTGCTACAGGAGAAAGTCGCAGTCGCCAGTGAGCGAAAAAAAAACTCGTATTTACCCCCCGGAGGGTAGGGGGGGTTTTCAAGAATACTCCCCCAGTATCCCTGCTTGTCGTAAAAGGCGACTAAAATGGTTGGCGGAGGGTTAGTGCCCCTCCCCGGAAAACAACTAACTAAAAAAACAAACAATAAGCCTCGGACAAGGACTGACCAAACGATGACGACCAAGGACCGGACAAAGGACATTGTAATTGGAACCTGGAATGTAAGGGGAGCGAATGATGAGGTGAAAGAGAGAGGGATTGTCCAGGTGCTTGAGGATGTGAAAGTGGATGTATGTGGAATAACTGAAACAAAATGGAGAGGAGAAAGTGTGAGAGAATGGGAGTATGGATGGGGTATATGTGCAGGAGTAGGTGAGAATGAGAGGGCAAAGGAAAGAGTATGTATAGTTGTGAGTAAAAGATGGAAGAGGAGCATAAGACAGTATGGATCAGTTGGGTCAAGGATTGTGTGGGTAAAGTTGAAAGTTGGAATACAAATGTGGGCGATTGTGTGTGTGTGTATGCACCAACGCAAGATCGTGCTAGAAGAGTGAGAGAAGAGTTCTGGACAAATGTAGAAGTGTGCATGGAAAAGTTTGGAAGGAATGATAGAGTGTTTTTGATTGGTGATATGAATGGTAAAGTTGGGAATGTGAAGGTGGATGGAATAGTTGGTGCCTGCTGAGATAGATGAGAATGGGAGTGCGTTAGTGGACATTTGTGCTGGGAGGGGGTTGGTGATAGCCAATACCCTCTTCAGGCATAAAATGATTCACAGGTATACATGGCGAGTGATGAGAAGGGTGGGTGGTGAACTGAATGAAAGGAAGGCAATGATTGATTATGTGTGTGTGGATGAAAGGATGCGAAGATGTGTAATGGATGCAAGAGTGTATAGAGGTTGGGGGAGTGGACTTTCTGACCACTACTTGGTGATGGCCAGAATTAAAGTACAAGAAAGTTGGAGGAATAGAAGAAGGGAAAGACGAGAGGAAGGAGTAGTTGCAAGGAGAGTGGAAAGGTTACAGGAGGATGAGAAAAAGGCAGAGTATAAGAGAGAAGTGGAGGAACGATTGCGCAAATATGAATTGGAGCAGATGGGAGACGTGGAAGGTGTGTGTTGAATATTTACAGAAGAAATATATGCAGCGTGTGATGTGGTGTGTGGAAGGAAGAGAAGACGGAGGGGGGTGCAAGGAACAGCGTGGTGGACTGAAGAGGTGAAACAGGCTGTGGCACAAAAGAAGAAAGCATACAATGAATGGATGAGAAATAGGGGTGTGGAAGAGGTTGAGAGGCGGAAGAGAGAGTTATATGTAGAAAGGAAGAGAGAGGTGAAAAGATTAGTAAGAGAGAGTAAGAAGAGAGTGGATGAGGAATTTGGAAGAAATTTGAGTGTAAAGTGGAGGGACTGTAAGAAAATGTTCTGGAGAGAGGTGAAAAGAGTAAGACAGGGTGGAAGTGAAGTTAGTAGGGGAGTGAAAGATAAAAATGGTAGATTACTAGTGGAGAAGGGAGAAAAAGTGAGCAGATGGAGAGAACACTTTAAGGAATTGTTGAACGTAGAGGATGGAAGTAATGCGAGTATAAGTGGCTGGGGAATGGCTGGGAGAAGGAGGGAGGTGAGAAAACAGGAAGAAATCAGTAGGATAGAAGTTGTGGAAGCAATGAAGAAAGTTAAATTGGGGAAAGCCCCAGGAATTGATGGAGTGTGTGGTGAAATGCTGAAGCATGGGGGAGAGATAGTAGTAGAATGGATGTGGAAGATGTGCAGATTGGCCTGGGATGAAGGTAGAGTCCCGGAGGATTGGAAGTCAGGTATAATTATTCTCTTTTACAAAGGAAAAGGGGAAAAAGAAGTGTGTGGTAACCATAGGGGCATTTGTCTTCTTAGTATAATAGGAAAAGTGTATGGTAGGATACTTATTGACAGAGTTAGAGAAAGAACTGAGAAATTAATTGGAGAAGAACAGGGAGGCTTTAGGAAGGGAAGAGGTTGTGTAGATCAGATATTCATTCTCAGATCTTTAGTGGAAAAGTTTCTAGAGAAGGGAAAGAAGTTGTATGCGGCATTCATGGATTTGGAGAAAGCATATGAAAGGGTGGATAGACAAGGATTGTGGAAAGTGTTAAGAATATATGGAGTAGATGGAAAGTTGTTGAATGCTGTGAAGAGTATGTACGATGGTGCGAAGGCTGCAGTGCGTGTGGATGGTGAACTAAGTGAATTTTTCTCTTTGAAGGTTGGGTTGAAACAGGGATGTGTCATGTCTCCATGGTTGTTCAATCTGTACATGGATGGGGTAATAAAAGAGGTACAAGGTAGGGTAGTGGATGTTGGAATGGCCCTGGTGAGAGAGGATAGTGTTTGGAAACTCCCTGTACTGTTGTTTGCAGATGATACTGTGTTGTTGAGTGAAGACGAAGGAGAGCTGCAAGGCTTGGTGGATGAGTTTGGGAGAGTGTGTAAGAAACGGAATCTAAAGGTGAATGTAGGGAAGAGTAAAGTGATGGTCTTTGAGAGAAGTGAAGTCAGTGAATGTACAGCGAGGTTGGATGGTGAGGAATTGGAAAATGTGAGTTCATTTAAGTACTTGGGTAGTGTGATGAGTAAGGATGGAGGTTTGGAGGGTGAAGTGCTTGAAAGGGTACAGCAGGGAAGAAAGGTTGCTGGTTCCTTGAAAGCAGTGATAAGAAACAGGGAAGTGAGCATGGAAGTGAAAAAGTTACTACATGACAGTATTGTGATACCAACTCTAACGTACGGAAGTGAAGCTTGGACGTTGTTGGAAGGACACAAGTCAAGAATGAGAGCAGTTGAAATGAGTTATTTAAGAGGAGCCTGTGGAGTCACATGGAGAGACAGGCTGACGAATGAGGATATAAAGGAGCGTTGTGGTGTTGATGTGGATGTGATAGGAAGCGTTATGAGGAACACACTGAGGTGGTTTGGCCATGTGGAGAGGATGGAGGGTGAAAGACTGACGAAGAGAGTGTATGTGAGTGAGGTGGAGGGGGAAAGAGGGAGGGGGAGGCCGAGGATGAGATGAAGGGATGGGGCGGAGAGGTATATGAGAGAGGGGGGTGTGAGCTGGGAGCAGGGGAGTGAAATGGTGGGGGACAGGGCGACTTGGAGGCGATTTGTTTGTGGCCACCCCAAACGGGATTGAGGCGTCTGGCAATAGATAGATAGATAGAAGCAAGCTTGAGGGAAAAACTCCATGACGACGGTGAAAATCCTGTACTCAGGTCAAACTGAGCGAAAGCTCCCTACATTTACACTGACAACTAATTGTTGTGTAGCGTGGTGTATGTAATACATAGTGTAGGTGTGACAGTTGTAGTGTAACTGTACCTACGGGTAAAATGACACAGTAAATAATAATATGGCGACGACGAAGGCAGAGGAGAAGAGGCGGCAGCGTGCGCCAGACGATCAGCTGGCCCCACAGCAAAACTGCTACACCCATTGCTGTACCTGCAAAACCAATTAAGCTGGAGCATCAAAAGTGTCAATGAGACAAAATTCTTATTACGTTACAATTACTCTCTCTGCCTAGCAATCAATACATGCTACGAAAAGTACACTCTAGCTGAAAAATACAAGTGACAGCCTAAGCTTCGTACATTCGAGGTCGCCATTAATTATAGCACACGATTAGTGTCGGCAAGTTGAGAATCCTTGTGCAAACTCGGGTCTTCCATAGCCTCGAACTGCACACGGGTCCTCAACCTGTGCCTTAACCTACAGTACTTATATTAATATCGGGGAGCTGAGAATCCTTGTGCAAACTCAGGTCTTCCATAGCCTCGAGTCGCCTGCAGAGTTCTCACTTCCCCCTTAACCTACAGTACTTATATTAATATTGGGGAGCACTCGGGTCTTCCATAGCCTCGAGTCGCCTCCCCCTTAACCTACAGTACTTATATTAATATCGGGGAGCTGAGAATCATTGTGCAAACTCGGGTTTTCCATAGCCTCGAGTCGCCTCTGTGGAGTTCTCACTTCCCCCTTAACCTACAGTACTTATATTAATATCGGGGAGCTGAGAATCCTTGTGCAAACTCGGGTCTTCCATAGCCTTGAGTCGCCTCTGCGGAGTTCTCTCTCGAATTTCCCCCTTAACCTACAGTACTTATATTAGTACCGGGAAGCTGAGAATCCTTGTGCAAACTCGGGTCTTCCATAGCCTCGAGTCGCCTCTACGGAGTTCTCTCTCGAACTTCCCCCTTAACCTACGGTGCTTATATTAGTATCGGGGGGCTGAGAATCCTTGTGCAAACTCGGGTCTTCCATAGCCTCGAGTCGCCACTGCGGAGTTCTCACTCAAACTTCCCCCTTAACTTACGGTACATAATATATATGTACAGGCCCTGGACATACTGTGTCCTGTGGGGCCAATGGGCGAGACGTCAGGTCTGCACCCACTTCACCACTACCCTGTCTCTCAACTGACTCAGAGATTACAGGTGTGGTTATGAACAGCACAGGAAGGACATGTCCCAGATTAGTGGTATTACTTTGACACACACTGCAGGAACGGACAAAACTATCTATGTCTCGTCCCATCCCTGGCCAGAAAAAGTCAGCTCTGATACGGCTCTGGGTCTTCCTTTTGCCCATGTGACCTCCTGAGGCTGAATGACCCCATTGTAACACTGCTAGGCGGTACTTGGCGGGAACGACAAACTGCAGTCGAACCTTGCCCTCGGGTGTTCGTGACTCACGGTAGAGCCGTCCTTGTTTGCAAAGGAACTTGGCTCGACCCCCCCGTGAATACTTAATCACTCGACCCTTTTGTTTGTTCCGCACGGCAGCAAGTGTCAGTCAAGAATGTTGTTCTTGCACAACAAGTTGACTACACATCAGATCTTGTGGCAATTCAATGATCACTGGGGTGACACAGTCTGGAACTTCAGCCATGGCTCGTGTTACCGCAGCAGCCGAAGTCTGAGTAGCATCATGTTCGGTGCAACTATCCTTGACACCATAAATATTGCTAATGATGAGGTCAAATAAAGGTTCTGGCATGACAACTGCGAGTGTCGTACCAGTATAAAATGGAGATGCCACCTGGATACATGCCTCAGGGAACAATCTCACTGATCCATCAATAAGGTTTCCATGGATCTGTCGACCTGTATACTGCTCAGGCCGAACTAAACTCTGCTTGACAGAGCAACCTGAGGAACCATTATCTCTCAGGACCTTCACAGGAATGCCTCCCACAAACCCTGGCTGAACAAGGAAGGTACTGTCACCTGTGGGAGGGCCTGTGGAGGAAGCAGCTAGCCACTCATGAGGCTGCTGAATTGATCAGGCAAACATTGTGCCTTGTGAATTATCTTGGGAAGATGGAACATTGGCCATCTGTGGAGGGGGGTTCACTGTCACTGTGGGACTGGTGAACTGTGGGAAAGTACCCATACTGGTAGGGATGTGACCACCGTGCTGCTGTTGAGGAATGAAGGCTGCTTTCGCTTCCTGCCTCTTTTGAGCTGGTGGTGAAAAAGTTTGTCCCGACGGTCGGTTGCGTGGCTGATACTGCTGCTGGTTAGGGTACTTGTTGTACCTCTTCCACTCAGGTTTCTGAGTGTTTTGCCCCTGGTCCTTCCACTGCGGTTTTGGACCTTGGCCATTATTCTGAGAATGGCCTTGTTGCTAGGGTTCAGTCTGAGACGGCTTCCCAGATTTATCAGCTTTCTTGTTCCAGGTATGCTGCTTACGAGTTTGATACCCGTATGCAGTAAAG
Source organism: Coenobita brevimanus (assembly GCF_032717465.1). Lineage (NCBI taxonomy): Eukaryota > Metazoa > Arthropoda > Malacostraca > Decapoda > Coenobitidae > Coenobita > Coenobita brevimanus. The sequence goes on from NC_137031.1 coordinate 20,041,552, forward strand.
AATGTGTCAGCCTTTTCTGCCATTTGGCTGGCATCTTTCACCTGGCAGATCTTAAGCTGTGCTATGAGCTCAGCAGGCCACGACCTCTCTAGCTGTGTACACAGCATAAGGTCAATTATCCCCTCACGCGTGGAAGGAGTTTCATCTTTCTCCATCCACTCATTTAAGTAAGCAGTGAGATGATCAAGGAACTGAACAGCTGTCTCCTTGTCTTGGAGACGAGCTCACATGAACTGAACTTTGGCGTCGTCTACTGTGAGACCATACGCCTTAATGAGTGCAGCTTTCATCATCTCATACCTGAGATTGTCTCCACGAATTCTGTGGAGAATATCAAGGGCAGGGCCCTCAAATAAACTGAGAAATTGGATCTGCTTAGCTGCCTCATCCAGTTGGTACATGTCTGCCATGTCCTCAAAACGAGCTATGTACGGCTCGATTCGCTCGCTTTCCTTGTATGAAGGAAGCTTGATGCGTGGGGTCGCCAGGACATGTGTAGGAAGAGCGCTAGTGGAGCTTGGATTAACTGCACCAGATGTGTCTGAAGCCAAGGAATCTCGCTTGAGCTTCAGCACTTCAAGTTCATGTTTTTCGCTTGCTTCTCGCTCGGCACGTTCGTGTTCTCGTTCTCTCTCACGTTGTTCACGCTCGTATTCGCGCTGTTCTCGCTCTTGTACTAGCTCGTGTTCGCGCTGTTCTCGCTCACGTTGATGTTGTTTGCGCTCGTATTTGCGCTGTTCTCGCTCACGTTCATGTTGTTCTCGCTCGTGTTCGCGCTGTTCCCGCTCACGTTCATGTTGTTCTTACTCTTATTCACGTTGAATTCTACGCTCTTCACGAGCATCTTTCTTACGTTCTTGCTCGTAATTAAACCGTGAGAGAACGTAACTCTGTATTTTCTCTGGGTCTGTGAGACCCATATCTTTGGCTTCCTGTACATAAGCACTGGCTGCCATGATGCTAGCTTATTAAGCAAACGAAACTGAGTACTGACTGCTTCACAAACGAATAATAATAAACACAAGTAAAGAGTACAGACACAAGCTAGTCGTGACCAGTCTTATCTAGTTAACTGGCAAAGATTAGAGCAAAAATGCAAATGACTGGGAAGACTCAATAATAAACACAATGGGTACGGCGACTTCCCAGGAGCGAATAAAATCGTCTGGCGTTACCAAGAATAAACTAAATAGAGTTAAGTACTCTATGGATTGATAAAGCAAAAATTCACTTGCTAAATTAACGGTAAACACCAGTAAACTTGTGCCTATGAACTTTAATTATAAATACCTAAATATGAACGAGTGAGCACTATCTCGTGAATAGCTTTAGAGCTAGAAGCTAATATCCTGGCGAGGTCGCCATTTGTCACGGGGTTTTTAAAATATCACAGGGTTTTTAAAATAAATGCTAAATATTATTTTATTGATAATAATGTTCAATAATATTGAAGAGCAGGGACAATGATTGTCTTGCTAAATCAAGCAACGATTACTTTACGCTGGCCTGCTTCGCACGATTCTCTAAGAACGAGAATTTATAAACTTTCTCAACAGTACACAGCAGAGACTAATCACTCAATTGCTGTTTTTTAGTACTGTTAGCCTCTGGAGAAAGTTACTTCACCCCTGACAATAAATAACTAATACTAATAATAGTATCAGGTTCTTGCTGGTGCTTAACTCCTAGGAGGCACAACGGATTTTAAGTTTAATACAAGACTGGCCTAAGTACCAGTTATGAATCGCAAACGTTTATGCAAGCTAGGAGCTATGTGGAAAATAAGCTTAATTGTGGAGAAATGAAACAAGAGTTTACATTACATTAAGCTCAAGAAAAAGAACTGTTAAATTTATTGATTACACAAATAAATTTAATGTTACACTTCAAATCAAATTAATGAGATCACACTCACTCACTCAAGAGCTAAATCCTTATGCCTAGGAAAAACACCTTAATTAAACTCTGAAGTCTAGGAAAACGAAAAAGGAAATACTGGTCGATGAATGCGGTGTATCACCAACTAAGGTGGGAGCACTGGGGAACTGTACTAGTGGAGCTTGGGTGCTAGCTGACCTCTCCTCTCACACTTCTGGAGCACAGGACCTCTCTCCGTCACAACAAACACTCGACTGTTCAAACTCGTGAGAAAGAAATGGGAGCGATAGGCCACATTTTTTAACGGTCGAGTGAGCGAAACGCGCCCAAAACAAATCGCTCAGCGGAAGCGCTAATGTCTCACACAAAGACGATCACGTATGACAATGAAAAATTGATTTGACAAAGCTTCTGTCCAAATGAGCGGTTAACTGAATGATACACAGTGAGTTTTCCACTAATGGTTCGTGGCTTCTCACAAAAGGGAAATGTCGCGAATTTGATTCGTGACAGGGGGAAATAAAATAAAGAAGCAGGAAACGAAAATAAAAAGTATAAATAAACAAAAAATGATTTGAGGGTAAATTAAGAAGAAAAAAATTGGGGGGAATTGAAAAAAGAAAGACTTAGAGGAAAAATGAAAATAAACAACTGAAGAGGGAAAATAAAAATAAGACTTATGGAGAAAATAGAAAAAGGAAAGAAACTGTAGGGGGGAAATGAAGAGAAACAGACTTAGAGGGAAAGTGAAATTAAAAAGTCTTACGATTAACTGTTTTGAATACTGATGACGCCAGTTTTAGCATTGGCTTTTTTTTTTTTTTTTCAACTTAGGAAATGCCTCGCTCACTTGCACATATATTTAGGTAATATCTGACACGTTTAGTTATAAAAAATACCTCCTGGATTGTTCAGAAAATAATCAGAAAGAATGGAAAAGGCATCCTCGGTACCAGTTTGTTAAGGGACGCATTTTGGGTAATATAGGAGTCTTCATGGCATCTTTTCCCTAGATTTATTAAGCACATTACACCTTATAGCATATATGTCTGTTATTACACCCCTGCATGCGGCAAGAGAGCAGCTTTTATGTTTTAGTCATTTTGTGTCTGTCTTGCTGTGTGTGTGTGTGTGTGTGTGTGTGTGTGTGTGTGTGTGTGTGTGTTCTTACCTTACCTACTTCTTACCTAATTGTATCTTTACAGGAATGAGTCAAGGTCGTACCATCCCGTGTCTTAAACCATATTTATCGTACATATCCTTAAATTTGTGAATTGTTTTGGCACAAACTATTTCATTCAGTAGTGCATTCCAGTGATCAATTGCTCTGTTTGGGAAACTGAATTTCCTTACGTCTTTATCACCTCTCTTCTTATGCAGTTTTTTGCAGTGTCCTCTTGCTGATGCTTCTCCACATGTTAAGTAATCATTTATGTCTATTTTCTCCTTCCCTGATATGCACTTATATAGCATTATTATGTCACCTCTTTTCCTTCTTTTCTGTAGTGTTGGTAGATTCAGTTTATTTAGTCTTTCTTCGTAGCTTAGGTCCCTTAAGCTTGGTATCCATCTTGTAGCGGCCCTTTGAACTTTTTCAATCTTGTCTATGTGTTTTTTGAGATGAGGACTCCAGACTACTGATGCATGTTCCAGAGTTGGTCTAATGAATGATGTTATTATCCTTCTTAGCATGTCTTCATTTATGTATGTGAATGCTATTCTCATATTTGCAAGCAGTGTATACATATTCCGTACCTTCTCGCTGATGTGGTCAGCCGGAGATAGTCTGTTATTGATAATCACACCTAGGTCTCTCTCTTTCTGATGTGTATAGGGTTTTATTTCCTAACTTATAATCCCAATCAGGTCTTTTTCCACTTTTACCAAACTTGATTACATGACACTTGTCCACACTGAATTCCATTTGCCATGTACTACTCCATTAATGAAGTTTATTTAATTCTTCTTGTAGCTCTTTACAAGAGTCTGTGTTAGTAATTCTCCTTTGTGTTTTTGCATCATCTGCAAACATATTCAGATAGCTCTCATTTCCAGTGTTACTGTTTATATCATTTATATACACTAAAAACATGATTGGTGCCAGCACTGAACCCTGTGGTACTCCACTAATCACTTCTTTCCATGATGAGTAGTTTCCTCTTAGTACTGTTCTCATTTCTCTTTTTATGAGAAAGTCTTGTATCCAACAAAACAGTTTGCCTCGAATTCCTCCTGGATGGTACAGTTTCCATAAAAGTCTTTGGTGTGGTACTGTGTCAAAAGCTTTCTTGAAATCTAAATAGATACTGTCCACCCATCCTTCCCTTTCCTGTATTGTGTTTGTTACTCTGTCATAGTAGCTCAACAGATTAGTAACACATGATTTTCCTTTTCTGAAACCAAACTGTCTTTCTCTTATCATATTGTGTTCTTCTAGATGATTTACCCAAGCTTTTCTTATAAGCTTTTCTAATACCTTGCTTACAACACTGGTCAGTGATACTGGTCGGTAGTTGAGTGGATTTTGTCTATTTCCTTTCTTGAATAAGGGGACAATATTTGCTTTTTTCCAAATATCAGGTAGTTTACCTTGACTCAAGGATTTCTTGAAAATTAAAAATAATGGTTTACTTAACTCCTTTGCACATTCTCGTGGTACCCAACATGAAATTTCATCAGGACCACTTGCTTTTCTTCTGTCTAATCTACTTGACTCCTCCTGTATTACTTTTTCTGCTATTTGTACAGCTCCGTTCAGAAGTTAGTACTACACCCAGTGTGGAAGGCGCTAGTCTCTGCCCCTCCTTCCCGGACGACAGGTTACAGCTTCGAACCTCCCACGAGCAACCAGACTTTGGCTAGTATCAAAGCAGTGTCATTCGCTCACCGACTGTTAAATGAAATGAGAATTTTATTTTCATACTCACGTATATCAGTCAATCTTACTGCTGATTAAATGATGAAAGTATGTTTATATTCGCCCGGCTTAAAAGAAATAATAAAATAACAGCAGAAAGGCACATAACAGAATATTAGAAGCTCGTCTATGAATCAGTATGATTATGTGAGTTAGTGAGTTATCGCATGTCTTAATCCCTAGACACGGGCAGTTTTTCAATTAACCATCTTAGCTCAGTATTTATGAACAGTTCTACCGTTTCAAGGAAAATCTAAGCACCCAAAAATAATGTGTATGCAGTCAAGATATTCAAACATTTACGAAGTATCTGGACAGCTAAAATTCATGTTCATACTCAAAAGTAGATGAAGATGATTGGTGGAGTCTAAGGAATAATGGAAATCATATGTTTTAAGATGAAGTAGCTAACATGATGTATCCTCTACGTAACCGTCGGTCTCTCTCTCTCTCTCTCTCTCTCTCTCTCTCTCTCTCTCTCTCTATCTATCTATCTATCTATCTATCTCTGTCTGTCTGTCTGTCTGTCTCTCTCTCTCTCTCTCTCTCTCTCTCTCTCTCTCTCTCTCTCTCTCTCTCTCTCTCTCTGTGGGGTGTGGGAGGGGGTGTTCCACCGAGGTGTTTTGGCTATCCTCTGCTCAAAGGTGAAATCAGCACCATCACGTGCCCCACCAAGTTGACATAAATCGGCGAGACGAGAAATTAATACTCAGAGGTCAAATTTTTCGCGCTATGTGATGATGGCTTTTCCATCAGGGCAACAGTGCATCAACTTGACCTCACTACAAAAACTGTGATGAAGTGGATAAAGAGATGGGAGGAGAGTGCCAACCTTCAGGACCAACGTAAGTCATGTCTTTTGTATTACTGTAATGTTATGCTAATAATGAATAATTGTTAACAATAACTCCCCGTTATATTCCAGTGCTAATAGAAACTAAAACTAGTTTTCGGCCCCTGTGGAAGATGTCAGTGAAAACAGCTTTATATAGTGGACTGGCGTAGTAAAGGGATGGGAGCGGGGTTGCAACCTTCTCGAGCAGCAGTTTTTGGGAGAGTGGCAAATTACATCCTGAGTACTATAGTCAACGTTCCCATTTTACTTTTTGACGTGGTGTGGGTGATTAATGTAAAGCATATGCAACAGGTGTAAAAATAGTAATTATTATGCATTATTTTCATGGCCAAATATCCCCTACACTACATCCACAATTATTAGTGGCTGCCAGAGCCAGTGGGCGTGGCCACGCACGGTGGCCGATGTTCACTTCGCCTCTTCTGTTGCTTTTTTCACGTTCACACACCTCACATCCGAATATTCATTAAGCCTAATAAAGTCGTGATTTACATGCAATATATAATGTTCAGTGATACTTTCCCAGGCAATGTTTGCTGAACCTTGTCTTGATCTTTCACAAAATATCAGACTTCGGTTCAGTGATGCATTGTCCACTCAGTGTGTGTGGGAGGGGGGGTTGTGGGATTGGGGGGGGAGTGGGGGAGTATAGGGGTGTGGGGGTGTAGGCCTGTGGGTGTGGGGTTATGGGTGAGTTGTGGGGGTGTGGGTATGAGTGTGAGTATGGGTGTAGGTGTGTGGGTGTGGGTTTGTGGGTGTGGGTATAGGTGTGTATGTGTGTGAATGTGTTTGTGTTTGGGTGTGAGTGTGTCTGGCTATGGGTGTGTTTGGGTGTGGGTGTGAGTGTGTAATCACTTAAACTCTTTGTATGGCATAAGGACGAAAATTATGGAGTAATGGCACTGGAAATGGGACAGTTTTGGAATGTGTGTGGCGTGTGCAAAGTGGGTTAAATAATGAATAGCAGGAACTGAGAAATTGGTGTGAGGAGCCTTATTGATAACATAAACAGTTGGTGTGGTCATGAAGAGAGAATGTAGAATAATAGGAACTGAAAAATTGTTGGTGTGAGGAGCCTTATTGATAACATAAACAGTTGGTGTGGTCATGAAGAGAGAATGGAGAATAATAGGAACTGAAAAATTGTTGGTGTGAGGAGGCTTATTGATAACATATAATGATATACAGTTGGTGTGGTCATGAAGAGAGAATTGACCTTGATAGGTTGTTAAAAAATAAAGTCGGGTTTGAAAGTCGGCGGAGGTTTGGATGTTGTAGTTGTTGTTGCAACCCCAGGTTCATCTCGTTGCGATCCCAATGGAAATCAGAAACTTCTACCCGTCGTTTCCAAAAGTCTTTGGTTGAGGTTATATTTAAAGACTGTGTTGCAATAGTGATGTGCATGTGGTGAATGAATGTGTTGTGGTGTGGGGGGTTACCTTGCAGTGTGGGCAAAGTAACTTGTTTGTGAGTTGTATTTTGTGTCGGAACCGTAGCAGGGAACAGTGGTGACCACATCGCAGTCTGACTATACTTTTTTTTTTTTTTTTTTTTTTTAAGACGAAGATGCACTTGACAGGTTGATGATGACTGGCTGAATGCGACATGTCCGAGTAACATAGGTGTATTTCAAATAATTACCAAGTAATGTGACATTACCTGGTAATTATTTGAAATACGAGGATGTTATTCAGACATGTTGTATTCAGCCAATCATCACCAACCTGTCAAGTGCATCTTCGCCTCAATTAAAAAAGAAATGAGTATAGGTGTGTTCGTGTCTTTCTGGGTAGGGTTGATGAGGAGTGTATGTCTGGTGGTGGTTCACGAAGGATGCTGTTTGACTGATGGGTTTGGATGGCTGTGGTGGCTAATGGCTGTGTTTATGCACTGTATGTCTGTGATTTGTAGTGTTGGGTGATCTGTGATTTGTATTATTGGGTGGAGAAGGGGGTATGTTGCTGAGATACTCTGTGTAGTGTTGGGCAGTTGTTCGTTTGTTTATTTTTGGATGGCGGTGATGCAACATGAAATTGCAAGGGTGAGATGGGTACTGAGCTACAGCAATTAACTGTCTCACGTATTCATATGATCTTTGGAAATAATTTTGCATCTTGATGAAAGTGATCTATAAAAATGATTTTGATGCATACTGTACTTATTCTTTAGGCTTTGTTCGTCTCCTTAACTCTGCTGACTCCCTTCGGTCTCTCTCTCTCTCTCTCTCTCTCTCTCTCTCTCTCTCTCTCTCTCTCTCTCTCTCTCTCTCTCTCTCTCTCTCTCCAGGGATGGCCCGACCGGGAGAGGGGGTCCCCCCCCCCCAGCGTGTGTTCCGAGTTGGTCAATGAATTACTGAGTTGGTCAAAAATCGAGAAGTCATTCAGCAGGCTTAAGCTTTTAAAAACATAGGCCTATTTGCGAAACCGAACCAAAGAAAAAACGTTACATTATCTGATGGTTCTAGCTTGTGAAAGTGGCCTAACTGATCAGTTAGATCGTCAATAAAACTCCAAATTGGTGGAAACTCATGAAAACATGAATAAAATTCTAAAAGCCATTATCATTACACAATGTGTATATACAGGTTGTTACTGCTGAATCCTTATTAATCCATTATCCACATTCACTTCAAGTTGACTCAACATTCGTTTTTCACCTTTTTCCTTATTTGACTTACAAGTGTGATTTGTGTATGTGTATGTTATTTTTTTTTAAGTAGTCAGTTTAAGCATCTTGTATCTCACTGTATGACTGAAAATCAGTGAACAGTAGTGCAATTTTGACTTAAGTTGTGTCTATATGCACCAGAAATCCAGAATGAAAGTTTGTTTAAATTTGTCACCAGTAAATAAATTACTTTCCAGGAAATACTGTAAGTCTGTTACAATATAAATTACTTTCTCATAAATTTGGTTTGTTTCCATCTATTTAGTTGGTCAAACCGTAACGCCAAACGGATCAAATTGGTCAAAATTGTCCTTACGCTCCCCCCAGTCACATACTCCTCTGGCCATCCCTGTCTCTCTCTCTCCCTCTATACACACACACACACACACACACACACACACACACACACACACACACACACCACTGTTCCTCTGAATTCTCTGCTTGTATCTCTCCCCCATTACGACTGAAACGAGGCACTAGCCTTGCCCCATCCTCTCACCCGCTCTGTGATGCATCTGTTAACTAGTAATCTGCCTTTCTTGTATATGACTAGTTATTTGTTGAAATGTCTTAGCATGTCTTTTTCCAATGCATAGTGCCACATTAGTTCGAAAGCTGTGCATCCAGGCATCTCAATGAAATGGATATTTGTGTTTACGTTTCTTTGGATGGAGCTGACAGGGTTTTGATTTATGATGGTCACATACAAATCAGTCCTAGTCATTCTAAGAACGAGACTTCAGTTCCCATCTCTTGATGTAGCTGTTGTTGTTGTTGTTGTTGTTGTGTAACCCTGGTCTGTCTGGCCAGCGCAGAGCCTTGACCACCGTCAAACAATCGCCTCTGCAGGGCTGTCCCGTGCAGTGATGGGGTGAAACTAGAATATCCGGCCTTGAGCTGCATTTAGTCTCGCTACGCCACTATCTTTAAAGGCAGCAGTTTGTTTAGTACAACTGTTGCCCTTGTAACAATATTTTCATATCATACAATTTATTTCAACACAAGTATACATACTCGTAATGTTTTCCCAAACTAGACTTTCGGCTTTGATTTTTATTAGTGCCATATTTACTTATAGCGAATACTTTCATGTTACAAAGGACGGGAGCCCCTCGAAGAACCACCCAGGCTGGAGATGCTGCTATTGTCGCAGCAGCAGGGGCAACACCTCTTACGATCGCGGTGGCCATAAGGGACAGTCTTCAGTGAGATGTGTCCGCGCTGACTGTCAGGCAAAGGCTGCATGACGCTGGTATACACTATAGAATTCCAGCAATGATGGAAAGCCTGATACAACAACACAGAGAGGGGAGGTTAGCCTTTGCTCAATGCTATCTTTCAGAAGAATTTAGACTTTTGGTCGCGAGTCATCTTCATGGATGAGAAGTGTTTCTCC
>NC_137031.1:20053768-20081268 GCF_032717465.1 Coenobita brevimanus
TGAAACTGTTCCGGTATTTGCTGATCTGTCTGTGGTGGAGAGCGGTTCGGGGTATTAACATGTCGTCCAGAAAGAGCGGACCGAGGCTTGAGCCTTCCACTTTGGGTGTAGTACGAACTTCTGAACGGAGCTGTACATCTGGTAGTATGTGTGGACATGCATGTTCCACATACTCCCTCTCAAAATTTTTTTCTTCTGTAAAAACTAATTGGAAATTCTTATTTAGTGCTTCACAAATATCTTTCTCTTGTGTATAAGTGATTCCCTCATCCGTAATTGATTGTATTATATCTTTTACTTTGGTTTTGCTTCTGATATAGCTGTAAAACAGCTTTGATTGATCACTACTTTTATTTATTATATCCTCCTCAAACTGTTTTTGGGCTTCCCTCCTTATTCTTGTATAATTGTTTCTTGCCTGTTTGTAATTATTATACGCCCTTTCATTATTATGTCTCCTGTATCTATTCCACAACAAATCTCTTCTTTCTTTTGATTTTTTACATTCTGTATTGAACCATTTCTGTATTTTCTTATCTGCTTCTTTGTGCTGTGGGATGTACTTCTGGACTCCTACTTCATAAAATTCACAGAATTTTTTATATACAGCATTTAAATCTTGTCCTCTAAGCTCATTTTCCCAATCAACTTCTAAGAAATACTTCTTTAGGTCTTGATAATTTCCCTTTTTATAGTTTAGGCTCTTTTTGTAACTGTCATTGCTGTTTACTATGTCATATGCTATCCTGAAGTTATAATTTAGTACTGCATGATCGCTTTTGCCGAGTGGAGGGTGTGTGTGTGTGTGTGTGTGTGTGTGTGTGTGTGTGTGTGTGTTCTTTCCTAATTGATCTTACCTAATTGTATCTTTACAGGAGTCAAGCTCGTAATGTCCCACTTATTAAAGAATTTTTATCATCCATATCATTAAATATATTAATAGTTTTGGCACACACTATTTCATTTGGTAGTGCATTCCACTGATCAATAGCCCTATTTGGGAAACTGAATTTCTTTATGTCTTTATCACTTCTCATTTTATGTAGTTTTTTTGGAGCGTTCTTTTGCTGATCCATCCACATTTATGTCTATTTTCTCTTTCCCCGAGGTGCATTTATACAGCATAATCATGTCTCATCTTTTCCTTCTCTCCTGTAGTGTTGGTAAATTCAATTTTTCTAGTCTTTCTGCGTAGCATACATCCCTTAAGATTGGTGCCCATCTTGTAGCTGCCCTTTGTACGTTTTCAATCTTATCTGTGTTTTTTGAAATGAGGATTCCAGACTACTGATGCATATTCCAGGGCTGGTCTGATCAATGATATTATTTTTCTCAGCATATCTTCATTTATATATTTCAATGCTATTTTCATATTAGCAAGCAATGTATACATGTTACGTACCTTTTCTTGATGTGGTCAGCTGGAAAGTGTTATTGATAATCACTCCTAGGTCCTTCTCCCTTTCTAATATATGTAGGGTTGACATTCCTAATTTATAATCCCAATCTGGTCTTTTCTCATTTTTATCAAATTCAGTCACATGACACTTGTCCACATTTTCATTTGTCACATATTATTCCATTCATGAAGCTTATTTAATTCTTCTTGTAGCTTTTAGCAAGAATCTGTATTAGTGAATTTCCTTTGTATTTTTGCATCATCCACAAACATATTTAGATAGCTTCCATTTCCAATGTTACTGTCTGTGTCCTTTATGTATACTGAAAACATAATTGGTGCCAGCACTGAACCCTGTGGATCTCTGCTAGTCACTTTCCTCCATGATGAGTAATTTCCTCTTAGTACTGTTCTCCTTTCCCTTTCTGAGAAAATCCTGCGTCCAACAGTACAGATTGCACTGGGTACCTCCTTGGTGGTACAGTTTCCGTGAAAGTCTTTTGTGCAGTACCCTTGTAATACCGAAAACTTTTTTAGAGCCACCAGCGTAATGCTCACAGATTTTGTCATCGCTAATGACACCAGTGTAATGCTGGGAATTTTAGAGATTACGGATAATGGGTAGTGTGATCTTATTTAAGAATTTTAGAGATTAAGAGAAATAGGGTAGCGTGATCTTATTTGAGGATTTATGGGAAATGAGGTAGCGTGATTTTAATTGAGAGGGCGTGAGTAATTAGATATAAGCACACCTTGCAGGCCACTCAATCTCGTCTGTACCACTCCTTAAAGGATAGCAAAACTCGAACTCGAATTAACTTAACCTAAGATTTACTAAGCATTAAGAACTGAAACAAATTACACTTCAAACTGTGAATGAACCCAAACGAAATATTAATGAGGATCTACATCACTAGAAATGTAAAACTTTACAAGCTATTATTGAAAGAATACTGATACACATGGATGTATTAATCCCGTGGTCACAGTTGGACTCTCGGGAAGATTAAAAGAATATTGATTATCACCAAGATATTCTCTTAAGATTAAACTCGTATAACTCAAGAATCATATACAGTAAAGTTACAGTAATTATATGAACAGTAATCAAATGGACTGTAATCAAAATGGACCAGCCGATATATTTGTTACTTAAGCTACATGAACTAGGAGGGGGGGGGGGTGATAAGTGTGATGCGTTTGGCAGTGGCTTGAACAGACGATCTCTGTAACAGTGAAGAGTGGAGTGGCATCTCATTGCTTGGCACAGCTCTCCCCACCTTTTATATGCATCAACATAGTCTTCAGGAATCGGCTAAAACTTTAACTGATTACATTGTAATATTTTGTTTCTACTAGATCTCCAAAGAATATGAGATGTACATCTGCACTTAACATACGTAGATAAATGACTTAAGATGTTTAAAATTTTTTGTACTAGGCATAATGGACCTTTAATCATAACGAAACCAAATCAGTTAGGACTTCAAACAGTTTTATTACCCATGTCGGTTACATATGCCTACCTGACTGTAAAATGACTCAGTAACGTGAATTTCGTACTTCACAAATGACTATCGTCAACAATCTTACTTCAGACAGCTCTCAATCACCACTGCATAGTTCAACAGGGGTTTACTATTAACCCCTTCACACATGGATAAGTTTTTAAGTTTTCTGGGATATGACGTGCAGGCTTCTCTCCCCCCCCCCCTCCTGGCCACCATGCACTCCAGGAATGTGTATTCTTGGCTTATTTTCACCCCCAAAACATATATTGCCACAAAACCCATATATTTCTATTCGTCGATGTTTGTTCTACACGATAAGCAAAAAAAAACACACACCAAAAAACACACCATATGTATGTTAGGGCCATCAGAATAAACATTCGGGATCATAGATTTCACTTCCCAACATCATAAGTTGAATGTTTACTAATCAATTTCTACATGTTATACCATCAATCAAAAAAGAATTTTATTAGCTTTCGCATGGGGGGGGGGAGGCCCAGTTTGACACGAGGTATGGTCTATGTGTAACAAGCGAAAAAGTAAAACCCATTTTCGATAAAAAACAACTTTTTTATTTGGGGAGCGTTTGCGAAGAACTTTTCTTAGCGCAGTTGTTGTTTTTTTTTACCATCCTATGCACAAATTCATTCCCCTTCATCTCAGTAAAGAACGGTGATCCTAGGCCTCATAGTTTTCGAGAAAAATGCAAAAAACTATTGCATATTTTGCTGCGCGCTGACCCTCCGTCAGCCGCTCACTTACGTTATTTTCCCGTAGTGTGCTAACACTTTTATGCTTGCTAGCCACGCTTTCTTTGGTTTTATACCAACAACTATTTTATATAATTACTTCAGTTTTGTTATTAGTCCTCTCAGAAACCACACATGAACAATAAACCTGTGGCTAACAACTAAAACTGAAGCTGTAATTATTTCCCTGTCATTTGTGTTGAGGTAAACAACAATATATATGTATTTGTAAATATACTGCATAAATAGAGGAAATAGATAAATAAACAAAGAATATCATAAACTTCTCCAGTGGCGAGGATCTTCCTGCAGGACCAGATCGGTTGGGAGGTGAGTTTTGTAATTGTGTGTGTGTGTGTGTGTGTGTGTGTGTGTGTGTGTGTGTGTGTGCGCTCCATGAGTGAAGGTATTGCTTGGTATGGTACCGGTCAAAACAATCCCCCATGAAAAGCGGCACATCACATACAGGACTCATGTTCCTTGTGTCTTTCCTCACCCCCAACTTGAAGCACAAGGTACACCTGAGCCTCTTCTTGTCAGGGATCCTCGCCCGGTATTGGCCTAGAGTGCAATCCAACCTCACGTCGTCGTCAATCACCTGGCGATGCTTGCTTGGATACCCTCATGCTCTGTGATCCTGTCCCACAGGAGCTGCAGGCCCAGGCATGGGTTCTCCCGTCGGACCAGCAACTGGAGGTGGTGGCGGTTCTGGCACCCCTGATGAGCCTCCTGCAGGTGGTTTTGGTGGTGACGGTGGCACCTGTGATGGCCCTGCTTCTGGTGGTGCTGGTGGTGATGGTGGCACCTGTGATGGCTCTGCTTCTGGTGGTGCTGGTGGTGATGGTGGCACCTGTGATGGCCCTGCTTCTGGTGGTGCTGGTGGTGATGGTGGCACCTGTGATGGCCCTGCTTCTGGTGGTGCTGGTGTGGGGTCTCCTGCAGGCTGTGCTGGTGCTAGTGGTGGCTGGACCCATCCTGGCATTGGTGGTTGTGCCTGATGGGTGCCAGGTGTTGTTGCTGTTCGCCACCGGGTAGGCAGGTCTGAGGCATGGTGGAGTGTGTGTCCAGATTCGGGCCACTCCTCTTCGTGGAAATGCAGAAGATCGTAGATGATCTGCTCCACAAATTTAAGGAGGATTACTTGCATGTGTCTGTACTTCATATATAAGGCAAACGCATTGAGCAGTGCCATTTGGATGAAGTAGAATGTGATCTTCATCCACTTGACAGTTCGGTGTTGGATGGGGTAGTATTGGGCCATCTGATCAAAATGATCCACCTCACTCATGTACCTGTTGTACTCCTCCACAACGACAGGCTTGTGAATGACCTTCTTCATGTAGGTTGTCCGCCCATCATTACCCTGCACCTTTCCTCGAACCCTCTTCAGAATGGTGTCTGCAGTGTGGAAGGTGGACACCATGTGCACAATGCGCTTGTCCCTCCACAGAAGGACTAGCACATTGTCCGTGTGCCTGTACGCCATGCCCCCCTCAGGCAGGCTCTTAGCCCTGGCGATGGCCTGCAGCTGGCATGGCGCTCCTCTAGGCAGCCGTAGGGTCCGACACACATAAAATCCTGCAGTGAAGAGTCATTTGCACAGGGCTACAGAAATGTAATAATTGCCCACGAACAGCTTATAGCCCTGGTCCTTCAACGGTTCCGCAAGGCCCAACACGGTGTTCTGGAGGGTACTCTGCACCCCTGTGTAGACCTCGAAGTTCCAGATGTAGCCCAAGGACAACTCAGCCAACATATAGATCTTGAATGAATACTTGGTGGGCTTTTGGAGGCATTGACGCGGAAGGACAGCTGGCCCTTCCACCCCAGAGAGCCCTCATCCAGGCTGAGCTGCTCCTTAGGTAGGAATGCTGACTGGAACCGCTGAAGGAGGTACTTCATGACTGTGCAAATGCGGATGAGCCAATCTTGGTTGTCCCGGGAAATGTCGAGCGAGTTGAAGCCATGGAAGTGATTCAGGATGGCGCTGAGGCACCTTCCACTCATCGCTTGCCAGACCCTAGGGTAGTCGTGCACCTCGGAGCTCAGCATGTGCACGACCCCCATGAAAAGGTATAACCCCAGGAACTTGGCCATCTCCTCTTCATTGCAGGAGAACCAGGAATCCAGCTGAGTCCCCAGGAATGTGGCGTATCATTTGGTTTCCATGGTGAGGTATGACAACAATTCCCACGTGAAAAAGAGATGGAAGAAATTCAGGGGAGTTGTTGGAATATCCACCTGGATCCCTGTGGAGCAAGTGAACGGCCCGTGGTTTGGTGTGAATGGGCCACTGCTCCACCCAGGATCCTCTTCAGCAGCGGTGGCGGCGGTGGCAGCAGGTTGGCCTGTCAACACCATTCGGCCCGCCCTCCGACCCCTTGGACGTCCCCCATGTCCAAGCAATGGACCACAGCTCCCTTGTCTGGGAGGGGGCGCCTCAGACAAGGACTAGGACGAGACAGAGGGCTCTGGGGACACCAGTCTCCCCGGTCTGGCCGGCGAGGATGTCACCTTAGCATCCTGCATGGCTGAAGTGGGTGGAGGGGCCATCACAACGAACGATGGCCCAGCTTCCAGTGACACAGGCTAACCAAGGGGGGCAGAGGGGCCTGAGATTGGGAGCTGACAAAGGGAGCAGTGGGACTGGTACGTCCTACAGGTGGGGAGGGTTCTCCGGTGAAGCCAGCCAATGATGGTGGTGTGGTCTTCCACGATGGAAACTCGTAGGGCAGCTCCACTTGCTGACTGGATGGTGGCAGCTCAACCTCCTCCACACCAAAATGGTCGCTCTCAATGTTGCTTTCCAGCTTAACCTCATCAAGGATCTGACGCCACTCATGTGGTGCCAACCTACGTTTCATCTTTGCAAAACTGCTGTCATTGCAAATCAACTGGAGAATAAATAGCTGTCAGAGGGATTGTGGACCCTGTGGCTGTCCAGTGCTGTGGTAGGAGTGTGAGCTGAAATAAAGGAGTCAAGGTATATTATTCACAGCCAGCCAAGAACTTGACTCAACACTGGCAAAATGCAAGGGTTCAGGATATATGTGTATGTCTTTGAAAAACATCGTTTCCTACATCTGACAACTCACAGGTAGGGGTCACTAGCACATGGTTACCACTTTCATTTTCATTGCACATTACACAATAGCCAAATCTATCATTTTTATGAGATACACAGTATATTTCACCAGTAACATGTAAATGGACGTGTTCCGTAGGCCATTACCTGTGCACTAAGGTGTAGCAGACGGTCTTTCCCATTATATGTATATACATATATATATATATATATATATATATATATATATATATATATATATATATATATATATATATATTGTTACATAGCCTATGATTTCATCATCCTTTGTATAATTCTAACGTACAGTATGCTGCATGTTTGATCACGATTCGCCTCGTGGCTTCCATAGTGCGTGTTCTACCTCACTCCCCCCTTCTCCCCCTTATATTAGAGTAAGTCGTTCTTTCTGTTGTTCAGAGCAGGAGTGTCAACTCTTTGTCCCCTACGGCTTCATTTGCGCGTCCTTCTTACAAGTTGTATCAAGCTCTGCCAGCCCCTATATAATGAGCTCAGTCCCTGCATTAATTACCACTTAGATCTACTCCTCATTTTGTTCACATCTCTGTCCTCCCCTATACAGGTGTTATTATTTTTGTGAGTGCTCAGGAATTCTCCAACCATCTAGCTGCTGTGTAATTTGAGTATAAGTGTTATTACATTTTTTCTTGTACTGTATACCATAAGGTGTTAATTCGTAGGCCTAGTCAGGTTTTTGTGATTAATGTGGGGTTTTGGCTGTCAGCCAGTAGTAATAATATTTTGTATCTGTAATAATATATCTTGCATTAACTGAGCATTATCCGGTTTTCTCATTTTATCAGGGCTGACTTAGATAAATTTACTCTTGCTAATTTCGTGTTAATAGAGGCTATTGCAGTTAACCAAATATTTAACCTGTTTTTTGCCATTACATTATCCTTATGAGTCCTGAATGTTTAGTTGTTAGTTTGAGCATTAAACTTTAACTTGTAATTTTACCTAACTCTTTTGTTTTGAACCTGGAACTTTGCGGGACAGTAGTGATTTTAGTTCTCACTTGAAGTGTTCATTATCTCTCTCTGTTCCGTAACAATATATATATATATATATATATATATATATATATATATATATATATATAATATATATATATATATATATATATATCTACAAGTTAAAGTTTAATGCTCAAACTAACAACTAAACATTCAGGACTCATAAGGATAATGTAATGGCAAAAAACAGGTTAAATATATGGTTAACTGCAATAGCCTCTATTAACACGAAATTAGCAAGAGTAAATTTATCTAAGTCAGCCCTGATAAAATGAGAAAACCGGATAATGCTCAGTTAATGCAAGATATTTTATTACATATACAAAATATTATTAAAAATGGCTGACACCTAAAACACATGAATCACAAAAACCTCACTAGGCCTACGAATTAACACCTTATGCTATACAGTACAAGAAAAAATGTAATAACACTTATACTCAAATTACGCAGCAGCCAGATGGTTGGAGACTTCCTGAGCACTCACAAAAATAATAACTGTACAGAGATGTGAACAAAATGAGGAGTAGATCTAAGTGGCAATTAATGCAGAGACTGAGCTCATTATATAGGGGCCGGCAGAGCTTGATACAACTTGTAAGAAGGATGCGCAAATGAAGCCATAGGGGACAAAGAGTTGACAATCCTGCTCTGAACAACAGAAAGAACGACTTACTCTACTATAAGGGGGGGAAGGGGGGAGTGAGGTAGAACACGCACTATGGAAGCCACGAGGCGAATCGTGATCAAACAAGCAGCATACTGTACGTTAGAATTATACAGAGGATGATGAAATCATAGGCTATGTAAAACCTCCCCACAGAGAAAAAGAAATTTACAAAGGAAATTTCTTTTTACTCTAGAACAATCTGTCTAAAGTCTAGATAAGCAATCTGCAATAACATTTTATTTCCCCTTGATATGTTGTATGTCTAATGAATACTCCTGAAGAAGTAGACTCCATCTTGTCAATCTCTGATTTTTATCTTTAAACTTACTAAGGAATTTCAGTGGGTTATGATCGGTATAAATGACTATGGGGTCAAAATCAGAACACAAATAAAATGAAAAATGCTGTAAACCCAAAATCAAGGCCAAAAGCTCTTTCTCAATAGTTGAGTAGTTCTTTTGAGGTAGAGTGAACTTCTTATTGCAATAAGATACAGGGTGTTCAATACCCTGATCATTCTCTTGCAGCAAAACAGACCCAGCTCCTGTATCACTTGCGTCAACAGCCATCTTAAAAGGCTTAGCAAAATTTGGAGTAGCGAGCCCTGGCTGACTTAATAGGATAGCTTTAAGTTTGCTGAAAGAGGATTCACAGTTATCGGTCCAGATAAATTTAACTCCCTTTTTCAGTAGGTCTGTAAGTGGTGATACAAGAATTGAAAAGTTAAGAACAAATCTCCTGTAATAACCTACCATTCCCAAAAATCTTTGTAGCTCTTTCCTAGTTTTAGGTCTGGGAAGATCACTTATACCCTGAACCTTAGCTGCTGCTGGTGCAACGTGTCCATCACCAATTACGTACCCAAGGTACTGAACTTTAGGTTGACCAAATTCACACTTTGATAAATTAGCTACAAGATTAGCCTGAACCAAACACTCAAGAAATTTACTGACATGGCATAGGTGATCTTTCCAGTTGTCACTGAAGATTAATACATCAATATAAAAATACACCCTGCCAAACCATTTGTTACAACATTCATGAGCTTCTGAAATGTGGCTGGTGCATTCTTCATACCATATGGCATTACAGAACATGCAAAAGTCTTTCCTAGTGTTACAAAACATGAGATCTCCCTAGCACGTTCAGTCATAGGTACTTGCCATGATCCCTTTAACAAATCAAACTTACTTATGTACAGTCGACAGCAGAAGTTCGTCCCTTTCAGCGTGCGTGATACGAGCCTGTTGATCTGGTAACACTGTATGAGATAGAGTTGACAGGTACGCTTTAAATGGCTAATATTAAAGAAATGTGTTCGGAGATAAGAACACATTCCCTAATGATAATATTAATTTGTAGCAGGTGGGATAATGTTATTGTGAAATGTTTGACATTGGTGTATGAAGATTCTTCGTTCCGGACACAGACGCATAGGATTATTTGGACTGGACTGATGTTGCCAGCAAGTATTATATGAAATATTATAGAACGATTGCAGTCCTAAAGGTGAGGTTGCAAGAAAACACTAATTACGTTGTCAGTTACACACTAAACAAACACAGAAACTGACAGTTCGTGTTTCGCCAGTATGCGGTTTAGTTTTACAAGTTAAATCACTTCCTTTTCCGACCTCTCTCCCCACCCGTCTCTTCTCTTCCTAGTCATGCTCTGCCATCATCCACGTTTTATCGTTAATGCTGAATACCGTATGTCTGTAGATAAACTGTGGGAAACAATATAAAAGTGTCAAATGAGCTTCATTTCCTCCTCCATCACTTGAAATGTTATCCATGACTTGAATATAAATGTTAGTAACATGAATAAATCGTCACTGTGGTGGTTAGGAGACATTACTCGTCACATTATATAACATTTATATAACCATCGTTAATACAGTGCTCCAAATACACTCCCTCTCCACCCCCTCGCCGTCTCCTCCCCTCCCCCTTCCACTGTCTCCATCACTTCTCCCCCCTGACTTCCCCCCCTCTACCAGTACCCCTTGTTTCTCTCCCTCAACACCCCCAACCCTTCCCAACGATTTCATTTAACTGACTCTGCTTCTGTTTACCTCCCTAACTAGATCGGTTCTTCATAATTTGAATACAGTTATTACCATTTACAGGACTTTTGAGTCTTAATTGTAATGACATTATAAACACAATACTCGTGCATGTTATATTGCCAACTGTATTACACACAAGTAACCAAATTACTTACATAACAATATGTCCATCGTAACTATCAGTGTTCAATACCATCCCCCCCTTGTGGATTCCTTCCCTCCTCGCCTCCTTCCCGCTTTCTGTATCCCTCACTCCTCCCTTCACGTTATAACATATTTATCTGTGTCCCAGCTTGTAATATATGTAATCCCTTCCCTCACCCAAAGTATTCCTGCTTCCATAATCCCCCCCCCCCCACACACACATTGTGTTCCGCACTAAAGTGAGACCTATGAGATATGTCTACTTACAGATAATTTAAAACAGTATGCCATCGACATACTTTGATCTGAACTTCCTCAAAGCATGATCTTACAAGGTCAGAGAATGCAGTCAGCAAGATTATCCCTATCATTCCATTCCCATAGCTGCATTGCATGGTTAGAACAAAAGGTAACGGCATGGCTGTCCGTCAGCGCCCTGAACATCTGTTCTGCAACTGCCGATATTATCGATACAGGAGTGACAAGGACTCGGATGGATAGGAAGCGAACCTTTACCATAATTAACCCTTACACCGCGACAATCTCATACTTCCACTTACATCTGCCTTCTGTCCGGGCTCATGACAAGCATATTCCGATAAGGGCTTAATTTACTCATCCAGAGGGGTAAAATCCCCCTTCATCGTATATTACGATGATTATGGTCGCCAAATGTATGAGGATACAGCTTTTGTGACTATCATCTATTTTGCTATATTTAATCGTAACTGAAGAACTACAAATTATCACCAAGAATACTGACAGTACTTTTAAGAAAATATTTTCTGGATGCATGTAGATCATACAACATCTATCTATCTATCTATCTATAGCCCGACGCCCTAATCCCGAAAGGGTTGTAGCAGACAAAACGCCTCCAAGTCGCTCTGTCACCCACCATTTGACTCCCCTCCCCCCAACTCAACCCCCCCTCCCTCATATACCTCTCAACTCCATCCCTCCACCTCATCCTCGGTCTACCCCTCCCTCTCCCTCCCTCCACCTCACCTATATACACCCTCATAGTCAGTCTTTCATTCTCCATTCTCTCCACATGTCCAAACCACCTCAGTCATACAACATACGCAATGATTATTTTTCATTTTATACTTTCTCTGGTGAAAAGAAGGACGTTTGTGCTTCATATTTTATGTATGTTGGGATTTATAAAATAAGTGTAAGCAAGATATTAATGGCTAGAGGAGGAGAAATAAAATGATCATTAAACTGAGGCACTGACTACCGTCCTTTGAACAGTTAATGCCTCTTGACCGCCATTGTCACGGTCATTATAATATTACACATTATTAAAGGATACTATACAAAAACATGACCCAAACATCGTTATGTTGTTCGATTCCCGAGACAAAAATGAAGAATGGAGAGAAAAAGACATTTGAAATGACAAGGGAGAGAAGTTGGGCAGGGTCAATACAATAACACGGTGGGGAGGGATTCGGAGTGTTGCAGGCTAGAAACAAAGGTTACTGGAAATGGGGGCGGAGGGAGGGGGGAGAAGTGATGGAAACAGTGGAAGGGGGAGGGGAGGAGACGGCGAGGGGGTGGAGAGGGAGTGTATTTTGGGCACTGTAAGAACGATAGTTAGGTAAGTGTTACATAAATGATGAGAAATGTCTCCTAACCACCACAGTGACTATTGATTCATGTTACTAACATTTATATTGAAGTCATTGATAACACTTCAAGCGATGGAGGAAAAGAAGCTTATTGACACTTTTATATTATTTCCCACAGTTTACCTACAGACATACGATTTTCAACATTAACGATAAAACGTGGATGATGGCAGAGCATGACTTGGAAGAGGAGAGACGGGTGGGGAGAGAGGTCGGAAAGGGAAGTGACTTAACTTATAAAACAAAATCGCATACTGGCGAAACACGAACTGGCAGTTTCTGTGTTTGTTTAGTGTGTAACTGACGTCGTAATTAGTGTTTTCTTGCAACCTCACCTTTAGGACTGCAATCGTTCTATAATATTTCATATAATACTTGCTGGCAACATCAGTCCAGTCCAAATAATCCTATGCGTCTGTGTCCGTAACGAAGAATCTTCATACACCAATGTCAAACATTTCACAATAACTTTATTATCCCACCTGCTGCAAATTAATATTATCATTAGAGAATGTGTTCTTATCTCCGAACACATTTCTTTAATATTAGCCATTTAAAGCGTACTTGTCAACTCTATCTCATACAGTGTTACCAGATCAACAGGCTCGTATCACGCACGCTAAGAGGGACGAACTTCTGCTGTCGACTGTACCTAGCCTTTCCAATCTTGTCTATGCAATCTTCCACGCGAGGGAGAGGGTAAGTGTCTGTTTTGGTTATCTGAGTAACACGTCTGTAGTCGATGCAAAGCTGCTGTGACCCACCTGGCTTAGGGACTAGAGTGACAGGAGAACTCCACTCGCTCTGACAGGGCTCAATCATCTTGTGGTCCAACAGGTAGCCAAGCTCCTTCTGGATGAGAGGAACTTTCACTGGGTTCACACAGTAAGGAGGCAGTTTAATTGGCTTTGCGTCTCCAACATCGACATCATGCATAAACACAGTGGTTCTTCCTGGAGTGGCACGGAACACTTGTGGGTACTCCTGCAGTAATGCCGAAAACTCCTGCCTTTCCTCGGGAGCTAGATGAGAAAGCTTAGTCTGGAGATCATTCATGATATCAAGATTCTTCCCCAAACTATCACTCAGGCTCATACTGCATGGGAGAACTTCACTTTCAGACTCGGGTGGAACAGCTACAATGCAGACTGGGTTATTTTCGTCCCGCCTGTGATATAATTTTAGCATGTTGATGTGACAAAGTTGCTTGTTCTTTCTACGATCTGGTGTGGCGATGACATAGTTGACATCACTGAGTTTCTTCTCCACGAAATAAGAACCGCTAAACTTGGCTTGAAGAGGTTGCCCATGCACCGGTAGCAGAATCAAAATCTGATCTCCTGGCTGAAAGTGGCGTAACCTGGACTTCTTATCATACCAAGTCTTCATCTTCTCCTGAGCAGCTCCTAAATTCTCTCTCGCCAGCTGTAAAGCAGTGGACAGCCGTTCTTTGAACTTCATCACATACTCCAGCAGGTTGACGTCATCTTCCTCCGACAGCCAGCATTCCTTGAGTGGCTTAAGGGGTCCTCTTACTTCATGGCCAAACAGTAGTTCAAAGGGTGAGAAGCCCAGTGATTCATTTGGAGATTCTCTTGCGGCAAATACAACAAATGGAAGACCTTTATCCCAGTCTTTCTGATGTTCCAAACAGTATTTCCTGAGCATCGATTTGAGTGTTTGATGATATCTCTCCAACGCTCCTTGGGTCTGGGGAAGGTAAGCTGAAGACGTGATCTGGGTGATGCCCAACTCTTTCAGAGACTGCTTGAAAACATTTGACATAAAACTACTTCCCCGGTCTGACTGTACCTCCTTGGGCAGACCAAACTTTGTGAAGAACCCTAGCATTTCCTTACCCCACGTTCTTTGCTGAGATACTTCTAAGTGGAATGGCTTCAGGATAACGAGTAGCCATATCAATCAGGGTCAACATATAAGAAAATCCTGAAGAGGGCCCACAAAATCCACCAACACACGGGTGAAAGGCGCCTCAAAAGGAGGAATGGGAACTAGAGGTGCAACCTTTTCGGTCTGATTACACTTCCCCACAACATGACAGGTGTGACAAGACTTACAATACCAGGAAACATCTCTGAAGATACCTGGCTAGTAGAAGTGTTTCAAAATGCTTGCCACAGTCTTCCTCACTCCAAGGAGTCCTGCCAAACTGGAATCATGAGCCACTCTAATGATATCCTGCCTACAAACACGAGGGATGACAACTTGATGTACAACCTCCCATTCACAGTCGGCTGATGCTGTTGGGGGTCTCCACTTCCTCATAAGTACTCCTGACTTTATATAATAACAAGTAGAAGCACCAGCTGACTCTTCCTCACTGAAAGCAGAGTTAGCTAGACCTTTCAACTCAGGGTCAGCAACCTGCAACTCAACCAACTCTTGACGAGACAAATTATCAACACTACGGGGTACTGCCTCATCTGGTGAGTGGTCCAAATTAGCAAGAAAAGTGTCAGCTAGGATAACATCATCATCATCATTATCCTCTAAGTCACCTGTAACTTTAGACTTAGCCCTAGTGACAGCACATGCAGAGAACACATCAGGGACATCACAATCCCGGGTCGCAGTCACTGGTTCACTAGACAACTGAGGAGATGGATACACTTGACCTCCACCAATATCATTTCCAAGTAAGAAAGTTACACCTGACATTGGGAGTGTCTCAACCAACCCAACCATAACGAAACCATTAACAAAACCAGACTCTAAATTCGCTCTGCACAGAGGGACAGAGAAGTAATTATTCCCTACCTTGTAAGATTACAGTTTCATCAGAGGAATTAACATTAGAACCTAGAACACTGGTCAGCATAAGGGACTGGCAAGCACCTGTATCACGATATATTTTAACTGATTTCCTGTCATTACTGTCCAGAGGACTGACAAAACCATCAGACAGGAAATTAGCACATGAACTCTTGAGAGTGTCACCCACGTTACTGCTCAAAAGAGGAGCTTCATCATGAGAATTTAATTTACCCCTCAAAGCAGGTTCAGTTAACTCGGTTAAAGAATTCTGGGAACTCTCAAGGGTGGACACTAGACCAATTGACTGAATATTTAAAGACTCCTTTTTGTTCACATCACGCTGTCTCCTGAAACATTTCTCTGTAGTATGACCAAGCTTACTACAATAAGTACATTTACTTTTCTGAAATCTAGAGGTGGAGCTGGTATTTACTTCCTGAGAAACATCATCTTTATTCTCTTTCCTGTTACCCATACTCTGAGAAGAGGCAACGTACTAACTCTCAGCTTTCCTTTTTTCTTTAGAATATCTCTTGTGAGTGAGAACATATTGATCAGCTAAAACTGCAGCATCAGAGAAATTATCTATTCTTTTTTCATCAAGATATAGACTTACATCATTATTAATACACCTTTTGAAGTCCTCCAGCAAAATCATGTGCTTAAATTTATTAAAATCAGAATTTACATTCTTAGAATTTAACCACTGCTCTAACAGATCTTATTTGATTTTTGCATACTCAACATGGGATTGCTTATTTTGCTTATAGGTTGTCCTAAATTTTACTCTATAGGCTTCAGGAACAAGTTCATAAGCCTTAAGAATCAAGCTCTTATCTACATCATAATTATCAGATTGATCCTGAGGCAAAGATGCATAAGTTACTTGAGCTTTACCAGTGAGAACAGTTTGAAGGAGTACTGGCCAATACTTTTTGGGCCAATTAAAACCTGTAGCTACCCTCTCAAACCACTGAAAATACTTTGTTAAATCAGATTCATTAAAAGGAGGGACAAGTTTAACATTTTTAGCCACATCAAAATCATCAGAGCTAGATGATCCAGTTCCACTTTGTTTCATGTGATACCCATGGTCTGCCTGAATCCTAGCAAGTTCAATTTGTGCCTGTGCCTCCTGAATACGAGCCTGAGATTCAGCCTCCTTAGCACGAGCCTCCTGCAGGGCTAGCTGTAACTTAGCTATTTCAATCTGCGTTTGCTCATCTGGAGGAGTTACATAAAACAAGCTTTTATTAATCATGTCAACAATTTGATCTTTAGACTGATGAGAGCGAACAGCAATTCCCAATTGTTGAGCAACAAACTTAAGTTCATTCTTTGTTCCGTTTTCTACATCACACACTGTTTGCACATTTGACAAAAAATCTTTGGCTTCATCAAGCGTAGTAATAGTAGACATCATGAAAAAATCACAGTCACAAAATATCAAGCAATATCCTTATGATAATATCCTGAATATCCTGATAAGAGGTCGCCAAATTTATGTTACAGAACAGAGAGAGATAATGAAAACTTCAAGTGAGAATACTAAAAATCACTACTGTCCCGCAAAGTTCCAGGTTCAAAACAAAAGAGTTAGGTAAAATTACAAGTTAAAGTTTAATGCTCAAACTAACAACTAAACATTCAGGACTCATAAGGATAATGTAATGGCAAAAAACAGGTTAAATATATGGTTAACTGCAATAGCCTCTATTAACACGAAATTAGCAAGAGTAAATTTATCTAAGTCAGCCCTGATAAAATGAGAAAACCGGATAATGCTTGGTTAATGCAAGATATATTATTACAGATACAAAATATTATTAATAATGGCTGACACCTAAAACACATGAATCACAAAAACCTCACTAGGCCTACGAATTAACACATTATGCTATATAGTACAAGAAAAAATGTAATAACACTTATACTCAAATTACACAGCAGCTAGATGGTTGGAGACTTCCTGAGCACTCACAAAAATAATAACTGTACAGAGATGTGAACAAAATGAGGAGTAGATCTAAGTGGCAATTAATGCAGAGACTGAGCTCATCATATAGGGGCCGTCAGAGCTTGATACAACCTGTAAGAAAGATGCGCAAATGAAGCCATAGGGGACAAAGAGTTGATAAACCTGCTCTGAACAACAGAAATAACGACTTACTCTACTATAAGGGGGGGAAGGGGGAGTGAGGTAGAACACACACTATGGAAGCCACGAGGCGAATCGTCATCAAACATGCAGCATACTGTACGTTAGAATTATACAAAGGATGATGAAATCATAGGCTATGTAACAATATATATAATTGTCAAGCTGTGTATGTGTTTGTCCATCTTATAAAAGAATAGAAATGGAGGTGGGCAGGCCACGTAGGAAGCATAAGGGATAACGGATGGAGCACGCGGCTGACTGACTGGACACTTAGAGACTGTAATCGTAGCAGAAAAAAGCCAGACAGCTGGAGAGATGAGATAGAGAAATTTGCAGGGAAAACGTGTCAAAGATTGGCTCAGTCAAGGAATTCATGGATAAGGTTGGGGGAGGCCTTTGTTCAGCAGTGGACTTGTAGTGGCTGATGATGGTGGTGATGATGATGATGATGATGATGATGATGGATTTATAAATCAGTGGACATCTGTAGTACTGAAGTATAACAGTGTGTGAAAATGGTATTGTGGGATTGATGAACTAAAGTACGATCCCTGCTTTTTAACTAGTGTTTACCATGGCGTGTTTGGTCAGCATGCCTCGAAACAGACTACAGTCGTTCTATTTTATCAAGGCAGTTTCGGTCGGGCTCTCTGGGACCTCACTCTGTTAGCTCTGTTGCCACATCGTCGCCACACACGTGCGCTCTCTCTCTCCCTCTCTCTCTCTCTCTCTCTCTCTCTCTCTCATATTATATATTAACTACTACTAATTGTATTTTCTTAATTTTTTCTCTTGTTTTCCACTTTTTTTTCACACCACCCCTGAGGTTAAAGTCTATAGGTGCGTTTTTTTTTTTTTTTTTTTTTTTAATTGCTTCCATGGCGGGAGACTGACCGAGTATGACCCGCTCACGCAGGGCTGTCCCTCGTGTCACCACCTGACAACCTCGCAAAAGCAACCCTGACAAGTCTTATGAAATTTATACTATACTATAGGTTTTTTATTGAATTACATCTATACAGAGTGTTTAAAATTCATTTATTAGTAGTTACTAGCTTAAAATAGGAGAGAGGGAGAGAGAGAGAGGTGAACACAAATAATTACACGTGTGTCGGCGGCGATGTGACAACAGAGCTAACAGTGTGAGGTCCCAGAGAGCCCGACCCAAACTGCCTTGATAAAATAGAACGACTATAGTGGCGTGCTTGGAAGCCACAGGTGGTCACTCATGGTGTGGATGGGCGCAGACTTGGTCAACGCATGTTTACATCTGAAATTCCACACACTCACTTTCTCTTCAGTCTTCCTTTTCTTCTTACAGCTTTCAAACTCTTTTTCTTGGGTATACACAAACTCTTCTTTACTCACTGTAGCAATGCAATGGACAAAAGATGCACAAACGGATGCTAGGAAGCGAAATTACCTCACACATTAACTGTGATTCAACTTCTCAGATGATCATTCGGCAACTCGTACTATCTGGAGCTCAGAGCAAACTCATATTTATGTCATTATCATAAAAAATTAGGATACACGATATT
Organism: Coenobita brevimanus; assembly: GCF_032717465.1. NCBI lineage: Eukaryota > Metazoa > Arthropoda > Malacostraca > Decapoda > Coenobitidae > Coenobita > Coenobita brevimanus. The sequence continues at coordinate 20,072,549 of NC_137031.1, forward strand.
ATTATTACTGGCAGTCATATTGTACAGAACTGATAGGCAGAATGAAACAACCAATATATTTATCGTTTTCAGAGAGATTCTTGAGAATTAATGTTACTCTAAGACTAATCACTCATTTGGTACAAGTCCCGTGGCGACACACAGTCTCACTTGCTTTCCTGCATCATCCACGAGGGTAACTTGGATGTGATGGTGAAATGGTGGTGGTGGTAGTCGCGGTAAATATTGCATATTACCGCAAGAACTCTGGAAGATAGTCACGAGAGATAAGTGACTCCCTCAGCAGAGGGACGGTGGATGAGAGATGACGAAAAATACTACGGTCAAACTGAATCAGCACTAAAAATAACAAAGAAGTTCACAATGCATGAAACGCTTGGAGCCATCCCTCCAAATCACAAGATGAACTTTGTGCAGTACCTCAAAAAAATCACATTAAAGCTGGACAGGAACGAGCATAAGGGAGGGACAGGGACAGTGGAGGCAGTGGTTCAACCGGTTGAGAGGTGGCCTGCGGTCCTACCGGACCCAGATTCAAATCCCTGCTGGGGCAGGGAACAGCTTAAAGATTAGAATTTCATATCAGAAGACAGTCCTAGCATGTATTCAACATGAATGGTGGGTCTTAGTGCCGAAGCGGTGACATGTAGAGGTGTATGGTATGTAGGAGGACTACTGGGCCTTGAGAACAGGTTGTGAAGCCTATGCCCAGAGTCGGACACACTGAAAACAAAAAACGATTAAGAGACATGAATGTAACTGAGGGAGGTTGGTAGCCCTGAATTTTACCAATACGTCTCGTCAAGTGGTTATCAATAGTTATTAGTATAGGTTATACATTACCGACACAGATTCTTATGTTAAAGCTTGCAGGCATGTGCAAGGTGTTGGGTTAATGCTGAGTCATTCTGTTGAAAAACAAAAAATTTAACCAGAAAATGATCGAACGCTTCGATTCTAACTTACGAGGTAAACAGTTATGGAATCATTCATGGGGAACACGAACGTTCGTGCAGTGACAATGACGTGTTTCAGTGAAAGACTTCTACCAAAGCATATATATCCTTTTACCATGTTAAGTAACTCTTCCTTTATAATTTGTCAGGCAATTGGAATTATTTTTACCTACAGTACAATATCATAATAATGATATCCGGCTCAACCCTACACCATCCTTGAACATGCTTGGGGTTTCATTCACTCGGGACTTATCTTAGAAAGATCATATTGCATCTCTTGTAAAATCTGCTTCCAAGAGATCAGGTGTGCTAAGCCGACTCCGTACCTTCTTTACCCCTGCACAGCTGTTGACTTTTTATATGGGTTTTATTCACCCCTGTGTAGAGTACAACTCTCATGTGTGGGGAGGCTCCCCAATACAGCTCTTCTAAATAGGGTGCAGCCAAAGACTTTTTGTCTCATTAACTCTTCTTCTCTTACTGGCTCGCTTCAACCTGTCTTTTCGCCGCATTATTGCATCTTTATCTCTTTTATATCACTGCTTCAATGGTCAGTGCTCCTCTGAATTGTCTGCTTGCATCCCTCCACCTATACAGCGGGCGCATACCACCCGACTAGCATCAAACGCTTATCCCTTTTCTTTCCAGCTCTCTAATGCAAGAGTTAACCGTTATTCCCGGTCCTTCATTTATGCAACAGGTCAACTCTGGAACTGTCTCCCTCTGTATTTCCTACTTCCTATGATCTCCAGTGTGTGAAACACAGTGTGTCCTGGCATCTGGAAATGAACGGATCTTGAATTTGGCTCTCTTTTGTATTTTTTTTTTTTTTTTTTTTTTTCTTGGAAGGAACGGTTTGCGGGCCCCTGGCCTTTCGTTCCCTCTTTCTTGCATTAAAAAAATCTAAGGATAATATACAAAAAAAATACCTACCATGTTGGCTAATATCCACCGACAACCACACAGGAGAGGTAAAGGAAGGTGGGGGCAAATGCCATGAGGTGTTTAGCTGCATACCAACAGATTATGTTATTGCAAATTCTTCACCAATTTTTAATATCTTGTTAATCTCACTGTTGAAATCGCTCCATTTTCTAACATCTGCATCATTCACTGTCCTTGCCTTGAACAATGAAGCTTAGGCCTCACAACTGTTTTGACACCACGGCAGCTTCCATTATTCCATTTTTAATTGCATCATTGCAGTGAAATGGTTAGTTGTTGCCTGATCAGGTTATTATATTTTGTTGCCGTGCAACATGTGGATGTGGTTCCGCTTGCAGTTGGGACCTATTTTAAGGAATATTCTAGGGCTGTCTAAGCTGCCGTGTGGAATCGTATATTACCCGTATACATAGATATATATATATATATATATATATATATATATATATATATATATATATATATATATATATATATTGTTACGGAACAGAGAAAGATAATGTACACTTTAAGTGAGAATACTAAAAATCATTACTGTCCCGTAAAGTTCCAGGTTCAAAACAAAAGAGTTAGGTAAAATTACAAGTTAAAGTTTAATGCTCAAACTAACAACAAGACATTCAGGACTCATAAGGATAATGTAATGGCAAAAAACAGGTTAAATGTATGGTTAACTGCAATAGCCTCTATTAACACGAAACTAGCATGAGTAAATTTATCTAAGTCAGCCCTGATAAAATGAGAAAGCAGGATAATACTCAGTGAATGAAAGATATATTATTACAGATACAAAATATTATTAATGATGACTGATATAAAGAACCTTACATGAATTACAAAAACCTTACTAGGCCTAAGAATTAACCTTATGCTACACAGTACAAGAAAAAATGCAACAACAGTTATACTCAAATTACACACAGCTGCTAGATGGTTGGAGACTTCCTGAGCACTCACAATAATAACAACTGTACAGGGGAGGACAGAGATGTGAGCAAAATGAGGAGTTGATCTAAGTGGCAATAATGCAGAGACTGAGCTCATTATATAGGGGCCGGCAGAGCTTGATACAACTTGTAAGAGGGACGCGCAAATGAAGCCATGGGGACAAAGAGTTGACAATCCTGCTCTCAACAACAGAAAGAACGACTTACTCTACTATAAGGGTGGAAGGGGGGAGTGAGGTAGAACACGCTCGAGATCAAACATGCAGCAAGTGTACGTTAAAATTACACAAAGGATGATGAAATCATAGGCTATGTAACACCTCCCCACAAAGAAAAAGAAATTTATAAAGGAAATTTCTTATTACTCTAAAACAATCTGTCCAAAGTCTAGATAAGCAATCTGCAATAACATTTTATTTCCCCTTGACATGTTGTATGTCTAATGAATACTCCTGAAGAAGTAGACTCCATCTTGTCAATCTCTGATTTTTATCTTTAAACTTACTAAGGAATTTCAGTGGGTTATGATCGGTATAAATGACTATGGGGTCAAAACCAGAACACAAATAAAATGAAAAATGCTGTATACCCAAAATCAAGGCCAAAAGCTCTTTCTCAATAGTTGAGTAGTTCTTTTGAGGTGGAGTGAACTTCTTACTGTAATAAGATACAGGGTGTTCAATACCCTGATCATCCTCTTGCAGCAAAACAGCCCCAGCTCCTGTATCACTTGCGTCAACAGCCATCTTAAAAGGCTTAGCAAAATTTGGAGTAGCGAGCACTGGCTGACTTAATAGGATAGCTTTAAGTTTGTTGAAAGAGGATTCACAGTTATCGGTCCAGACAAATTTAACTCCCTTTTTCAGTAGGTCTGTAAGTGGTGATACAAGAATTGAAAAGTTAAGAACAAATCTCCTGTAATGACCTACCATTCCCAAATATCTTTGTAGCTCTTTCCTACTTTTAGGTCTGGGAAGATCACTTATAACCTGAACCTTAGCTGCTGGTGGTGCAACATGTCCATCACCATTTACGTACCCAAGGTACTGAACTTTAGCTTGACCAAACTCACACTTTGATAAATTAGCTACAAGATTAGCCTGAACCAAACGCTCAAGAAATTTACTGACATGGCATAGGTGATCTTTCCAGTTGTCACTGAAGATTAATACATCATCAATATAAACAACACACCCTGCCAAACCCTGTTACAACATTCATGAGCTTCTGAAATGTGGCTGGTGCATTCTTCATACCATATGGCATTACAGAACATGCAAAAGTCTTTCCTAGTGTTACAAAACATGAGATCTCCCTAGCAAGTTCAGTCATAGGTACTTGCCAGTATCCCTTTAACAAATCAAACTTGCTTATGTACCTAGCCTTTCCGATCTTGTCTATTCAATCTTCCACGCGAGGGAGAGGGTAAGTGTCTGTTTTGGTTATCTGATTAACATGTCTGTAGTCAATGCAAAGCCGCTGTGACCCACCTGACTTAGGGACTAGAGTGACAGGAGAACTCCACTCGCTCTGACGGGGCTCAATCATCTTGTGGTCCAACAGGTAGCCAGGCTCCTTCTGAATGAGAGGAACTTTCACTGGGTTCACACGCTAAGGAGGCAGTTTAATTGGGTTTGCCTCTCCAACATCGACATCATGCATCAACACAGTGGTTCTTCCTGGAGTGGCACAGAACACTTGCGGGTACTCCTGAAGTAATGCCGAAAACTCCTGCCTTTCCTTGGGAGGTAGGTGAGAAAGCTTAGTCTGGAGATCATTCATGATATCAAGATTCTTCCCCAAACTATCACTCAGGCTCATGCTGCATGGGAGAGCTTCACTTGCAGACTTGGGTGGAACAGCTACAGTGCAGACTGGATTATTTTCCTCCCGCCTGTGATATAACTTTAGCATGTTGATGTGACATAGTTGCTTGTTCTTTCTACGATCTGGTGTGGCGATGACATAGTTGACATCACTAAGTTTCTTCTCCACGAAATAAGGACCACTAAACTTGGCTTGAAGAGGTTGCCCATGCACCGGTAGCAGAATCAAAACCTGATCTCCTGGCTGAAAATGGCGTAACCTGGACTTCTTATCATACCAAGTCTTCATCTTTCCCTGAGCAACTCCTAAATTCTCTCTCGCCAGCTGTAAAGCAGTGGACAGCCGTTCTTTGAACTTCATCACATACTCCAGCAGGTTGACGTCATCTTCCTCCGACAGCCAGCATTCCTTGAGTAGCATAAGGGGTCCTCTTACTTCATGGCCAAACAGTAGTTCAAAAGGTGAGAAGCCCAGTGATTCATTTGGAGATTCTCTTGCGGCAAACACAACGAATGGAAGACCTTTATCCCAGTCTTTCTGATGTTCCAAACAGTATTTCTTGAGCATCGATTTGAGTGTTTGATGATATCTCTCCAACGCTCCTTGGGTCTGGGGATGGTAAGCTGAAGACGTGATCTGGGTGATGCCCAACTCTTTCAGAGACTGCTTGAAAACATTTAACATGAAATTACTTCCCCGGTCTGACTGTACCTCCTTGGGCAGACCAAACTTTGTGAAGAACCCTAGCATTTCCTTAACCACGTTCTTTGCTGAGATATTTCTAAGTGGAATGGGTTCAGGATAACGAGTAGCCATATCAATCAGGGTCAACACATAAGATAATCCTGAAGCAGTCTTAGGAAGAGGGCCGACAATATCCACCAACACACGGGTGAAAGGCGCCTCAAAAGGAGGAATGGGAACTAGAGGTGCAACCTTTTCGGTCTGATTACACTTCCCCACAACATGACAGGTGTGACAAGACTTACAATACCAGGAAACATCCCTGAAGATACCTGGCTAGTAGAAGTGTTTCAAAATGCGTGCCACAGTCTTCCTCACTCCAAGGTGTCCTGCCAAACTGGAATCATGAGCCACTCTAATGATATCCTGCCTACAAACACGAGGGATGACAACTTGATGTACAACCTCCCATTCACAGTCGGCTGATGCTGTTGGGGGTCTCCACTTCCTCATAAGTACTCCTGACTTTACATAATAACAAGTAGAAGCACCGGCTGACTCTTCTTCACTGTAAGCAGAGTTAGCTAGACCTTTCAACTCAGGGTCAGCAACCTGCAACTCAACCAACTCTTGACGAGACAAATTATCAACACTACGGGGTACTGCCTCATCTGGTGAGTGGTCCAAATTAGCAAGAAAAGTGTCAGCTAGGATAACATCATCATCATCATTATCCTCTAAGTCACCTGTAACTTTAGACTTAGCCCTAGTGACAGCACATGCAGGGAACACATCAGGGACATCACAATCCCGGGTCGCAGCCACTGGCTCACTAGACAACTGAGGAGATGGACACACTTGACTTCCACCAATATCATTTCCAAGTAAGAAAGGTACACCTGACATTGGGAGTGTCTCGACCAACCCAACCATAACGAAACCATTAACAAAGCCAGACTCTAAAATCACTCTGCACAGAGGGACAGAGAAGTAATTATTCCCTACACCTAGTAAGATTACAGTTTCATCAGAGGAATTAACATTAGAGCCTAGAACACTGGTCAGCATAAGGGATTGGCAAGCACCTGTATCACGATATATTTTAACTGATTTCCTGTCATTACTGTTCAGAGGACTGACAAAACCATCAGACAGGAAATTAGCACATGAACTCTTGAGAGTGTCACCCACATTACTGCTCAAAAGAGGAGCTCCATCATGAGAATTTAATTTACCCCTCAAAGCAGGTTCAGTTAACTCGGTTAAAGAATTCTGGGAACTCTCAAGGGTGGACACTAGACCAATTGACTGAATATTTAAAGACTCCTTTTTGTTCACATCACGCTGTCTCCTGAAACATTTCTCCGTAGTATGACCAAGCTTACTACAATAAGTACATTTACTTTTCTGAAATCTTGAGGTGTAGCTGGTATTTACTTCCTGAGAAACATCATCTTTATTCTCTTTCCTGTTACCTGTACTCTGAGTAGAGGCAACGTACTTACTCTCAGCTTTCCTTTTTTCTCTAGAATATCTCTTGTGAGTGAGAACATATTCATCAGCTAAAACTGCAGCATCAGACAAATTATCTATTCTTCTCTCATCAAGATATAGGCTTACATCTTTACTAATACACCTTTTGAAGTCCTCCAGCAAAATCATCTGCTTAAATTTATTAAAATCAGAATCCACATTCTTAGGATTTAACCACTGCTCTAACAGATCTTATTTCATTTTTGCATACTCAACATGGGATTGCTTATCTTGCTTGTAAGTTGTCCTAAATTTTACTCTATAGGCTTCAGGAACAAGCTCATAGGCCTTAAGAATCAAGCTCTTAACTACATCATAATTATCACATTGATCCTGAGGCAAAGATGCATAAGTTACTTGAGCTTTACCGGTGAGAACAGTTTGAAGGAGTACTGGCCAATACTTTTTGGGCCAATTAAAACCTGTAGCTACCCTCTCAAACAACTGAAAATACTTTGTTAAATCAGATTCATTAAAAGGAGGGACAAGTTTAACATTTTTAGCCACATCAAAATCATCAGAGCTAGATGATCCAGGTCCACCTTGTTTCATGCGATACTCATGGTCTGCCTGAATCCTAGCAATTTCAACTTGTGCCTCAGCCTCCTTAGCACGAGCCTGAAACTCAGCCTTCTTAGCATGAGACTCCGCCTCTTTAGCCTGAGACTCAGCCTCCTTAGCACGTGCTTGAAATTCAGCCTCCTTAACACGAGCCTCCTGCACGGCTAGCTGTAACTTATCTAATTCAATCTGCATTTCCTCATTTGGAGGAGTTACATTAAACAAGCTTTTATTAATCATGCCAACAATTTGATCTTTAGAATAATGAGAGCGGACAGCAATTCTCAATTGTTGAGCAACAAGCTTAAGTTCATTCTTTGTTCTGTTTTCTATATCACACACTGTTTGCACATTTGACAAAAAATCTTTGGCTTCATCAAGCGTAGTAATAGTAGACATCATGAATAAATCACAGTCACAAAATATCAAGCAATATCCTTATGATAATATCCTGAATATCCTGGCGAGGTCACCAAATTTATGTTACGGAACAGAGAAAGATAATGTACACTTTAAGTGAGAATACTAAAAATCACTACTGTCCCGTAAAGTTCCAGGTTCAAAACAAAAGAGATAGGTAAAATTACAAGTTAAAGTTTAATGCTCAAACTAACAATAAAACATTCAGGACTCATAAGGATAATGTAATGGCAAAAAACAGATTAAACGTATGGTTAACTGCAATAGCCTCTATTAATACGAAACTAGCATGAGTAAATTTATCTAAGTCAGTCCTGATAAAATGAGAAAGCAGGATAATACTCAATGAATGCAAGATATATTATTACAGATGCAAAATATTATTAATGATGACTGACATAAAGAACCTTACATGAATTACAAAAACCTTACTGGGCCTAAGAATTAACCTTATGCTACACAGTACAAGAAAAAATGCAACAACAGTTATACTCAAATTACACACAGCTGCTTGATGGTTGGAGACTTCCTGAGCACTCACAATAATAACAACTGTACAGGGGAGGACAGAGATGTGAGCAAAATGAGGAGTTGATCTAAGTGGCAATAATGCAGAGACTGAGCTCATTATATAGGGGCCGGCAGAGCTTGATACAACTTGTAAGAAGGACGCGCAAATGAAGCCATGGGGACAAAGAGTTGACAATCCTGCTCTGAACAACAGAAAGAACAACTTACTCTACTATAAGGGTGGAAGGGAGGAGTGGGGTAGAACACGTTCGTGATCAAACATGCAGCAACTGTACGTTAAAATTACACAAAGGATGATGAAATCATAGGCTAT